>NC_141694.1:801830270-802521030 GCF_964263255.1 Lissotriton vulgaris | reverse complement strand
AACAATCAACTAATTTGTGGGTTGGCCAAATTATAGTAAACAGTCCAATCGGCGGCTAAAGACTGAAGGTATGTGTCCATTTTTGATGTACTTTCAGAAGCTATGAATGGGAAACGGAAAGCAATCTGTTTTTTATTGAATCTCTCCCAGGTGCAAGCCTTCTCTTGGGTTAATCTGACGTGCTGTTTTGATCTGGACATGGTAACCAGGAGGGGAACCTTCTTATTACTAACACAGTGCAGGAAGACTATTTCCAATTATTCTGACTTCTATATGATTGTATGAGATACCAACACAAATATTTAAAATACGGGCAGTGCTACCTATCATTTGAAGTACATCAAAATAATGGAATGTAGTACATAGCAACAATAAGTTACACATAAATAACACTGCCTACACTTCCCTTATATTAAAATGGCCACAGAGGCGCATAACTAGAAAGGACCAGGCGTTTTCCTGTGGCCAGTTAAGCGGTGTGATCCAGCATGTCAAACAACGATGACTGCACTTCTAGATTGGTCAGACATGCTCCACATTCGAGGAACAGGGCCATGAAGGCTGGTAACTGGTAACATGAGTCCATGCTGATCACAAAATCACACTGAGACACTCACAGACATAGGTCAGCCTCAGGAAATTGCATCGATCCAGAGACACATATTTCATTAAGTGAGAGGCCCCTTTAGCAAATAACATGAAAATAGGCTTGCATAATATCCAAGACTACAAATTGCTGGACAGTCACGGGCAAGAATAGTTCAGGGATGAGCATTTACACTGGGGTAGAGTAGAACTCAACCTCTGGATGAAAAAGTAAGATCCTCTGTTCATAAAGTAAGTCAACCAATTTCTGGTCATGGAAATATTCTGAGATCAAGTAGACTTACTGTGTCAGAAAAGAGCATTTGAGAGGACAAGTGAAGACAGCATTTTGGCCCAAATAAGCCCGCACTAAATGCAAAAGTCACAAAGCATGGAGAGACCTTCAAGCCTCCCAATAACCTTCATTTAAAAACAATCTAGAGATTAATGTTTAAATTGACTGCATGAGAGTAAAACTGTTACAACAAAATTGCTGTTTAAGAACCTCCCCAGGACAAAATTTGAAGACGAAAATCCCAGATTATATTAAACTTGGGTGGAGTTTTGGACTACTGTGGCGCTTTTTGTTCAGGAATAATTAGAGTTCGGGCATAGAAAGGGGTTTTTAGGGTTGAGAGATTGATTGTAGGGGTGATAGTTTATTTTAGGATTCACAGATAAGTGCTTAGGTGTATGAGGGGTTTTTAAATTTAAGAGAGGAGTGTAAGGATGGTGAGGGGGTTTTAGGGTTCATGGAAAAAAGTTTCGGGTGGAGAGGGGTTTAAAGGACTCTGGGATAGGCAGAATTTAGCCATTGACAAAGTTTTGTAGGGTTCAGAGAGTTAGTAGTTTAGGGTGATGAGTTCTTAGAGGTCGTGGATGGCTAGTGTTTAAGGGCAGTGAGGGTTTTTAGGGTGTTTTAAGTGGGATGGGCGGGTTTAGGGATAGAAATTGGTGGAGTTGGGGTAGTGAGTGACATGGTTCAGGTCTGGTGGATTTCTGGGGTAGAAAGAGCATTTAGGCTTCAGGGATGAGTGTAGTTTAGGTGTGGTGAGGTTTTAGAGGGGTGGATTGTGAGGGTTCCGTGATGGATGGCTTTTTCAGGTGGGGATGGATCAGCAAATTAAAAGCATCCAAATTGACAATGTTAAAGGAAAACGTGATATGGCCCTTGAAGTAAAGCACTGAAATAAGTATGACAATATTGTCTGAAAAAAAGGCCTGGAACCATGGCATT
This sequence comes from Lissotriton vulgaris, assembly GCF_964263255.1. Taxonomy (NCBI): domain Eukaryota; kingdom Metazoa; phylum Chordata; class Amphibia; order Caudata; family Salamandridae; genus Lissotriton; species Lissotriton vulgaris. The sequence continues at coordinate 802,519,208 of NC_141694.1, read as the reverse complement.
TAGACTTCAATACTAAGCATTTGAAAGCAAACATCGATCAAAGACATTCTAGGAGTTTTTTCTACAAAAAGGGTAAACCCCATTCATACCATTAGATAGTTTAGATGAAATAGTTTCTCGGTAATGTTAATCCAAGAAATCGTTTTACTATGAAATCACATACAACCAGACTGAACCTGCTTGGAACACTAAAATTTTAAAGAAGTGTGCCACTAATATCCAGAGGCCGCCACCACCCCTCAAGAAGCTGAAAACATTAGGCTGGTTGGCCCCCTATGTATATTTGAGGAAGCATTTAATTCCGGGACACTAAATTAATGTTGAAATCAAATGAAATACCAAAGTATGAATAAGAGCAATCATATGCATGCACTAAGAACAGTTTATATTCTGGTTTTGTTTGCAGCAAAAAACTGTATACATCTGAAAGACCTACTGTACACTCAGACAATCCTGATCCTTTTTTCTATAACAGCTGCAATTTACAAGACAAAGTTCTGAGAGGACTTACTTAGCTCTTATAATCGGATTTCTTTTTGAGGGAGGGGGGCAATATGTCAAAAGTAGGCCAAATGTTGAACCAATGTCAACTATTTTAGTATGCAATGGAAGAACAGAGCACAAAAGACTGTCTCTGGAGTTGTTATTACTTTAGTTTGCAGTGTGCGTCCCAGCTGATATTGTGCATTCCTTCTTAGGAAACTGATCAGAACTCACATTGCAGTACGCAGAGCTATTTAGTCATACCAACCATTTGGAGATCAGATGCAAGGAAATAAAGATTTAAAGAAAATTAAAGCTCACCTAACCTGTAAGTTATGAGTATGGCGAGAATGTGGAACCCAAGCAGTTGCCCTGTTGAGACAGGAATAATCAACTTGTATGACTATGTTTAACAAGGAAAATGGATGCTTCGCGTCATACGACTGGATATGACAAGCCAGATCACTAAAAGTATCCCATCAAAACAAGTGTTCTGAAGTAAGGACATGTCACAGGACAAAAATGTTCTTTACGTCAAATATTAATCCTAAACATGTATAGAAAATGTGCATTTTTGGGAATGCAGCTTAATTGTTGACTTGAACCAATGTACGTCTGTTCTTTAAGAGCAGAGGTGCACATTTTAGATCTTGAAGAATAAAAGAGAACTCATTTCAGTTAGAGGGCTTGAATGGGTGGGCTCTAAATATGTTCCTATAATCTGTTATACTTACCTTTACTAGTAACATACTTTCTTGACCGAAAATTTCTTTTTTAAAGGACTATGAACAGCAACATGCCTACCGTACCTGACAGTCCTAAAGAGAAAAAGAGGCAAATACCACTACTTACTCAAATCAACTTGGGTGAGTATTGAAGCACTTAGTTCTAGATTAGTTTTCTTGCGCAGCCTATGTTAAGACAAACACCACTACTCATCAGTAACCAGATAAATTGAGCATTAGTCAGGCAAAAGCCCTAATTGGGTCAACTGTCAGCCACGATTGTGGTCAATTGCTTGTGGTGAAGGGCTGGTAAACATGGATGGACTGATAAACTTCAGACCATATGTGCATGCACCATAGAGTTCCATCAACCTCTTGAGCACCAGATGGTTCCTTGTTCTACCGCAGCAGCGTAATACAATGTCATGAATCCTTTTAAAGTCCACACCTTCAGCAGCACTTGACCATGATACAATAAAATTCAAGATTAGCAGCAGTTATGTTTTCTGAAAGCAGCCATGTTCTTCAACCAAGCTGGGGCATCATCAAAAATTTCAAATTTCTTGGACAGTTTCTACCCTTCTAGTTGGACATTATACATTGGTGTTGCTTGTTGGGCCGGACCATCAGGCAAAATTTAACTCAGGCTAGAGATAATGAATCATTGGCTTTGGTCACTGGTTAAGATGGCTCTATTTTTAGTTTCCCATGCTACCAAAGTAAAATCCATGAAAGTTTCAATCTGCAACAGTGTGTCTTTCTTATCTGGAATTATCCAAAATTGGCGCTTTGGAGTGAACTCGATGGTAGTCCATTTTGCTGTTTCCACTGCAACAGTATCCATCCAAAACAGAGCTGTTCAGGCGATAGGCCTAGTGAAATGTAGTCAGCAATCCAATTAACTGTAAGTCACCATAGGTATACAAAAGTTCCTCTGAATCACAGCAGAAAGAGGTACCATCTAGATTGCATCAACGCTGAGTCAAGCAGGTTAGAGTAAGTTTAGATTCTGTTCAGCAAATCATTTTCCCCAGAGACTAAAGTAGTTGCACTCCAGCATCCAAAGCAATTTAAGTGCACTAGCTCAGCGAAACAAAACGGAGCAAAGTTGATGTCAACCAAAGTGCCAGGTACACAAAATTTGGAGAAAAAAAAACAAGGGGGCCACAACTCTTGGTCCCATGTTCAAAAACTGACGCACTTCCCTGCCACGTGGTGTACATTTCACCATGGAGATCAGCCTTTATCCAATTCTTCAACAGAAGTGTTGTGCTACATCCAATTTTTGTTGCAGTCTATTGCTTTTGAAACGTGGTTGAGAGCTGATGGGAGATTTACTAGACAAGGACTCTGAACATGTATGAAAGAGGTCTGGCTCAGTAGAGGGAATAGTGTTGAAGAAAAGGCCACTGGCATCCTTTTGTGCCCACCCACACCAATGTGTCAAACACAGAATAGCACCCATACACAAAATGTCGTTACATTTGATAAGCTGATGCTATGCTAACATAGCCACGCTCAGGTTCTGAGAATCAAACTCAAACATGGAAACGCCCTTAAAATGCATTACAAGTATTTCACTTTCACCCACTGAAACTGTGATAAAAGGCAAGAAAGTAGTGTAGAGTTGCACATCCTCTGTTTTCATTGTTGCAAAACTGAGCTTTGAACAAAAAAGACATTTAAATTGATATACAAAACCAGGTGAGTAAAACGTTCAAGTGGAAGGAAGTCTGAAACAATTAGATGTGTTGTGCTTACCTGTGACTCGACCAACATTTAAAAAGCAGCAAACACATTGTAAACTCACATTTACCATGGAATAATAACTGGTGCATGCAACCGAAGAGAATTGTACATAACTTCCGTCCCTAGGAACAAAGTAGCTGCGCGCTAGTAACATACATCATGAAAGAAACACAAAGGAACGTATACATTTTATTCACATTTATTTTTCGCTTTTAGTGTGCTCACAGAAAATTAGAACACCTTAAGCAGGAGTTTAATAGCAATTTTTGTAAGCAAAGTTACATTCCATCTCTAAGTCAAATTGGTCAAAGCTTCTCCAGTATTTACAAAACGTGATAGACAAGATGCTACACAAAAAAAGAAAAAACATTGCATCTGAAGAGTTTTCTGGAATTCTGAAAGACGACTGGAAAGAAATCAGTCTGCTGTAATCAAAAACATACCACAGTATAAACAGTAACCATTCCACTTATCACAGCTTTGTTGAGTTTAAAATTTGTGTTTAAAAGGTCCAAGATGACTGCAAGTTTTACAAAAATGGGCAGGGTGGAAATTTTGCAAACTTCATGTGCTTCTGAATATCAAGATTTCCTTTTTATACAATAGTCACAGTTAAAAACACCCTGCTGGTAATACATAATTACATTTGTTTTATTAAGGTCATAACCAGCAATAAACAATAAAGCCTATACAACTTGTATTTCTACTTAATCACCGACTGGTACAGCTAACATGAGATAAGTGAAAAGTTCCTATGGTTTAAATGAATTACTATAACTAGGATTCTTTTATCTGGGTATTGATTTTGTATTTTTCCACCTTACTCAAGACCTGTAGTGTTGTAAACCTTATAGAATAACCTTCCTCAAAATAACATCGTAATAACTTTCTTTAAAAAAATAACAAAAAAAGACTTAACCCCTTTACACATTTAGCGTGGCACATTGTAGCCCCTTTACATCATGTGGCACATTGTGTTGGCAATCTCGTGCACCACCCCAAGTTTCCACCTGTGCCCCATCACTTCATTTTGATACCCCTTATTGACCCACCCATCTCCTTCATGTATGGGTATGTCCATTGAGTTGACAAAAAGTTTACATTTTTCATAAAAGATGCAAGTATGCAAAAAACATTAATACTGATGCGAAAAAAAAGGAAATAGGCGGGGGGCCACCAGAGGCAGATCTCTCCTCCGCCTGTTGGAATGGTGGTTTAACAGAGCGAGCTGAGATGGGATCTGTAAGGGAAGAGGGAGGGGAAAGAAAAAAAGAAAAACATCTTTTTAAATCAATCCCTGGTTGTAGAAAAGTTCTCCAGAACCAGTACCTGGCACCACTCCAACAAACAAACAATGGGGAGGGGAGAAAAAAGTCCTTTGATTATCTCAAAAACTGCCATGGGTTTCATTTACTCTGCCGACTCGGTTGGCGGGGCCTCTGTACTGGGCTCGGAAGGTGCTTCTTGTGTCGGGGCTACTGCTGGTTCTTCTGATTTGGGGGGCTCTTGTTCGGTGGAAGTGGCTTCGGGGGCAGCACTTGGTGCCTCCTCAGCCGGCTTCTCAGGCTCCTCTGCTGGTTTGGGTTCTTCTGCTGCTACAGGCTTCTCAGGGGCGGCCTCCTCAGGTTTGGCCTCAGGGGCTTCGCTGGGCTTAGCCTCTTCAGGGCTTGCAGCAGCGGGCTCTTCAGGAGAGGCCTTTGCCTCCTCAGTGTCCGCAGCCTCCGGGGTAGCTGCTGCCTCATCCTTGGCACCCTCGGCTGGGGCAGCAGCTTCACCCTCTGCCCCTTCACCAGATTCCTTCTTGTTGTTGTTCTTCTTGAAGGAGAAGCCACTCAGCTTGAAAGATTTCTTGAAGGAGAACCGCTTCTTCTTCTTCTTGGGGGTCTCGTTGCTTGTGGATGGAGTGGGTGTGGCACCCCCTTCAGCCTTGGCCGAGGGCTCTCCCTCAGCAGGGGAGGCTGGTTCTACGCTCTCCCCCTCTGCTGCCACCGCCTCCTTCTCCGCAGTGGGCTCTACTGGTGCCTGCTCCTCCTTGGCGGTCTCCTCAGCAGGGGCGGAGCCATTAGCCTGGACCTCCTCCTTACCAGCCTCAGCAGCTGCTGGGGAGGCATCTCCATTCACCTTCACGTGCCCATTTTCCTAAAAGAAATAATTGAATTTCAATAAATTGTCCAGTACAACAGAAACATAGTAACATGGTTTTGTCACAATGAGCACTATTGTCAAAAATTCTAGTGCATTAGTTAGTAAAACTTACATCCCATGGCTAGCTTGGTATAAAACCAAGAATTTAAAACAAGAAACTGAGGAAATGGCCCAAAATTGGATCTAGGAATACTTTCATCCACAAAAATTCAATCAGGTTTCTGCGCTGGACACAGCCCAATTTTCAAATCTCTATATGTTAAAATTGGATCCGGTACATTGTTTTTTAAACCAGTCAACAGAAGTTTCAAGAAGATATTTAGATCTGACTATATCAATGTCCAATGCTATACGATACACGGCCAACTTATTGATAACCAACTGATTGCTTAACTTCTTAACACGTTAAAGTTTAATTAAAAACAACACTTTTCACCTTGTAAATACGGTATGTGGGGGTGCAAGCTAGCTTACACCTTAAGCAGAGAGCCCCACTGCCATAGATGTTCGCAGCAACCATCAAACCCATTACAGAAGGCAAATTAAACAATAGATGCCATCAGTGCTGCATGTTTTTGTTCAGTTACAAAAAAGAATTACAATGAAAAACAATTTAAAGGCTGCATGGTGGAGTGGAACCAAAATGCAAGCGTAAACACACCCCACATTCCAAGAACTCACTGTTAAGCCACCCAACAGATAAAGTTTCTTTAAATTACCTGCCACACATACACACATTCGCAAAGCCTTTAAAAAAAGTTTACGAATCACAACATTACAAAGTAGTTATATATTTCTTGTAAATGGCTAATAAGCGTAGCTAGTCTCGTCTTTGTTAATCTAACTGAAGGGCGGACGGTCTAATGCAGTTTCAATTTTAGCTGCACTTAAATTTCACTTGTAACGAAGTAAGTAAAAGTGGATAGCCATGTGGGCTAAGAACGCGAAGACTTGTGAGATAACATCTCTCCATGGTAAGTAATTAAAAAAGCATACGTGCTTACAAAATAAATGGGGCACGCGAGAGGCCAAGAAACCTAAAATGCACAGATGTGCGAAGCTGTACCATTTGGACTTTAGTGTTCGCAGCCCGCATCAACAGAGTGCCTACAAGGATGTTCTTTCTCTAGGCCAGGGGAAATGGGTGTAGCTCCAGTGAGGAGACTACCGAAACTAGTGGCCCGATTGAGTGGGTGCGTTTTCGAAGTACTGCTATACTGGGATGGCTGCCTGTGCTTTTGGTTAAGGGGAGATAGCGGGCTTAAGTTTTGCATGCGTTGGGGAGTAATTTAACTACCCCAACAGGTTCAAAGTAGCGTTCGAGGACACGTCGCTCCAAATTTCTTTCACCCAATAACGATAAAAGTCCGTTTCCTTGCAGTGATGGGAAAAATAATGGAGTGGGAATTACCGTTTTCTTGAAGTTGAACAGCGGCTGGGATCTCAAGAATTTGAGCATCTTGGCCTGTCTCCCTCACTGAAGCGTCTCCTTCAGGCAGTCGCAGGGTGTTTGCTGGGGCGAAACCCGGAGCATCCCGTTATAATCTATAGAAAAAAAAGCTCAGTCCCTCCCTCAACAAGTGACCGGAAGAAACCGTACTCCAGGGTATCAAGTTCGGTGGGCTGGGTGGAGTTCTAGAAATGGGGGAGTCCCAGCTCCTCCTGGGAGGGTCTCGAGAGACACCCAATGTGATACGCGGACGCAAAAAACTGCCTTAACATCTGGGTTTCATTAACAATACCCCACTCCCACCCATCCCGTCGATCACACCGAGAGAAATAAACAACGAGAAGTAAGGGGAGTGGGCGGCGGCAGTACCGCTACGTGCCAGCAGGGAGCGCCACATACTCAATTTATCGATAGACACATTGCGCAGCGCCACCCGCCAGCCCTGAACGGGAATGCACCTAGTCCTCGCGGAGCATTAGCGTGCAGATCACGCCTTCCCCTGCTCTACCCCTTCCCTCCACCCCTCAGCAGCGGAGACAAAAGGTAGAGCCATCCAACATGGCTCACGGAGCGTCGCTTCCCCGACACAATGCCGCTCCGCGCTAAGGCAGCCGAATATCGCCGCCTGTTTGCATGAACCATTCAAGCAGGCGTCGAATTCGACACAAATCCAATCTCTTCAGTCTATTATGTGATCAGTGCATTGCTGTTAAAAATTTGTGAACCACGATGCGCAGATGGTACAAAGGCGTGGCAAGCCACAAATCCACTCTGGTGCACGGAAAAATCCTCGAAATAAGTAACTCAATTAAAATGCAATTGCAGGAAGCGAGCACGACGGTTGCATCGTCTGCCCATGGTTAGCAGCCGACAGCCTGTTGGCTGAGACAACGGGCGCGCGTGCTATGCCAGGGAGGGGAGACGGGTTCACCCGGGGCCGGGCAGAGCCTCGTCCTTAGTTCACACGGATTTCTGTGGAGGGGAAAAGGGGCATTTGGGTGCGTTGGAGAAGGATGGCGAGACAGACGCAACAACATGGGAGACAGACACGAGGAGTCGGTTGCGCATCACCAAAGAAAACCAAATAACGTGTACGCAAACAAAGAAACATCCAAACCACATTTACAAGCGCTTTCAAAGCAATATGCAAGAGCCTGTATCGTGCACGGGCGTCCAAACATCACCTTACCCAACAAATAAACCAAACCCCACAGGTTGCACCCACCCTCGCCCTGCACGCTGCCCCCGAGCCCCAGGTCTCATTACCTGTCCGTTGGCTTTGGAGGGCGAGGCGGCCACGGCTTCCCCGGGCTTGGCCTCGGCGGTGGCGGCGTCCCCCTTGCAGGCGCCGGTCTTGGAGAACTGGGTGCCCATGACGGATGCTTCGGGTAGCGGAGCTAACAAAGACTGCAGCGGCGGCAGCGGCGCGCACAGCCAGGACCCGCACTGCTCGGCTCCTCCGGCAGCAGAACAAAGGCGCGCTCGGGGGGCTGGGCTATGGGCTCCGCTTTTTTTCACTCGATGAATCAAAGTAGCGACTCAGGCACGGTGGCGGTAAAATAAAAAAAAAAACGGATGGGGGAAAACGTGCCCCGGTTTTATCGCGATTAATAATAATAAAAAAAGCAGATATCCCTGGATTTTGGAGCCGTAAACTGATAGAAACAAGGGGAAAAATGGAGAAATCTCCCCGGCCGCTAATAAGATGCGGAGTCCAACGCCCAAGTCCACAGATGAATGGGCTTCCCGGGTGATGACGACACCCCTAGGCCTGCGTCCTGGCCAATCAGCGCTCCGCCAGACAATGGAAGAGGCGTGGCCTCTGGAAGGGGAGCGAACAATGGAGCACAGGCTCTGCAAATGATTTGAAATCAGCCCAGACTGATAATTAATACCACCAAAAAAAAACACCCACCCTGGAAACAGCCTCCTCTAACAGGCGCTTTCCTTTCGTTTAATAATTAAAACAACATAGAACGGCACCCGTGTTTAAGTGTTCCCCTCTCTTTATTTAAAAAATAATACTGAAAGGGCTTTCTTTTCGATTAGACTTGGGAGAGCAGTGAATTCGTGGGGGTTGTCAAGTTGGATAATTTAATTCTTTCGACGGCTTCTGTTTCGCTTCAGCGGGGTAATCAACAGATTGCGCGTTTCTGTACCCCAAAATAAGAGATAATTATCACGCCCCCTTCTATTAGGGCACAGAATGCAAGTTCCAAAATAAACAAGGCGGAATTTCTGCTTGGAGGCTACGTGACTCTGTGGTCCACCAGATGTGTGAACAATGCGGGCTAGAGAAACCCTACCCTGCCTTCTTCGCTGTTTTTTTTTTTTAGGGTTTTCTCTAGGTTTGGAGAGTGGAAGTTTCTGTGGCCCCAATCACATTTCTCCAATCCGTATTGTTTTTTTTCATTTCTTAGGACAATCATTACGTGTCATGTGACCATCCGCCCCTTCCCCAATTATTGACTCCCAAATTAAGGAGAAGAATAGAATCCCAAAATGGGTGGAATTCTTCTCGGCTCTAATTTGTACCGCATCCCACGGGAAATGTTCATCTTGGCTCTGCGGTGTAAAGGCACTATTGATCGACGACCCCCACCCTCGTTTTCCACCCCGCCCTAAAAAGAGCAGCGAAGGCGGATTTATATCATGGGTTAAAAATGTGGCCGCTGGGAGACGTTTATTTCGAAGGGAGAGGAAGGGGTGTTTTTGTTCTCGAATGAAATCCGTGGCTGGGGGACGTGTATGCATGCGCTTGCTGCAAGGCTTCACTCCTGTTGCAGCATCCTTTCTCCACACCCACAGAAGGCTGCTCCGTTCGCCGAGCCTCACCATTTCCACTCCGGTAGCCAATGGGAGGTCGATCACAGGTGGTGCAAACGCGCAGCACCTGTGGACCTAGAGTGCAGCAGTGACAAGAGACACGTGGAGACCACACACCGTTGGGGCGTGCACAACATACAACTAAAAGGCGCGCTTCTCTTGCTGTGTGTTTGACTCTGAATACCGTTGTGTGCCAGGATGTGTGTTTGTGGGCTGCGCGGCTGTGTTTGTGCCGATGTGGCAACGAGTTGTGAGTCAAAGCAGCAGCTCGCCTGTATTATGGTCGAGGTGGGGGTGTGTGTGTTTTTTAACTGTGCCAGAATCGAGGGAGGGTGAATTTCTGCACTTGTGTTGGTGCAGATGGTGGTAGTCTGCACGGAAGCATCCGAGTGACTGTCAAGGAGATGGTTCCTGTCTTGGTTGTGCGAGAGTGTCATGCGTTAGGGCTGTGTGAGTCTTCGCCAGGTCAGTTTCTGGGGCAAGGCAGCTGGTGATAGCGATGTTATTGTCCCCGGGAGGTCTGTGTCAGCTCTCTGCTGAAGGCTGCTCAGTGGACTGATGTCTTTCTGGTTTCAGGAGAATTCTGTCCATTAATAAAGCTGTGTGGCTCCAGGGAAGGACTGTAGTCTGCTGATGTCTGTTTCTGTGTGTATGTTAGGAATTCACAGACAGGACTGTGTTAGTGCTCATTGGGTTGCCCTGATGTATGTGTGTGTGGTTTCAAAGAGAGCTCTGCCAGTAAGGCTGTGAGAGTCCTGGGTAGGGCTGGGCATGAGATGTCTGTCCCCGAAAGGCCCGGGTCAGCCCCATGGGTGGACTGTCACGGTGAAGATGTCTGTATTGTATTGTAATTGCATTTAAATAGCGCTTACTACCCCTGACGAAGCATCGAGGCGCTTAGGTCTCGAGATGGCTCCGTCTTTCGGTCAGAGTCAGCGCGTCGTCCGCTGATCCGCCATTAGAGAGGGAGGGGGAGGCAGAGACCACGAGAGGGAGACAGGAGACACTGGAATTAATGCCAGACGGGCTGCGAGCCAGGAACCACTGGAGGAGGGGAAACGTGCAGACCCCTCGCCCTGACATAGGATGCCGGCCCGGGCAAGGGGCTTTCCAGATGGGCGTTCCTCCCTTGACTGCTCATTGGGGTTTTTTTATGGGCTAAACCACAACTATGTATGTTTGATTCAACTATTTTTTAAATGGTATCAGCTGCTTGTAATGTGCGTGACGCGTTCCTGTCAGTCACTGGCATCCTTGAACGGAGCGTGGCAACACCTGAAGCGTTTGTGTGAGAGGAGGGCGGCCTTGTTGTCCGAGTGGCATCACATGACGGCGTGTGACTGTGCAGTGGTGGCGGGTCTGACATGCACGGCGCCTCTGCATGTATCCCACTCTCATCATCGGCTAGCAATGAGCTAGTTTCCATGGCAACGCTGGGTGAAGATGGCGAGGTGCTGGAGAAGGGGGTGCCATGGACGTATGTGTTGGGTGGGGGTAAGAGGAGGGGGGGGGGGCTAGGGACAGATCAGATCCACTCCATGTCCCCGAGGAGGGTGCAGCTGGCACAGTGTTAGAGCAAACGGGGGGGGTGGGGGGGGGGGGGCGACCGGAGGAGACAGGGGGAAGAAACAGAGGACGGCATTATCCTCGTTTTTCGACTCGATTCGCGGTTTTTTTTCAAAGCCGCCCCAGCCCAGCTGAAAAGAACATGGCAGGCTGGCACTCTGACACTATTGTGATTTTAACCAGCCAAAAGCCTGCTTCATTTAGGTAGCGACGTGCAATCACTTGCCAAGTGCCATTTTTTTTCCTTCAAACTACCTAACGTTGAGAGCGTTGGTGGTGGGCGGTGTTTGGAATTCAGAGGAAGGGTAGACGTTCCTCCCTCTTTGAGAGCATATTCCCATTTCCGAGAAATGCTTCCTCTGTCCCTTGACAAACTGCAATCGCGGTAGTATAATAGAGCCTTGTGTTTAAACAGTGTACTTGCAGCATATATTACATTTAAAAACTGTAAAGTGGGAGATTTTGTTAAAAAATCATGGAAATGCATTTTCCCTATTGACTTATATTGAAGCATGGCCAATTTGGGGCGGGAGACAGCTAAAATAATAGGGCATTTTTTTTTGTCTAAAAAATCGCGAATATCCTGTCCGACTCGGGTCTGTTAAGGTGATGCATTTTGATGGCAGCCAGGCTAGAATGGGCTGGCCTTTTGAAGGTAGTAAATACTTGCTACTTTCGCAATGGGGGTCATCGGGCGAGCCATGTCCTAATAGCTCTTAACTTATAATCAGTTTTATAGGTCCCCAAAACTGTAGCGCCCACCAAACATTCCACTAAACGGGGAGGACAAAGTGTTCATTTAGAATGCCCAGTCATTGCCTTAAATCAGAATTGGACCTTTCAAATTAGATTCTGTGGAATTTTGAGGTACTTTTACTTTCCTTGAATTAACAACCATCGTATTTTTAAAACTGCAGACTCATTTGAAGGGTAGACCAGTATCTCACTAGCATAAGGCCCACTAGGCATCAATGCTGAGTTAGAAACTAAAATCAGACTTGTCTAATGGTTCAAACTAGCCTTGAATGGGGCCTTGGTGGCACTTCCTACTCTGAATGCAGCACTTTAACTTGCGGTCAAGTGGGATGTGCCAGTGAGGCACAATGGCCAGTCCTGCCTTGATCACAGTAAAAGTTCTAGCAATAAGTTTCTTTTAGTCAACTAGGACGAAATTGTGACAGGCTCACTTCACGGCTTTGAAAAGTAAGCATTGTAGGTACAATAGTAAAGTCTTCTAGAAAAAGAGGCGACCTGGGCTGGGCAATTATTCAACATAACGTGGTCCCTATGTGGGAAGTGTAGCCCTTGGCTTTCATGGCAATAGTATCATACTAGGGATAGAAAAAAAACTCTTAAATGAGTAAGTTTAAGTTCTTCTTTTAGTACCTTTATTTATACATATCTCATTTAAGAATATATGAATCAATTTGAACTGTATAATGTAAACCTTATACAAGGTGCTCTTAAAAGGTGACAGTGCAGTGAAAGTGATATATTGTGAACAAAAAGTGCCTGCGTGCTACGATCAAAAATATATGTACATGTATACATGTGGCTCAGAGGGACGATAGAATATTTGTGTTCAATGCACGTAAATTGAGTGTTGATATCCACCATGTAATTCTTAAAAACACAGGGGCATATTATCAAGGGGGTTTATCTCCACTTTTTTGGCTTTAAAAGCCAAGAAAGCAGAGATAAAATTATCTCCCTATTACCTAGCTGTCGGTAACACCAGTTTGCGACAGCTAGTAGGAGATAGCGGCCATCTTGGGCCCCACTTTGCATGTCAGAGAAATTTATCACTAATGACATGCAAAGTGGGCGTGCCAAGATGTCAGCGACTGGAAACAGTCGCTAACATCGCTATCTCCTATTACCAACTTTTGGAGTTATTCGCGCTAAGCGCAAATATCTCCAAAAGCTAACACCTGCCCCGAGCAGTTCTTAGCCATGTTATCCAATGGGAGGTGGATAACATGGCTAAGAGCATTAGCTCGGTAATGCCTGAATATCGCAGACTTTTCATCGATATTCATGCATTGCAGCCGATTTTTATCGCATTTGCGATAAACCTTGGTAATACCAAGGTTTATCTGCGATAAAAATCGCCGCAGGTCGGCGATACATTTTTGTCTCTAACCAAGCAATAGCAATAATTATCGCTATTGCTTGGTAATATGCCCCACAGTCCACATATGATGTTCGTCAATGTTTAGACCCCTGAGCATAGGTACTTTAAGCAGGGTCATCATCAGGACGCAAAATATGTTAAGGGGACCCCAAAGTATTGGAGCAGAAAGTCCCACAATCGAGCACATGTCAGACAATATTTCCTGGATGATCCTACCTAAATACCTATGCTCAGGGGTCAAATAATTGTACAGCAGTGAAGCAGCATCTGCATTCTCGACTCCATCTCACCTGTGGTTGCCACCAGAATGGCCATTTGGGACACTGGGCAAATTGCCAGGAGGGTGGATGCAAATCGGTGGCTTTTTGATGGGCGCCAAGTTACAGCCTCCTGGGTGTTGCGGTGAATCTGACTGCTGTGTTTTCAGACGAAAGTAGCCGGCTTCACAGTACCGTTATTACTAAGAATGCACTGTGACACCCTACATCAGAAGACAGTGTGCTAATGCGGTTCTGATGCTAATACGTGCATGTCTGTCCAACACTGTCATGCAAGAGTTTCCTTCAATGGGTTACAGCTAGACCTTTACTTAAAATTTTTTAGATAAGCATGATTTTCCATAGATCCCAGCTAACTGGCTGCCCTCAGCTTGTGTAGTTTCCTGTTTTCGTTTTGGTTGTGCTGACTGATTTGTCTTTTGGGCTAGTTGATTTGAGTATAAACGTCTTGCCGCAAGGGGCATTCACAAGGGAAAGGTAAACAAGAACATTTATTCTTGGGAAAAGATGATGAAAATGAAGGTCTTTTGATGAACCGCATTGTCAACGCCTAATTTTTACATGGTCACCCTCCTTATGTAGCACTCGAAAAACCAGTACTTCCCGCAAGAATTATGCAACAACAACAAAAATGAATTTGTCCACCCCTAGTCGTAGCTCTCTTGAGAGGAGTAGGAGACGCAAGCGATCTAAGGCTGAGAGCAGCCAAGTAAAACGGTATGCCTCAGCCAGGCTGTGCTGCACCCCAATCCGACAAATTAAACTTTGTGGAGCTTAAAATTGAGCATCAGGGTATGGCCACAGTTTTGTGTTAATGAGAAAGTTAAGTAAGAGTGATATATTGTACACGTCCAAAAAATACATTTTCCTTTTTTTTTGTATGCTATGTCATTCTTATTTATTCTTCCATCATTTCTTGCTCATGCTCTCTTATTCACCATCCTCTCTACTTTTCCAACATTCATACTCAATTACAAACGTTTCATTTTTTTTAAATAAACAAGTATGTCTCTCGGGTGCCCAAACAAATCAGTCAGAAAAATATTCTGTTACCACTTTCTCTGCCAATAAGTTGGTTTCACCATATTCACTTTCTCTTTTTACTTCTCAGATAGCCCTATTTTTGCTTTTATTCTAGCATTCGTGTGTGATTCCTCTGCACTTCCCACTCTTGTCTTGGTGCAGCCTGTCCCCCAACCATTCCTTCATATTTCTTGTTTCATGGTCAACCATAGACCCCTCCACCCACATTATCGCTGATCTGCCTCAAACAGTCTCAAGATTTGATCCCTAAGTCATTCCTTTGCCGTCTTTGTTGTTTCCCAGTGCACTTGTGGCACTCTTGGCTTCTTTTGGTTCATGAGTCAGTGCAGTGTTAGGAACCTGAGCAGTGTACCTCAGGAGTAGATGCTATTGTGGCCATCTACATCTGAAAGTGACGCAATAAGATGTGCAAGAAGTGTGATTAAAACTATGCACCTTAACCTGCTCTAGATCCAAGCCACAGAATGGTGCACTCTTAGAACATCATGCAAAGCCCCAATTCTACCTCCCTGGGGATAGAGACAGATATACATTTTGAGGCTTTAGGACAGGGAGTCAGGCCACATGCCTGGGCAGGCCACCCACCCCTTAAAAAAATAATCCCTGGTATCTAGTGGGTTTTCTGCCCCTGCACCTCAGCGAGGGGCAGATTGGGCATAAACAGCCAGTCTGCCCCCCCCCTCTATCCAATGGGGAACAGAAAGCTTGTGAGGCCCTTTAGTGATATGGGTCAGTCCTGGTACCTGGGCGAGCCATGGCATCCCCTCATATTCCTTTTTAATGAAATCCTTGGTGTCTAGTGGATTTTCTGCCCAACCCTAGGAGGTGAATTGAAGTTAAAGCCTCATCTGTCCTCGGGGCGGGGAGGCAGAAAGACTCTCAAGTCTGTTAAGGGATGGGGATTAGTTCCAGATGCATGGGTGGACATACCATCCCTTTCTTTTTTTTTTTTTCTCTGGTGTTCAGTTGGCTTTTTAGTTCCCCAATATGTGGCTCATAGGCAGCAGGGTCAGAAAAACTGCTGGGTCAGATTGGGGGAGGAGGTATGGTCCAATGATTGTGTGGGCCATCCTGCTCCCAGCCATTCTTTTTTCCTTTTTTTTCTTAAAAATCCTTATATTTGATATGCTTAAGGCTTTTGGACAGCAGAATGGTGCAACACCCCAATCTACCCCTCTATAGGGGGCAGAAAAAAGACTGGGACTTTTATAGAGAGAGGGTATGACTCAATGCATTGACAGCCCACCCCTCCGTTAAAAAGAAAATACATCTTTCTCTGGTATCTGGCAGATTTTTTCCCCTCTGCAGGAGAGAGATTAGGGTGTAAATCTCCCAGTCTGCCCCTCGAGATGGCATAAAGACTGTGGGGCCAGATATTGGATGTGGACATGCACCGATGCCTGGAAAAGCTGCCCAACCCTTCTTTTCCTATTAAAAATGTGTTCCTGGTGTCTAGTGGGTTTTCTGATCCTCCATCCCCAGTGGGCAGAAATATTGTTTGGCCCATTAAGAGGTGTGTTCATGTCCCAAGTCCTGGACACGCTGCCCCACCCCTTTTCTGAAATTAATTTCCATGGTGCTAGTGGGCTATCTGCCCCCTTGAAATCAATATTGTGGTAAATTCCCCATTTTGCTGTTTTTGTGCAAAACATAGGCACATGGCCATTGGGTTTGCTTTCCCCTAATAAAATCACTGGTGCCTAGGGTCCTTTTTGCCCCCAAGGGAAGGCAGATTGAGGGTAAACCCCACCAATAAGCCCCCCAAGCATTCCATGCCCAATGCCAGGATGGGTTCCCCATTTTGTTTTAAAATTGTTCCCTGGCATCAAGTGGGCTTTCTGACCCCATTTCCCCCCCCCCCCCCCCTTCCCCGAGAGACTGGTTTTGGGGTAAACCCATCACACAGCTCCCCCATGGAAGGTAGAAGGACTGCATTTTTCCTTTGCGGTGGGACCCGTTGCAGTACCAAGGGTTCCGCTTTCCATTAGGCGTATTCCTGGTGTCCAGTAGGTGGATTCCTGTTTGAAGATCAGCCTCTGAGGGCAATCAAGCATGGATACTCTAGGGTGAGAAACTGCCTAAGAGGTTCATTGTCCCCCTTCCTGTGGTATGTTTCCCACACAGATTGATGCTCAGGGTCACAGTTAGTTTCCTGAGCACTGGTCAAATTGAAAGCAGGTCAGCACCATAAGTCACTGGCTGCTTTCTCATTCAGTTGTATGAAGTCAGCGTGCTACGCGAGCCGGCCATCTGCCCATTAAGTCTTCTGCTCCATCATCCATTTAATAACCAACTCTCTCTGATGGAGACAGGAGGCTCTGAGTCAGATCTTCGGGCAGTGACCAAAATGTAGTGTCAATTTGCAGAGCTTTACTAGAGGAGTAGGACAATAGAAAGACTTTACATAGCGCTCAATGTTTGTTGTGAGCAGAGCCATTAACAAAGAATCCCATATGTGACCCTGCTGCTAAGTTTTCACAACTCCCCTACAATATTGAAGAACGCAGTTACTTCTTCATAAGAAACTAAAGTTGAGATAATATACAGTGACTGTAATTAGAAAGATCTTGCAGCCGCTTAGTGGTTCTATAGCCTTATAAAGGCATTTGGCTTCAGGCTCATGCCTCTATATGGCAATGGATGCACACTGTGAGCTATAATATCCTAATAATGTACTATTGGGACTATCTAATCATATCTATAAATTGTACAATATTGTAGTTATTTTCATTTATAAGGTTTTTTAATGTGTGCTGTGTACTGGTTTATGTACTGTATGAAATATATAAACAAATTATATGGAAAGCGATTGGTAATCCAGTATTTGAATGGCATTAGGAGAGGTTGGCAGAATTAGTACATTTTAACAATCATTAAAAGTGCCTCTGCCTCCTCAAGCATAATAGAACCCAAAGTAAATGTAAGAATGTAGGAAAAATGGCTCACATGAACGAAAGTAAATTATTCAAGTTGCGCCTGACTGAGTTTTACATGTAGAGCAACATCTCGTTCTTTGCTGCCATATTGTTCTTCAAAATACCATGATTTCCATATTAGAGAAGGGAAGCACCTTATGAAATAATTATGTAGTGGTATTTTGAGCAGACTTGTTTTTCTTGTTCCAGAAAATATTTTTTTGTGTGTGTGATAACCTTGGTGGTAAATGTCTGGACAATTCTTATATGGCATTTTATTAGCGTTACATTATTTCTTTCTCTGCTTGGCTTTCACCTGACTTCTGTTCCACTTACACATTTTAGTTACTTAAATATATTAATTAATAACAGTTAATTAATAACAGTTTTATATAGTGCAGTTCAGGCCCAAGGGCTTCAGAAAGCGGAACAGATTATATAGGAACTAACTATGATATAGAGAAAATAGACATCAAGATTTATGATATTACTCGTTAAAACACAGAAGGTAAAAGGCAGCCAACAAGAGAAATGTTATTCTTAGTTGTAACATAGTATCTAGGGAGCAACCACCAGGAGACGTGCTTAACAATTTTGACAAAATACCCAGAAAAGCATCCTTCAAGAAACATGTTATCAGTTATTGCACAGTGTTTAAATGTTTAGAAAGTAGCAATCCAAATGTCATTATTAGTTATAACAAAGTATCTAGAATATAATCAAGGCACACGTTTTCAGTCATAAGATAGTGTCTACCAGTCATCAAGATACATGTTTTCCCTTTTCCATTTAGACAAAATTGAAACCAAGCACTTGGCACACTATCTTTTGAAGGCAGCCCATTAAACAGAGTGTCAAAAGGTAGCACACACTCAACACCACTATACAATGCTTACATGGTGCCACTAATTGCCTTAATCTGCTCCTTTGGAAATTCATGTTACATATATGGCAACAACAAAAATCATGTGCATGGACTCAAAACTCCACTTTTAGCAACATCTGCTCCATCACGGCCTCCACGAGATTCCGTTCTAGATGTGTCAGTATATGTTTATTGTGCAGTTAATTAAAACCTTTACAATCAATTCATCAACAACAAGTAATGTTTTTACAATAAAAATATTTCAATAAAATCAAAATTTGTCTTTATCACATTTTATAAAACAACTCTTGGAATCTATTTCATATATTAAGCAGTTAAGTTCTTTGTCCAGTGCCAGAACTATTAGCATAACAAATACTGCATCATTTGTCTAGACACGTTTAAGAGAAAAGCGCTTATACCCAATATACATAATGCAAAATGTAGATATTTTACAATCTAGATAATATCCTTTGACAGTGCAGGTGCGGATCGAACAGGCATGCTCCTGTAGCAGAAATATACATCGGTTAGATGGAACATCAAAGATAAAATATGTTACAATCCATATATTAATCATAAGATATTAAAACTTAAAATCAAGAGAAACATACATTTGAAAGTGCAAGTGCAGCAATATAAAACAATTCAAAGGTTATAAAAAGTTCTGTATTGTTGTGTATAAACCAGTTTAAAAATGGAAAAAAGAATTCACTTTTATCACTGGCAGGTCTCCGTAGCAGATCATTTTCTCCCAGCAATTTTTAAAAAATTGCGTATACCGACTGTACAGCATATGATCTGTAGCTTTTAAACTTTGAATTACCGCATGACTGCAGGCCCATATGCCAGGCTGATTTTGAAGGCACTTTCAGCAACGTCTTCATTCGTGTAGGAAGGCTGGACATAGCATGTAACTTGTAAGATGCTCTCTTTCCCTAAATTGCATACCCTGCAAAACTCATTTTCAGTCGCATTTTTCCATAATTTCTTCTTAGTTTTCCCAGGCTGAAGGACAAAATGATAGTACATAAAATCTACTTTGAAAATATTTGACCAACCTGCCTCTAGATATGGTTGACATTTAAGAATTTTATTGTCATTAAGAACTGACCAGGCATGTGATATATGAGATAGTGTATCTTTATCTTTGAGCAATGATAGTCTCTTCATAGTAACATTGACCAGTTTTTTAAAAGCATCTGGAGTTGGGGAATTGTCCCATGTTGTTTGAATGCCTAGATCTTTAATTGCTTGGTCAAAGTAGACGGGCAGGAGATGCTTTATCTGTTTGAAGTTCCTGGCAAAGAGATTGGCCTAGTTGATTCCCATGGGCGGACTTTATTCTATACCAAGTTTTTACATAGTCCCCCTCTCCTCGCAATTCCAACAGCCGTATGGTGAAGTGGGGGTGAGGGGCCAGATATGTGTATATGTATAGGTTTGTGTTGAACCTAAAGTAGGGTCGGGAGTACCAGCGACAGCAATTTTTAATTAATAGGTCTCCTACCATAAGCAAAAACAAGCAATAAGACGCTCGACTAAGCTTATGTCTTAGATTAAGCGTATTTATTGGTGACAGGTTAACATGTTTCTCGCTCAGCCTATTGATTAAAAATTGCTGTCGGCTGTTGGAAAAAGATCTCCGCTAAAGTGCCCATACTATAGGGTGCCCGTGGGGTATTGCACCGCCAACGAGGAACAGCCCAATGATGAAGCATGACACCCTGCTGGGTGTGTGAGGGCATTATAATACAATAATTGGATTTCCAACTTTGAACCATTCTGGTTGGCTTGGTTTAATTTCCCTTCTCTCTGGCTCACACTCCTGAGGAACAGCATAACCTTTTTCTGTAGACTTGCTCTGGGGCACTTATTCTGGATCTTCCCTAAAAAAAGCCCCCTTGTCCCTTCTTTGTGTATTATCCCTCTTCCTAAAGCTAGTAAGCATGATTTCTTTACCAACTGTAGTTGCTTGAAATTCTTTTGTCACAGCTCATGCTGTGAGTGGAATAAATATGTGAGTGGCATACCAACAGACCAAGAAATGGAGATGACTGGTTAAAGGCTCCTATATGAAAGTATATTAAATACATTATTTCAGGAAAATCAAACAGTTTTGGCTAATATCAGGCCTACAAAGACAATACCACAAAAACACTCGCACACATACTCACATACACCCCTACCCCCTACACACACTTAAATATCCCAAAATTATAAAACAACACCACACAGCACCCTACAAGACATTACAATAGAAATCAACCTGACATTTGTCACACCACAACAAATTGCACAATCTAGCCCTCTTCTTCCTGCCACAGCATTCCTTCAACCCACCACAATGATTCATCCAAAGCCACAACTTACTTCCTACCACCCACTAACCACACAGTTACCCCACCACTCTACAGACATGTAATCACATGCAGCAGTCACTATAACTTACTCAACATGATCTAAATACTAGCACGTCAACCCCAAAAACCAAACAAACAAACCACACGCCACTCAACACCTTAAGTTTCACACACTAAATATAGTTCCTAGCCCAAACAGCCAGTATGGACCTACTACCTCTCTCATCATCCCATCTCAAACAGCTGCTTAGAGCTCTGATTAGTACTGATAGAAAAGATATAGGAAAACTACCAAGGAAATATCTCACACCATCAGTCACACATGCGTAAATTCCCACACATGCACCAACCCAGTTGCTGCCCATGGTGGTCCCTGAGTTTGTCGCCCGCGGCAGCATGTAAGTGCGGAGGGGGGATGGCAAATCCTGTCCTTGCCACCACACGATGGCCATTAGTAAGATCCGTCCCCAAAACTTGTGACGCCCCGGGCGGACCCCCCCCCCACTTGCTACACCACTGCTCTAACCTCTCAAACGTACTACATGCACACCCTCAACACCCACAATTTATGATTCATGGTTGCAGTGTAAGTGAAATCAGTCTTAGTTTGGGTGGGTAGCGGGCATGGTGAATCGGGGCTCCTCAAGAATAAAGACTGGTGTATCAGAGCTCAAAGAAGTGGAAGCTCAAATGTCGAGATACACTGGGGGATATGTGCAATTAAGTGGCAGAGCATGTCGTTAACCTCCTTGGCTTAACGACATTCTCCGCCACTTCGGAAACGCAAGGCTGCACCGTATTTACAAGAATGTGGTACAGCTTTGCATTTCCCCCTGCAATGGCTCTAAGTTTAACATTTTAGCGCCAACACGGGCACCCTTACACCAGAGTGCAAGGGTGTGTGCGTGAACGGGAGGATTGTTTATGTGTAGGAAGGTATCCCTTCCTGCACATAAACAATCTTAAAATGCAATTCTGTCATTTTCATGTGTGCTGCTTTATGCAGTACATATGAAAGTGGCAGAATAGCGTTTTCAAAGGTTTGTTTATGTACAAGAATGGACCCCTTCCTGTACATAAACAAACCATGGCATTTTGCTTTTTCCATGTGTGCTGCACAAGGCAGCAGACATGGAAGAAGCAAAATCGAGGAGAAATAATGCATTTTTCCTAGTTTCACCAACTCAAGACTATGGTTTCCCTGGTCTTAATTTTGGCGCTACCTCCAATGTATGCCACCCTTGTACATAGGGGCAGCGTCAAATACAATGGGTGTTACGGTGGAACGCCCACAGCAACACCCACTGCACACCCCTGTCATGCTGACCATAGCGTGAAAGGGTGCCTTGTACATAATCAATCATATCATTTGTAAAGCGCACTACTCACCTGTGAGGGTCTCAAGGTGCTGGGGTGGGGAATGCTGCTACTACTCAAAAAGCCAGGTCTTGAGGAGTTTTCTGAAGGTCAGCAGTTCTTTGGTCTCTCATAGGTGGATGGGGAGGGTGTTCCAGGTCTTGGAGGCGAGGTGGGAGAGCGATCTGCTGCCGGAGATTGCTCTTCGGAAGCGGGGGACTGTGGCGAGGGCGAGGTCGGCGGAGCGGAGCTGGCTGGTGGGGTTGTAGAAGCTGAGTCCTTTGTTGAGGTACGTTGGTCCGGTTTTGTGGCGTGCCTTGTGTGCGTGGGTGAGGAGCTTGAAGGTTATCCTCTTGTTGACCGGGAGCCAGTTCAGGTCTCTCAGGTGGGGTGTGTTGTGGCTGTGGTGAGGGATGTCGAGGATCAGGTGTGCAGAGGTATTCTGGATGCATTGGAGCCATCTGAGGAGTTTGGCCGAGGCTCCTGCATAGAGGGCGTTTCCGTAGTCCAACCTGCTGCTGACGGGGGCCTGGGTGACCGTTCTTCTCGTTTCAGTGGGGATCCACTTGTAGATCCTGCGGAGCATGCAGATGGTGTTGAAGCAGGAGGAGGAGACGGCGTTGGCCTGTTTAGTCATTGTTAGGGTGGAGTCGAGGATGACCCCTAGGTTGCGTGCGTGGTTGGTGGGTGTTGGAGCGGTTCCCAGTGCGGTTGGCCACCAGGAGTCGTCTCAGGCCAAAGGGGTGGATCCAAGGATGAGGACCTCCATCTTGTCCAAGTTCAGCTTCAGTCGGCTGCTCCTCATCCATTCAGCGACGGCCTTCATTCCTTCGTGAAGGTTGGTTTTGGCGGTGTGGGGGTCCTTGGTGAGGGAGAGGATCAGCTGGGTGTCATCGGCGTTGGAGATGATGTTGAGGTCGTGCCGACGGACGACGTGGGCAAGCGGTGCCATGTAGATGTTAAACAGAGTTAGGCTGAGGGATGAGCCCTGGGGTACGCAGCAGATGATCTTGGTGGCTTCGGAGTGGAAGGTGGGAAAGCGAACGCTTTGTGTTCTGCTGGAGAGGTAGGAGGTGGTCCAGTCCAGGGCCTTCTCTTGGATCGCCGCGTTGTGTAGGCATGTTCGTAGTGTGTGGTGGCAGACCGCGTCGAAGGCGGCTGACAGGTCCAGGAGGATGAGGGCCTCCATTTCTCCGTTGTCCAGTAGGGACTTGATGTCATCGGCGGCGGCAATGAGGGCAGTCTTGGTGCTGTGGTTGCTGCGGAACCCAGACTGGGAAGGGTCCAGGATGTAGTTCTCCTCGAGGTTGCGGGTCAGTTGTTCATGGACGGTCTTCTCGATGACCTTTACCGGAAACGGGAGCAAGGAGATGGGCCGGAAGTTCTTGAGGTCTTTGGGGTACGCCTTGAGTTTCTTGAGTAAAGCCTTGATCTTGGCGTGCTTTCAGCTCTCCGGGAAGGTTCCTGTCTCGAAGGAGGTGTTGATGACTTTCCGGAGATGGGGTGCGATGGATGTGCTGGCTTTGTTGAAGATGTGGTGTGGGCATGGGTCTGACGGAGATCCGAGTGGATGATGTTCAATCTTGATGGTGAAAAAACAAAATACCCAAGCATACCAATATCATTATTTCCGCACAGGAGGGCGCATAGGTATTGGTTCAAACAAATCAATAATTTTATAAACACGCTGACAATACGCAAAACAAATTATTAGCTAGGGGTTACCCAAAGAAACTCGTTAAAAATGCACTCAAACGTGCACGTTTTTATGATCGAAACAGTTTATTAGACCAGGACAAACCCAACAAGAGACAAGACGCGACTCTAGACAGACTAGTTTTTGTTACACAGTATACACATGTCAGCAACCAAATTAAAAATATTATCAACAGAAACTGGAAAATTCTTAATTTTAATATGGATAAACAATTAAATAGGCCCCTCTTTTCTTTCCGCAGAAATAAAACCATCCGGAACAGTTTAGTTCACACTTATAAACCCATCAAGGAAACTCAAACGACCCTCACCGGGGGGCTAGCATCTGGTAACCACAAATGTGGGACTTGTTCGATATGCCCCAATTGTATCACAGGCAAAAATTTGGAACACAATGGCAAACGCTTAACCCCTACCACCTTTAACAACTGTCGAAGCCAAAACGTGGTATACTTAATCTTATGCCCTTGCAATTTGGGATACGTTGGAGAAACCAGCAGGGAATTGCGTACCCGTGTCTTGGAACACAAATCTGCAATACGGACAAATAAACCCAATGCCCCCCTTACTGAACATTTCAAAGCTTTGAAACACACGTGTGATGACCTCAGGTGGTTTATTTTGGAAAAAATCAGAATCAATAGGAGAGGTGGTGATATCGACAAGACCAGAAAGATGAGGGAACAGTGGTATTTTTGCCACTTAAATACAATCTATCAAGGCTTAAATAGTCGGGAAGATTGGACTAAATGCTTATAGATATTTAGATTACTTGAATTGAGCGTTTTTACCAGTGTAGTAAGAGATGTGAATCTGTAGTAGTCTTTGTTTGTGCGAATTTGGTCCTTAAAAACAGGGTTTCCTTGTTCTCCAAAATGATCTTAAAACTCCCTTTTTTTCCTTATCTTTCCATTCCATCCCGGGTCTGACAATGCGGGTGTCCTCCATGACAACAGACGGTTTTTGGTAATATCCACTTGTCTGTCCCTGATCCTTTTCAGCGAGGTATGTAACTCACACGACAGTGTCCCCTGATTGGATAGTTAGATCCAATAGACTCAGTTTTCCTTTAAGAAACTCATTAGCATACTCAGTATCCAGTATCCTGTCCCGGATAGGTCGATTCAATATCCAATCAGGCAACAGTCCCATGAGCAGAGGCTTAAACTACGGACCAGAAAGGAAACCATGTTTCGGGTCCCCTGATTGGATAGTTAGATCCAATAGACTCAGTATCCCTCAAGAAACTCATTAGCATACTCAGTATCCAGTATCCTGTCCCGGATTGGTCAATTCAATATCCAATCAGGCAACAGTCCCATAGATATAACCGCAAGCAACTCTGCTAGTCCTGACACACGACTCGGACCCCCCACAGAGAGCAGAACCCTTATCTACAAACTAGGTGAGTGTACATCCTGGCCTTACTTTGATTTCTGAAGGAAATTAATAGAGACTGTAGGTCTTATTTAAATCCGGTATAGCTCAAACTCTTGACTGCCTGTTTAAAACTTATTTACAGGTAGACTCTCATTATGTTTGGCCATATCACGATGACCAAGGGACTGTGAAACCTTAGATCGTCCCATTAGGTAAGCTAACTTAATTTTCTTACTCAATTAGATTAGTATATCTGGAGAGTAACTTAGAGCCAAAAAAACTAGCTAAATTACATCTTAAATTGCTTTTAGGTTATCTTTGTGAAGCCTAAAAGAGAATTACAACCGCAACCTTCTGCAACATAACCTGTCAGAAGTGGAGAATTCGTGATATTTATATTTATACATGGTAACTTCCTTTCAACAGATGCTATTGATTGTTCGAGCTTTATGTTAAAACTTGCTAGCTAACCCATATTCCTTGGTTTTTCTTTCTTGTCCTATGGTGCAGGCAATTGTGGCCTGATTGCATATAATACTTATGGTCTACAACACAACCATTTTTCCTTGGTCTCCTATGGTCAGGGGGACAACAAAAGATCGCATTTATTCAGAACAGGTAGGCATGAATCTAAACTATCTCTTCTATCCCTAACAATGTAGCATTATATAAGATATGCATTAATGCAAAACTCCATGTTACCACAGAAACAGAAATATACTACTACCAGCAGCACTGTATAAGGCGACTACAGAAGCCCACGCTCCAATTAGGAAACGTGAAGTGATCCCTATAAAGGATCGCCAATATTATCCCAGGGTAAGCTGATATTAATATTACTACCCCATACTTCTATCTCTGAAACTTGGGTGTTCTTTGTTACAATTCAACTGGTTTAGTGGACCCGTACCCCCACTTTGTTTCAAGAGTAGTAAAATCTGAGGCCCCAAGTGCCCCTTACCTGCGTTTCTAGAAAAAATCTTTATATGTGGAATCTAGGTAGTATAATTGGGTTACCTAGGAAGGGTTCTAAAACGTTTTCAGAACAAATAGCCTTACTTACTGCTTTGTTAGCTAAAGACATATTGGGAAAATACAGGATATGTTTGCAGTAATTTTTATTGTTGATAAAGCATGTGGCCAAATTGTGAGCGACAAAGTCAATAGCCATGAGCCACTTCCAGTAAATAGTTTCTCTGTTTTTCTAATATTTTGAAAAAATGCACATGTTAACCTAGAGAAAATGGTGTCCATTGTAACCAACATAAGTAATAGAGATGACAGAAGACAATGAATTGTAAATATGTTGTGATTCTTTCCACGTATTAACTACAGTAATGCTATAAGTCCACTGAGTTAAAAATGTTACTAATTTTCTGCATGACATTTACTCCTAGGGCGATTTTTACATACCCTCTGGTTCTGGCAGACAAAATTTATGTCTTGATAAAGGTGATCATAATAAGGAGTTATCACCGAAACGCGTTGACGCAACCTAAAGCGTATAATTCAAGTCTCCAACACCATAATAGATACGCTGATTTGGTAGTGATACTACTCTGGTGATATTAGAGCGGAGAAAGAATATACAAACCTGTATACAACAAATATATGTTGTAACTGTTCTGTCTGCTTGTAATTGTGCAGGTCGCAATTATATGTATTGTTTCAATTTTATCTTGTTTTAGTTCAGGGATTTAGTTTAGTTATCCCTATTGATTGTTTTTTAATATATTCTAATAAATGAATTTTTAACTTTTCCATATTTTGTTGTATGTAATTGTTAAGTCATAAGGTACATTATTTTATACCTGTCTTTATCTGTGCCTTAAGGGAACCCTTTCTCTTACCTATGCCATATGTTAGTAAACTGTAAAATATCCACAATAGAGTTGCCGAGTAATAACTCCTCTTTTACTTAAAGAGACATGTTTTGGATTAGAAGATTATTTTCAAACATTAAAAAAATTACCATAAAAAACTGCTCACCGAAGGGTGACTCAACACTGCGTTCACACTAGATGTGAATCAGTGCCGTAAACGATAGATATCGCTTGCATGCTGTAACCCCATCCGCCTCACACGGATGGAATTTGGGGTTAACAAGCATTAACTCGGCTAACGCGGGCATTTATATATTTTTTGTCTCCCTTTCCCATGCCTAAACAATGATGGTTGCTTCACTAACACCGGTCAGCAGACTTTGGGATCTATCATAATCCTATCAAATTCGTTGCCATTATGATGAGGTTCGGTTAACAAGCCTGAATGGACTTCACCTATTGATATTATGACAAATGTTTTGCCGGTAAGGCCCTTCTCAAATTTATCAAGTAATAGGGCAATACTATTAACATGTGTCAAATATAAAGAGCAGTTTTTTATGGTAATTTTTTTAATGTTTGAAAATAATCTTCTAATCCAAAACATGTCTCTTTACGTAAAAGAGGAGTTATTACTCTGCAACTCTATTGTGGATATTTTACAGTTTACTAACATATGGCATAACAGTGGTTCATGGCTTAAAATGCGGAACACCTCTAGTGACCTGTGGGCTAATATTAAATGGTAATAGAGACATATTAATGGATAGCAAGACTGAACATATCCATGAATATTACTGGTTCAAACCGATAAACAACATGGTATTACCATTCTTTACAGAATATGATTTGAATTAGTAAAAGAAGGGGGTTCCCCGATGGGTTTTTAGAGATGTAGGCAGGCCGTGGGGGGGAGAGAACTGAAAATAGAACAAAAGAAAGCAACCCTGCCTAGAGATATAATGGTCCTAACTAGAGGATCCAAACAATATATAAGGGGTGATAGGTCTAGGAGCTGGCACTACACATGACAAAAACAGTCAATCCAAGTATACTCAAGAGAAAATATTTGAAATATATATATATTTTTATTTTTTTATATTCTTTGAGTTGAAATAGCAAAAATGTACAAAAATAGATTTCATTTTAGATCCACGTAATATTTTTAGAACATCAAAAGACGTACACTGGTGGGGAGAGGGAAAAAGAGGGAGATTCATGCTACATTAAGACCTACCCAGTAACAAACCACACTTCAATCATACTCTCATATTCACAGTTTTCTATTTTTAGTCTACCTAATATTCTATCATTCAACTTTCATTCTTCCATTCATTCTTATAGTCCTGGCGTGTGCAACACATAGATGGTCAATTTGTTGCATAAATCAGGAAGTTATTCCAGGCAGATGACATTAATACGGGTCCTGATGGAAGTAGGACAAAGTGCCGTATTCCTGGAAGCACAAGCCGACGCGCGTTTCGGTGACAGGCCAATGGGGCCACACCTTCGTCAGGGCTGGGAGTTGTTTACTGGGAGGGAAACAAGTGTAAAATCTGAAAATAAAAACAATGTCTTAGATTTGTGTTCTATATACACAATACCAATATAGGGTATTCAAACATACATTTTCCACTGTTTAGTGCATTTTAACATTTTAAATCAACATTATTTATTGGTGTGATACATATATGGTTGACTTTTTGTGGCTGTGCAATGCCAAACTACCTAGTGGCACTCCCACGGACAGATTCCCGGTTAGGTGAAATCCGTAAAAGGCACAGTGATAACCTTAGCTAAATGAACCATAGAGTACATATCATAGCAACACTCATGTATAAACATTATTCTAAATACATACACACATTCATTCTGGCGCGCGTATGACCAAGTTGTTACAATTAGGCCAAGGATCTTTAAAGGCAAGTTATCATGATCATTAGTAGAGGTCAACCCAACCTCTGGGTAGAACAGGTCATTCATTATCACATATAGGAAGACAAGGGGGATTTATCGGCATCATTTCTCAGGTGTGTTTAGGATTTTAGTACAATAAAGGGGCAAGCGCGATAAAAACAAAATATTGTTCCCACTTGAAAAAGATTTTTTTGATCTGATTTTAAAAAATTTTTACATCACAAAAAATGAAGATTATAGAGTGATGTTTACCTATATTCTAGTCAAAAGGACACAATTGCTTATGACTAGAGGTCCTACGCAAGGAGGATAACACTCTCTACTTCCATTCACACTGGACACCGATGGTAGTGGTCCTATAGTTAAGACAAAATTAGAACCTCATAAATGTAATGTTGGATAGAGCACAGTTTAGGATAAATAAGTCACAAGACGACACGGGGGTGAGTAATGTTTTAAATGAACATTTGTTTTAACAAGACTATGGTATAGTTTTCATATTTGTTCTAAGACAAAATTGACTCCAACTAGAGATAGGTTAAGCTCACACGTCGTCTAAACTCCTACGGTCCCAAATTAAGCTGAAAAATGAGCTAGTGTTTAACGGGTTACCTGAAGGGTTCTTGTAAACGCTCTCTGGTAGTAGTGTAAAGTTGGTTAAACTTCAAAGAACGAGGAATAAATAATTTCGGAGATACTTTCTAGCAGAGAAAGGGTACACTCATTATGGCCATAATCCAACTATTAGGTCAACGTGCTAAAAAAGTAAATGACGAAATTCCGTTACCTGGATAGATTAGCTATCTAGAAGCACTGTGCAACGAAACTAATCTGTGGACGGTAAGCCAGTTGTTGTGGGAATGGCCTAAAGCCGCCGTGTTTCTGGTTGTTTAGAAGGACAGGTAGCTATCAATCAGGGTTTCTAGTGGGAGAAAGAAGACCAGAACTAAGTATAAAGTTTCACAGGTATCTCCTAAATAATGCGGTGCGATGTCAGTCAGATACACATACCGTGAAACGAAAGGGCGTAACTCCGCCGTATTCTCTGCTAAGAGGGAGAGCGGAAAGCTGAGATTCCTAATAGGAGATAGAAGGTAAGGAGCCAATTACGTATGCGGATTAACAGATTCCGTCTAGAAAGCAAAATACCGGTCAGATACACATACCTTAAAGGATTAGTCAATCGTCCTTAGATGGGGTTCCGTCGACTACACGGGTCGACCTACTGCAGCGGGAGACAGGATTCTCGCCCGTTCAGTCTCTGTTCGCCTTTAAATACGCAGTTCTTCGCGCCGCAGTCGAACTGTATCAGCTGTGTTTAGGTTGTAAACATCAATGACACTCGATTCTCCTGTGAGGCAACCCGTAGCCATCTTAGGTAAACTATTTTGGAGCTGTAAAGCTAGATGACGGACCTAATCACTATTGTAGTTATGCAGCGGCCATCTTAAAAGAGTGTGTTCTAAGTTTATTTAAACCAAGAAGAGTCCAGTTGAGATATCTGTAGGTCCATTGTATGCGCCCATTTATTCATCTCCCTTATACTATCAGAGATGCAACAAAATAACGAATATTGCCGAATAATAAGATATTTTTCTCCCCTATTTGCTATGCAGTTCTTGGATCAAGTAGTCAAAAGCTGTTTTTACAGGAATGCCTGGTGCCAAGGACATTCTTCATTCAGTCCTTTATCCACAGCATTCAAGTAAAAAATCCAGAACACCTCTCGTTTTTTTTGAAGGCCCACAGGGTCAGTTCCTGGACTGGCCTTTATTTTTTCCAGGATGAACCAACGAAGTTCCAGTTCTTTGTGTTCTTTTTCTAACCAATGTGCTACAATGGGGGCTGCAGTTTTTTGGTTCCTAATGTTGGACTTATGTTCCCCTATTCGCACTCGGCATTCTCTGCCTGTTTCCCCAACATATGGGAGATTACATGGACACAATATCAAATAAATGATGTTACTGGTACGGCAGTTGGTCATGGTGGCATTGCGTCATACAGATATCGTGCGAGTGTTGGTACTGACAGTTTCACCCACGATGGCCTGTGGGCAGATATGACATGTCCCACATTTGTGGTTGCCATATACAGGTTCCAATCCAGTTATAGTGGTTTGGATATTTTCAGGTGTTTCTTGAGTTTTGCCTCTTACCAGGTGATTTTTCAAGTTGGGGTTTTTTTTAAAGGCAAATATGGGTCGGCTCAAGTGTGTCTTCTCACTTTCCAAGTTCAGAATATGCCAACTCGAATTGATGGCTTGTCTAATTCTGTGATTCATTTCCGAGTGACGGGTGACACATACCAGCTGGTTTGTTTTTTCAGAGTTTCTTTCCGTAAACATCGCCTCTCTGTTAGTATACCTTGCCCGTTTGAAAGAGTCTTTGATCAATCTGGGTGGGTAACCTCGGAAACGGAGTTTCTCCTGCAAGATATCAGCTTGAATCAGGAAGTCATGCATATCTGAACAAGTTTCTTCTAATACGAAGAAACTGGCTGTATGGGATACTATCCCTCTGACTCCGCGGATGGAAGCTGGCATATTGGAGTAAGGTGTTCCGAGCCGTAGGTTTAGTATACAAGGATACCTTAATGATGTTTTCATGGTGTTCAATCCAGATATCCAAAAATTCAATTTTGGATGTACTGGTGTGGCTGGTAAATCTCAAATTGGCGTCCGCCGCATTGAGCCATTCGATGAATTCGAGGAGTTGATCTTCGGCCCCCTTCCAGATGAAAAAGATATCGTCAATGAACCGTTTCCAGTTCTTGACGTTTTCAAAGAAGGGGGCCATTTCATTGAAGATGTTGGTTCTTTCAAATTCCCCCATATATAGGCAAGCTATACTTGGAGCACAACTGGCTCCCATGCTGACTCCAGAAGCCTGCCTGTACATGGTATTATCGAATTCAAAGTAGTTCTCGAAAAGAACTACTTTAAGACATTGTAGAATGAATCCATCATTGGTGATGTCAGTATTTCTTGAGAGTGTGGTTTCGATGGCTTCATATGCACCTCTTTGAGGAATGTTGGAATATAATGATTCCACATCAAGGGTAACCATTATCTCAGAATTCTCAAAGAATGGAATGCCTTCCACTTGTTGGATAAAGTGTCCCGTATCTCGCACATATGATTCCAATTCGGTAACCATCGGATTTAAGAATTTGTCAATATACTTTGACAGTGGCTCGGTGGCAGAGCCAATTGTGGAGACAATTGGTCGCATGGGAGGATCGGAACTGTTTTTGTGGGTCTTAGGTAACCCATATATAATGGGTATTTTAGTGTTACTGGGAGTGAGGAATTCAGCTTCAGCCTCACAGATATGGTTTTGGTTGACTGCTCTCTGAACCATAGTTAGTATGCGCTTTTGCAGGGCGTTTTCAGGGTTCCGAGTGATACGTGTGTAATGACCTGAAGAGGAAAGCAATTCGGTCATTCTCCTTTTGTAGTCTGAGGTGTCAAATTGGGTGATTCCACCCCCTTTATCACAAGGTTTAATTGTGATATTTTTGTTTAATTCAAGTTACTTAAGTGCTTTATTCTCTGATGTAGACAAGTTCGCTTTAGGTATGGGTACATATTGTGTCATTTTATTGATTTCATGCATGACTGTCTTTTCAAAAATATTTACCTCAGGGCCTACCATTTCCAATGAAGGTGTAAATGAAGAGGGAGGTTTGCACCCAGATCTATTATTCTCGTTGTTAGTAGGTGGGGCCTCTAAAAAGAATTTTTGAAGGCGGACCTTCCTGAAGAATAACTGCAGGTCTCTATTTAATTCAAATTTGTTGAAGTTAGCAGATGGTACAAAGGATAATCCCCTCGTTAGGAGTTGAATGGCCATAGGGTCTATAGTTTCACTGGACAGGTTGAACACGGGGAGCCCCCTTATGTTCGCCAGTACTGATGATGGCGAGTCTGTACATACATCTGTGGTTGTCCGCGACCCTGACGGTAATTCCTCGTTTGGGGGGCCCTCGACGGGGGACGAGTGTTGCCTCGGCGATTCCCTAAAAAACGGTTCTGTTGGTGATTACGATCATAACTTCCATTTCTATTCCCTCTGTTGGAGTTATGTCCTTGATTGGAGTTATGTCCTTGGTCATAACTGGGGTCATATTCTTCAGGGGCATCTCCCTCAGAATCAGTAGTTTCTGAGAAGGTGGTAAATTTTCTTCCTTGGCCCCATCTGGGTGCCTGTCCGCGAGGTGCATTCTCTTCCTGGGTAGTATAGAAATTGGTTCCCAGGTAGGGATATGCCCTTTCCTGGGAAAACATTTGAATATCTTTCCGCAATTTTTCAGTTTTTCTTTTAAGTAGATATTCGGAGAAGGATTCCAATTCAAATTGGATCTCTTCAAGCTTCCTTTTACCATCATCTACTGCATCCCCCTCTTTCAGTTTATCTTCCAATTCCCGGATTTCTTTATCGAGGATGTCAATCATGGCACAGGCTGTTTCCACAATGAGCATCATCCAGTCCCTGGAGCAACGGTTGGAGATGAGAGCCCATCGCTCCAGGAACTGTCTGATTTCAATGAACATCCCTGGGATGTTACGGACTCTAAGTCCGATAGGGATGGTGCCGGCTCGTAAGTAGTCGAGCATAAATTTAGCGTGTAATTCTGTCCTTTTTGATTTTTTCCGGAGATTAAGCAATTTGTTCCAATCTCCATTGAGCCCTTTGGGGACAGAGAAATCTTGGTTGCCGTCCGCTGGGAGCCCAAGCATATGATTTGAAGCCTGAACAGTCACTATTGACCTACAAGTGTGTCCAATTATTTGCGCACAATTGAAGTATCACATATCGCTAAGGGACACAGTGTCTACGGGAAAAAATTCCACTACTTCCAGGTCGTTAAGAGATTATACTAAGGTGAGAAATATCACTAGATCAGGTGCATGTGGACTGCACTAGGTGATGGATATGGTGTATATATTTGGACGCAGTTCACAATGTATAAATAACGAACCGCTGCATATATTTAGAATATGCCTTTTTCAAATGTACTAGGCTCTCCTTCTTTCATCTTTATTCTTTCCACCAACATAAACAGACGGTCTCTGGGAGACACTGTCCACAAGGGTGTCTTGTGTGTATATAAACAAAAAATATTTTGTCTTATGAGTAACAACTTAGCTGATTATTTCCTATCACAAGGGATTTTGCATGCCAATAGATGGTTAAATGTTTCAATGTGATTAAAACAAATGGAGTGTCTGATGGACATGTATGAACATCTTCCTTGCAGCCTTGAGAAAGCCCTGTGGGCGAAACGCGCGTCGGCTGTCACTTGGATTTTTGTGAACTTGTGGAAATTAAAAAACAGACCTCAAGACAGAAGATCTGACTGGACTATTTGATTGATTCTATTGAGATATTTATGGATTTATTGGATACAGGGAGTTGAAAAACTATTGATTTGTTTGAACCAATACCTATGCGCCCTCCTGTGTGGAAATAATGATATTGGTGTGCTTGGGTATTTAGTTTTTTCATATGTGACCTGGATTCGGCTGAATCCAAGGGCTAATTGACACTTTGGTGGGTAGGTGTCATATACCTTTCAAGCACCCTGGCCTCAGTTGGTGCGGATACTATCAGATTCTCTCTGCATAACTGGCATCACTTTGAGAAGTGTGGTTCAATCTAAGCAAACCCATAATCTTTTTGCACACAATTCAATCTTGATGGTGTCCAGGAGAGCAGGGAGTTGGTGTGGATGGTGGTCATAGGAGCGGATGTCTCAGTGGTTGTTGGGGCAGTCGTGGCGTTGAAGCTGTCGTGGATATCTGCGATCTTGCGGTGGAAGAAGGTGGCCAGCGAGTCGCACAGGTCTTGGGAGGGTGGGATGTCGGTGTTGGACCTGGGGTTGGAGAGTTCCTTCACGATGTTGAAGAGCTCTTTGCTGTTGTGCGCGTTGTTGTCTAGGCGGTCTTTGTAGGAGGCCCTTTTGGCGCATCTGATGAGGTTGAGGTGATGGTGTCTACAGGTGGCGTTCTTGTGGGCTGCGTGGCTGTCCGGTGTTCATTCACGAAGCCAGATCTTCTCCAGCTTTCAGCAGGTTTGCTTGGAGGTCCGGAGGTCTTCCGTGAACCAGCTGGATTTCTTGTTGGTGTGACTTTTGGAGGGTTTCTTGATCGGGGCGAGGGTGTTGGCACAGTCGTTGATCCACTGCCTGATGTTGCGGGCGGCGGTGGTGGGTTCGACAGGTGGGCTCTGGGCGAGGGTGTTGGTTAGTTGGTCTTCGGTGACTTTGCTCCAGCAGCGGCGAGACATCCGTTGGGTGGGGTGGTGTGGGTGGGTTTCTTGAAGGTGAAGTTGATG
This sequence comes from Lissotriton vulgaris, assembly GCF_964263255.1. Taxonomy (NCBI): domain Eukaryota; kingdom Metazoa; phylum Chordata; class Amphibia; order Caudata; family Salamandridae; genus Lissotriton; species Lissotriton vulgaris. Next base: position 802,484,138 of record NC_141694.1, on the reverse strand, counting down.
CAGCGATGGTTGGTCCAGTGGATTTCGGTGGTGTGGTTGAAGGAGACGTGGGGGCTTGCAGAGAAGATGGGTTCAAGCGTGTGACCGGCGGAGTGCGTGGGTGTTGTGACGAGTTGTCTGAGTCCGAGGTTGGCTAGGTTGTCAATCAGGGTGGTGGAGTTGGTGGTGTTGTTGTTCTCGAGGTGGAATTTCAGGTCCCAGAGGAGGATGTAGTCCGTGGAGGCGAGGGCGCGTGTGCTGACAGTCGGCGATGGAGTCGCTGAACTGTGGTCTGGGGGCTCTGTAGATGAGGGTTCCTCTGAGGGTGGTGTTGGGGTCGGTGTGGATCTGGAAGTGCAGGTGTTCGGCGGTGATGAGGGTGTCGTCATAAGGCAAGGACCCTATTGCTACGTAAACATCACAAAAAGTGATGTTCCTGTGGCGATAGGGGCTTGTACCTATGCCCAACTATGTTTCCGTTGCTACATACCAGGGGAAGAAGGACTCTAAAGGAATTGCAGGGTCCTAGTTAGGTGTGGAAGTCCTTGCGTAAATAAGGTGTTATAGAAAATAGACCCATCTGCTCATGAGAGCTCAAGCCGATGCACAGGTGTATTTGACAGAGGGTCGCTCTTGTATAGTGAAGTTATGCAGCTGACGAAATGTTGAAAATGGAAGTAGAAATTAATTTCAGTGAAGATGATCATGGTGTGGTCAGAAAATTTATTTCTTTGAGAAGGAATAGAGGAGAAGAGGTATAGACTGAGAAGAAGGCTGCTGCAGCATCTGGGAACCAATGCATTAAATATGGCCTTGAAAAAGTGGAAGGCGAGGTAGAGGTAGATTTTATATATGGTGAGTAAGTTAAATATGATACAGAGACCAATAACAAGAAAATAGAGCATTATGTTCACTTGCAGAACGTGCAATTCTTGTTTGCAGGACAATAAGATATGGAGCATGTAGAAACTTGTGAAGGAGGTCAGATATGGAAGGGTTTTTGTTCAGTTAATGATGTGACCGATATGATTGTAAACTTTTTTTGTTTGTTATATATAGAGCGAACTAGACCCGAAGTTATCAGAGCACTTTACATGAGCATCAGTTGTTTTACATACGACACATTCATTTTTTGTTAGGCACTAGGAGATAAAGTGAGTTACAGAGAATCACAGGATGTTGAAAGTCCCTCTTGAGACTCGAACCCGGTTCCCCAGCTTCGAGGCCGACCGCTCTAGATGTGGGAATTCACGCATCAGTGAGCGACAGGGTGCAGCACACTTAATACTCCAGCCCCTAAGGATGCTCAGATTCTCTTTCCTCACCACAGGTAGTTAATAGTAGGCATTTCTGAAGATGCCTCCTGTCTTTTTAATCATCAATTATACAGTGCTTTTGATTAAAGAACACCTGCCATAGGGAAAGTCAAACTCCCGTCCTTGGTATGGATGCATTTATCCAAATTAGGCACTGCAGGTTGCATGTACCTGAAAGTGGCAAATGGCAGGATCTAAACAGATGACACTTGCTTATTAAATTGTGCTCAATGAGCATTGATAGATAATATATATATTTTTCAATGTGAAGAGAAACAGGAATGGCCAACAAGAAGTGACATGGGTGCAAATGTTGTTGCTGCGTTTTTAGCCTTTGGAAAAGGCTGTATTTAAAAAAAACCACAAGATACACTTTGGAACGTTATCTTGTCTGAAAAAACTAAAAAGGATGTATATTTCATTATAAACAATTAGTGTATTTGATTTATAGGATTGTGGCAAAATAAAATATAGCTATCTTATACAACGATTGTACACACGTGCTGTTAGTTGTGTACACATGTTTCTATTAACACATATTAAATATATATTAAACATTATATTGTTGTGTAACAGTATGATCATGCACTGGGTACTCACAGAGCTAAAATATGTGCAACCACGCAAAAAATGTGCTGCCTACAATCATAGTTCTCATCAGTAATTTAAGTGGATGGAGACATTTATCAACGATTGAGCAGCACACTTTTCCTCAATATGTAATTGTGTTAGATCAGCCTCCTGACATCTAGGTGTGACCTGCAGGTCATAAGTTCGAATTCCAAGAAGGTCAACTTAACCCCCTAGAAGGTTGATATATTGAGTTCCATTATAGTGGGCAAAAATGAACCTCAATTTTTAAAAAGTTTTTTTTTAAGGCATATACTGGGATGCAGAAACAAATAAAACACATTGTTAGTGTTATCATTTTTATTATTCAACATATATGGTTGAACTGAAATTGAAAATTTTAAGATATTGGGGTATTAGTTGAAGGTAGGTGAGGAGTAGCCGACTTTAGCAATAACCACAACACTTGTCAGGGTGAACAAGTAAAAGTCACTAAATTAACCAGAGCACAACTGCCCGGTAGCTGTGGCACAGATCCTTTTGGGTTAACTTAGAGGCAATGTGCAAAGTATTTATGCATTACACAAAAAACAGCAATACATTCAAAACGCAAGAAAAATCCCAAACTAAATTAAAAATAGAGGAAACTTTAAATAATATAATGACTCAAAAACTATAAAAATCCAGTCGCGAAAACTAGAGTTCGGAATTTTAAAACTTTAAATGTAAAAATAGCAACAAAAAGCGTTACGAGGCATCTGTGGTATTCTGGTTGCTTTTGAGAGGTACATAGGTGCTAGTTAAGGCAAATCATGATGAAGCGTGGATCAGATACACAAATCAAGTTTGACCTGGGCAGAAACTTTACCTTCGGACTAAGTATCAGAAATGGACATAAAAAAATCTTCAGTGGCACAAGACAGCAGGCTGTGGCTGAAGAGGGCTTCATGTCATCTGATAGCTGCTAGATGAGGTCTCGGTGAAGCCGTTGACGTTTGGCAGGAAAGCTCTGAGTGGGAGCCTTCACCCAGGTAAGGTTTCTACCTTCGGGCCTAGTCACTTTTTTGGAGCTCGTTCTCTCCCAGCAGAGCAAGCCTGTGGGCTCTAGCTGAAGAGGGCTCCACGAGTTCTGATACCTTCTCCACGAGGTCCAGCTGAATCAGACTTGATGTGGAAATGCTCAAGTGGAAGCAACCCACATTTGCAGCTCAGCAGCAATGCACCTTCGTTGATCAGCTCACCATCCTGGTCATCTGGGAGCTCTTGCAGCCAGAAGGTTTCTAACTCCTATGTAACAGGAAAAAGTAGAAAGAGTACGCTTTTATACCATCAAAAGATCCTGGAATGTAGGGACAGCATTTGGAAGTCAAGACTCACCCCAGCATATGCCAGCAGTAGGATCTAGGGCAGGTCCAGATGGACTGGGCAGCTGAGCAGTTGCAGGAAAGGCCTCTTGTAGCTTTGTGGGTCCCTTTAACTAACAGAAGGTCAGCCTTTTTACAATCTAGTCCTTTTCTTTTACATGCTACATTTAAATACCATGCGCCCTCTTTTACGGGCAGTAAGCTTACTTGGGAATGTAATATTATTGTTTAAAAGGAAGGTTTAAGCCTGTCGAAAGGGTTACCTTGGCATTTCAAACTTGCAGTTCTCAAACCGTACAGTCAATGTTGCAATGGTAGGCTTGCAGTCATGTTTGAACTGTCACTGCAGTGGGTGTACAATGGGTGCTGAAGCTCACTGGTGACATTTAAATGTCAGGCACTCTGCAGCCTTTGTACAATATACTAGGGAATTATACCAATTAGGTATGTACTAATTTCATCACTTTAAAAGGAGGTGCAGAGGCACTTCACCACTTGTTAGCAGTGGAAATTTGCACAGTGATCTACAACTACCAAATTAGGGTTCAGTAAAAAGGTTAGGAATCCAATTTATCTCTTCAGAAAGGTAACATATCAAAAAGAAGTGTTGAAATGAGCCATGATAACCAAACACGCACTCCCAGGTTTCAGGAAAAATTAGGAGGAGTACACTTTTATACTAATCTCATTTACTCTACTGCTTTGTATTTGAAAATATGCATAATTTTTAATGCCAGTTTTCCAGCCCAAGTCAAATGCAAACATTTTCTCATAGACATGCCTATTAATGAGACATTGCCCTTACATGTCTCAAGCTTTCCCTTGTTTAACCAATACTGGTATTTTCTGGATCTGCCTTAGGTCTTTTTCACAAATCAGCCATGCATAATATCTTTGTATCTAGTAAAATAATGGCCACAATAAGACACTGGCAGGTTGAGGCCGTGGAGGGAATATGGAAAGTACGTTTTGGTGGAATTGAGTAGTGAATGTATGGAACAGAGTACTAGCAGTAGGGCTGTAGTCAGAAGTAGAAAATTGATTCAAATATGTCTTTGAAAGGACCAGAAAGAAAGGCAGTTCATGTATATTCCTCATGGTTTAGACAGATTCTTGTGGAGTATCCATGAAAGGGGAAAAGAGTATATCTAACACTCTTCAGACCCCACAATATCTTCAAGGACTTGCAGATCTTGCAGTCTGCAAATCACAGAATCGGCATCATTATAAATTGAAGATCTGTAGTGTGTCCTGAAACTTCTGGCCATGAATATTTGTACATCACAGTCATACAGAAATTGTAAGAAGCCTCAACTTACACTCCATTTTTCTGTAGGTTTATGAACTCTACATTCAGGAGAAACTAGAGTTTGCAAAAAAACGAAGGAGCTTGTACAAACAAAGTAGCCATACTCCCATCTATTGAAAGGTAGGAGCCAAGGTTTCAATATGCTTGAGAAAGATGTTGCAAATGAAGTGGAACACCTAAAGAAGATTTTAATCTTTGCGGTGCCAAACTGAGAGCTGACTTCTGAGTGGCAATCACTAACACAAAGTTTTAGGTTGAAATAATAACAACAACTACAATACCACAACTACTAATAGTAATACCTATTTATATATAGTGCTTCATACCACAATTCGGTAGTATGAATTGCTGTGTCTCTTCCACTGTAAATCACAGCAGAAACTATAACCAAATGTAATGGTGTTCAATTTAGTGCCCTCAGAAAAAACAAGCATTTACAATGCAATGGTCTCGGCATTATTAAAGGTAGAGCTATTGGCATTGCTCATGACTTTTTTTTTTAATCATAAATAAATGGCATTGTCATTTACAATGCCAATAGCTTAATCGCTCGCAAATGCATGACCTATTGCATTTATGCCCACACAGAGCCACCCACACAGTCATTCACATAGAGCCACCTACACAGAGCCACTCTCACACAGACAGTCACCCACACATAGAGCCACCTACAAAAAAAGCTATCCACATAGAGCTACACACACACACAGAGCGCTACGCGCTACACACAGAGCGCTACACACACACAGAGCGCTACACACACACACACACACACAGACTACACACACACACAGACAGAGCGCCACACACACACAGACTATGCTAACACATATCCTGCCTACTGTCCCAACTCCTCCATGCACTGTAAACCCCTTTAACCACTCTACACTCACCCCAAATCTTCTACACCACGAGAGAATACCACTTCCAAACAATCACACGTTGGACCGCACTGCTATAATCCTCCTGCATTCAATTAATAAACCTGCTTATCACACAAATAAAAAAAACCTAAACTCTACATTAGCATTCAAAACTCGTCCCACAGCTTGATATATACATGTCTCCCTTCAGCCTCTCTCTAAAATCTAACATCACCCTCCCACTATTATGACCACCCTTGGTGTGAGACTCATAGGTTTCACCCCAAGAACCTACCGCTTACATTCTCAAACCCTACAAGATTCCCCCACCCATTGCACGCACTCCAAACACTCAAGCTAAATACACACACGCACAAACCATCTATAACCACGTATACACTTTGATGTATATCATCCACCCACATCACACCTATAGGCTCCACTGAGTCATCTTCGACACCACACACCCACATCAAATGTCCAATAAGTACATTACACAAACACATACACATACACATGCCACACACTTAGAGCACAACCCAACACGTATACCCACGAAACTACCCAGTCACGTCCACTCATACCATTCGCATGAACATGACACACTCGTCCAACACCCATTAACACTTAGTATCTCTACACCAGTCAGTGTGTCCTACACCGACCCCACCAATTTGATACCACTACACCTCATTAACTCCGGCGCACCCTACAACCCCATGCCTCCTGCATACCTGCTCACTCATACGAGTTCCATTCAATTAGTAAAGCAACACGTTTTATTTAGAGCGCTTAGAAACCTAGACGTGTGGTGTGAAGCGCTATATATTTTTTTTGTTTTATAGTGTTAATGGTACTGCTAAGTACGTCGCACACCGTTAAACTCCTATGCAGTACCACGCCGACCTCTCACGCCCGTTCCAAGCACCACACAGCATCCCTCCCTCCCCGTCACACGGTCCCTGTGGTAACCCTGGGAGGAGGCTGCGCTCCGCTCAGCGCTGGAAGACCGGCGGGCTGGGGGACAGCTGACCGGGTGAGGGGGCCCTCGGTCGGCTCAAGCACCGCCCCCAGCCGACCAGAAGCCACCTGGTGCCATGCATTACAGGTGAGAAGGGGCTCTGTGTGCGTCCAAGGGCCTTATATAGCGCCTCAACGCACATAAATACACTGTAAGCAGGGTGTTCGGTTTTGGATGTCAGATATGCTGCCCTGAGTTTGGGACGGAGGATAACTCCTGACACCCCCGCAAGCGTATTTGTTGTGGAGATTGGTGGTGCACCGGCTGCACGAAACTACTGGCTGCAGTGCTCCCCCTAGGTTATGCGCTGGGCAGACTCAGCCTTTCATCTTTCCGTGATGGGTATTCTGGTTTAGAATAACATCCAACGATTAAACTGCTCAGCATGAATGTTTCCGCTAATTTAAAGCATCTTATTCAAGGGCAGAGGGTACGGTTGTGGTAGGTGTCCTGGGTGCACAACGGTGGTGAAAGGTGGTAGGTGTCCTGGACGCACAACGGTGGTGGTAAGTGTCCTGGGCGCACAAAGGTGGTGATGGGTGTTCTGGTGCACGCGGGCCTGGGCGCACAAGGACTTGGCATGGATTGTCCAATCGTCGGGGTCCCACAGCAGTGTAACAGATTTACCGGCATGGCTGTGGGAGCCCAGTAAGGGCCGCTTCTAGGCGCGTGCATCTCTTCTGTTAATTCTAAACTCAGAATAACACGGTTAAGAAACATTAACACAGAAAACCTGCAACTCCCAAACCCCGTTACCAGCGCACTGGGCTTTGTCTATGTGTTGAGCTCAGTCTGACTGTAAATCTCTCATGCAACACGTGTTATTCTTTCTGATGATATGATTTTTTCAAACACAACGTTCTTTCTTTAGTCCACCCTCCTGTAAATAAAACATGTTTTTGAGAATAAGAAAGTGGTAAGTAACATAGGAAAAAAAAACAACGAATACATCCTGGCCTGGAATAAAGAACAAAATAAACAATAGAAATACGCACATACACACCACGTACACACACACCCCAATCACAACAAGTCGACGGGGGAGGTCTGAAAAAAAGCGCATTGCTAGTTTTGGTTTACTCGACGCCCGTTTGTGCATGCTCACCTCAGTCAGTACCCGTGTGTTTGTCCGGCTGTATAACCGGGTCTCTTTCTGTGTGCACATGGGTATGCGGGATTTCATGTATGTTTTTCTACTATGGAGTGCTGGAAAGGGAAACAGTACCCCGAGAACCCACAAAAATGGGTGGAGACACGAGGGGCGGAGTAATAAACAACAAGGTCTGACCCTTAAGGTATACTTTTTTACATCTACACTTTGATGTATATCATCCACCCACATCACACCTATAGGCTCCACTGAGTCATCTTCGACACCACACACCCACATCAAACGTCCAATAAGTACATTACACAAACACATACACATACACATGCCACACACTTAGAGCACAACCTAACACGTATACCCACGAAACTACCCAGTCACATCCACTCATACCATTCGCATGAACATGACACACTCGTCCAACACCTATTAACACTTAGTATCTCTACACCAGTCAGTGAGTCCTACACCGAGCCCACCAATTTGACACCACTACACCTCATTAACTCCGGCGCACCCTACAACCCCATGCCTCCTGCATACCTGCTCACTCGTACGAGTTCCATTCAATTAGTAAAGCAACGCGTTTTATTTAGAGCGCTTAGAAACCTAGACGTGTCGTGTGAAGAGCTATATATATTTTTTGTTTTATAGCTTTAATGGTACTGCTAAGTACGCCGCACACCGTTAAACTCCTATGCAGTACCACGCCGACCTCTCACGCCCGTTCCAAGCACCACACAGCATCCCTCCCTCCCCGTCACACGGTCCCTGTGGTAACCCTGGGAGGAGGCTGCGCTCCGCTCAGCGCTGGAAGACCGGCGGGCTGGGGGACAGCTGACCGGGTATGGCGGCCCTCGGTCACCGGCTGCAGTGCTCCCCCTAGGTTATGCGCTGGGCGGACTCAGCCTTTCATCTTTCCGTGAAGGGTATTCTGGTTTAGAATAACATCCAACGATTAAGCTGCTCAGCATGAATGTTTCCGCTAATTTAAAGCATCTTATTCAAGGGCAGAGGGTACGGTTGTGGTAGGTGTCCTGGACGCACAACGGTGGTGGTAAGTGTCCTGGGCGCACAAAGGTGGTGATGGGTGTTCTGGTGCACGCGGGCCTGGGCGCACAAGGACTGGGCATTGATTGTCCAATCGTCGGGGTCCCACAGCAGTGTAACAGATATTCAGCTGTTGATTTACAGTTCTGTTAATTCTGAACTCAGAATAACAAGGTTAAGAAACGTTAACACAGAAAACCTGCAACTCCCAAACCCTGTTACCAGCGCACTGGGCTTTGTCTATGTGTTGAGCTCAGTCTGACTGTAAATCTCTCATGCAACACGCGTTATTCTTTCTGATAATATGATTTTTTCAAACACAACATTCTTTCTTTAGTCCACCCTCCTGTAAATAAAACATGTTTTTGAGAATAAGAAAGTGGTAAGTAACATAGGAAAAAAAAACAACAAATACATCCTGACCTGGAATAAAGAACAAAATAAACAATAGAAATACGCACATACACACCACGTACACACACACCCCAATCACAACAAGTCGACGGGGGAGGTCTGAAAAAAAGCGCATTGCTAGTTTTGTTTTACTCGACGCCCGTTCGTGCATGCTCACCTCAGTCAGTACCCGTGTGTTTGTCCGGCTGTATAACCGGGTCTCTTTCTGTGTGCACATGGGTATGCGGGATTTCATGTATGTTTTTCTACTATGGAGTGCTGGAAAGGGAAACAGTACCCCGAGAACCCACAAAAATGGGTGGAGACACGAGGGACGGAGTCATAAACAACAAGGTCTGACCCTTAAGGTATACTTTTTTTTTTTTTTTACTCGCTGGAAACAAACTGGCAACAAGTTTGTGACCCGGGCGCTGCAGAGGCAGTGTTAGAGGCACAGACCAATACGGGCATTTCACCGGAATCTGCCTAAAATTAGAACCAGGGGGAGACCGGAAGTCCCGGCTTTGATGTCCAGTGGTGGGGGGCTGAAAAGAGGAGTAGGCTGGGAGAGGCGATGTCAGCAGCCTCTGTGTGTTCGCAGCCTGTCTTTTCCAGCGGTGGGGGCTCTGCGGGTGAAGATAGGTGCCCAGGTACTGCGGGGGCGTTCTAGGCAGCTGGGCGACGTTAGCAGCCTCTGGGGCTCGAGGAGCACAATAAGAGGGGGGGGGGGCGGGCGGGCAGCACAACCTTCCTCTAGCGGCGGTCGGGGGGAAATGGCAAATCAAAAGTGCCGGCAAAAAAAAAAGTAGTAAACGCCCACCTCCGAATGACGATGTAAAAGGAGCGGGACTTAAAAAAGAGGCAGTAACGCCCACGGATCGCATCAAGGCGGGGAAAATAGTAATTGACACACCTCTCTTCCAATGGCTAGCCTCCATTTACGAAGCTAGCCAATGGAAGAGAGAGGCGGTATAAAGTCCCACACTGTTGAAATCATTAAATCTTCGGCTCCGCCCCCCCCCCCCACTGCTTCGCTGTGGGACGGTAGCCTCGACCTAAAAAGTATGGATGGGTTAGGCTTGCCGAGATTCATATATTTTTATACTGGACAATGTGGACATCACAGCAGATAAACCAACATGAGCGAATACCCAGAGAGGTATCATGATGGCTACATGGGGTGATTCCTATAGGAATAAACACAAATCTCTTCCTGTCTAGGGTTCATTTTATACCCATTGTACCCATTGATGTCCTTTTACCACAGTCATCACTTTAATGGTCTCGGGGTCAGCACTTTTTGATACGGTGATTTTGAGGAATGGCCGCCTTCCCGGGGTATACTGCAGTATCTCCCCGCTTGTAGACAACTGAACATTGATTTGGAGTTGCAAAGGTTGCTCTTTGAGCTGCTTGTGTGGAAATGACCGGCATGGCATCACTATAATCCTGCCTTCTCCCTCGTGCCACTCTTGCCTCATTCGTTCACGCAAATTGTGTTGAGGTGATAGGGGCATCCTAAACCTCTAGCCCACCTGATTCCATATTCCTCTATTGGAAATCCCATGAAGGCAGTAGTTGCTGCAGCATTTCAGCCACTTTGGGTGAAGTAAGTCTCATGCTTGTCAGATTCCTAAAAAAAGCAGGAAACCTATAGAGATGGACTCTCATTATGCATCTTGGTAGGTGGGAGAAAATGGGACGTTTTTTCAGCGCATTGAAAACACCCATGCCATGATCTGGCTAGGACCCCAAACACAACAGAGGCGGCAGAGTGGGTGGAGCTCTGTCAGTTGCAGAGTATTCCTTAACCTAGCAAAAGGGTGTACCCACCTACCGGCAGGTAGAGTGGTTCCAGAAATAGGGCAGCCTGTTTGCGTGCTGCGGAGTCATGGTGCTAAAAGCGCAGTCTTCCTGCGTGCTAGGGAGTCATGGTGCTAACAGTGTAGTCTGCCTGCATGCTAGGGAGTCATGGTGCTGACAGGGCGGTGATCAAAGTACTCATGAGTCTTAATTGATCTTCCAGCCTCCATCTTGATTCCTGTGTGCTAGTAGGTAGTAAATCTGTTTGCTTCAAGCTTGAGATGTATTTTATGTGTCTTATGTATCTGGTTCTAATTGTATTGCATGTTTTTTTCACTATCAGGAATCCAAAAATCTCAGCAATTCCTTTGGGTGACTTTGCATCTTCAGGGCCACCTTACATTGTGTCTCATTTTTGTTACTGTCATTATTGCTGTATGCGACACACTAGACACCAGCTAATGCTGCCTCTATTTGCGATATGTCCACATTTGCTACTTTGTGTCTGACTTTATACAAGGCCCTGCTTTTATGGGCATGGCAGGCTTTGCGTCCTTGATTTTCTATCTAATTCTGTGTTTCTACTGGCTCCTCCGATTTGCCAATTAGCAGTACATTGAAGTTCACTGGTCCAGTACTATCCATCTAAATGACCCCATGTAGCACAGCCAACAAAGTCATATACAAAACAACAGAAATACAGGTAGTCATTTGAAGATAAATGCGTATGATCTTTCTGTAGTGTTACCTCTTTTGCAGTAAGAAGCAAAACATTTAGCCTGACTGTTCATGGGCGAAGCGACCTGGATAGGCAGCACAGGCGGCTCACACCTTTATCAGTACTATCATTATAATTCAATAATAAAAATATACATGTTATGTGATTTTTTTCCCTTCAGTTTTTGCTATATATATTTCTCAGTGCCAGCCAAGCACTAAGGATAATTAATAAAAGAGCACATATGGTATTTCAGTAATTTAATTGCCTATCCTCAATGGGACAAGACCTTCCAGGTAGAAGAGGTGGTAGAGTTAGTGGCCTCGCTTTTGTGTGTTCAAATGCTAGTGAAGTGGCAAAAAGTCCTGCTCTCTGACACAGTTAGGGCTGTGCCAGGATTATGAGTCTTTGTAAGGAAAACTGTTTCCTCTCAGGGCTCAAAAATGTGATCACCTTACCACTTCATCTCATGATCATCATTTAGGAGTAACTCATGGTTGCAATTACTACCCCTTGTGCTGCTGCTTTACAAAATGTATGATTTGACTAGTGAGGCTACAAATGTATGCACAGTAAGTATAGCTTTTGCTTCTGATTGGCTTAGCCTGTTTTTTGTGTTTGTTATTATTCATATTTTTAGTTTGCCACAGTCTAAGTTTTTTAAATAAATATTGGTAGAAGGATATTGAATCCTTGTTTAGAGGTGTGCAGAGTAAAAAGGCATTCATGGTTGCTTCGTGTGATGTTACTGCATGATAAACTATGTTTGATGTAATTCTGATAATATTATGACTTAGGTGAATACATGCCGCTATCCAATCAGAAAGCTACATGTCTAGTTCATAGGAAGGGTACAATGCACCATGAACTCGTTCGTACTTAAAGAAAAGGTGCAATCTTTTACACATATTTGATGCTTGGAAGTAATTCAGAATCGCAAAACTGATAAACCTACCTCACTGTGTGCCTGGGTGGACTAACTTGCAACTTACAGGTGTACTGCTGTCTTTTTCCATTTTAAAACAATGTTCATGATTTCCACCCACAGCTGTCACTTATGTGACGGTTGTGCTGCTAGCTTGTCAGAAGGCTACGTAGTCTACATACCTTGGGTTAGTAGAAGATAGACACACATGTCTACTGTATGTTCTGGGGAAAATGATGTCTAATATATGTGTTAGAGAGGGGATGTGCCTCGATCCTGTTGTAGAAAACTTGGCACTGTACCAAAAAAGTGATCATTTCCACAGAAGTTGACATGATAGGTCAGAGGCTGTAGATTCCTTTGGCACGATAGAGCATGGTTGGACCTTTTTCTGTGTAGGAAGATTCGGGATTTCTGTGGGAGAGAGCTTAAGATGATGTGGAGGACTTGTCATTGCAGCGAATCACACAAGAGAGCCAGATAGTTCTTTTGATTTGGCGAGAAAGGCTCATCCTTGCGTAGACCAGTAATGCTATGTCATAACATTTGGAGAAAAGAATAAGGACCTTTGTCCGATGGTCATCTGGTTGCTGCTAATGGTGGTAGAAAAGGAATCAGCTTTAATGCTGTGTCATGAGTTGGGAGGGAATAGGCATGTTTCAATAGCCCTACATAAGTAGAGGTACACCACTATTTTTCAAATGCAGGCCGACAGTCAGTTCCAAATTTTAGGAGCCTTTAGTGAGAAATATGGCCCCCAGTTCTCAATTTGGTCAGCGGGTTGTAGGTGGTGACATCTGTACAAATTCTGAGGGACTATGACTTCATTTCCTCCTTAGAATTTAACTCTGACAGAAAAACAGAAACGTAAGTTAAAGACTGGAAAACAGTGACAAAGTGAGAAAGCAGGGATGAAAAGGAACCTCAAAGAATGAGACAGGAAGTGTAAGAGGGGAAGAGTCATGAGTGGGATCAAATAGAAGTAGTTTTGGAATTCAAAAACACTGGAATGTGGCAGAGCCAGTGTTTTCGAGCCCGGGTGGGAAGAGGGCGGGGAGCGTCTGGTTGCCAGAGATGCTCCAGAGGTGTTGGGGGCTCAAGGTTTTCCTTATTTTTTTATTTGCCTCACTAGTTACATGAATGGGGCCTACAGACATGGGCGTGTGCTCATTTCTCTGTCCACTTCCGGTCCATGCCTCCACCCAGGAAATCCAGTAGTCACTCAGCTTGACTGCTGAACTTTCCCTTGCAGGAATTGTGGCCCTATAGCCTGGAGGTATGAGGCCAAAGATATACCTGAAAGCAGACTTTGCAACCAAAAAATATCCCCTAAACCGCCACCTAATGCACCAGGTACTTTTCCTGCCACACAACTGTGAAATATAAGCAAGTTGGAGAAGCCATACAGTTGTGATGTTTCTGTCTCCCCCAAACCCGAATCATTTCCTTGACGTGTCCCTATTTCACCAGACAGATAGTGCACATAAACTCGACTAAAGTGCCATTTCCAATGTAAGAAAATGAACGACTGCAATTCATTCTGGCATTGAAGAAACGCATTTTTGGAAAATGCCTGACATTTCTCACTTGTTTTTTTCCTTACAGAAGGTTCAGAGGCGAAGCGGTCACATTTCCCATTCCACCCGAGGGCAGAACGCCTCACACAGAAGCTCGTCGTGAAGCAATGACCTCATCCCACAAGGCATTGAAAAGGCCCGAAGTCACCAGACATGGAGGGGTAATGTTTCGGTCATTGATACGTTAACCGCAGCACCCCTCCACAGAGCCGCACAACCCGCAACAATCCCTCTTTTGATAGATGCATGTCAGATGTCCCGAAGACAGTCAGTGGTGATATTGTAGAACATGCACTGTGTGTCCAATTAGAAGAGTGCACACGCATCTGAGGGATTCTTGGTCTGTAGCATGTGAGGCCCATAGCGCTTGCAGGACAAGAGGATGCATTGTTGGGCGGCTCCTGACGCAGAGCCACGCTGGTCAGGTGACCACTGGAGGGAACGTAGGAGATGGCCTAGTAAACAACTTCGATCAATAGGCCTAGAACTATGGGGTGTACCATAACTAGGGTGACCAGGCGTCCCGGCAAAGGGGTTGCTGGGACAGTCCCGGTTTCCGCCAGCTGTCCAGGTACATTTCAGGAAATTTAGCTCATGGCCCGTTTTTTTTGTAGAGGGTTGACTGAAGACAGTAGGAGGAGACTTTTTAAGTTTTCCAAAGCTGGGATAGTTAGAAGCTGTTACAAGAAAGCAATTTAATTAACAGACATGCTACTGGTTTTATAAATTGCATTTTATATATGTTCTTGCTGCCTCTTCTGTAATGCTCTGATGGGGAGAATTGTAATTCTGAGCACTTGGTTGAAGCAAAATTGTAGCCCTTCTTCTATTTTTCTGAAAAGTCTAGTTTTTTTGGCTTTAAAATTCTGGTCACTCCAAGAATAGGGATCATAACAGAAGTGCAGAGAAAACGAAGTTAGGCCTAGAAAGTGATAGGTCTCCTGTTGTGTGCGAGTGTTTCACGTTTTCTTGCGTGTGTCTGAAATCAGTGCTGGCGCTAGACATGGCAGTATGGGCAGCTGCCCGTGGCCTCGCACTCAGCCCACCAGAATAGGGACTCGCACCGGTGGTGTGTCCTGTTTCCCTGGCGATCCACTTGAAAGAAATGTGTCTCTTTGCAATTAGGGTCCATGGGAGGGCCCCCCTCCCCAGGCCTCTCAGGGATGGTGTGGGGAGGGGGACACTTCATCTTGTGCCAGTTGCAAGAAGGCCTAATTGCAGGTGAGTCCTGCAATTAGGCCTCTTGCCCTGCTGCCCATTGAGAGACGCTGCGAGGTGTCCATTGTCAGCACTTTACAGTCTGCACTGTTTTAACTCTCAGCCCCAAGCTATTCTCACACCTTCAGCCCGATGTGAGCTGTGAAAGAGGTGCTTGTAGGTGGCAGAGAGGGGAGCTGCTGCCCAGGAGGAGTCTGCACAAAGCAGCTTCCGAAGCACAGAAGATGTCACTTATGTAAATTAGAGGGGCCTCGCACATTCCCGTTTGCCCAGGGCCCCAAAAATCCTAGAACCGGCGGTGTTTCAAGTATTTGGTGTTGTAAGCCCATTTGTTCAAAGAAAGGTCACTATGGTGATGTTGAAGAGCTACGTAAATTAGCCACTGGCTTCTTCCTCACATTGGTATGCGTGTCTGCGCCTACTCTCACTCTCTTTGAAACACTCAGGCAGATTTACTATCTTTTGGCTCAACACCATTGCTTAGTTTGTAAAAAAAAACAAATTGTGCCAGGGGTCTCGTCTGGAGGGCACTGCAGCTTGCACCGCACATTGCCCCTGCCATGCTGCCCATGACAGTAACAACGCAATTGCAAACCATCACACTCCTCCCACAAGTGCGACAATTCAATTTCAGGCCTCCATAACTATAAGAATGGCTTGGGCAGCAGTTGATGGTTATTTGTTAACGTTAATTGAATTAATAATTACCTGTTGTGGTAATTTCTAAATTAGCCAGGCAGCACCACCTTGTGGCAGACTGTCACACGCGCTAGTGTTGTCAATTAAGTGCTGGTGCTGAGCACCGGAAACCACCTGCTCAAATTAAGCACTGCTCAACAAGGCTCAGCAACTGAAGCTGCTACTCAAAGGGAGAAAGAAAAACAGCACCATATCTACTAAGATATTAAGATATGGCACTGTTTTTCTCTTCCCTTTGCTGGTGAACTTTTGACTGCCTTCTGCCAATGCACACACCCTTGAACCATAATGCAAGGGTGTGCTACTGTCAAAGCTTAGGTTTTGAACTGGAAGAGTACCCTTACAGTACAGAAACCATGTGCTGTACAGTGCAGTGCTCATGCAAAGTAGGAAAAATGTGGAAAGTTTTAAATCTTTCTCCACCACTATGCTTGCCTCGGGGAGGAATACATTTTTGAAGAAAGTCCACGTCTATCCATGTTAGTAGATAGGGACTTGACTCAAATGCCAAGCGTGGTTCAATAGGAGAGGCCATGTCCCACCTATTGAATGTTCCCTTCAGGCAAAGTAGCGCATAGTACTACTTAGCATTACTTTAGGCAATTATTTCAGTAGAATTCAGGATTTGCATTGAAAAATATTCCCAACACAACAATTTGTGTAACAAAAGTGACCTGGAGAGTAGTGTTAGTATTTCTGGGGCTTCATATGTATGTGCTACAATATATGCAGCACCATTTTTAGAGCATGTCATTGAACTTCTACATTTCAATCAACATCTCCTTTTTAGGATACACTCCATCCAACAGACTTCTGAAATGTTGCCACTACTCGATGAAAATTGGAGCGCTTCACTTCAGCCATTTTACCAAGGACCGTTTTCACACACCAACAGTCAGCGATGCCAAATTGCCTCAAAACTAACAAAGAGGGCAATAGATGATCCTGTAATATACTTATCTACTTCACAACAAACAAATCCCACCAACTACTCTTTTAAATGTACCAGAACACCCTAAATATATAATTAGAGTAATTTTCAGAATCTGGTCTGTGAAGGAAATGTTTAATAGCATGAACAGCACCACAGACACCGTAACACCCTGTGTCCATGTGAATGGTAGACTGTGCACAATAGTTATAAAAAAATATATAACATATTTCATTGAATGCAGTATCAAAGTTACCTATTCTGTTAGCTGTGCATGATCCCTCTATTTGGACGCAATGGGCCCGATAAGCAGGGTGGAAAAGTCGGAAATCTGCCCCATAGATTACTCCTATAGTGTACTGTGTAAGAGACCCAGCGGTTCTTGTGTCATACATGAGTATGTTAAATTAATTCCTTTGGTGCATGAATGGGTGGGTGAGATGGAAGTACATTTAGAGTAGCTGAGTCTAAAGCTCATCTCAAAAGTAAACATGTTATGTATGAATCCATTCACCCATACTGACTTTACATTAAATCATGTTACAAGTTTTCCAAATATCAATGACTTGTATTATGACAGTTTGAAAGAATTTGGCACTTCTTCTAGTTTTGATGCTGTATCGTGTACTATGGCGAAAAATAATGAAAAATAATTTAAACATATGAAGAGTGACTCACGACTAAAAAACAGCTGTCTGACCCACCAAACAAACTAATTTATTATTGTAGAGACCGCGATAGGAGGGTGGCTATTTCACAATGAAGGTGCAGTTGGGAGGAGCAGGGAAGCAATGGAGAAGCTTGATATGAGGGAATACATCAATGAAAAAATAATAAAAAGCAAATAAATGTGGTGTGGGGAAGCCATGGATGTGGTGGGGCAAGGGAAGGAACAAGCAACAATAAGCAAGTAGGATAGGGCTGAGTTTGAGGGGGGAGGCTGCACATAAGAGAGAGAGCAAAACATTCACTCATTAAGTGCGGAAAGAAAAAGAAAAAAGTAGTTCTCTGAATATGAGCAGTGGAGGATACAAGCAATCCAATCAAAAGAGTGGTAATGAAACTGTGCTTTGGGGGGAGGAACAGACACACAAAGAGGAAGGAAAGTCATTGGGTATGATGCAGCAAATAACAGTGACAAGAAAGCCAACCAATGGTAAGTGATGGGCTGGCCATAAACCACTTTCAGATTTGGTATAGTCCACAAGAGGATAGATCTAAAAGAGTAATGTTACTAACCAAGATGGAAAGCGGCATTGAACAAATCATGTTTGAGGCGATGTAAAATGTTGTGCAAAGGTGTGTTTGTCCACAGCACAACTTGCGTCAAACATCATGCACAACTGAAACTCAAAATAAGCACAGTAGACACTTTCAGTAAAGTTCTTACATAATGGCCTAAGTGAAGTGTCCTCTGACAAAAATAGCACTGAATGCTATGAATGAAGAAGTTCGCCGTGCGCATTGGTGCGGGAGAGGAGCAATTATTTATCGGCTTTAAGTGGTGCAAATCAATTGAGAGAACTTAATAAGGAAAAACACATACAAAAAAGAACAGAGCTGAGGCAACCAAATGATTAAGCTGGAATAGAATAATGTCTAGTTAAAAAGCTAGTACATATTAAATCTGCAAACACCATATAGCACATAGTACTGAAGACTCACAAATCATATGGAGTTTCTTTTTAATGATGGGCAGAAGATGTATCTATCAGAAGCCATTCCATGAATGAAAATCAGTGTGATTTCTTTGTGTGATGGTCCATCGAGAATGCATTCTGGACCTTACAATAAATGCCCGACTGACATTGATGAGCCCTTTTTCTTGAATTTCGAATATTGTTTCCCACAAAGAGCACTTGATAAGGACATCTGATGCAAAGCATTGCATTTTTAGACCTGCAATTGATGTTGTTCTGTAACATTAAATAGTGTTCTCGCATTATGAAGGTTTTGACATTTGTTTTATTGTGCAAGCTGTGCATTGGCCACATTTATGGGTCCCTGGGCATTGTCAAGGCTCCATATATCAGTAATATTTTTTTCCACCCGTTTTTCCTTAAATACATAGATCAAACGGGTGTAAATACGTTGAACTCTCTTAACCCCATAGAGTGATCACTTATTTGAGAAAGAAAGATGGGTGTTGAGTAAGTGCTAGATTTTGATGATCATCTTGATTAAGTTAACATGGGTGCCAAAGTAGATGACTTTTAGGTTTTGGAAGTTTTTTAGGACTGTCAGCAGCCAAGACATCGTGAGTTTAGAAAATATATATGTTATACTTGCTTGTCGGAGCTTTCAACCAGCCCTCTTCATTCATTGGTCTTTCACATTATTTACATTTTTCTTCTGGCCGCTAACATCATACAGCATAGAACAATTATTCAGCCCACTTCAACAGTTGGCTGGCTTCTCTGTGAGTGGCAGAATTCTGTACTTTCACAAAGAGCACATCAACTTAAAGTAGTTCCTTTAAGTGTCAAGTACTATTATGTCTCCATGTATGTTTTGATACTAAAAATATTTGAGTTTTTTCTCAATGTTCTTTAATATTAGCGAATTCCCAGCAGTTGTCGCATTATTGTTTTATAAAAAACATTACAAAAACATGGAGCTTTTATACTGTTCATTATATGTAACTTCTTCTGATCTGGAATTGCTACTATCACTATCCAGTAGCAGTGTATGTAGTATCAACATGCAGTGAGCATGTTTTCTTAAATCAGGCCCTGAACTTGATCAGGCCTTCCTTATTGAGGCACATTCTGAGCATCAAGTCCTTGAGCACATACACGCTGCATTATTAACTTGAATTTCATGTTTGTGTTCTGCTTCCAGAGAGCCATGTTGCTTTACTATGAAATGGGCTGCAGGGTACAGAGTTGCCGGGTACATTGCATATCCTTGTTTTGCCAATGGAGTGTTTGTATTGTTCTTCATGAATTATAAAGTCTACAATTGATGTAATTGGTTGGATATTTGTCCACTTAGAGGAAATGTCAGCTTTTGAATCTTGGAACAATTGGTGTTTGAGGAATCCGGAGCACAAAAACGATTGGCCATAATTAGGAGACAGTTATGGGAGGCGCGAAGTAGGAAGGACTGTGGTTCAATGTAAGTACTACATCTGAGAGAAATTGTGGTTATACAGGCGAAATTTGCTTAAATTACACATTTTTCATTACATGAAATTTGCAAAAGTGCACATTTTTCTGTATACAGAAGGCTAATTTCAATATGTCAATGAAAGATATTTCTGCTCAAAGGAGTCTGCTGCTAGTATCTTTCAAATGTTTTTATGCAAAGTGTACGCTCACTTGAACAAATGTCACATGAGATGCCCATGCATCATGTCTAGCTCCACAATTGTGTTTCCACAAAATGTGTTTGAAATTTCACAAATGTCATACATCCTTAGCTCTGTAGGGATTAATCACCCCATTTCTCAAACATTAAATGCCAATTGAACTATTACTTCCAGCCTCCTGCCTCAACATTACAGTTTTCTCTGCTGTTTTTGATCCTTTCTGCTACCATCCTAGCAGTTGATTGCTGCTATGTTTGTCACCTGATGCAGCTTGCAGAGCGGAAGACGATAGAGGTGGGGTGTGGGATATATGGAGCTGAGAATATCATTGGTACTAGGCCCAATGCCATTACCTTACATTTGATCTCTCAAATGTGTATGAGAGAGACAAGGTCGAGAGTGGTTTGAAGACCACAAGAATTCTCTGTTGCATGTCAGGATAAAATTACACATAAAGTTCGGTCTGTTTTTCTGCATTTAAATGCTAGCACTGTACTCACATATTATGTATGCAAACTGAAATGTACAAAAATACATAGCGCAATCCTGTCCTGAATACTGTTGCAGTTATTGCCCTAATTGCATTCAATCTCCAATGAAGGATTTTATTGCTATTATTTGAACATGTTCGCCCAGAGATGTTTTAATCCCTCGGCAAAGTGAACAACTGCCTAGAGCCTGCACGTTCCAAGAATCTGCCTCGGAAACTGAACTTTCTCTCTAGCTCCCGTCTGTGTATTTCTGTACCTCGGCGTTCAACATATAATCAGTCGCGGCTCGCAATTCTCGCATCTGAGGGTGCTGAGGGGGGTGTAAAATAAAACTTACCTGATCTCGGTCCCACGCCGCCTCTGCTCTTGGGCCGGCCCTGAACAGGAACAGGCATGCTCCCTCCCCTCCTGTAGCAATCACAATGCTGCAATGGCAGCGTTGTGATTGGTGTGGAGTCCGGGACAGCGAGCAGCCGGGAGTAAGGCAATTTTCTCTATGTAGGTT
The DNA here is from genome assembly GCF_964263255.1 of Lissotriton vulgaris. Classification (NCBI taxonomy): domain Eukaryota; kingdom Metazoa; phylum Chordata; class Amphibia; order Caudata; family Salamandridae; genus Lissotriton; species Lissotriton vulgaris. Next base: position 802,462,988 of record NC_141694.1, on the reverse strand, counting down.
GCATGCAGCCTACATAGAGAAAATGTAGAGTGCGCATGACTGCTGGGCCGACAAAAGCAGTCAGGGTACTCAGAGTGATCCAAGCCACTCCTCCCTGACCCACCCACCCCTAACTAGGTATATCCTCCCACCCGCCCCCACCAGGCATAGCCCTGCACTCTGCTTTCTCGCAGCGCGAGAAGTAGAAAATAAAATGGTATTTAAAATACCATTTTATTTTCTGCTTCTCGTGCTGCGAGAAAGGAGTGGGGCTGTGCTCCTCCACCCTAATAGAGGAGCCGCCCCTGCATATAAATCAATACTGTTAGGCAACATAGGGCTTGAATTAGCAAAAGATGGGTAATAAAGTTCAAAGGTTTTGCGAACAGGGCCCCCCAAACTAGTGCTTACCTGGGGCCCACAAACTCCTTGACACTGGGTTCTCCAGGAGTAACACAGCGTGCTTGAGGTTATGAGCAAATCCAATCTGAGGATTGCAAATGAGGCCTTTGTGTGGGTATCGGGTGACTGTGGTTTACAGCGTTGTTCTGTTGTGGGTCAATTTTGGTTTCAATGAGCGGTGCATGACTGGCCTTTGTGTGAACCGCCCATGTCCTCAGTCTTTTCTGCAAGTTATACTGTTGGTACCTGATGCTTATTTCTCCAAGTAAGTTCGCCTTGTGCAAAACTAGACAAGTTCCTGATCTGATTTATTTTATGTATTTGAAGCAGTTTTTCATATATCCGGAAACATACCCCCTGGAGGAGCACGAGAAAGATTTACAAAACATCATAACAGCAACAAGATTATAAACCACAAACGGCGTAGAGGTGTGGAGATTGTCACACATAAGCCAAGTATCCGTTCTCATTTCTATGTAATAATTAAAAATAACTACACTGATTGAATGACAGAGAGCATACATATAAATACTGCATATAAAATATATACATCTGATTTACAATTGCCTTTTCCACATGATTAAGTTTACTATTTCGATAGGTCTTGCAATATTTTTTTAAAAGAATTAGAGAATGGACATGTTTTAATTCATGTGGTAGAGTTTCTAAATTCCATGAGGTTTAGGCGAACTAACAGTTGAGAGTTTCAATATTTAGAATAGATTCACTTCTCGCTAGAGATTTTGGGCCAGTTGGGCGCTAGAGAGCTGGCATGCAAAATGGCAGCACAGATGTGAGGCTAGAGCTGTCCGGGCCAATCATCCAGCAATATCCTGCCTTTCCAGGCCCCATCTCGGCTTACACACAAGCCAGCTGTAGTGCAGTCACTGGGCGGAACATCCTATGCTTAGTCGGGCGAAATAATGCTGTGTAGCTGGGGCAAAGAGTACATGGAGACACACGCCTTGAATGGCGGCCAAGTAGGAGGCTAAGACTGTCATGCTGCGCTGTGGGGCCACGGTTAGTGATTGCTGAGGCTGCAGCTTATAGACTCGTGGCCCCCATCGTGGCAATCCAGTGGCTATAATTTGTGCCCACCCGCAGGGGCCAGTTGGACTGGAAAGGTGGGGACGGAGCGCAAGGAGCCACCCGCAGCCTGAGTGGCCCAGCGCCTGCGGCCTGAATCCGGCAGTGAACCCAGCTGTAGCTGATTGTGGGTACCTGGGGAGAGCTGGGACCGGCACCTGTAGCCTGCCTCCCACCGAGTTGAATACTGTGAATCTCCGGCAGCTGTCAGGGGGAGGGAATAGAGAGCTGAGAGGCAACATGGCCATGAATGGAGTGAGCTACTTGGCGCACTATAACACACCTGTATATAGCGAGGCTCAGGACATTTTCCTAACTCGTCAAGGATGATGCTGGAAACTGTGGGCCTCTAGGACCAATGAGTGAGGTATCAAATACTGAAGGACAAGCTGGTGAGTCCCTGTGCGGGTCCAGATCAGGGGAGACGTGGGTGTGCTTCTGCCGTAAGTTAGCCCAACAGAACGGTGCTGCACCCTCCCCCCCTTCCCCCAGTATAACTGGAAAATGACCATGGAAGACGCGCATACCACACTGTGCCACATTGGGGGGGCTGTCAAGCAACTGCACAGAAAGAGATCTGCTGCAACATACAGAAAATTAACTGAGGACACAAGAATTAAATAAAGTGCATCCTGTTGCTAACGGGGGACGTTTATTAGTACTGGCCCTTTGTTTTGCCACATATGTCACTCTATCACTTAAGAGGATCTACCTACTTAGTGCTATGTCTCACATGGGGATTGGGTGCCTCAGGAATAATGAAGCATAGGGATCGTGTGCCAGTTACTGCAGACTGTGGTGGCCATACTGTGCAACTCACACTGCTATATGGGGAGCCATAGACCTATTGCTCTGACCCGGGTCTGCTCATGCCACCGCCATGCGTGACGGAGTGTGGTGGGACTGGGGAGTCGGTGCATACTGGCACAATACTATCTTGGGACAAGGAGCAACTGGAGATTGCTCGGATGAGTGCAAAACCTTGCAATATCCCTGCTGGTTGCCCAGGCTGGTATAAAAAGGAGGTGTGCCCGGTGCTGGGGAGTGGTACTGCAAACACCAGCTTCATCACGGTTTTGCTTCCTGCACACACTGTGCTCTAGTGCTGGGAAGAACCTGATTACATGCAACCTCATTGCTTTCTTTTCTTTGCCACCAATATGTGGAAAACTGACAGGCCGCAGACCAAGCTGCAGTTCGATGCTTATAGGGTTACGTGCGGTACTCCCCTGATCAGCCTGATACTGAAGACGCATCCCTGGAACATCCCAATGGTGCAATGGACATGACATCGTTGCTTCTGGCCGTACCTAGAGAAAGACTAAACTGGACACCATGTGGGCCAGAATGGACTCCATTATAAAGAAATTGAAAAAGCAAGATGACCGCATAGCTGAAGATGAATAAAGAATCTCCACAGTTGAAGATACTGTCTCAACTCGGCGTGAACAATTACTGAATATGGATAAAGTGCTGAAGGTTATATCTGTCAAAAGCAAAGACTTGGAAGCACGGTCTCACAGAAATAACCTAAGGATATTGGGGATACCCGAATCTATGAATGGGAAAATTCAAGACTACATAGACTGCTTGTCACGCTTTCCGGCACAGAATCATTCTCCAAAATGCTCATTGTCAAGCGTGCCCACTTGGCATTGGTGGCTCGCCCTCCGCCTGGTGCCCCACCAAGAACGATCCTTGCTAGACTACTGAACTACCTCAACTGGGACACTTCCCTCCAATTTCCATGGGAGAAGCACAATCTGTAATTCAAGGGCAACATTGTGAACATATGTCTGGACTTCACCGTAGGTGTCCAGGAGGCACCGTAGAAATTTACTCCAATCAAACAGAAAATGAGGACGGCATCATACCGTATACAATGCTCTACCCGAATCGTCTTCAAATCTTCTTCCGAGGAAGAGACCACATCTTCACTTCCCCTCAACAAGTAGGTGAATTTATGCACCACAACACTGTCCACTCCTCTCCAGCAAAATCACCGCTATACAGACCAGATCGGCATCACCGCTATTGGAGCCAGGCTGATTATTCGCCTCAGAAATCCCCAAGAATGATTCTTAGCCTATGTACTCTGATGGTGTGCATAAACCCCTGATGCTCTCCCCAGCTGTGTCGCTATTCACCGACACATCTCTTCACGGTGGCTGCGCTGAGGCGCAGTTGGCCCGAGGATGAACCTTTCTGGCTCTTTGGATGATCACCTACGGGAGATCCCTTAACTTGCTTAAAGTTTAACATACTAATTTAGTATTCATGACCTTCTAGGTGTCTAGACTTCTTTTTCTATCACACCTCACCTCCTTCCCTAAGTCCCTCACTCCTCACCCTTATTTCTGATCTTCCAGTTTTCTTTTACCTTTCTCTCCTGACACACAGGTGATAACATTGCTGTACTGTTATTACGGATGCTGCTCTGTTATGGGTTTATTGGAAAGGATGTATATACCTGTCGGGATTGGGATGTCAGTGTGGGAGGAGGGGGAACATGGGAATGTTTGAAGTATTAAACCGTGAACATAATCTACACCTGGTGCTGCGACAAATCACCATATCAAACTGCCATGTGCCCCCATATACGGCTTGTCCCATGCACGCTGTACCACCAGCCTGTAAATGACTATCACTGAGAAGTCTAACACCACACCCGTAAAGTACAATTGCATATCCTGGAATGTCAGAGGACTGAGTGACCCTTGTACACATAGCCATATACTCGCCCACTTAGAAAGGCGAAAAGTTCACATTGTCCTCCTTCAAGAATCTCATCTAAAGATTCAGCTCACACCACATTTGCTGCCTGCTGGTCATCCCACAGACACTTTTCTACATTTTCCTCCTACGCACGGGAGTTATCATCCTACATGGGGTGTTATATATTGAAGCGGGGTCGACTGGCCTTAACAATAGTCACTAATGTTAATTGTTATGTATCTAATGTTGATGACCTGGCCTTCTTTGATAGGCTGTGGGAGTGGATTGTGGATGCATCCTATTGGGTGGAAACTTTAACGTAGTGCTGAACAAGGTTCTGGATAGATAATATGCCTCAGCCACATATCATGATGCTGCAGCAAGACATGTGTAACATTATGGAGGAACACAAACCTATAGATACATACAGGACACTTCTCCCATCAGTTAGGGAAGGTACCCTTACTCTGGGCTGCATAATAGTTGGTCTCGACTAGACTACTGGCTGGTGTCTAAGGGTCTGGGTAGCTGAAAACACAAGGTCACACCTAGCACGCACAAACTCTGACCACTCCCCGGTCTTGATGGAACAGTGCACCCCTGTAGTCGCCCCTTCGGGAGAAATGTGAGGCTGTCTCCTGCCCTACTACTAGATACCCCCTTTTGAGAAGAACTGAGACAAGTGATAATTGATTTTTTTTATCAGAAAAAAGAGTCTGTCCCAGAGTTGAGCACTATATGGGAGGCTTTCAAAGCCATACAACATGCATGCCTGGCCAAGGGTGGAGGGGTACTGCGATCAATAGGTGATCAGCAAACTGGAGAAAGACTTGAAGGCACCGGGGGCTCAGTAGGGTCAGTTTCAAGACCCTGAGCTCTCCAAAGAAATTTGCCTAACCCTATTTGTATATCAGTAGATTGAGGAGAGGGAATGCCTCTATTGGGGAAAATATGTGAGGATTTGTGAATACGGCAAGGGTGAACACCCAGGGCATATAATGGCAACCGTTACACGTAAACTGTGGTTCCGTAGTTCGAGGGTCCGTGGTTCGTAGATTCTGAACCCATTCAATAAAGGTCGTCAGATATAGACGATTTTGATATCAGCGGACCGCAAATCACGAGTGCGGTATGTACGAGTGTTTTTGTCAAAATCGATCAATGAGAACACTGCGTATTCAGGGATTTCGTTTGAGCCCTCGGGTTCCATTTTGTGTGCGGCAGCCATTTTGTGTGGTTGCCCTCACATAGGCCGATGACTATGGCCGAACGAGTCCTTGGGACACGTACACCTTAGCTGACTCTTGTATGACCTGGCCCGAGGCTGACCTCGCTGAGCCAGTTCCTTGTTAAGCAGCTGGTCAGATAAAGATCAAAGAGCAGGACATTGCTGAGTTAATGGTACACGCACACACCCCTTTATCTTGTTTCTCATCTGTTTCTGTTCCTTCCTTTATGGCTTAATCACCGATTTGGGTTGAGGTCTTTATGATGGGTTTGTCCGGCCTGATCGAACAGGATATTGGAATGTGCTTAGTCATTTCTGGTGGGCTGGACAACGGAAAGTGGGATTGTCGTCATGCGCTACTTTTGAAATGTCATGTTTCTATTGGTCAGTTTGTACGTAATTGATGCTAGCCTGAAATGTGATTTTTGGCATGAAAGACCATGCTCCGCTCATTGAATTTGTGCAGTCTCTAGCGAACCTCCCGTGTTGTGGTTCGTAGACCTCTGTTCCTGGTTGCAGCCAATAAACTTGGTCTTTGACGTCATCAAGAAGTGTCCCGTGTCTCTGTTTGCCGAGGCAGGGGAATCCGAAGACATCGGGCGTTATCCCTGGCGCCGCTGGGTTCTAAAACCCGGTTCTTCAGTTGGCGCCCAACGTGGCGCGACTTCAGCGGTACCGGTCCAAGCCCGAAGATCGTGAGGAGCTTCGTGTGGAAATTCTGGAGGAAGGCCTGCCACTTCATCGACCCCTGTATGTCGTCGTGGTCCGAAAGACTTTGCTGCAAGGTTCCCCGCTTTCCGAAGGCTACGAAGGACTGCTGCCCTGACTGTCGCCCTGTCTTGGAGCCATTAGACGATTTGTAGAGCGAGACGATAGACGGGTCTTCTGGTGACGCCATCAACATTTCAGTTATGTATGAGTGGAGCATCTCCCGGTCCTTAGTTTTGTTTGGGTATCCTTCGGGATCGCTTTGATTTGGTACCTGCAGGCCCCAAAGCCGAGGGACTCGTGTTTTCGAGGCTATCGTTTTCAGATTTCCCTTGAAGTTTGAAGCTAGACTAGTGAGCGAATATGCCTGGTCTTAGCAGACTTGGAAAGATATTTGGTTTTGGTTGTACTAGGGATTCCCGATTGGAGGATTCGTGTCCGGTTCCTCTGATTGGAACTCCTACCTATGAGCTCTACGTAAAACATGGAGTGGGCCCCATCGCGGATAATGACATATGGGTAAAATACACTAGAAAAGACGGTGTCCTACAGTGGCCCCGTTATGGTAGCTTTGAAACTGAGATTTTAGACAATCTCGAGGTTAAACTGTTCAAGAAGAAAGCCCGGCCGGCGATGTTTGACTCTTTTCGCTTATGGCGAAAGAAAGCCAAACAGAAAGAAATTAAGTAAGCGTAGAAGAATAAATGAGAACGAGGTATGTCAATGGTGCAAGCTGCTATACAGTTTAAGGCTGACCTCGCTGAGCCAGTTCCTTGTTAAGCAGCTGGTCAGATAAAGATCAAAGAGCAGGACATTGCTGAGTTTATGGTACACGCACACACCCCTTTATCTTGCTTCTCATCTGTTTCTGTTCCTTCCTTTATGGCTTAATCACTGATTTGGGTTGAGGTCTTTATGATGGGTTTGTCCGGCCTGATCGAACAGGATATTGGAATGTGCTTGGTCATTTCTGGTGGGCTGGAAAACGGAGAGTGGGATTGTCGTCATGCGCTACTTTTGAAATGTCATGTTTCTATTGGTCAATTTGTACGTAATTGATGCTAGCCTGGAATGTGATTTTTGGCATAAAAGACCATGCTCCGCTCATTGAATTTATGCAGTCTCTAGCGAACCACCCGTGTGGTGCTTCATAGACCTATATTCCTGTTTGCAGCCAATAAATTTGGTCTTTGATGTCATCAAGAAGTGTCCCGTGTCTCTGTTTGCTGAGGCAAGGGAATCCGAAGACATCGGTCGTTATCCCTGGCGCCGCTGGGTTCTAAAACCCGGTTCTTCAAAACCACGATTTATAATGATGGCCAGGAGATACTGGATGTGAGTGGCATACTGGTTCGAATCCACCAAATGTACCAGTCGCATTTTCCACATTCTGCTGCACCTTATACACATTTTGGAGGCCACGGAATGCAAAACGGATGCTTATCTCAATAATGTAGCTCTGGAATGGCTAGGTGACACGCAAAGAGAATTCTTGGCTGCAGCCATTGAGGATGACGAGATCAAGGAGGCCATTATGCAACTCCAAATTTGTCAAGGCCCCGGGGTCGGACAGGTTACCTGCTGAGTTTTATAAAACATTAATTCCACATTAATTCCAATCCTTAAGTCGGTATATTTGGAGGCAAAGGAGATTGGCATCCTCTTGCCCGCCATGTGAGAGGCCATGATTATTACATTACTTAAGCCAGAGAAACCCCTGGAGCAGTGTGAATTGCAAAGGCCCCTGTTTCTAACTACTAATGCAATGTCAAAAAGCTCACATAAATACCAGCAAGGTGGCCTACATCGCATAACTTGGGGACACTATTTGCCCTATTGCAAGACATTGATCTGGATATTGCTGCAGTGGTGGCTTTTTTAGACGGTATCAAGTCTTTTGATTCGTTGGAATGGGATTATCTAATTGTAGTACTCCATCAGATGTCAGATTGTGTGCAGGAAAGCTGTATGTCTGTACAAATGTAATGGTCATATCAATGAAAATGTGTTGTTTGGAATGGCATTGGACTATCACCTGATGTATACTCCACACTATGCCACTCCACTCCACACCACTCCACTCCACTCCACTCCACTCTACAACACGCTTCTCCACTCTATGCCATGCCACTCCACTCTACAACACCCCACTCCATTCTACAACATGCCACTCTATTCTACAGCACTCCACTTCACTCTGCTCCACAACAAACCACTCCACTCTATGACATCACTTTCCACACTATTTTCCTCCGCTTTGTCATTCTGCTACGCGCTACATGACCACTCTCTGCCACTGCTTGACATGCCACTCCATGACACGCCCCTCCACTCTGTGCCCCTTCACACCACGTACCCACTAAATTCCACTCAAATCTACCACAATCTACCACACTCCATCCCAATCTAGCCCACTTAACTCCAGTCTACCCCACTCCTCTCTGGTCTAAAATAATCTACCCCTCTCCACTCCACCCCAATCTTCTCCACTCTACTCAATGTACCACAGTCCACTCCAATCCACCCTACCCCACTACAATCAACCCCAATCTACCCAACTCCACTCCAGTTTATTCCAAGCTAGCCCACTCGACTCCAATCTACCCCACTCCACTGCACTCTTTCCATATCTACCTCACTGCACTTCACTCCACTCACTATACTCCAATCCACCCCATCTACCCGACTCCACTCAGTGTACTCCACCCCAATCTACCCCACTCCACTCAATGTACTCCACTCCAATCTAACCCACTCCACTCCAATCTACACCACTCAACTCCACTCTATCCCAATCTATCCCACTCCACTCCAATCCACTCCAATCTACCCCACTACAGTCTACCCCATCCACTCCAATCTAACCAACTCCACTCCAGTCAACCACAATGTTATGTTATGTTATGTTATGTTATGTTATGTTATCCTGATTTATTGAGCGCACAGCTGCCCCAGCAAAGGGGCGTCCTGGCGCTAGTGCAGAACAAAACCGGACAGGAGGTGGGAAACACAACACGACGGCAGCAAGAACTAAGGGGCTAAGGGGAAAAGAAAAGTTTTAACCGCCTTCCTAAAAGCCAGGAGCTCATCGATGGCACGGATGTGGACGGGCAAGGAATTCCACAGTTTGGCGGCAAGGACTCGGAAGGAGCGGCCGCCAATCCTGGATCTCTTGAAACGGGGAACAGTGGCAAGGTGGAGAACAGAAGACCGCAGAGAACGAGCTGGAACATAAGGAGAAATGAGTTGCTGCAGAATCTGAGGAGAGGAAAGCTTAAGGATTTTGAATGTCAAAATCAAAGATTTAAACTTTATTCTCTGTGCCACCGGGAGCCAATGGAGATTAAAGATGGTTCTCCTAGCTGAACAAAATTTAGGCAAACCAACCAGAGCCCTGGCGGCAGCGTTCTGGACGCGTTGGAGACGGGAGAGCTCAGCCTGATTGACTCCAAGAAAAAGAGAGCTGGCATAGTCTAATTTAGACAGAATCAAAGCTTGCACAATGAGTTGACGTGTAGGAGCGTAAAAGTATTTGAAGGTGGACCGAAGCTGACGCAAGATTCCAAAGCAAGATGCCGCGGTCTTTTTAGTGTGAGTGGAAAAGCTCAGTTGGGAGTCAAACCATACCCCGAGGTTTTTGACTTCAGTGACAGGGGTAGGGGTAGGACCGAGCTCGCGTGGCCACCAGCTGTCACCCCACAGATGAATTTGTTTCCCCACAATGAGCACCTCGGTTTTTTTAGCATTCAATTGTAGGAAATTATCATTCATCCAGTGGGCCACAGATATGAGTCCCTCACGGAACTTGGCTGCCTCGAGATCGGAAGCCCCACTAATCGCAACCGCAATCCACTCAAGTTGACCCCAATCCAACCCACTTCGCTCCAATCTACTCCTCTCTAATCCACCTGAATTCTACCCACTCCACTCCAATCTGCCCCATCTACCTGACTCCACCCCAATCTACCCCACTCTGAACTACCCTATTCCAATCTACCCCACTCCGCTCCATTCCACTCTACTCTCCAATCTATCCCACTCCACTGCTCTCCAATCGATGCCACTCCAGTCCAATCTAGTCCTATATACTCCACTCCAATCTACCACAATCTACCCCACTACACTCCAATCTACCCCACCACACTCCACTCTACCACAATCTACGCCAATACACTCCACTTCAAACTATCCCACTTCAATCTATCCAACTTCCATCTACCCCAATCTACCCACTCCACTCCAATCTACTAAACTCAAATGTAACACTCTCCACCCCAATCTACCCCTATCCACCCCACTATAATCTACCACACCCCACCCCAAACTACCCCACTCCAATCTACCCCGCCACATTCTAGACCACTCCAAACTACCCCACTGTAATCTACCTAACTCCAATCTACCCCAATTAAATCTACCCCACTCCAATCTACCTCCAATCTACCCCACTCTCCCTCCAGTCTTCAGGATGCACAGGTTGTCTGTTGGAGGAGGCGATTTCCCACCTAGTTGCAACATGGCTGACTTGTGTTTGTGCAAGGGACACATGAGCAAAAAAAGCACAAGAACCACTTGGTTGAGGTGATGCATCAGTTAATAGTAAATGTGGTGCCGGGGCTCACAAGCCAAGAGATTAATATGCATAGAAAATAAAATCAGTGTTAACACCACTAAGTCTCGGCTATGCAAGCTATTGGCTTTGTCAATGGTTTTAGCCAAGGTGCAGCATGGGTGGAAATTTTAAAAAAGCACTATGATACAGCCAGTGCTGGCTATGTTATAGAACTTCTTTTATTGCTGGCATGAGAGTGGAGCAGGAGACATCTCAGAGGGAAGGAAGACATGCAACATGAATGGTGTAAATGTCGCCAGCCTGCCCTCTCATCAGCAATGACAGTGTAATGACGCAGCCATTGCTGGCCGCATCCTAGGTTTAAAAAAAGAAATTGACAAAGCCAATAGTTCAAGTAGCAAAAGCATGAACTGGGACCTGGTGATGTAGCAGAGAAGTGCAAATGGTATGTGTGGCACTTAGGTATAAGGGTTAAAAGTGTGCCAGTGTAGGGTGAGTATTGGGTAAGAAGGTGTTGGTTAGTACAGGAGATAAGGGTCAGGGCAATAAGTGGCAAAGACTCTGAGGCATGGGACATGGAGAAATATGATATTTAGGAGACAATGTGGTGCAAAGAGTGGAATAGTGCTGGTGTATGATTTATCAAGGGTACATTGGGAGGATTCCTCAGGCAGGGGACATGCCAGATGGGGAGTGTTATATGTTAGATTGGGGTATATTGAAGTGGGGTAGATTGGAGTGGACTGTAGTAGAGTACAGTGGGGCCGACTGGAGTGGGGAAGAGTGAGGTCGATTGGAGTGGAGTAGGGTGGAGCAGATTGGAGTTGCGTGGGGTAGATTGGAGTGGGCTTGATTGGATTGGAGTAGACTAAAGTGCTCTGTGACGTCATTCGAGTGTAGACAATACCCTTTTGCCACTGCTGCCTCTTCTGTGTGCATTTTACAAGGTTTACAAAATATTTTCAACAATTTCTGTTCCACTATGGACGAAAGAGTCCTCAGTCTGTCATGTTTTCCCTTTCAAGCGCTGCTCTGTTGGTTTTCTCCACATATTACTGTCATGATGGGTTCAATCGGTGAAAGACACAAAAGTATTTTTCTGTAGGACGCACGCTGTATTTCAGTTATGGCTATTCATGCAGCCTGATTTTTTTAAAATCTCTAATCTGGTTGCCAACCTAACACGTCAAACAACAAGCACAGGGACGGCAAGGGGAACGAACAGCAGAGGTGAGAGATAAAGTATGTGCGTGACGTAGGCTGGGATTGGCTTACAGCAAATAAGAAGCTAAAACACACCAAGGCTGTGGCAACAAAAGGGCCGAAACCAAAGCAAGAGTAGATATCAGAGAACGGAAACAGACGGTGACAGCTAATGTTTGCTTAAACTTGGCCCGCCCCAACCTCCCCTTAAATCACACTATCGGAGCAGTACCTGTCATGGTTCAGCAGGTGCAGTGGCACCAAGGCACTGAGCCCGAAGGACTCATTGACCAGATCATTTCTGTATTTTGTTACTCCAACAGCAATCAAAGGGGCATTTCCCCTTGTTTGCACCATGGCGCCCTTGCTCTGCTGTTGCACACTGTAAGAAAGCTAGACCCCCATTTACAGTTCTGTTTGGTATGAACAAAAGGCTGAGCTGAAGAACTGTGTTTGAACTATTTGTATTACATTTTCCCGCATAACTCAAGAATTAAAATAACAATCGAACAAAGGTCAATGATTTTCTATGCAACAACGTTCACTTCTAAAACAAGAAGAGGCTGTTCCTTAAAAGCTGAATGTGCTGCATTTAATTTAAATCAAGGAAGGAATAATTCAATATAATTACCACCGGACCTCTTTTTCTTTTTCGAAAAGAGTTCTATGTATTTTGGTGACTTAAGACGATAGGGAAATGCACCATAAAATTATTTTAAAATGATTATGAAATTGTGACTCAACTCAGCCTATTCTAGAGGGTGGTAATTTTCTGCCTGTCACGGGACGATTTAAACTCATAAGCGTCAATAATTGGATTCATAATATTTTAAGCATGTGATTGGCATGAGTTTTGATGGAGAGAGGATGTCTCACCTTCTTGGAAAACTAGAAGTTATCTATGCAATTAAATTACTTTGATTTCAGCCATGCCTTCATATATAAGTAATCTTCTAGGTGCCTCTATAAAACCTTTTATTAGATTATTAGCTCTTTGATCATATACTTGAAATATTTAAGTTGATTCTAGATAGGAATGAGCATTGGCAAACCAATAGGTCTCACCTTGGAACCTATTGGTTTTGACAATTATCTTTAGACATGCTGCAAGGCATAACCGATGCTCTGCCGCATGGCTACAGAATAAAAAAAAAAACTTTTGACATGGTCTGTAGCATAATTTTGCAATCATGCGCACAATGCATGTAAGTGCCTACAAAATGATGCAGCTGTTTTTTCTTTCTTTTGGTTACCCATTTACGTAAGAACGGTAACCAAAGAGACAAAAACAGCGCAAAAGCATTTTTTTAAAAATTATCGGGGGGAGCAACATGGGAGCAAAGACAACACAGGGGTGTGGTTGCAGGGAGGAAGCAAAAGGGGATTGTAGGTGGGCGAAGGACCATGGAGGGTGCGAGTGGGGGGAGACAAAATGGAGGGCACAGATGGGGGAGTAAAAAGCTGAAAGAGAAACATGGAGGTGGCAGAGAGAAGCACCGAGGCGAGAAAACAACGTGGGGGAGTAAGGAAGATGCACATAGACAAGAGAGTTGAACATGTAGCGCAGCGAAGTGAAGAAAAGAAGTACACAAGGGCAACACCTGGAAAACACATGCACTCTCATGGAGTGCTTAAATAAGAAGAACAAAGTAGCGCTTGAAATGAGAGCACTGGAATGTCATAAGTAATGTGTCTATCCTACAGAGGGGGGACAAATGCACGAAGAGGAAGGGAAGACCTCATGATCTGGTAAATAAGAAGCAAGTAAATGAGAGTGGCAATAAAGTCAACCAATGATAAGCAAAGATCAGGCTACAAACCCACTGTAAGCTAACAATATGTCCTGCAACAGAAAGAGCATGCTCTGTTTAGTAGGCGATACCTAATAAAATAGAATAACCACTAGAGATTGGCATGAGTATGTCTTCAAGGAGATTCTAAGAGCTCCCCAAAAAGGGACCTCGACCACTGCCATGTTATAGAGAAACTCAGACACTTCTGGCACCAGCAGCAGTAGTGATACTGCCAGCAGCATTAGCACCACAACAACTAACGTATAGAAACATCTGCTCTACCATGAAATATTTACATTGTCCCCCTCATTTAACCATTAGAATTTGTTGTGTGATCTACAAACCACTTCAGCTTAGCTTCTTGTGGTATAAATGGTACTAAATACAAAGCCCTTGGCAAGTTGGAAATCCAAAATGTTTACAAAGGATGCATGCATCAACTGGCATAACCACTTAAACTTCATACTTTCTCCCTTACTGATGCAATTCAGGAAATACCTAAAAACCTACCTCTTCAAACTCTTACCTTCATACTAGATGGTATCCCCATTCCCCTCCATTTTTTTACTCTGCATTTTTTTTAATTAAACTAGTTTAATTTCTGATTGCAGACAAGCCTGCATGCCTCTTTTTCACAGTGTATATATATTTATTTTAAAGTACTCTATTGTCCTCTATCACTAAGTACATGCTTCCAGAAGTTGAGCAGTAATAGTGGTGTAGGCTGCAGCGACTCCACCTGCACCAAAAGCACTGGCAAGGATTTTGGCTGTATAAATGAGGGTGGAAAAGTGTACAGATATATAAGCACTTTTACCTTGTTTGTCTAAGAGTCCTATGTAGTATAATAGTACCTTGTGATGTGGTATCATTCTGAAACAAGATGGTGTATACAGTACCAGGGGCGGCTCCTCCCTGGGCATGTGTTTTAAATGCCATTTTATGTTTCTGCTTCTCGCAGTACGAGAAAAAGAAACATTTAAAAAAAACAGTACGAAAAAACAGTTTCATTGGCAGTTAACATGCTTCCCTACCTGCTTCATTCATTCCATTATCTGGTCCCGAAATAAAATAAAAAATGCCTGCATTATCAATGAATCCCGAACTCCAGCATCCACCATTTAATGTGTCCAACATATAAAAAAAAAGGTCCAAGGCTAAGTGTGAGTGACTCACCTGCCAATTACCTAATCCTTCTGCCTGGCCACTCATCAAGAAAAATCTCCAATAGAGAACCCATGAAATCTGCAACAGTACCTTCTGAGTGAGGTGAATGCTCTTCATTCTACAGAGTGTAAACAGGTAGGGTAGGACGAAAAAGTGTGATGGGGAGAAAGACCACTAACAACTCCTCCTCACTCATCTCAATGCCTTCTCAAGTAAACAAATTTATGAAAAATAAAATAACCCTATGGGACAGGACACACATCCATACCGTTCTGAAGTTGTGTATACTCCCACAAAAATGGAGCAATACGAAGAGGGCCACTAGCATTGTCCCTTAGTGCCACTTCCTGCACAAGCAGGAGGAGTACCACTGTTAGCTGGTGCGTCATACCACCCTCACTATTGACTCTCTGGCTTCCCATTGTTCTCAAAATATGGGTTTTGTGTTAAAATTTAAATAATTGGCATGGGATGGGTAAAGATCATGCACCAGCCAACCTATTAAGTTGTGTGTGTCCCTCAGCATATTCAGTGGCATCTCTGCCACATAAGGCCACCACTAATAACATAATGGGCTCAGATAAAACTGCTCACAAGTGTCCCACGCACGCTGGGCAACACCTCACAGAATGTCAGGGATTCTTCTTGTATACACATTGATAATGTACACTCACTTTGAGGGAACATTTTCAGCACTGACATATTGTGACAGCAGTTTTAGGGCGCGGCCAGGCATGCTGAAAGGGTTGTGATAGGTTTTTCCGTCAAGTAGGTTTCTGCCATATTGGTATAAGCTGCCTGAAAATGAAAAACGCCCGTGCCAGTAATAAAAGTTTGAATGAGGACTACCTTTCTCTACTGATGTGGTGGTCGTATTTCCTCTGCTACACTCAAGGCTGAATTACCCAGTTGCAGAAAGCAAAATCAGACATTAATTCCATCTTCTTAGAAGTGTTTGTTTTTTATTGCCATACGGTTTTCATCATTCTCAGGTGAGGTGTTCTTAGCATAGGTCAGCATATGCGCAGCTCAACATAAATTATTATGACAAATGAACTTCTCTCCCAAGACACATATTCTATACAAGAAATTATTCATTCTGAATCTATCCCCAAGCGCCCTTGGTTTTAAAGGTCGAGGTCATGTCATGCCAAATATTTCCTTCAGCCGGTTAGTGGAATTGTGGCAGGTTGTGTTACATAATGTTACAATTTGAAATAAAATACATCTATACCCTCTTGGATACTATATATTATCTAAAATGCCTTTAACAGTCTTGTGCTGCTCTTCTGACCCCAGCCTCGAAGTTTATTTTTATGACAGGTTCCTTCAATGTTTACTCAATCCCAAAAGCACACACATGTGCATGCATGGGTGGCCATTTTTGGAGTGGTGTTGCTCAAATGGTAACAAAATTGTTAACGAACTGTGGGTGCTTGCACAAACTCACTCACACATGGCCACCATCTTGCAATTATTTTTTGTTATACTTAATTATTAATTTCTAGTTCCAAGATGGCAATTGTCATTTTCCATTGAGATTTACTAAAGGCAGAACATTTGGGATTGCACCAAAATGGTGCGGCTACCCAAGACAGGCATAACAAGGAGAAATATCTTTGTTTTTCCTCAATACTACTTTTTTCTGTGCGTGCTGCAATCTGCAACACGCATACAAAGAGGAATATGCCTCTAAAGATTTTTTTTTTTGCAGGAAGATATTCTTTCATGCACAAAAAAACCTGCCTGTAACGCAGACATCCTTGCATCATGTTGCAAGTCTGCCTTTGTTGGTAATAGTAGCCTGAAGTGCACCGGAACCATGAGAGAATAGAAATGCGCCATATCTTAGTAGATATCGCACTTATGTGCTCACTTCCTTTCAGGCAATGCAGCACAGCAAGTTGCCTTGCTGCATTGTGTTGTGTGAAAGGTTAGTTAATCTGGCCTAGATTTCTGTCATTTATTTTGTCCCTATTATTGACTTGCTGGTATATTGAGCCACTTATATTGCCCAGGAATGCAACTACAATTAGTGCAGTATGTGCATTAGCACCATGGCTGAGGTTTGTAAGGGGGCCCTGCACTCAACTACAATATTATGCCACTCATCCAGAGGTTATGAGGATTTTAGTTGGTTTCATTTAGGCCCCAAAGGGACACCTGAAACTTCACTTGTCTTGCCTTTTTTGTCTGTGTGAATTACTACATGTAACATTACATTGTATGTACCATACACAGCACTATGGCCCAGATTTACTCTTTTTTGATGTGAACCAACACAACACCCACGTTGCTCAATTGCCCTAAGGAAATGGAGAGGGGAAAAAAGCACAGAAAAAAAGCACTATAGCTACTACTTTTGGTAGCCATGCACCAACGCAACAACCCTGCATGATAGTGCAAGTGTGTGGGCTTTCTCTGAAGCAGAGGTTTGGGGTTTATATGGGGGGTATCCAGCACACAAGGTGATGATTTAAGCTCTTCGCACTTTGCATGTGTGTTGTGCAATGCAGCACACATGCAAAGTTGCAAAAACGAGGCGAAACGAAAACATTTCTCTTCCCTACGCCTGCCACGAGGAGGTTTAAGATTTTGATGCAAATCCCTATCTACCAATGCTGGTCAATCAAGATTTTCATCAAAACCAATGGGTAATTGTGTGGGAATACCCAAGCAATGCCCCTTAGACACAAAGTAATGCAAAGCAGATCACAGCATAATTTTGAGTTACTTTGGGATGCTATCCAACACAAATCCTGTTTTGCAATGGATAGTAAATCCCACCCTAGCATTTTGGGCTAGGTTTGCATCACAAAATTTAGTAAATCTGGCCCTAAATTATTATTAGGCACTTGCAATACATCATCATGAAGAAAAATGCGAAATAGTAACATAAAAAATGTATTATCTAAATAACAATTGCAATCTATTTTTTTTCTTTATTTCATTTAAAGCTCTGCGTTTTAGATGCTCAGTTGTTCACCTGCACCGAACACGAGAAACAACTGTGCAATCCAGGGCCAGATTTTGAAAGCCATATGTGCAAATGATTAATCCTTACAAGTTCAGAGTTGTCCTGTCGGAGACTTCCAAATGTCATAATTCAGGCTAACAAGATTGTCGCCCTCTGTAGTGTTAACATTCAGCTTGTGTAAGTTAGGAGCTATAACCCCAGGGGTGAGGCACGGCTGCAAAGGTGTTAATAAAAGGAACTGAAATGTCAGCAGCTTTGTTAATGGAGGGCCTACTTCATTACACCCAACGCAGACATTCGAGAAGCTGAGAAGAAACCCGTCCCTAAGACAGAGCCAGAACACGCTTGAACTGGACAAGGAAAGCTTTCGTTTGCTGTAACAGTCTGAAGCTCAGTCCTAGAGTCATTGTATTCAGGTGTCAAAAAATGTACGCTGCAGGCTAGGGAGTGGGGCGCGGTGTGGAAATAAACCTTAGGCAGTGTAGTAATATAATGCAAATAAACTTTTTTATAAAGTTGCTAACTATGAAAAGAGCTTGAGACCGGTTCTACAGAAGTGGGTGGTGGCAGCTCCCCCACTCTTGCCAAGAGTATAATCGAGAGAAAGGGGGAGCAGTCCATACCATTCAAGACCTCTCAGTTGTGTTGTGTACAACGTCAAGACTTTCATTCAGTTATATGTAAAGACCGATCCACCTCTAGTCTAAACCTGAGAGTAATTTAATATGGGGGCACTCCCTTGTAAAGAGTGTGGGTAGGGCACCCCTGACACACCTTCCCTCCGCACACACACACACACACACACATACGCACAGACACACAGACACTCACACAAGTGCGTGTGAAACACACACACACGCGTGCGCACACACACACGCACCCACACACACAGGTAGACCTTCATACAAAAATAAGAGCATGACTTTTAAAAATGAAAACAGCTGGTGCAGGTCGAAGGTGACAGGTAGGTGATAGGCCTCCCACAAAACCAAAGTGCAACCCTCCTTCAGTCTGCAGGGAAAATGATGGGCCCAGTGTTAAACCCCTGACTCTACAAAAACACTATGTAAGCATTGGGATACCATAGTTGAACTACAGTATCCATCAGATGGCTTTGCCCTTGCATCACAGAGGGGTCTTCTGGGGATGATGGGTTGCAGCTCCAGCGTGTGACCAGCAGGCAGGTACAGTGTTTTTCCTCTTCAGTCAATGAAGGTTAGCAATAGAGGGCCACATAGGACTGTGGATCAAGGCAACTTTTTAGGTCGAGCGTAGCGATTAACTTTTGTTGGCGTGTTAGGAGGAATGTGAGACAGCGTTCAGGCACGAGCCTCGCTGTCTCAGATTCCTCCTCGAGGGCGCGCACGGCACCACACACGCATGCGCATACACAGAGACACACAAGCGCCCATGCACGCACCCATACATACAGAGAGCCCACCCCCGCCGTCGCATACACACACGCGCGCACACACACACACACACTGCATACACACACGCTCCCCCCCATACCTCACCAGAGACACACACACGTGCGCACACACACACGCGCGCGCACACATCCCCCTCACACCCCACTCACCAGGTTCTTCTTGCGTGTCCCTCGGCAGCCAGCGGGTCATTCCGGTAAACAGGCAGGGGCCGCGGGCAGTGGCGGCTGGTGAAATTTGAAAGTGGTGAGGCGTAAAAAGCTAATCAGACTGCACCTTAGCGAGCGAGCGTAGCGAGAGAGCCTGAACCCCCTAAGGAGGGTTCGGGGGGAATCCCCCCCGAGAAAATTTTGAAAAAAGAGTGGACAAATGGTGCATTTTCAAGCAAATTTGTGAAAGCAGGAAGGTTAATAAAGCAATTGTGAAAGTGCAGTTATTACATTAATAAAGTGGTGTCATATAACATAGGCAGCTGCTTATTCATCTTCATCATAACCACAGAGCTTCATAACAGACTTTGAAACAATGCATTGCTGAGTACCTCACAGATGTACTTTAATAACAAACAAATAAACAGGACGCACCAATCCCTGCTACAATTCACCACCTTGCAGTGCTGGATACACTGCGTGGACAAAAAAACAAGGGCACCCCTGTATGCCCTGGCACTGGCAGTGCCCTTGATAGGCGTACTGCATGGCAACCTCAGAACGAAATTGACCTTTGACCAATTGTCAGCCTTGACAGAGGTGGATTTAAACACAGAAGGAGGCTGCTATCAGCAATCTACCCTTGCCCCGGTACTGACGCTAAACATCCTGCGATTCTGGGCAAATCACTTAATCACTCCATGCCTAACAAAAATGAATGTTTCCTTTTGTAACTGGTGCTCATGTAAAGCGCCATAACACTTTTTGCGGAGCCTCGAGACTTATCAAACTGAGTTTAGTTATCATCTTTATTAAATGCCCTACTCTGTGGTTTAAAAAAACAGTCCTTTGGCTTTCCCGTTACCTCTTTTTTAACAGATCACCGCTAAAGTTGAGAGGGAAGTCTTCTTTCATGACCATTCACTAATTGGCTTCTCTGTACACAGATCGGTTTAGGGGAAAGTCGGAGATTAGCCTCTGTGCCCACTGGTTCTTGGCCTCTTTGTCAGTATATCTGCACTAGGGACGAATGGAAAGACTGTCTCTTTTAGGTGGGATGATAGACTCTGAGAAGAGACAGCTGGGTGAGGGGCTCAGTCTCAGACAAGCAACCGCTGGGCTCGATATCTCTAAAGTGACAGCTAGCCAATGGGAGTATTTGACCAGAAGGTGGTAGAATAGATGCCGAGAAGAGACAGCTGGGTATGGGGCACAGAGAAGCAACAGGTGGGCTTGATGTATTTTATCTGACAGCTAGCCAATGGGAGGTTTATACAAAAAGGTGGTAGACTAGACTCTGAGAAGAGACAGCTCGGTATGGGGCTTCGAGAAGCTGCATCTCGGGTTGATTACTGTAAAATGACAGCTGGATAATGGGTAATGGTGGGATAATAGAGTCTCAGAGCATGAAACACACAAATGCAGCCAGCAAGTGTTTACATTTGTCCGGGGCAGCTCTCTTTTTCACGTTACTTGAACAGGTGACACCAGGGCTCTGATTATAAGTTGCAGGGTACTTGCGTCGTGCAAACTCGGCATAAGTTGGCATTTCATAGAGGAGTAATATGGGCACTAGCATGGCATTACCTGTCACCAGGGAGCTACAACTAATGTGCAAAGCTGAGCCTGTATAGTAAACTGCACCAGCCCAAACACCCCCTAAAGTCAGCTCTCGGGTATAACATCAGTGAAAATTATACGAGCCTCAGGGTGATATCCTCAAAATTGGGGCATGGTGGGGAATGAAAGTAAACATATCTCCAGAAGCTCAAACTGTCCCTGCCATTTAACCAATGCCATTATTTTATTCCTAAAATGCAGTCGGTCTACAGGTGCAGCTCTAGTTAGCTCCTTACCCATCCACTTACATTTCTAAAACAGAGTAATAGGATTTTTTCCAAAAGGGATCGAGAAGAACGGTTTATCAGTTGCTTTATTACATTCTCAAAGCACAGACATAACCCATGAGCTGTTAATAATTTGAAAAATGCAAAGAGTCAGCTTAACCTGATTAATATCGCCATTCAATTTGCGAAAATAACTTATTGTAATAATTAAATAGACATTTCACCACTGGCACATTAATAGATGACTATTTACAGATCAGGAGGGTTGCACTTAATGTGCAAACATAAAATCTAAACGTTATGAATCTGACAATATATATTGCAATAAACTCATCAAAAGGCTTATTCCTAGGATCAGTAGCGATACAAATCAGTCTCACAAACTTCCATTCTCACCAGCCCCTTCAAATATTACAAGGAAAAATGTAGCAACATATGAAAATATATCCTCTGATTTCACAGGCATATTCATTTCGAATCAACATGCTTTAAATACACACTTAAAATTGCCACATAAGGTATTAGTTATTACATTTAATATGCCACGACTACCGTAGGCCTGCACAGTTCTGTAAAAGAAAAATAACCTTGTGTGACAGTTTAACATTGATCGATGCATGTGTCTGCCAAATGCAGGGAGATAAATAAGCAGGTGTTGTGTAGATGAATAAACAACACTTCAAGTGAAGACATTACCCGGCGACGGCGTGCATAAAACGGCGCCAGACACCTAGGAGCGGTGGGTGGCCGAAGGTTAGCCATTTCATGCCCACTCAGTAAAGCACGTGCGCCAACTTTACTAAATGAGGGCCATAAAGTCACTAAAAGCAACACGCGTCTTTCATGTGCTGTGGGGCTTTCAGGTAGATGACGACAAAAATGTAGGTTATGCCATGGCCATGCCCAAGCGGATCTTTTCACTTAATGTGCCTGCAATAGCTCCTGCAATGAGGCTGCTAATGTTTTTAATCCCTTCATAAAATAAAAATCATCACAAATATGATCACTATAACCGTTATGTTTTCGCATGAACACGATGCAAACTGCTTACAGCAGCGCACACTCAGTGGCAGTGGCGGTTCCTCCATGGGGGCATTTGGGCGCCGCCCCCCCTACTTTCTCGCCGTGCGTGAAGGCAGAAACAAATGGTAGTTATATAACTACCATTTGTGATTTGTTTCTGCCTTCTGCACGGCGAGAACGCAGAACACTTCCTGGTTTAGAGTGAGTGGGTGTGTTACTCGAGGGGAGGGGGGAGTGGCTTGGGGGAGTGGCTTTGCCACTGTTGTTAATACTGACTGTTTGGACAGCCTGAGGCCGCCCAAACAGACAGTATTAACAACAGTGGCAAAGCCACTCCCCCAAGCCACTCCCCCCTGCCCTCGAGTAGTGCACCCACCCACTCACTCTCCCTGTTCTCTGTATGCTGGCAGAGAAAAAAATTACGTAGCCTGGGGCAGCCGGCCGCACCAATGAAAAGCACTTCAGTGGAGTGGAGTGGAGGGGAGGGAGGCTGCCTGCCGCGCCGCCTTCCTGATGACGTGCTGCAGGACGTTGAAGAAGTTGTAAACGAGGAAGGCGGGAGACGGGACGAGTCTCGGACGGTAAGTTTATTTGTTTTTATTTATTTGATATATATTTGTACTAGTAGCCTGTTTGTTCTAAAATGTATGTCCTTCGTTTCTGGCACATGGGGTGGGGAGACGATGAACAGTGGCATTATGAATGTAATACGGGATATCCCGTATACAATCTCCTGGTTGTTCAGTAACATTCCTAATCCTTCTGTTAATTTGCTAAGAGTCTTCGCTAATCCATCTTCAATGATCGCAAACATGAGAAAGGAACAGGGGCCGCCATCTCATGCACTGCATTTGTGCCATGCTCATCATTCTGCAGGCTTCCTGATATGTTAGGCGCCTATGGCTCACGAGGGCACTGTAAGAACATTTAGCAACTAAAAACAATTTGACTTTGGCGTTTGTGGTTTCCCAAAACATCAGGCTCGCCTGTCTGGGAATGCATTTTAGCGCCGCTCTCTTGACGCCTGCTTTAATACAAGCTCTGTCTTGTTGTGAAATGTATGCTTGTCCAGTGCTGTGGAGGTCAGGATACGCCACCTCGGGAAGTTTGTGTTTGAGCGTGAGCATGTTTTCTCTCGCTTTGTGCGTTGCAAGCTTAGGTGTGCACAAACATGAGGACAGGCAACCTTCCAGTGTGCCCACGTGTGAGACGAGGCGTGCTCCATTATGCACACTTGTGAGGATAGGTGTGCACTGTGCACATGTGTTAGAAAGCTGTGGTATGAAGAAAGAGGTTGGGTTGAGAGAGGAGAAGGTGAGGTAGACGAGGTCAAAAGCTTTATTATAGCACAACGCCTGACAGTTCCATTCACTGTAAGAGGGGCCCCTGGAAGAAGGGAGCTCTAAGCTTGCCCACTTTGCCCATGCATCAGCATCTCTGATTGGAAGGATGCCACATGGACAGTCTGTAGAGTGTGTCAGGTTGCAAATTACATGCAATATTTGGTGTGTCTGCTGTGTACAGAGGTGTAGCTTCGGGTGGGCGCGGGTGTTTAAGGTGTGACACCCAAATAATTGCTTTATTAAACACAGTGCAGTGCGACAATCATGTTACGCCCCACTACATTTAAATGTCACCAGCCGCCACTGCTCAGTGGGATTATAATCAAAGATCTTGCAGAGCTAGCACTGAGCAACTTTTGCGCGGGAAAGTTTTTATGATCTGAATGTCTCTGCTAGAACAGCATTAAATGCCATTGAGTCATGTAATATGAGACCCTATATAACAGATGCCAAGTGGGAATTGTGTTTTACTGATATCTCTGTAACCTAACTCTTGTGAGGCCCAAAGATCTTTCTTTGTGGTCATGTAAGGCCTATTCAACTGTTTTAATACTTGGACACAAAGAAGTATCACAAAGAAGTATAGTGCACCTGACTACACCAAAGAGGAGCCAGAGGAATGCACAAATCACATGTCCACAGCAGGCATCAGCTAGGCACATGTGTCTCGTATGTTAACAACTGAAGCAAACCGGGTCAGCTTAAATGAAAACACCAATGCTGTGGCATGTATCTATAACACTAAACCACAGACATATACGCAATTCGTGACCACGTCGGTCCTGCGCAACTCTGGAATTCGCTCCCTGTGTCCATCCGAGCCATTCAGAACCACCTTGCCTTTCGAAGAGGCAATACAGACCTGGCTTCTCCCTGTGTAATCTTTAGCTTTCTCTGGTTCTCACTGAGGAGTCTGTGGTTGCGCTGGGACTCCTCGTCGCTGGGGCAGCTATGCGCATTACAAATCCGACAAATTTGGACATTCAGCATTTGTTGGGGAGTCACCTGGTTTCCCTACAGCCCAGCTGTCGGGAAGATTTCTGATTTCTTTATTGCCATCTGTCAAGAAGTCTCCTGATTTCCCTGTTTCCTAGTCCACATCCCTCGGAGAGTCTACAGATTTCCCTAAAGCTTAATTGGACAGTGTGAGGAAGTTGCCCGATTTCCAGATCTCCTATTCAGCCCCTGTAAGAAAATTCCCTAATTTCCCTGCCTTCCAGCCTCTGTCCCAGAAGCCCCAGAATGAATTGTCTTCCAGTTGGCACATAAAAGGGAGTCTTACGATTTCCTTTGACATCCTCTATTTTCCTTCCTCTACTTTACGGCATACACATTTACTGACTCCCTTCCTCACTATCGTCACCTTCAGACTTTTCTCAAAACTTTCTTAAAATTAATTTTCCACATATTTTTTTACTGCTTTTCACCCCCTTCTAAGGTTCAACTGTAACCACATCTTCTCTTATCAACTTGCTGTCTGTCTCACACACACTCACACTGACTGTTTCACATCAGCAACTCACAAAACTTTGCCTACAGACACCCTCTCATAAATCCAACTTTCTCTCATTAATCCTTATCAGAAACCTCTTCCATCTGAATCTTTGAGGCCATAACTTTTCTCAAACTCTTCCTTCTCTCTTTCCTGCATCTCTACTTCTTTTTCGCATCTCCTATTTCTCATATGAATTATCTATCCCTCAGTGTATCGGACTCACTCTGTTTCTCATGCTATCACTCCGGCATATTTTAAATGATGAATTTACAAACGTACACAGGTGAAAAAACTGTGCTGCACAATTAGATAAAACTGACCTAGTGCCTTGCTTTTGATGTCAGTTGAGCAAACCCAAGCACATGGCTGAAAATGTAAGTAATTGCAGTGATGATATCAAGCTAAAAAATGCTATTTACATGTAAAAAATAAAAAAGAAGCAAATAAAGGTTCATGCCATTTTTAAATTGCTAGACTTGTGTATTCCTCCATTTTAAGTATTAAAGGGTTAAACCTATGAGGTCGGGGCGGGGGCCATAGGGGGGCAGTCTTATCTGGAGCAGCCCAGCTACCTCCTAAGTAAATACCCTCTAGACAGGGGGACAGGGATGGGGGTGCAACAACTGGTGCAAGAGAGTCAGGCCTCAGTGGGAGGCCAATCGTTTAATTACACATTAACCTATGCAGGCTCTCTTCCCTCCCACCCATTCATGCTGCACACATCACTGTGCCCCTGGCAGCCAACGACCCAGCATGGAGGCCTGGCAGGGGGTGGCTGAGGACAATGAGAGCTTCGGGGAGCAGAGGCCCACTTTCCCCTGTGGCAGGCCTCCACTCCACCAGGCGCCAAAACGGAAACATGCTGCCAATTGCCACGGCATTCGAAAACCCCTTTATTCTTTTATATTCAATCAATGTAGACACAAACACAGGCACCTTTATGCTGGCAGGCGGCTGTCAAATAGAACTGCGTGAGTTGGTCTTAAACTGTATTTAAATGCTAGACTTTACAAGCAAAGTCGAATGATGTTGCTATGGGTCAATTTAAGAAAAGTCTAATTATGTTGGCCCCAGTAAATTTTAAAGGCAAGATTTGGTTCTCAACCCACAACCCAAGCAGATAGAGTACCCCGTCTCCCTTCTGAGAATGCATTATCCAAAATAAACATTTGAATAGCCTGCCAGTGTCATCTTGCTTCACCTGCGTACATAAAATATGATTTGTGAGCCTGCCAAGAAAAAAACGCAAATTAATGCTGCACGTGGATGGTGGGGTTTTAGGCCTTAATTTTAGGCCCGATTTCGGTAAAACCCAGGCCACATTGAGCAGGTGCCTGTCCAGGAGCTGAGTGAGTGCGCACATAAAATATGATTCCTGAGCCTGCCGACTTGCAGAGCAGAAAGCGCAACATAATACTGCAGGTGGATGGTGGGTTTTTAATTATGCCTAATTTCGGTACTGTGCCTGGCCAGGAGCTGAGTGAGAGCATGTGAAAGAACTAAAGATCTGCAAGCTATTAAACGTTTATTCTCATGAAAGGATTTTCTACCATTCCAGTCTGAAGCAATATACAGATTCCCAATGGAGGAAAACAATTTGGGAAACCTGTCCGTGGGGGAGGCCACATCGCGGACGAGCAATGTCCACTGTCTCACACCCGGGGTGGCATAATTACAGACACATGCCCTTAATCACAAGGCAGCCAAGCCAGTATTGTACACAAGTCGACTACAACACCAATAACCAAAAAAAAACAAAGACAACCAAGGCAGCCAACACCAATAATAAATAAGGCAGCCAAGCCACCAATAATAACATACAAAATTGGAATTACGAATCCTGTCCTACTAACCTCCTGCAGTCGACTCGAGTCAGTCATGGCGCAAAGGCCAGCAAGCAGCAACTGGCAATAAAGATGATGGACTGTCTCCTCTGGGGGCACTCGAGTTGGAGAGGGTCGTCTCTGCAGCCAGTGATGGAGTCCATGTCCTGTGTGACGCAGCGCCTTCCAGAAACTTTCACCAGTGCAGACAGACACGCGGGAAACAGTCTGAGCCTGAGGTCAAGTCTGCGCAGACTCACATCCTCGGCTTCCCCCCTACCACACCCGTTTCCCAACTAGTCACAAATGAAATAAATATGACTGAGATGCATTTTGGAACCGGGGCGGAGCCCCGACGCCCGTGGGGAGAAACCGCCACTGGAGCTCATATAATTAATATGATCCAACTTCCTCCTCTTTGGGGTTCATATGGTCTACAGCATCAGCCCTGCACAAACAGAAGCAACATCATCTACCAACCTCCATTGTTCACTGTGACAAAGAGTAATTCTTGTGTCATCAAAGCTTAGCAGATATACTATTAGAATATCATCCAAGGGTTTGCTTCAATTAAAAAAGATCTTATTAAGCACCTTTAAAAAATAGTTTCTGGCAAAGAGACTATGTTTAGGGTGTGAACACAAAATGGTCAAACACACAGCACCTCAGAATGAGTATTTTTCGTATCAACACACCTACTCTATGAATGTCTTGTGCTAAACTTTTGGCTAACTAGCAGTGATTAATTTGTAAAAGAATAAGTGGCAGACACAACGTTTTGCTCAGAACCTAGCGACTGGTGCTACTGAATGGCGGGCCCCACCTACAACCACTGGCTTAAATTAAGTACTATTAATAAGTAAGTGAATGAGGTCTGTCAATATTTACCATAAAGTGTGCAAACTAGTATGTGATCTCAAGCTACAAAGCATGCCTAAAAGTGAGTAGCAAGGCCCTTCTGTACAGCCCTGCTGGCATTAGGCTTGCGTTTACCTCACATTAGGAAGATGGAACCTTTAGTTTTGATTCTTTGAAATGTACATTGTAGTTAAGTTGGGAGAAACAGTGAACCCCAAGTCAAGATGCGGTTTAGCAAAGAGAAGAAACCAGTGAACAGTGAATCATTTTAAATGATAGCAACCAAAGGTCTATTCATAGAAAAAGGACTTGCAGATTTATTTGTATTACTAAAATCTAGAGTTCAGACATTCAGCTCAGTGATCTATGAAGAGAACAGTGGAAAACTGAAAAGACAGCTTGATGTCATCATCTGTAGTGGTTTTGCTGCAGTCTTCAACAGTTTGTAAATTAATGAACTGTTGAAGACTGCAGCGAAACCACTACATGTTAATGAATTGGTGGGATTCACTTAAGAAAAAGGCAATTCTTCCCCCAACTTAAATGTATACTCATACATTTGCTGTAGTTGAATGACACTAAATACATTTTTCACAGTGATGCAGTTACCAAGTGTGTTGAATTCAGAAAGGTGTATTAAGTCCTTTTTTTACGTGCTAGATGTGTCTTATCTTTACAGAAAAAAACATCATCTAAAGTGAAATCGCAGGAAATGAAGGTCACCACCACTAAACAATGAAATGTTTCTATCTTCTAACTACACCCCTCAATCTAGACCCCCGGATAAGGAAATAATCCTCACAAACCATCCACAATACTAATCAAGTTCCTTAAAACCTGCCCCATCATCACAAGCTGCTGATTTATGACGGGCTTCTGTCTTTGCTCATCTAGGAGCAAGGTACTCACTGCAAACGTTTAATAAACCATCAGATGCTTAGGCCTTTTAATGAAAGATGCACAATTATTTACTGAATACTGTCAGTTTTACTTTTACGTTACATTTCCATATTCCCCATGATGAGTAGCCCGTGACCTTTTATTACCCAAATGAGCACAATGTGACGTTTTACAATTAACAGACTTCAAGAAATAACGTTCAGTCAAAGAACTGATGATTCACACACTGCCTGCCGAGCAACAAAACCTGGCGTGATATAATTGGTTGGTCCCCTTTGGATATTATAAATAAATATGGGCCTGGTAAGGACACATTTCAAGGCCCGCTTTTCTTAGAACCTAAATCATACATCCCATGAAAACCCTCTCTAAGCCCCCACCCGCACTTGCCTGGGATACTAACTGCCAGCCTCTCTGGTCCGAGCAACTTTGCTGCTTGCTTTTTAGAAGAGCACGAGTGCAGCAGCAGATCAGGTCGCCTCAGACAGCCTCGTGTCCTGAGCACCACAGGCCTTTCCCAGCTCTTCCCAGGGGGTGGGGCCATGGAGTCTTGCTCCCACCCCATGCTGACGTCGTGATAGAAAATGGGTAGGGTGCAGTGACGTACGTAGTGCACCCTCGCTGATTGACAAGCAGACTTTGAAACCCAGGGCTTCTGCTTAAAGCGCCCAGGCTGCTTGCAATCAGCGAGGCTGCATTACGTCATCAGAGGGCAGCGACTTCGATTGTTGGAAGCCACCGGGACGGGGCTGAAATAAGGCCAGCTCTTAAAATCCTGCGACGCCCGGCACATGCGCTCTAACACCACATGTGCCTGGTTTTGCCTGATCATTGCGCAGAGCGAGGGTCGCAGGTGTAATGGACTCGGAATTCTTCGAAATAAAAAGGAAACACTAAGAAGCAGAAATTTAAGCAGGGCGAAGCCCTGCCGCCCTAATAAGAAAACCGCCACTGGCCGCGGGGCTCTCCATGAGCACGGGAGCCCCGCTAGCTAACACGGAAATCCTCCGGCGGGCACAGGAGCGACTGCTTCCTGTTTTTGTCCGGCCCCGCCCCCGTCCCAACAGAGGTTGCCTGGCTTCCTGTTAAAGCCGGGCTGTGGCGGTGAGTTTGTGTTATTGTTTGTCATCCGTTGTGTTTTGCTTCAAACGTCTTTCGATTCAGGTAATGTTTCTTGTTGTGTGCTCTTCACACGGTGTGTAGGCTATGCAATAAAGGGTAAACTAAATCTTGCTGTGAGTTTACGTACCACATTTTGGTGATGGTTACCACTCTGGAACCCACAGAACGGACAGCGTTGCATGATATTTTCAAGCTGAGCATGTTTCTGAATAAATACAATGCTCGATGCATAGCAAGGATGAAAGAATACCACTTAAATCTCCAAGGTATGTTTGATTTTCCAGCACAGATGTATGCAATTGTATTGTTTTCTTCATAACTTCTGGGATTTAAACAATTTCTTTTCACACAGTTGAAATACAATGCTCAGCGCTCCCCGGCAAATCTTGAACCACATACATGCATATTAAGCGAACTAGTCTCAGAACGTCTCCATCCAAGTGAAATGCAACATTACTGCTACTTGGTACAGTCCGCACTGCGGACGGCCGCTCAGTACGCTTGTGCATCATGACATGCGACCTTCTCTGGAACTGCGTTTTGATCTGGGCACATTCACTGTGACAGACCCTTATGCATGAATCGATGTGCATTGTATGAGGAAAAAAAGTCAGACGTTATCCAGTTCATTTAACAAGAATAAAGGGGGATTTGGGTTTTCTGTACTTTGACTGTGTTTACATTTAGCCCCAGAAAGTCAGTAAGTAAACACGTTTCATTTTAAATAGTTTGTCGCTTTACAAAATGGTTGAACAATGTGCTAATCCACCACCCTATTTTTTGAATGAGCCAGGGCACCTTAGTGTGACATGGGAGAAGTTGCCTCACTTATTTAACAAGCATTTGCAATGCAATAGGTCTCGCATTTGCGAAACTTTCAGCTACTGGCCTTGTAAATGACAAAGCTTTTATCTATGTGTTGATTTTAAAAACAGATAAATAAAAGGCATTGTCATTTACAATGCCAATAGTTTAAAATTTCGCAAATGCGAGACCTATTGCATTGCAAATGCTTGTTTTCCTTTGCCAGGGCACTAGCCTGGTACCCCATGGCTGTCTTAATGTATTAAGTAGCACTTTCACACCTGCTATTTAATTACAGGCTTTTATTTTCTATACCTTTCATATTTAGTTTTTGTTATTGTCAGATAATGGGTCTTTGACCCTTGATAGTTGATACTAAACTTCACAGCAGTACACTCAGGGGCTAGATTTGCTACGGTTGTGCGGGTATTTGAGTGGCGGTGAGCAATTTTGTGCTGCATCTGCAGGCTTTTATATTTGGTAAAGTAATACAAAAATAACAGTAAATAAGCAAAAAGCAATATGTTGCTTTATGCCACGCGATCGTCAACGCAAAGCCTTAATAAATAACCCCCTTCGCATCTTTTTTTTCTCCTCACTGTTAAACAAGCCTGTGGAGGAATTTCGTGGAAAATGCAATGAGAAATTAGCATTATAAATGACCTTCTGCAATCATGGTAGGCTCCCAAACTGCCATGATTGAAATTACGATTTCCCTGGAATTAAATGACATCCTACCTACTGTGGTGATGTCCCCTATGTACTAAGCCCAGACCATGGGATCTTTACCCTCAACACCTTTAATAAATGCTTAGAATGATTTTTGCATGTAGCGCTTATCTTTATGAATCATATGATCTCCTTCCATCCGCCTGCTGGCTGATATTGTGCACAGAGTGCAGGCAGCAACTTGCATTGATCATCATAACTCTCCAGACAGTGGTTCAGCAATCTTTCCCAAACATAGGTCCTGGTTGCTATCTTGGCGGATGGGATACTCCGTCGCAAACATGACGGATGTCCGGTCTGCCATATTACTAGTTCCATAGGATATAATGGAATTGTAATTTGGCAAGCAGGATATCCATCACGTTTGTGACAGAGTAACCCTGTCCGCCAAGATCATAATCCCCTCCGTAGTCTTCCCACCGGCCTTCTGTTTAGTTTGGCACAAAAGAATACAAGGTCCACAAAGATAAAACAAAAGGATTTTAAAACGTAACATACCTTACATTGGGGATGCTGTTAAAAACATTTTCAGTATCCCAGCGGCGGCCAGCACGGATCGGAGGTAGTGGGGCAGGGGCGGGAAGGGGAGGGCACGGGGGAAACGTACCTTCTTGCCGCTTCCTCGACGCTTCTCCCCACCGCGGTCCTCCCTCGCTCACCCTCAATAGGAAGCAGACCCAGTCTCCCAGTCAGCCAATCACAACGCTGCCTTAGCAGCATTGAGATTAGTCTGAGCGCCGTGTTTCAGTGTTCAGCCGCTGACTTGGAGCCAGGGCATGTTTTCCATGTAGGCTGTAATGCGAGTTATTATCATTTTATTTTCCCTTTGTTTCAATGCAAAAAAGCAGTAAGGTAAAGCTCCTCCGCCTTGCAGAGGAGCCGCCACTTCAGTATCCAATACCTCCGAGCCATGAGAAAGACATGATCAATTAAAGTTCCTTAAAAAAATACTTTTGCAAGATCTTTCACTTGAGAGAAGTAGATCAAATAGAATTGGCTTTTTTACCATCTAGTGTGTAAGAAACATTCATTTTTAACCTGCTACCTTCATCGTTATGATAAATTAGTGTATATCACTGTCTCTACTTTTGGGTAGCACTGATTAACTTTCACTGGCCCATGATTTGAGTCTTCCACTGATTAAGCCCAGCTCAAACTGTGCACTAGAATGACTAGACTGTCAAAAGTCCACTCACTAATGCATAGCACTGTAGGCAAAACAAACCTTCCCTTACCTGCCTTTTAAACTTCTACATTGTGGTTCCAGCCAGTGAACTGCCAGGAACCTTGTTAAACCTGTGCATTAAAACTTCAAAGAAATGATTCCTCTTGCCCGCCACTTCCACAGGCAGACACCATAATAATACCTTTAGTAAGACAATACACCATAAGAAAAACTGATTTTGAGTGTGCTCATGGGTTACGAAGGCTAGTAGGAGTTAAAAGGCCACTATGGAAAATTGTCGTAGATGAAGGCGTATCTCTAGCTGCTGCACTTAGTAGAGCAATGAGCTGAGCCGATGCATCAGCGGTGCTTCATGACCTTGTCTTTCTATCAACCTATGTAAATTGGCAATTCATCTGAAGAGAATCTGCTAGCCTTCATCTAACCCGCTTTCTTAGTCTCTTTACCAATGAAACTGCATGCTGTAATGCTGACATCTATTAGAACTTTTTTGCAATTCATTTGAAGTAAGGCTAGCTCAGGGGTGGCTCCTCTGCTGGAGGGGAGGAGTGTCGTCCCACTTAAACTCCCCTCCAAAGCCTCCAAAGATTTTTTTTGTCATGCCCCGTTCCGAACAGAGTGTCAGGACAGGGGCGGGGATGCTGCTGAGTGACAGCAGCAGGGAGAAGGGTGGCCTGGCTGTGCACTGTTTAAAGTTTGCATGTGTTTTTGGCTGGTCATCTTGCGATGCCAGCCACATATGCTCACTTTAAACATCTCTAACCCACCTGTCTTAAGACAGCTGGGTTAGAGCAAGCCAATGCTTCTAGAGTGCTATGTGGCGCTGAGTGATTTGGTGTGCAATTTATAGTTTAAATGGTTGTTGCACGAGATATGGATTGTTGGCTTAATTATGGGCCTGATACGATCTTGGCGGATGGGATACTTTGTCACAAATGTGACGGATATCCCATCCACTGTATTACAAGTTCCATTATATCCTGCACAGCTTGTTATTGGGTAGATGGGATTATCCATCATGTTTGTGATGAAGTATCCTATCCACTAAGTTTGTAATCAGGCCCTATGACTTGTAAATTTCAATGGGCTTTCAGTTTTAATTTGTAAAAACAACTGCATTTTAACAGTACTTTTTACTGTGAATTTCTAAGGATTTTTTAAAACATATGTTAATATGTTATACCCAAAGCTAACAATAACTTCACTTTAAGCTTCAGTTTTATCTATCTATCTATCTATCTATCTATCTATCTATCTATCTATCTATCTATCTATCTATCTATCTATCTATCTATCTATCTATCTATCATTTAGTTAAGGAGAAGTATACCTGTTTGTTGGAGATTCACCTCTTTGTAGTCTTGTAGTTTTCTTTTGACGAGGATTATATCACAGATTATGGATTAAGACACTCCAGGAACAATCACATTGCCGAAATTACATGCACACCTTGTAGTCCTTTATGCAGCTGTAGTGTAGAAAATTCATAAAACATGTACCCAACGAGGAAGCACTTACTAATTAAGCAAATGAAAGGGCTTCAGTTGGGAAGACGTTTTCTGCAAAACTTGGGACTCTGCTTGGAAAAAATGAGGTTTGATTCTGACTGACTGATGTCACAGAAATTAAACCTTAACAGGAAGCACCTACAAATATAAACATAGTAGGTGCACTAGTTGAAGCTCCACTTCAGTAAAGCACAAAGGATCCTAACTACTTGGCGAAGGCAAAGCAAGTGTGTTTTCTCTCGTATTCCAAATTGAAAAATAATATGAAATCCTTAATGGAGGTGAAATCATCATTGATCTATTGGAGCGACATCTGATGTGTAGTGACTGTGACAAGTGGTTTCTTTCTTGTCTTCTGGTGAGAGCAGATTTCATGGCTCTCCCTTTTAAATAACCTGAGTATGCAAATGCCCAAAATGCATAGCACCACTCACACACCCACTCACAGACATACACAGGCACTCACACACCCTCTCACAGACCCTCATGGTCACTCACATAGCCACTCACAACCCACTACAGGCACTCACACACCCACTCTGACACTCATACAGGCACTCACAGACCTATTCACAGACCCAAACAGGCACTCACAGACCCACTCACAGACACACAAGGCACTCACACAAGTACCTACACCCCACTCACAGACCCACACAGACACTCACACACTCACTCACAGACCACAAAGACACTCACATAATCACACAGCCACACACAAATCCACTCCCAAAGGTGACTGGTTACAGTTAGCTTTAAAAGTTAACAAAACATATAAATTCATCCAAAAAACAAACGTTACAGGGACGTAATAGTTAGGAAATAGAATTTTCTTTAAAATAGAAATTCACTGAAAAAAACAAAGATTGCAGGGACATTATTGTTAGGTGCAGATTTCACTCATACAAAACCACTGGAATTCACCAGTTTTAGCTACTTGACCTAACTATAACTTATGCCACCACAATGCACTGCTAGTGATGACCTCACATATTACATCACTCATGACATGATCAGCTACACCACTGATGACATTTCCCAAATGACATCACTGGTGACATTACTTTGCACCCAGTATAAGTCAAAGCAGTACTCTTTCAGGCTTAGATTGCTGTATCAAATATGCAAAAAAGGAAATAGAGAACTCTGGGAATTTCCCAAGTTTAAGTTGGAAAACAGTTCCTTTATATGGCACACCCTACAACACCACTGACAATTTAAAACTGCTCACCTCAAATGTCTGTTTTTCTAGCAGAGATTTTAAGCATAGAATTAGGGGTGGGTGGAACTAACGGAATTTCACTCTGTGGCATTCCGCAGAGTAACATAAAAACTCTGTGAGATTCTGAGGAGTTCCAACAAGGGGCAGAAAATATGCATGTTGTGCTGCCTGCACAGCAATAGTGCCAGTAGCATGAGCATAACTGAAAAATCTGCGCAAACTGCACCATGAGCTGAGCATGAGTGCATGGCCAAAAATGACAAATAAAAGATTCCAGGCATAGTATTACATCTCTGGATTGGTAAAGTAACATACAAGCCACCACGGAATGAATAAAAGCAGTTCCTGACCCATATTTCACTCTTATTAGAGCATGTTAGAGAGACATAGCCTTTCTCAAACACAAGAGAGCACCACGTGTAATTCAAAGCAATACTCCTTCAGGATTATACATACACATTTTTAGTTCTAATCTATATGTATGTGTGCAGAGTGTAATATGATATTTATTACTATTGCTGAGTGTAGAGAGGGGTCATGACTCAAAAGAGTGTAACCCCCGAGGGTGTTATGTTGGTCAACAACGGTAATGAATAGCATATTACACTCTGCATATCCAATTTATGCCAAGGCATTTTTTATGTATATTCGTTTTATGCAAAATATATTTAAGCAAAACAAGGATGGAACAGGTTAAAACTTGTAGTAATAAATGGGTGAATGTGCATTTGTTAGTACAGTTTCACTAAATAATGTATGTTACTTGGCAACATTTATTTTCACTGATATGGCGCACACACACACACATATACATACACACACACAACCGTATATATACATAAATATGTGTATGTATATATATATATATATATTTATCTAATGCAGAAGTAAATGTGCAAATGTATTCCATCGCCAATATTATATAGCGTCCATTGCACCTTTTCACAAAACTACCTTGCTCATAATATCGGGAAGCTGCCAGGCAGAAGAGAAATTAAACCTGCAACCTAGGGACAG
This sequence comes from Lissotriton vulgaris, assembly GCF_964263255.1. Lineage (NCBI taxonomy): Eukaryota > Metazoa > Chordata > Amphibia > Caudata > Salamandridae > Lissotriton > Lissotriton vulgaris. The sequence goes on along the minus strand of NC_141694.1, from coordinate 802,426,701 downwards.
AGAAAGAAAGGTGAAAATAAAGTTAAAAAGAGTAGAACCGATGGATAAGAAATGAGTGGTATTTCAGTGGAATAAGTAATGGGAAACAAGCATACAGGAGCAGGCTGGGGTCTGAAGTGCCACACCCTGCAAAATGTCCACTTGCATGCATCACATCAAGCGTGTGATTGCACTATTTTTTGTCAAGCAAAGTGCACCATCTCATCTATTTTGGGTATAAGGCCTGGAATTGTATTTCACTTCACGAAGCAAAATATCATGTATTTTCTGGCTTTTGCCTTAATTTCTGTAAAGGGAATTATGCAAGTTTCACCCAGGTTTAGTTAAAGTTGATTCAAATCCCTACTAACCAAATGCATCCAAACACTAAAAAAAAACAGAAAAACCACTGTAAAAAACTTTAGTTCCTCCACTTTGGTTAACTCTTAATTTGCGCCAGTGGTTTCAGGTGGGGCCCACAAGTACTCATTTTTAGGTCTCGGCCTGCGAAAGACTGCACACATGCGCAGTCGAACTGGCGAGATTTAATGATCGAGGGAAAGTTTCACTAGCAGGGTTAAGCCCCGCCCCTCTTTTCCATTGGCTGGCGTCCTAAACGGTGGCCAGCCATTGGAGAAGAGGTCCTAGTGATGTTCTTCTTTCTCTCTAAGCCCCGTCCTTTTCAGACTGGCTTACTTGACTTCCTGCTGGCGTAAAAGCTTTCTTATCTTCTTTATGGGTCCAACAGATGGTCCCATAAAGAAGATAAGAAAGCTTTTACGCCAGCAGGAAGAAAAGAGAGAAAAGTGTATGTCATGGCGGCCGTGTGCTGAGAGCGCTGCCCGTGAGGAGAGCTGGAAATTGGCCAGCGGCATTCAGGCGAGCTCGCTGCTTTTTTTTAGGGGGGGCTGAGTAATCGAGGTAAAAATACCCTTTCTTATTTCTCAAACGCGCCGACACAAAACACGTCCCACTGCCTGGAGCGCACATTCACCTCCCGAACGTTAAATGTGGCAAATAACAGAATTTTCCCCCTCTTTCCCCTGCATCATACACTCATTTCCAGGCTTTTCCCCCCTCCGCCGTCTTTTGTGAGTCGATAGGCACGGCATTAAATTGGATTTTGTGTCCATTATTATTCAAATGTGAAGTGTGTCAGTCACAGGGCCCACATCTCGGGCCGTTAGCTAAATCGCAACCCTCTTGATTATCCCAAATTACCAAGCACTTAAGCCTCCCCCATGCAGCACTTCATGCACTGCACTCCCAGCACTCGCACTTACCCCATCTCCCCCAGGGCTCTCCCGCCGGGCTCCATGGCTCTTGCCTCTCCCGATCCGCACACCGGATGAATCTTCAGGATCCGCTAGTTCCCAGCAGCCCTGCCCTCGGCTCCGTGCAGGGTGTGTCCCGGCTCCGTGCACACAAATCACTGGGCATTGGCCACTTCCAACGCAAACTGTGCAGATGTTGCAAGGGGCTGTCTGCTTGCAGGGAGTATGTTGCCCCCCAGCCGAGCGCTAAGACTCCTGCCCCGTCCTGCTGGTGCCCTCACCCTGCCCACTTCCTTCCAGGGTGTCTCGCAGTCTCTGTTGGGGGGCCCCTGCCTCCATTTGGCTGCTCCCAAAAGTGTAGTGTTTCCTCCCTTCTTTCTTTGTTCGATGTTTTTTATTTTTTACCCGATGCTTTCTCTCCCAGCTGGCCCTGCACATCACTGCCTCGCTCCTGCCTGACTTTGCTCCCAGTGTGTTTGGGGGGGCTGTGTCCCCACCTGCTGGACTGCAGGCAGGCGTACAACAGGAGCAACCTGCAGGACATGCCGGGTTAGTGAAGAATACACAAATAGATCAGCAGACAACTGCCAAACTAAGGGGTCGATTAGGATGGCGGTGAATACGCATCCTCCGGGTCGGCGGAAGCCACCGCCGGCCCAGAGGATGTGGATTCACCGCTGCGGACCTCCAAAACACCACCAGCCACATTAGGATGGCGGTGGGATCAGCGGCGGACGGCAAGTCCGTCTGCCGCTGATCCGCGGGATGTTGTCCGCAATTTGGTGGCGGTGTCTGCAAGACACAGCCAGCCAAATTACGAAGGGTGAGGAAACATGCTTTTCCGCGGCGGATTTTCTGCCGTGGAAAAGAATGTGGAACTTTGCTTCTGGGGGCCCCGTTGCAGGCCCCCAGGGTGTTGGGGGGTGGGGGGTGCACATGGGGGTACCTATGGTACCCCCCTGCATATGCATGCACAAAGCGGCAGGCACCCTGCATGGTCCCTGCCGCTTTGTGCATGCATATGCAAAGCATGCAATTTTAACCTTGCGGCGGGCGCTGCTTCAAGCAGCACCCGCCGCAAGGTTACAGATCGGGATGTGACCGCCAGGGTGGCGGTCACATCCTAATTTGCACAGACGGACCGCCGCTGCCCCTGCAGACGGTCCCAACACCTCGGATGGCGGACGGACGCAGGTCCGTCCGCCATCCTAATGAGGCCCTTAATGTAAGAGAGATCCCGAGACAGCCCAAAAAAAGCAGAGCAAACTGCAAAACCTCCAGCCAAGATTTTCTGCCAAGATTTTAATACCTTACCATCCTAACTAACCGAGGTTGATTAAGGATTTAAGAGATAGTGCAACGACATTGGTCGCCGCTCTGACTTAAGAGCTTATGAGATTAGGTTTGAGTCTTGGCGTCGTCTGAACACCGTGTAATTTTGGTCAAATCCCTTAATCGCCAGTGCCTACCAAAAATGAATGTAATGTAGGTGGTGGTACTCATTTAAAGCGCTCCCATACCTTCGGATCAAGTTAGCGCTATAAAAAAACTCCAAATGAAGAGAGGATTCGAATATTGCACAAAATGCTAAAGAAAAATGGTAATGAAAGTAAACATAATCGCGTGCGGTTGCCCAATAAAATCATGACACGCGCTCATGTTTACGGCTGCCATGTGATTCAAAGTCACAGGGACTGCGTTTTGCAAGTCCTCGTATTTCTTTACTTTTTTTTTTTTAAACAAATATTTGTCTTTCGGTGATACTTCAACTGACATGAATCAAAACCATAACTCCCAGAATGCACTGGTTTGTGAACTTAAATGCTCAGGACCGGAGCCCAGATTTTCTGACGCATGCGTCATCTGGTAAATCTGCCACTTTTTCAGGCAGATGTCAGAGATTGTTTAATGTCAGGGTGGAATATTTCATTTCAGAGTGCCTTCTGGGAGTTTTGCTAGGTGCGCTGGATGGGTCTCAAGTGCAGCAAATGCACACTGTGAGCCCAGTGACAGATACGAGTACAACCTACTAACTCATAAAGGCTGTAGCGTAACAACCAGAACTGTCGACTCTGGTACTGAGGAGCTGGTTTCGAACCTCAGCTCAATATCAAGGGGTTTGGAGCAATTCACTTAATTTTCCTGTACCTGCAAAAATAAACTGTCCTTGTGTAATGCAACTTGTGCACAGATAAAGCGTTCCAATATCGTCGGGTCAAGTGAACACTGAATAAAACTGCACTAAAAATAAATGCCGAGTTGACACCAAACCCTCAAGTCATACTAAGATGGCTGCCACTTTTACCGTATGGGGGCAGCAGAACAGGCTTTTGTGAAAACACTAACTACAGCCTGCGAATTCAACCTTTCCTGAACAGTGGCCGAAAGTCTATGTCGTGTTCCCTTGTATCTGCGCAGTCTAGTGGTTAACGCTTCCACCAGCATATATGTTTCTGTCATCCATTAGTTTCCGGTTCCGGGTTTGGAGACTAGGGATTAGATGCTGTGTGTAGGTGTGTCTGTGACACTTGTGTTGGTGTATTGCACGGTTCTATGTATTAGTGAGGAGAGCGTTGACGCGTTTCTTTGTCAGAGATGTATCTGGGTGTGTCTGTATCAGTTGAGGTTTTTTGTTCTCTCTCTCTCTCTCATTGGATGTGCAAATAAAGCAGTGTGTATGTGGCTCTGTGTGTGGCTCTTTGTGTGTGTGTGGCTGTGTGTGTCTCTGTGTGTGTGTGACTGTGTGTGTGGGTGTGTGGCTCTGTGTGTGTGTGTGGCTCTCTGTGTGTGTGAGCAGTGTGAGAGAGACAGTGTGAGAGAGACAGCAGTGTGAGAGACCTTTTATTTATGTTTTGGTTTTGAAACATAAATAAAACGCGTTGTTATTTGCAATGTCAATAGCTCAAACTCGCGTAAATACGCGACCTATTGCATTGCAAATGCAATAGGTCTCGCATTTGCGAGAGATTAAGCTATTGGCATTAAAAATGACAATGCCATTTATTTATCTGTTTTCAAAATCAACACATAAATAAAAAGTTTGTCATTCAAAATGCCAATAGCTCTAACTTTTGCAAAGGCGAGACCGTTGCATTGTAAATGCTTGTTGGGGACTGGCACTTCTATTTTCTCAACACATTTTCAATACAGACCAAGAGAGAGAGGAAAACATAAAAAGGGGAAAGAGAAAGAAGTAAAAACAGTGACAATGTGAGAAAGTGGGGATGAAAAAGAAAAACGCTTTGACGCCTCGTCAGGGGTAATAAGCGCTATATAAATGCAATTACAATACAATACAACCTACAAGAGTGCGATAAAGAGGCGGAGGGCTTTGGAGGTAGATTAAAGAGGCATGCAAGAGGAATCTTAACTACACCACCTTTGATATTTGTCACTCCTGCCTTTAACACTTGCTGTGGGTTTCTGAAGACAACGTTGTATTCTGTTACAAATTAAGCAGTGAGTTTAATCGAGGGTCTTCCAAGAGCCACATGAAAGGGCACCAAAAGAGAGTGTACTACATAGCATAATGGAACATAACATAATATAATCTCTAATTTTTTCTACCATATACTATAGGTAGAAACAACCAACTACCCATGCCAGTTTATTTCGTGACTTTTGTACTTTTCACTTTTCGTTTACAATGCTTGTCACTGGATCAGCACATATATATTATGAAGGGCATCCATTATATTTGAACAAAATCTTACCATAAATTATTGTTCTGGTTAGACTGCGTGGTTTTAGAATGCCTTATTTTGTGAAAAGGAGCCCTCTGTGGCATTCCAGGCACCACTGACAAGTATGCTAGTTGTAATGTTGTATCTTAGTGTGAACACGTTGCCATAAATTAGGAACGGCACTTCAAAATTTGCTAACATTCGTGCCAAGAATTTTCAATTCTATTAAGGACAAGGAGGCGAGGATTATGCTTAGTCTCATTTCTTTACTGACACATAGCAGCCAATCACATTACAGTAAAGAAAAACAGAGAAATACGTCATGTATGAACCTAGGGCAACCATAGAGTACACCCATAGTATATAAACAGTCTCAGAGGTAACCACTTCCTCTTTCTTTGTCCAAATCCAGTAGGAAGAACCAATTGAACATCAGAAAACCACGGAGAACATCATCCGAAAGGGCCAAAATCCGAACGAGGAGGAGGAGGAACTTCCAGAAGCCACAAGAATAGAAGCAGTCCAACGAGAAGTAGAAACTCGCAGCAGAACTTCCACAAAGGCGGAGCCGGAGCAACTTCACTTGGGATCAGAACCTGAAAAGAGACACAAAGCCGTAATACACATCCTGTGTAATCATGAGCAAATAAAGGGTGGGCAGAACAAAATCAAAGCATTCATTACATTTCATCAGGAAAGATCTATGAAACATTGCATAGTAACAATATAATGCATGTACAACGGGTGGGATAATCCTCGCCTCCTTGTCCTTAATAGAATTGAAAATTCTTGGCACGAATGTTAGCAAATTTTGAATTCTATTTCAGGACAGGAGGCTCCGATTATGCTTGTTTAAAGCTCATCCACCACAACAGAAGCAACAGTAGGAACAGGCTTGAAATAGAATGTCTTAAACACCGAATCTGAGGACCAATCAGCCGCTTTCATAATGTCACATAAAGAGGCCCCCAATGAAAAAGCCTTAGAGGCCATGGCTCCCCGAGCCGAGTGAGCACCAAAAACAGAAACATCAATGCCCGCTTCCTCCATAAGCCATCTTACCCAACGGGCCAAAGTGGCTGGAGCAACGGGACGAAAGGGCTTTTGCAAAGCAATCAACAATTGACCCTGCATATCAGATCGATGAAGAGAAGTACTCACCTCATACTCCTTAAGGCACTGAACCACACAAAGGTTGGGTCGAGCCGGAAAAGAAGGATACGAAATGACCTCCGTGTTAGTTTTTGTGCGCCGGGAAAGGCGAAAGGAAACACCCTCAGGCGTGAAGCTACGACCCGCTAGATCTATAGCGCGGACGTCAGAAATGCGTTTGCAGGAAAGCAAACACAGCAACATAGTAAGCTTGGCTGACAGTTGCTTACGAGATAATAAGGAATTAATCGGCCAAGCTTCTAGAAAACGTAGTACCACAGAAACATCCCAGAGGGAAACATATTTGGGTTTGGGAGGAGTAGCCATACGAATACCCTTCAGAAGTTGGGCTACAAGAGGATGTTCCCCAACTGGCTTGCCATCGACAGGAAGATGACCCGCCGAGATGGCGGAACGGAAATTGTTGACTGTGTAATAAGCCAAACCCGAAGAGGAGGACAGAGAGGACAAAAAATTGCATATCAAAGAGATATCAGCCGATGTGGGATCAACTTGCCGTTGAGCACACCATCACTCCAACGCTTCCAGGAACTTCTGTAACGCTTGTGAGTGTTAGGGGCCCAGGCATTGCTGAGGAATCTGGCAGCGTCCTCAGAAAGGCCTGGCACCGTCCAACGTTCCCCGAAATTCGCCACGCCAGGAGAAGGAGGGAGCCTGACTGAACCAGGGGATGCGGATTCTGCAATGGATCTAGAAGGAGATTCGCTCTCTGAGGAAGAAGAAAGGGCAGGTCGCATGCCATCTCTAGAAGAACAGGGAACCACGGCTGAGCCCTCCAGAGAGGGGCAATCAGAATCAATTCCGCCTGAAAGCGCGTCACGTAGGCCAGAACCCTCGGGAGCATCATAAATGGGGGAAACGCATAACAAAGGGATGTCGGCCACGTCTGAAGGAAAGCATCGGTGGCAAGAGCCTCCGGATCCGGTCGCCAGCTGAAGAACTGGGGAAGTTGGGCGTTGAGCCGGGACGCAAAGAGGTCGATCAGACACGGACCCCAGTTGCGAAGCAGTTGGCGAAACACCCTGGGGTGGAGTCTCCAGTCGCTGAAGTCCCTCAGATGTCTGGAGTTCCAGTCCGCCACTATATTGCGAGACCCGGGAAGGTACTCTGCAATAACAGTGATCTTGTGTTGGAGGCAATAATGCCAGAACTCCTTGGCAATCTCTGCCAACAATCGCGACCGAGTACCCCCCAGCTTGTTGATGTAACGCACTGCGGAGACATTGTCCATCCGGAGAAGGATGCAACAGTGGGATTGAAGAGGCGACAGACATTTGATCGCAAACGACCCCGCCAGCAACTCCAAACAGTTGATGTGGAGCGAAAGTTCCCGCGGAGACCACCGACCCCCCGTCGAGACCGGACCGCAACGGGCTCCCCAGCCCCAACGACTGGCATCCGATTCGATCACAATCTCCGGGGAGGAGCCGAAGAGGGCTCTGCCGTTCCAGGCCTCCATGTGATCCAACCACCATTGCATCTCCAGCTTGGCCTCCTCCGAGAGAGGTATCAAATCGGAATACCGGAGGCCCCGCTGCAGATGCTGGATCTTCAGGCGTTGAAGGGCCCGATAATGCAGCGGCGCTGGAAATATTGCTTGCAGAGAAGACGCCAGAAGCCCGACTACTCGTGCTAACAACCTCAATGACACAGTCGGACTCGAGATAATGGAATTCAATTCTTTCTTGATATAGCGAATCTTCTGCTGGGGCAGCAGCAGCTGACAAGTGATGGAGTTGACTCTGAACCCCAAGAAATCGATGACCTGAGAAGGATGAAGCACAGATTTGGGAACATTCACCAGAAACCCGAGGGACTGGAGAAGGTCTATGGTCCAGTCCAGATGAGTCATTAGTCGGATCGGACAATCCGCCAGAAGGAGGATGTCGTCCAAATAAATGATCAAACGAACCCCACGACTGCGGAGCGATTCCACTACAGGACGTAACAGCTTCGTGAAGCACCACGGTGCCGACGAAAGGCCGAAGGGAAGGACTTGGTATTGATACCAAGTCCCCTGCCACTGAAACTGCAGAAAACGGCGATGTGGACGGAAGATCGGGACCGAAAGATAAGCATCTTTGAGGTCCAAACGAACCATCCAATCCCGTTCCCTCAAGAGGTCTCTCAACAGATGGATACCCTCCATCTTGAAGTGTCTGTAAACTACCCCCGCATTGAAGTCCTTCAGATTGAGGACCAACCGAGAACCTCCTCCCTTCTTGTCCACCAGAAAGATCGAGCTGGCAAAGCCCTGCGGATGACGGACAGTCGGCACGATGGCCCCCTTCAACACCAGAGACTTGAGTTCCTCTGTGATGAACTCCTGACTTTCCTTTGAGAAGTGAAGAGGGAAGGGAGGACGAGATTGGTGAATGGGATGATAGAATTCGATTTTGAATCCCTGAACTGTCTCCAGCACCCAAGCATCGCCTGAGATTGCGCGCCAATTGGCTAGAAAATGGCGGATCCTGCCCCCCAGAACAACACTGCATGCAGGAAGAAGCCTCACCTGAAGCGGCGGAATCTTGACGTCCGCCGGAGTAGCCACCTGAACCTCCTTTCTTGAACTGCCCACGTCCTTTTTTGGAAGGGTAGAAGTGAGACCGCTGGGCATAACCGGAATCCTGATGGCCTCCCTTTTGGGACTGGTTCCCACGTTGAGTGGAGTGGTATTGACCACGGCCGGACGAACGTCCCCAGTTTCGTCCGGCCTTGTTAAAAACCGGACGCATGGCCCGTTTTAAAGTGGCCTGCGCCTTGTCAATACTACTAAAAGTGCTGACAAAATGGGTGAGCTCTTTCAAAAAGGATTGACCAAAAAGAAGACCCTGAGCAGCAGCACCTGCCTCAGATGAAGAAAGTTCAGACAGTTTCGGGTCCAATTTCAAAAGAATAGAACGCCGGCGTTCACTTGACAGGGCACAGTTGGCGTTCCCTAAAAAACAGACGGCACGCTGAGCCCACTGAATGAGCTCGTCAGGGTCGACAGTGGAGGAGGCTTCTTTGGCCCGGAAGCCCAGATCTAACATTTTAGTGATAGGACCTAAGAGGTCCAAAACCTTATCCTGACAAGCGCGCCAGGAACGGTCTAGACCTTTTTTGGGGTCCTTGGAAAACTTGGTCATGTACGTAAGAATGGTAGGATCGACCTCCGGCGTGTCAGCCAGGTTGTCCGCCAAATCTGGCCGCGGACACTCTGAGCGAAGACGCGCCCGTACATCTTTATCAAAAGGGTGCCTGATATACTGCTGAACATACTCAGCCACAGCCGGGGAAGGAAGCCAGGCGGAAGAATTCGGGTGCACAATATCCTCGGGCTCAAAAGTTAAAACAGGAGGCCGAGAGGAGGCGTCCACAAAATGTTCTTTGCATTTTCGTTTTTTGGGAGGAGGAGGCAAAACCTCCGACGAGGAGGAGGAAGCATCATGGTCGTCACTCTCCACCAGTACAGGGACAGCTTTGGATTTAGAGGACAATGATCGAGCCAACCTCCGAAAGTCTGAAGAATGGGGGTTACCTGGAGATGAGGACTTTCTTGAGGGAAGCCAACCTTGCTGTTGCGCATATTGCGTCAAATGGCGCTTCAGGGGTGTAATGGCGCGAGCCATTGCCCTATTCATAGAGAGTTGCACCCCTTTGTCGAGTGCCTCCACCAGGTCCTGCTCAAAAAAGTCAGACCCCTCCTCCTCAAAGTCACCTTCCTCCTCAAAATGATAGGAGCCACTCATGGTACACTGGGAGTGTAATAAATCAGCCCACTAGGTGACAAGGAATCCGGTATGTCAGTGACACAGTCTGAGGGAGTGAAAAACCTCACAGTCAGCAAGAAAAGCAGGAAAAAACTGCTTAGAACACCAAATTTAGAGCGTGGAGGGAGGCTTGCCGACCAAAAAATCACCACTCTAGGCAAAGCCTATGCAAATCACAACCGGGACCTTTTTCCAAGCTCCGGCGTCGAAAGGGACAAGCTGACAGGCAGTGGGCGCAAACGTCAACAGACGCGTTCAAGAGCCGGCGCTGTGTTGACAGAAAAACACAGCTGCGCGAGGAAAAGCCCTTAGGGACAAAGGTCGCGCATGCGCAGACACAACGGCTCGCCTGACAGCCAAGGAACCGGCTCGCGCTGAACGCGCGCGAAGCAGGCCAGTCCCCAACTCCCTCCACTAATTAACGGGACAAACGGCAGCAAGTGCCCGACCCCGGGAGGTGACACACGCTCCCACCGACGCGCCGGCCGAGTGATGGAACGACGACCAAGACGGCAGTAAGAGCGCGAAAATAAGCGCCAAAGCAATATTAAACAGCGCGCACAAAGCGGTAATTAATGAAACCAATAATACAAGGCAAACAGTAAGAGAATAACAAATATGCACTTAACTGGCTGCGGAGCAGCAAAGAAAGAGGAAGTGGTTACCTCTGAGACTGTTTATATACTATGGGTGTACTCTATGGTTGCCCTAGGTTCATACATGACGTATTTCTCTGTTTTTCTTTACTGTAATGTGATTGGCTGCTATGTGTCAGTAAAGAAATGAGACTAAGCATAATCGGAGCCTCCTGTCCTGAAATAGAATTCGATAACCGCTTAGCTCCCGGAGGTAACGTCAGTTTTGTGGCATGCTGCTTATTGTTGCCTGTTCCCGTGTGACCTTGTTGACATTTCTCCCTGTACAAATTGTTGCAACTGTTTTTCTGGCCTTCGGTGAAACTGTGTAGCACGTATTGTCTTAAATGTTTGCTGAAACACAGTCTCAATCGATTGCCCAGCACCAAGGAACTGGAAAGATACTTTAAACAGGACAGGCTTCTGGCTTCGACACAAACTTGCTTCATTTTGGAGAGAGTACGTGTTTTGCGAGCTTGCGTGGCGTGCCAGCGTGCGTGCGTGGCGTGTCAGCGTGCGTGCGGAGGGGCCAATCCACCGCACGGTAACTGCATCAGTCAGGCATGTAAGAAGGACAGTCATATGAAGGACAGACTTTTTGTATAATGAAAACATTTTTTGTTCATTGTCTAAACTCGGTGGACTGTATGCGAATGCTGGACCTTGCAGGCTCATTCTATTTCTGAGAAGAAAAAAAAACAGTTAAATCGGCTCATGTCGGTTAATACATACATACGTGTTCATTATAGATATCGATTTGAAGCACAGGATATAATTTTATTTCATAACACCGACATCCATAAACATCGGATCACTTTTGAGGAAAAGCATAGCGCGCTGGAATGAGAAATCTGGCAGTTTGAAATAGTTCACCAAATTGTTTCCGTTTCTGAATAATTTCAGTCATCACAGATGCTCGGGCGCGTGCTCTGGAGCCTGCCTGCAGAATTAATGATCTGTAAGGTGTTTATGGAACATTAGGTTAGCTGCGTAATGAGAAGATTAGTAGTAAGAAAATGTTCTGCAGGTAAATAATAACATACCGAAGTAATCCGGTGTTGCTTTTCTAAACTGGGGTCAGCTATCTGTTAGTGGAGAACACTTTCAAACAGGGGCCGTTTGCTATTTCTAAATCTCCGGCATAAATTAAAAATACACTTCCCTCGAGTAATCCCCGAGATCGCCCAGTGGAGTTTATCCAGCCGTTTTTGCAATAATGGCTGGGTGTTTGGGCAGCTGCGGACCACCTGGAAACCGGATTTGGAAATCCTTAAAGTATACAAACTGGCAGGCCCTTGCCACAGAGGGTTCAGACATCACTCGCACTAAAACATTAGGGCACCCAGGAGCCTAGGAGGGGTGGATGGCAGGGCACATACCCTACATTACCCATTCGGAGTTGTAGTGTGTAAGGCAACATGTTTTCTTATCTGTGGCACTCCTTTTGCACACTTAAAACTTCTCACTAACGCATAATTCATACAAATAGTATGTAGCGCCATACCCTGCTGGACTCGCCTCGCTCATTCAGTTTATAGATGTATAAACCGGTCTATACACAAATAATCTAAAAAGAAAATAACAATAAGGTGAATAATAACTTGAAATGAAATACTTAATTTGCACGATTAATAAAACTTGGAGGTATATTTACAAGGCGCCAGCGCCATTGGAGCATCATTTTGTTTTCCGCTCTGGTGGTGCACAATGCTGAGCCATATTTACAAGGCCACGCAAGGCTTTCCATGGCCTTGTAAATATAGCCCCCTTTCACACATTACTCTGTGTGACAGGGGCGTTCCATGGGTGTTGCTCTGGGTGTTCCCATGCAACACCTATGGATTGTGACACATTCCAAGATTTAGAAGGTTTTGTAAACCTTGGAATGTGTCAGATTCTAACGCCTCCCCAGGTGAGGTGCTAAAGTGGCGCAACAAGAAGAAATTCATTTAGTTTGCCTTGTGTTTTGCTCTTTCTATGTGTGCTGCAGAATGCAGCACACATGGAAGGAGGAACATGCCAGCAATGATTATTTTTGTGCAGGAAGGTGTCCCTTCCTGCACAAAAACAATCATCTCTGTAATGCAGGCAACCTAACACCATGGTGTAAGGGTACCTGAGTTGGCACTAGGCAGCCAATTGTGCGCCAGCGCAGGGGACTATACAGGGATGCGTCATATTGCTGTAAACATGACGCATCCCTGCACTTTCCTAATGACACAGCTTGGAACCGGAAGATGGCTTGCAGCACCACACTGCATCATTTTCTTGTTAATATGAATCTTGTTTTTTTAACATAGTGCTTAATACCCCACATTTATCACTACAAAACAGGATGGAAAGCAGTGCTACTATTAAGCAAATCCATGTAACCATTTATTTAGGTGGGTTATAAAGGAGTACGTGTCTGCTTTTGGTTACTTCAAAGCGCATGACAGAGGTTTGAATAAGTGCAATAATATAACAGGAGGTTGCAGTCCTGACAGGGATTGAACCATTTCCAAAATCCCTTTGTTAGAGTCCTATTCTGTGCACTGCTTGGAATAGAAAAATAGAAGTGGAGATACCCTATAACAGAATAGATAAATACTTCTGAGAAGTGCTGGTGCTCTCCAATTAAAAGAAATGTATCTCTACTGATAAGTGCCAGTACTCTCCCTCTCAAACGAAAGACGAGGAGGTACTAGGTACCTGAGAGTACTGGCCCATTCAAAGAACTGGTTCTGTGTTGAGTTTAGTTGTATGTCAGGATATCATCTGCTGAAAAGTTGTTTGACATTTATATTGCACGGTATACATCATTTACATAAATATTGTCCCATTGGGTGTACATTTTCTACTATTAATTTCAATATTAATTCCAATAGGGAGTTATTTTTGGAGATCATATTTAGGACACAATATTTATGTCAGAAAATAATTTGCCACAATAGTGTGGCACCACACTATTGAGTTCCATTAAAAGCAAGTCTGACCAGTTCTTGTACTTGGGTATGGATCTCAAATTTGAGCCAAGAACATTGTAGAGCTCCCCGTGGAGTGCTTTAAGGGCCAGTTTGGAGTGATCTCACTTACAAAGGTTATAGGAAAGTCTGACTGCTTAGTTCTGAAGATTTTGGAATCCGTCAACAGGAGTTTTTTTGGGCAGCTAGAGTTGATGGTTTTACAATAATAGAAGCACGCAAGGACAAGGGTTACAGCCAGCTTGACTCTGCTATCAGCGCTGAGTAGTGGGAAGGTTTTATGATGGAGAGAGCTGGATGATTGCACCCTTTGCCACAGAGTTGGACAGGAGAGTAAAACAAAGCTCAGCTTGGTAGAGGATCCTATGTTCCTTAATTTTCTTGAGGTGGAGCATGGGGTTTGAGCACTTGAGGTGCTCTTACAGTGTTGAATATTATTTTGTATCTCGAGTTACTAGTATCTCAGTCTTAGCTCCATTTATGTCCAGAATGCTCGCCTTGATCAACAGCAAGGCCAGACTGGCCGTACAGGGAATTGGGTATTTCACCGGGAAGCTGGAAAGGTGGTGGGCTAGTTTTCTAAATGGGGGCCGGTTATGTAGCCGTGCAGCAGTTTGGAAAAGCACTGGAAAGTTCCTTGTATATTCAGCAGTTTTCAGGCATTAATAAAAGTGTCAAGTAAACTCTAGTGATCAATGTACCTCTGCTGGACAGAGATTGGAGTTTTGTCTAGTGGCAGTTTTGGCTCATCTAAGGTAGTGTAGAGGGTTATTATGCCTGCTGCAAAGAACGTGCACCATGCATATCAAAGGACAATATGTTATATCCGTAACTCAGTAGGTTACTGCTTTTGTTACAGAGATTCTTTTGTTACTGTGCATTTTATAAATTACAATCATAATCTAGCACAATCAGCTATGAACTACCATCAAAAAGCCCCATTGCAAGCTGCATGTTACAGGTTAGGAAGTCATGTCCCCCCCCCCCCCCCCCGATTTTGATTATTCTGATATTGCCAAAAAAAGGTTTGTTTAGGTAGAAATACATTCTTATTACTAAAGTCTACCCTAACCACTGTGTTATATTCTGAATACTGAGTTTGTGCTTCTCCAGACCAAGCACTCTTCACAAGTGCCTACCAGTATGGATGACATGTGAATCCCCTTTGCCTTATGTAACATTTTCTATACACTGATTTACGCATGTATGATTCATTGTCTCTGTATGTGTGTGTTATGTACAGTGTGCCAACACCATCAACTAGTATGAGAGGTGCTTCAAAACAAATAAAATACATGTGAGAGTGGGGCTAGGGAGAGATGTAAGGCACTGTTGGAAGATTATAGTGAGGGAATCATTGAAGAGCCCCAACGAAGTTTGCTATATCCTGGTGTACAGTAAGGTCAGCATTAAGTGTGCTTTAAAAGTTAATAGAATTGAATATATATATATATATAATGATAAATGTGTTGTAGAATGCAGCATTTCCCCCAGACTTTTTTGGGGGTGTGAACCTCCCACACTCTCCTTGTAGTGATCAGGCTTGCTCGCTGCACTCGCTATGCACTGTACGGGCAAAATTTTCTAGGACTGCTTTGGATTCCCAGTCCAGCCCTGATCAAAAGGACTATGTGGTCAGGCACAAAGGTATGTTAGCTAGGTTATCTGACATGTTACCTAATCAGAACTGGATCTTGGACGGTCACCTGGTGTTGCTCGAGAAAGCTGAGTCTTGATGCATACTTGGTTGTCAAAGAGAAGCCATGAGAGTGATGGCCATTAAGGAAAACCATAAGGCACTGTACATGAAATGATTCAAACTATCTCATCCTACTTTTTAGACTGGAATTCGAAAGGAAGGACTAGACGAATTGTAGTGCAGGAACAGGCTCTGAAACAGTATTGTGTGGTTAATGGAGTCTTAGGCAGTGGAAGATTAAGGGACACATGCATCAAGACCGCATTTTGCAATTTCTGAATAGCGAATTTTACCGATTCGCTATTTAGATATCGCAAAATGCAATGCATGTAGGATTCGCAAAAAAAGAGGTGATTTCTTCAAATTCCTTAATTGCGACTCGCAATTAAGGAAATGATTCCCATTCATTCCTATGGGCCTCTAGGCCCATAGGAAACAATGGGAATTGCATGCGCAATTCGCAAGTACCCACTAGGTACTCGCAAATTGTGCATGCAATTACAGGGGGGTAAGGGTTCAAAAAGGATACCCCGCTGGAATTCCCCTTTTTCCACATGTTGCGCACACACATCCCCAAGGGCATGTGTGTGTGTAAAAGGTGACATTGAAAAATGCACTTTAGTGCATTTTTCAAAGCAATCTCAAATTACCATCAATTTAAGTTTGATGGTAATTTGTGATTCCTAATAGTGAAATCGCAATTCTTTTTTGCTTAATGCATTGCATTTAAGGAATCACAATTTGCGATTCCTTAAATGCAATCACAATTTTAGTAATCACAATTTTTGTGATTCCTAAGTTGTGATTTTTGCATTTAGGATGATGCATCCCAAATGCAAAAATACAGGTCGCAAAGTGGCAGATTCTGCAAATTTGCCCGTTTGCGACTGGATTTTGGTTTGATGCATGGGGCTCTTAGTTGTCTTTGTGAAGTTTTTTTAATCTCTTCACTGGAGAGAAAGGACTCTTCACTCTTTATTACCCACCATTTATTTTATCAACTTTGGTAGGATTTGTGAACCAAAGATTAAACCAGGTGAGAACAGCAATCGCTCAACTCACTGGGACATCTTGCCACTGATGCCTTCTCATTTTATAATTTAGACCTTTTCCAAAATGAGATCCCCTTCTTCCAAGGATTTCATACATTCCTTCACCAATAAACTTTGCAGATGCTTGCCTTTTTAATTAATTTACACTATAAAGTATTATTTCTGGATAAATGAACGTGTTAAAATCATCATATCAACTTTGTGCTATTTTTAAAAACGTATTTGTCATAAGCTGTGCCTCAAATGCACAATGAGGTAGGAAATAGGTAGGAAATAGACAGATAGCCAGCAAGGCATAAAAAGATTGAAAAAAAATCTACAGTCAGCTCATTACTTTAAAAAGACATGAAAAATCACAGATCACATAAAACATTCACAGTGCCACAATTAAATGCCATGTGTTGCAAAAGTTAACAATTATTTCTGAGATCCACTATTATTATATATCCCTTGTATTATTTATACCATCACGTATATATAGATATACAGATCCACCAAAAATGTATGCATTTCCAGGTCTTAAGTCTTTTTGGGCTGTGCACAGACAGTTATAGAATCACACACATGTAGATTACCTGTGCTCACTTGAAGATGCAAATATTCTTTGCCCCCCATTATCAAACAAACAATTTCACATTTTAAGCGATTATAACACCAGAAGTAATATCTAATAAATGTATTTTAAGTATTTTAAAAAATAAATTTGAGACTATACTCCTCTGACACAGTATTTCATTCAGTTACCTTTGACGGGGATGGTCTGATAACATCACCAATATAAAAATACGAACACTGGATTCTGCAGAATGGATACCCCAGGAGCGTACAATAAGATTGTATTTTTTAATGTTAGAATACATTTCAGATTTGTGATGTATAATTGTAGAAATAATTATTGGAACATGTAGGTGGGAGTTGTGTAAAGATTTTCCTTCAGTAAAATTATGAAGTGTTTCCTCAAACTTTGTAATTCTTTTTACCTTTATAAAGTTTGCAAATCTTTAAAGAAACACATTATATTTATAAAATGATTTATTACAAATCAAATTCAATGGTGAAGTAGGATTTCTAACAAATAAGGTAAAGTAACTTTTACAAAGTTACCTTTACCATGTCTGAAGTTCCTGAAAGCTCATTTGGATTTGCACTTCAACTTCTCCTAGTCAGTAGTTAGTATATGAACAGATCTGAATGACATGAGGAATTTCTCCCAGAGGATACACAATAGATCACTGTGATTTACTGGTTGACCTGAATGGGCAGGGATGACTTCGTTGAGCACAGCAGAAGGGTCAGGGTTGTCATTATCCTTTTTGACATTTCAGTATCAAATCCTGATTGGTATGTCTGCTGGAATTAGATTTAACACTTTGGGGTACACTTGAAAGGCAGATAAAAGGATGTGAAGACAATTCTTGTGTATCCACAGCCTGGTTGCTGAAGGACGCAGCTTTGTCCTACAGACTTCTGTCTCTGGGATTTACATAACAGTTGGGGTGCACTTGAACGGAAGGACACATGCTGCAAAGACAATTCTTCTGTATTCACTGTCAGGTTGCTGGAAAATCCTGTTTTTCTATCAGGCTTCTGTCTCTGGGTTTATTGTGGGTACAGTGACTGCCTCAAACTTGATTTTAATGCTAGATGTGGGAGGACACTAGGATTACCACAATACCCTCCCCACACACACTCCTATCCCTCAAAGCCTATGTTGTGTGGCCAAAGACCTTTGCTTTATTTAAAATGCCCAAAGTGTATCAGATTAACCCCAGCAGCTTTTACCCCATTGGTTAGGGAATGCCCAAGGGTCATTCTCACTCATCAGCTTATGCCAGTCATTAATGAGGCATCTCCAGTCACCCACTTCAGAACATTGCTGGAATTGAGAGAGGACTGGAGCTACTGTCTGTGACCTGAGAGGAGCACCGAAAGACTAGACCTGCTCCCTCTTGCACCAAGGACAAAGAAGTGAACTCCAAAGTTCAAAAGACTGGCCATCAGTTAACCTCATTGCTGCAGATGATATTTTCCTCCTGTGCTGGGCCCCAATGATAATGGGTGTGGTCGTGACGGAACCATTCCGTCATCAGCACAGCTCAACCGTGACTGATGACGGAATGGTTCCATCACCAGCATCGAAGGGGTTAATGTTATAGGGATACAACAAGCTGCAAGAGGCCTTTCCTGGAAGTGAGGAAATCATCAGTGGCAACTGGACATGGACTCTGTCACCCTCTTTCTGAAACTTGTAAGTCTCTGAGTGCCTCCCTTGAGGTCCTGGGAAGCTTTGATGGTTTCCTCCTGTGGTGAATTGAAGCTTAAAGAATTATGGGCCTAATTTACATCTTGGCGAATGGGATACACCATAACAAACATGACGTAAATCCTATCTGCTGTATTAAGAGTGCCATAGGATATAATAAAATTGCAATACAAGCGATAGGATATCCGTAACATTTGTGATGAAGTATCCCATCTGCCAAGATCTAAATCAGATCCTAGGTCAGATGGTAAAATATTTCCGAACAGGCTTCATTTGGTATATTTGACCCACAGTCCAACCTCAAATTGCACCTAGGTTACGGTCTACTGGGACCAGTGACTATCATTAGTGCATTGTGCTTTTTGGTGCTATTTTTGCATAAAAGTGTGAGAATTCTTATCTTTAGTGCTCCTTATTGGATTTTTGACATTTTTGTGTCATTTTATTTATTAAATGTTGATCTATTCGTGTAATTTCGTTTGGGATTTTTATTGTTTTGCATTTTGACTTTATTACTGTTTTGGTATTGCATAAATACTTTACCTATTGCCCCAAATTACGCCTGTCTGCTCTGTGCCATAACCACCATAGGGTTGAGCTCAGGTTAATATAGTGAATTGGAAAGTTCACCCACACAAGGGTTTTGATTTGGGATGGGTGGAATATTCAATTTCTCCCGCGGAATTGGTGAAATTTTGACCACTCTATGTTACTCTTTAAAACAAAGTTCTGGCCAAATTCCACCAATCTTCACGTGGCAGAATTTTTCTCCTGTGAGGCTCCAGAACATGCGAGCTGGCGAGCGATACTTGACGTTCCCTATCGCTATTTTCTAACATGGGCGTTCATCGGCATTAACGAGCAGTCGTGGTGAGGGGGCTGTTGTTTGAGTGGATTTGCTGCTGCTTGTGTAGATTTTCTACTCAAATGGCAGCAATATTAACTGAAATGGCCAAGCTCTCTCGAGCAATGCATGGTGCTTTTCACACTGATTTTTAGCTCTGCTTTCGCTAAATTGCAGCACAGGCTGCATCTTTTCAGCCCACTGACGAAATTCCGCTGTATCTCGCAGAGTTTTTCTGCAACTCTGGGGAATACTGCACAGTGAAACTCCGCGAACTCCACCCACCCCTAGTTTTGGTTATTCTTTGAGATGGCCAGTTACCCAGCACAGATAATAATCTAATTTCTTACACTTATATATTTGTGCATTTATGAATATAATTCAAAATTGTTTCATGGAATGTAAAAGGATTAAACACTGCCCTAAACCCTAAAACACTACAACACTACCCACACTACTCCCACCCATACACTACCCTAAACCCTAAAACACTACTACACTACCCACACTACTCCCACCCCTACACTACCCTAAACTCTAAAACACTACAACACTACCTACACTACACTACCCTAAACCCTAAACCCTAAAACACTATGACACTACAACACTTCCCACACTACTCCCACCCCTACACTACCCTAAACCCTAAAACCCCCACCCGAGCACAATCAATGTAAAATGATTAAACAATTCAGTCAAGAGACAGAGGGATGTATGTCATTACATCGCATAGTAATACCACGCGTGCCATTACAACGCAGGTATTACTACGCGATGTCAATGACAACGACATGCCGTTGCATTGCATACTTTTACCATGAGTATGCCTTTACCACGCATGTCATTACAATGCAAAGGCATGCATGGTAAAGCTATACTACTCCCACCCCTACACTACCCCTAACCCTAAAACACTACAACACTCCCCACACTACTCCCACCCCTACACTACCCTAAACCCTAAATCCCCCCACCCCCCCGAGCACAATCAACCTTACCTCTTTCCTCGTGGTTCCAGCGTTGCCGTCTCTGCTCCCGGTTCCTGCTTCCTGCGTCGTCAGAGGTGAACGTAGTTGTGAGGAAACAGCCTCAGTTTCCTCACAACAACGTGGATAGCCATTACATCGCATGGGTTGTAATAGCACATGCGATGTAATGGTATGTGTGGTTTTTACCATGCGTTGTAACATTGCATGCGTTGTAACGCATGCGATGTAATGGCAACGCTTGGTAAAAACTGTGTTGTAATGGCTGTTCCCCGAGACAGAGAATTAATTTTCATTTAGCTACTCTGAATACGGAAATTGCTTTATTGCAAAAGATTTGTCTATCTAAAAATGAGGCTGTAAAACATAGGAAATGTGTGGAAACATTTTCATCTGTACTGCTTTGAAGAAGAAACATTATTTAACTATTATTTGAAACAAGAATCCATATATTATTGTAATCTGTCAAGATGTGGGCAGATGACTTGTTAACAAATTGATGCTCAACAACATATCAATTACTATTTTTAATGTATATAGTCCCATATATATTGATAATAGTTTCTGGAATTGTATTGTAAAAACGTATTGGATTATGATGAAGAATATTTCATACTAGAAGGGGAATATGAACTGTTTGTTGATCCCATTTTAGACAGGAATTCTCATGAGAACATGTGTAAGATCCTAAGGCCTTTCTTTTATTGAGATGAAATTGAACATGATGATTATCTTAATTTGTGCTATCTGATATAACAAGAAAGGAGGATTAAATTATAAATTGATTTACTGGAATCAGTGATAGGATAAAGGTGTGATTACGTCCCCAGTTATTAAAAGACAATTATGTATTCAATCAATCAATATTTCTTTATTCTGTAAATAAAATCACCACAAAAGAGTGCAACTCCATGTAACAAATCAAGTTCACCAAGAGACAATAAAAAAAAACAGTACACTAGCTTATAAAAACAGGAACCACATAAAACAATTAGTCAGGTCTCGATTCCCTTGATGCCCAAACAGCCCGTAAAAAAGGTAAAAAAGTAAGAATGACCTGGACCGTGGGTAGCATCTGTAAATACAACAAGGCAGGTCGAACTTGATTAAATTGCAATGGTTTGAGCAAATGGATTAAAAAACGCTTCCTCGACCAGCTATAATAAGAGCAAAACATAGTAAAGTGAAGTGAATCCTGTGTAGACACATTGTCGCAGCCAAAGGATTTTCCACTCTCCGGGGCCATCCACGTGGTGACGCCAAAAAATGATGCAGCTGATCAAACCTAAACCTGCCAGTAAGAACCTATCATGCTGTAAGTGAACCAGGCCCAAGTATGGCTCCAGCCCCTGTACAGTTTTTAAAAGCATGTGGCCCCTAACTGCTGGCTTCTGGAGTTTTAGACTTTCTCTATCCAAGCGGGAGCGTTCCAGAAACAGTCTTTTAACACTCCCCGACTCAAGGGCAGAGAGAGCAGTTGGGTTCAAAAAAATATCCAACCTACGTAAAGAAAGAAAAGATGCCTTAACATAGGCTAGCTATGGAATGCTTCATGCCTGGTCCAAGTCAAACAGTCCTCAAGAATCTGCTGGCTTAACTTCAGATCCCCCTGTTCTAAACCCTTATCAAGCAAAAGCGGGCTTAGGGTAATTAGGTCCGAGACATAATCAATTCCTAATTCCGCGTGCACAGAAAGCCGGGGTGGACTGGGGGACCTGGACCAGAAAGTTGTTCTTCAAAGTCTGGCTCCGGTTCACCCTCCTATAGCTCCGGACCTCTCTACCATATCGCAACTGTGCAATGCACCTAGAATGATAGAATTTTAAAAGGTCCCTTGGTGTCCCGGAGCCAAGCCTCTATGCAAAACTAAAAACAGCCCCCATGGTTCTAGTAGACTGTGATATTTTGGCTTCCACCAATGGTTTCCAGCAGTTTTGGGCATCAAATAAACTACCAAGTAGGGGAAGGCATTGACTTTGGACAGGGTAAAGTTTGACACCCTAAAGGTGTTGTTGCTGGTAGATTTATGACCAACTACCATTAAAAAAGGTTTTTTAAAAATTGACCGAAAGTTCCAGGAGTCTCATAAAAGGCACATACTTAGCTAGTAGTAAGCCCAGCCCTGTGCGGTCCAGGCCATTAGGACAGTATTGTCTGCATATAACAACAGAGAGAAATCTGCCCCTGATCTTGGGGCAGTCGGCCGACACCGATAAGAACGCGTATTCCAGCCAAATCACATACAAGGTGAACAAAAAGGGTGCCAATATGCACTCCGGGTGAACCCCACAGCTTGTTGAAAATGGTTGGGTGCATGCTCATCTAGAAGAGAAGCACACCGAGGCTGAGGTTGTTGAATGCAGATCAGATAGTAATGACACAATGCTAGAATCGACTCCAGTTCACTAAGCAAAATCCACAGTTTAGCATGATTCACCTTATCAAAAGTAGACGTCAAGTCCATAAATGCAAGACGTAGGAATTCTGCCTGAGCCACCTTGTATTTGTTGATGATAAGATGAAGGCTGAGACATTGGTTGGCTGTTGACTGCCCCGCCCTAAATCCATACTGGACATCACTCAAGATGTTGTTATCTTCTGCCCATTTAGACATCCTATTTAAAATCGCCTTCTCTAAGACCTTAACTGAGGCATCCAGAAGCAAGATTGGCCGATAACAATCTGGGTTCTCTCTTTCCCCTTTCGTGAATATGGGGATGAGCACAGCGGTAGACCAGGAGGGTGGCAACCCCTCCTGTGCAGCCGCATTTCAGGCCTGCATTAATAGCGGAGCCCAAACCTCAATGTTGGATTTGAACAAATCTGGCGGTATGTTATCTGGCCCCAGGGCATTGTTACTGGTCAGGGCAAGAATTCCCTGTTGGATTTCATCTAGAGTAAAAACCACTTAGTCGCTGGTTCTGAGCAGTGCCCCAGAAGATTTACCACCCACCCCCTCCTCATCATTATGGATACCTTCAAAATGAGCCACCCAGTGTTGCTCTGGGATGTAATAAAAGCAAGCCAGGATCCCCACAAAAACAAGGCCTGTTTACTACTCTCCAAAAAAGGCAACTGTCCCCGTGTCACAGTCTTGACATAGCTCTTCCCAAGCTACCTCCTGTAATTTGTGTCTACACCCTTTTGGTCCACCTTATAGGCGCGCCTACAGTTTCTAATCAAATGCCCGTCTCTTGGGGACTGCTTCAGGGCTGACTTCAAATTTCGCAGAGTTCTTGAGCATTCCCTGTCGAACCATTTTGGGGTTTGTAATTTCCCTGAGCTAGTGGTTGTAATCTTCAAGAGTTTACTAACCCCTCGGGTTATGCCTTCATATGCCACCAAAACCTCCCTCCCACTGCGTCACTGTCCAAGCATGTGTTAAAATCATGAAGACAGGAAGAGAAAAGAGACGTTTCTAGGTGCTGCAGATATACCTGAGCCCATTTGAGCCTTCTCCCTTTATCCATAGCGCAGTGGTTCCCAAAGTGTGCGCCGCGGCACCCCGGTGCGCCGTGATGAGAAGCCAGGGGTGCCGTGGCACAGTGCGCTGCCTAACCCACTGGCAAAAAAATGGTGGGGAGACATGACCAACCGCCAACCCGGTCAAGGGAGCCACGGGTCAAAAAAGTTTGTGAACCACTGCCATAGCGGACAAGCTAGTAAAGGCCGACCTTGGCTGGGGCTTCCCATGTTCCTAACTCCAAAGAATCGAAATCACCAAAGTAATTTGAAAAAAAGACACTCCTCTTAGAAAAAAGATTTATCAGATCTTTACTGTAATATTTCCCGTTACATTATTAACATAATGCTCTAAAGCATCAATATAGCATATATTTCTTAGTGCTGATATTAAAAGACGGTAAGTTGAAAGTGGAATTAATATGGGGAAAGGATTTTAATGTGGATTGGTGTGTGATAAAATCTAGTTAAAATTACATAAATCCTCTTGTGCAGCTAACACCACAGAAAAATGTTTTTCACTTATAGTAGACTATTAATAACCCCAGTTTCATTATTACTAATTATACAGGCACTATTCATGTAATGCTTCAAATAGTGATTAAAATGATATGCTTTTAATTTGTCCACGTCTATCATTTCTAGCAACTGGTATGAGGTCAATTTAATATTACATTTCAAGTCAATATCCTGTTTAAATGTATTAACTTATTTCTAGGAGGACCTGCCACAAAATAAACTCTGAAATATATTCCTGGTAATCAACAGACCTACACGTCACGAGACAGACAGCATTGATAGGCTTCTCCAGAACATTCAAGCAATAACTAAACATTTCTCTGGATACATTTGCCTACACTAACCACATTTGACAGCTAGACTACTCTGTAGACAGTAGCTTTTCTAACAAACCCAAAATACAATGAGCAACCTTTGTGCTCTGTTAACAAACAGTAGCGTCACCAAAATTAAACTAGTTAACTACCAGAGGAACTTCTTTTCTTTGCATGCATCCTTTCTAGCTCATCTTTCCTTTTTGTCGACTGCAGTCTCTACACACTTTCAACTTCCTAAACATATTGTACTCCACACAAACTAGACTACAAATACCCCCAAAAGACAAACAACTTCTTTTTGATTTACATGTAATCTTTCCTTTGTAGGTCATAAAGGTGAAAAATCATTATCTATATTTGAATATTTCTTTTCAGTGTCAGATATGATGCTGATGCTAATTATTATAAATAATAAGGTTTAAAACAGGGTGCACGGCTAATACAAAGGGCATCACTCTAAGTGGCCTGGTATATGGGCGCTATAAAATTACCCTGGTAAAGTGCAATATACTAGGATGCAACATTTCTAGGATAAAGTTTTATCTCCTCATGCAGAGTTTTCCTACTTCGAATGAGGGATAACTTGCAGTATTGGTGCTTACACATCTGATTATAACAGATTTTCACTCACTACAGCGTCTTCAATGTTCAAACGTCACTTGTTTTTTTCTGGGGCGAAAACTGGACTGTAAAATTACCGTGAAGTGCAATCCTTTTGCACTATTTGTAATTGGGTGCAAAAACCAGCTAGCTTCTGATTCAGAATGAACAGGCCACTCAGAATAAGGGTCACTTCTACCTATGTACTTTTTTCAAAATGCCAAATGGTGGTGCATGAGTGGCTTATTCCCCCACTACTTAAAAAAATTATATATATATATATATATATATATATATATATATATATATATATATATATATATATATATATATATGTGCCAGATGGTTAACCCACTGCCCTTTGCATAGATTTTATTGTATACATTTTAACTCTGTTGTCCCCAATCTTGAAATGGGACTAATGTTTGCAGGCTGTGAAGAATAAATGCACCCAATAAATTAATATTGTTGGCACTAAGCACTGGCGGCGCTCCTGTCATTTGGGTTTCTCTCTAAATGCTCAACAGTCTAGTAAACAATACATGAACTGGTAGGGGGTGTAGTATCAGACTAACTATCGCTGCTAAACGCACTTTTAAAAATAGTGCACTTTTAAGCTATAATGGTAATGCAAAGGAGCCTATGTGAGACTGTTAAACCACGCTGACATTCAATACAACACCCCTTTCTATTCTGAGGCTTATAGTTTTATGTGGAAGTGTACATTACGTATCACACATAGATATGGAGGGCATCTCACGTGAATGAGCTGCTCCTGCCTGCTGCCTATAATGGATGACCTCAAAACCTTTTGTTTTAAATGTGAGGTTGTTTGTCCCCCCTCAACCCCCTCCTTCTTTCGTTTGTAAATGCGCCTGCGCTGGACGGGAGGCCGTGGTGTTTGCTGCGCCTTTCCCTGCATAGCAGAGGGCAGACAAAGGCCGGCCAGATTATCTGAAGATAATGCCCTCGCGTGACGTGCAGACAATGAGCGAATTACAGACAGGCCCCCTCCCCCACACCCATGAATAGGCCCCCTGATCCAGCAAGCCAGTGGGGTTGCTGCGCCCTCCTCCCCGTGCTGCCCCCTTTTTCTCTGCCTTATAAAGCGACTCAAAAAAAGTGCCTACTGTCATGCAGTAGTAACCTCCGTGGATAAATGAATTCTCGGGTTAACAATTCATTGCCGACCTCCCGAAGAAATAACCAGTTTTTTAAAAGCAACATTCTTGCTCAAAAGAAAACAAAAAAAAGGCAGCACATTTTAGTGGCACTCTTGAAAAGGGATAGAATCTCAGTTTTGGTGTGCTTCTCGCATGTCTGTTCTCTCTCCTTTTTAAATGTGAATTTCTCTTCCAACAGGTTATCCCCAGCGCCCCCAGCCCCCTCAAACAATAGGATTTATTGTATCTCTGAAATCGTGAGAGGCCTTCATTTGCATACAGACGCCTCCGAGTGCAGCTGGAAAAACGGCCTACGTGATTTTATTTTCTCCCCACCCCGACCATTCAGGGTTGAGTTAGCAGTGCACCGGCCTGGGCCTTCGCGGTGTTGTGCTCCACAGAAGTATACAGTGACGCAGCTAACCATTTAGACCTGACCGCATCTTCTCCTTAAAGTCGTCACAGCACTTTCTATTAACTATTTAGAGTCAACGGTGAAAAGATACTCTCAAATTATCTAAAACAGCACAAATAATGAATTTCCTGCTTGTTCGTTTCTCACCATTTGCTTTTCGGTGGCGCTTTAAATGTAATCCTAATTGCAGTATAGTTTGCATTTTCTGTGGGGTTCTTCAGCATTTTATCCCTAATTATAATTTCATGTTTTATTTTACTCTCCCATGCGCTGATATTGTTTTCTCTGCGTTCTGACAGTGGCAATGACTCTCCAGGGAAGACAATTTGTGAGCAAAACCTTTGGCATTGGTTTTGTAAAATCATGTAATTAGTTACCAAAGCTGTGATACCTCACCTTCGGTACTTTGAGCTCTGGGTTATAATTAGTACCACAGGAATTATGTGGAAGAGAGAACCAAATCATGTGTCAGGTTTGACTAAATTATGAGGCAAGAAGAGGCAAACTATGCGGCGTCATTAAGCACATTTTGAAGCAGTACTACTTAACAAGTTTGTCTGTTTTACATGTCAACACTGCGTGGCAATGAATTCACCTCATTAACATCAGTTTAACACCTTAAGAGATCTGCCCCAAGCCACTGGCCAATGGGGGACTTTAATTTAGTGCACCACCGCAGATCCCAACAAGCTACATACAATGACTGCTTTTGACACTTCTCAATGGCATATGGGTTGATATGAACAACGTCCATCCTAGATCTCTCCACCATTTCTCCTTTCAACCATGCTTGCTCAGGACCGTAAACTTTAAACAAAATATCTCGGACTGGACAACCCAATGCACTAAGCAACTAAAGGGCATATTATCAAGAAACAGCGTTAAAATTATCGCCGCTTTAGCGGCAGGAAACTGCTGCTAAACCGGCGATAATGGGATGATAATATGCCCTTGTGAATTCCCATAGAAGCCTATGTTCTGGTGTGAACCTGGGCTTCTATTGGAATTTTCAAGGGCATATTATCAAGCCCATTATCGCCACTTTAGCTGCAGTTTCTTGCCGCTAAAGCGGCAATAATTTTAACGACGTTCTTGATAATATGCCCCTACGTGACTATGCTCATAAGAAATCCAATAATGTGATATGGAGAGCTGATCAAAGATGCCAGCTTACTTAAAAAAATAAAACTTTGTGCCAGTCTTTTAAAATTCTTCACCATTCACACTGCTAAGTGCTGCATTCCATAACATCATAACTGCACCCCAATAGTCATCGTGCAAAATATGGAAATATCACTTTCCACATAGGATCTATCAAAGACATCACACCTCCAATAATACACCAAAACAGTGTAGCATACTACCCATGTAGGTGAGTGGTTCAACACTCCACAAAAGGGTAGTAACTGCTATATAAATATTGCAATACACTACAACACAATAAACTAAATACACCGATCAACAACTGAAAAGTATCCTATGCGACAGATGGCTTGTAATTGCATGGAAAATGTGACCGCGTTTTTAGTAACTTTTGATCTGTTTGAGCCAGAAACAATTTAATTAGCTAAAAACGGCAAATTATGCTGAAAAATGGGGGAAATAGTGGTAACTGCAGGAAATCCATAACTATGCAAACACACTGCAGTTCCAAGGGTCCTCACTGCAGACACAAACGACTACAGCAAGAAATTGATGTTCATGTGTCCTTTCACTCCTTACTTCAGTCATGTCCATAAACATGACTCTTGATGGCTGGTAGTTCTCAGGTCCATGATCTGAATGAGGAATGGCATCCACCAGATATTGGTTAAACCTAGCTGGCACATGCCAACTTTCCACAAGAAAGTGAAAATACATTCAATATCATTCAGAGGGCTAGCTCACTATGGACACCTTGCTAGATTTAAAATACCTGTTTTATTTAGCATACTAAAGTAGCTTTTCCAGGTTTGAACAAAAACTTGGACATTCCACAAACATAGAAGTAGAACCACAGTTTTGCTCAACAGTAGGGCGCAGCACTACTAAACTGACATCGCTCACCAACTTAAAAACGCAGACAAAGAAGATCTAAGGGAAATTAAATGCACATTTTCCACACAGCATCATCTGACAGGACTTGAAAATCTGCTTCCCTCTGTGTGTTCAGTCGACCCTCTCCAAGACTGCTAAATAAGCTAAAACTTGCTGGGACGGATGGTGAAAAAACATGACTATTCTGGCAGCTGTGTTTAGCCTGGTCACCCATTATTAACGCCTAGAAAGTTATCCTTTACTTAAATGTGCTCATGATTGGGATAAGCATGGGAGAAAATGTCACTTAATTCCAAACACATGCATATTAGAAATACCTTTGCTAGGGATTTATTGATTTTTTAGTTTAATATGGTATCATGATTTCACTGGAAATTTGTACTTAAAAGAATTCTGAAACTCATCCCTCCCAACTGGATTGCTTCAGTGATAAATCTTGATAACCTTGGGACTACAAAAACAAAGGGAAAGTGTCAGGTATTTTTGCTCAACTGTGGAATCAATCAGCAGTGTACTTCTCTATTCTGTGCGCATGCACACACTACACTGACGAGGAGCACGAGCAGCAAAATGTGCAATAGATGAGATGTAAAATTATACACTTTAACTCAGGAGACTTCACCTTTTGGTTTGGGACCTTGTGCACATCCCATCCCTTATCTGGACATGGTTTGGGCTGCCAGGTTCTGCTAACCACGCCCTGTCACAGTTGGTTAAATTCAATGGGTCAGTTTCTGTTCCACATTCTTTAGACGCCCATTAACTCTCATATCTTCCCACACTAGTTATTTCTACATCACATTTTCATTGTCCAACAATATTAATAGGCTATTTAAAAAAAAATATGTAATAAAGGATAAGTAATCAGCACCCATCCAAGAAGTGTTTTTTTAGTCGTTTCAAATGTCCACAGTACATATAAAAGTGCACGATCTCGTAATAAATAAGTCCGGATTTTTGCAAGATTTTCTTTTTCAAGTTCTTTATTGTGGTAATCCAACACAAGAAAAAATCCAAGAACACATAAGGATTTCCTTCTTAGCCAACGCGTTTCGTCTCAGAGATTGAGACTTCTTCAGGGCTCAAACATTAAGTGACAAGCAAAAATCAGTACATCTTGGTAGAATTTCTTGAAGACAGCATATTATGGTAATTTCTCTTTATCTTGATGAAATATGTTCAAAGAAATAAAGCTTGTGTAGATTCAAGAATCCCTGTCTATAGTATACTGGTGCTTGTAATGCTGTTCTTGTCGTACTCAGTCTTGATAAGCAGAGAAAGGCATGGTAGCCAGCAGAAGTTTCCACATCACAGGTAGGACAGACAACTTGCTGTCCTACCTGTACGACAAGAACAGCATTACAAGCACCAGTATACTATAGACAGGGATTCTTGAATCTACACAAGCTTTATTTCTTTGAACATATTTCATCAAGATAAAGAGAAATTACTATAATATGCTGTCTTCAAGAAATTCTAACGAGATGTACTGATTTTTGCTTGTCACTTAATGTTTGAGCCCTGAAGAAGTCTCAATCTCTGAGACGAAACACGCTGGCTAAGAAGGACATCCTTATGTGTTCTTGGATTTTTTCTTGTGTTGGATTACCACAATAAAGAGCCTGAAAAAGAAAATCTTGCAAAAATCCGGACTTATTTATTAAGTGATCGTGCACTTTTATATGTACTGTGGACATTTGGAACTACTAAAAAAAACACTTCCTGGATGGGTGCTGATTCCTTATCCTTTATTGCAATTTTTGGGCTTTGCCCTTGAAAGAACAGACAGGGTTGTGTTCTTTGGAATCACAAGCACCATCGCTACTACTTACAAGCCACAGGTGAAAGCAGGTGCATTTTCTTTGCCTCAACCCTTGCTTTTTGTAAAACTTTTTTAAATATGTGTTTGTGAATGTATGTGGTACTTCTGTAGCATGAACCTAGCCAAAAGGCAGTGGTGCATTGTACAGGGTTAAACTCGCCAAATGATAAATGAGGTAGATGGATTGTGGACTTAATGCATTGGGATATAATGTTCTTTAACAACAGATTTTTTCAGAAGCTTAATTCATAATTGTACTTAGAAGCTCACATTCTGCTAATTTTCAAACAGTCTGAAAAAGCCTTGCCAAAACAAGAGGAAATGTGTCAAGACAGCATAAACACACTTATTTATGTTGATCTTCAGGAACTAGATTGCATGCTCTTTCCAAATGTATATACCCCGTGGAATGACAGTTGTTTTGCTCTGTGATGAAAGTCAGTGTTCCGGGATCACCTAGAAAGACAAGGAAGACAAATTGCCAGCATGGTGCTAAGGGTTTCCATAGGACCTGGCTGCTAGTGATGGTGAATGAGGGTTTGCCAAATACGAAGGGTTAGTAGTTTGGATTTCACCTAATACCCCTGTTTTTGCCACCACTATTCATTTCCTGCCACTTTTATTACTTTTGTCGGCTCTTTTCTGCCTTTCTCTCTCTCTTACTCTGGGTTAATGTCTGCAGTCAGTTTCCTTACACTGGCTCCAGGCATCTGCAGGCACAGGAAGATGTACTTGGTCCATGCTTTACAGCAAGAAACACTTGAAGCCCCAGGAGGCAGCAGGAGGCGCTGACCAATAAGAAGCAAGGAAACAATAGTGACTGTGAAGCCAAACAATGGTAAGTAATGGGAAAGCTTGTAGGAAGTTGGCTCTGCATATACTATACCAAAGGAAGGTATAGTGTGCACAGAGTCCAGGGAGTCCCCAGAGGTATAGCAGAGGCTAAATGAGAGAAGTACTAGCAGCTCTCTTTGTGGTAGTGTGGCGAGCAGTTAGGTTTATCAAGAGGCTGTGTCAAGCATTTATTGTATTCACTCAATCAAGGCTGATGGCACACACTCAGAGACTGAATCCAGACTAATTAGATACCTATAGAAAGATATACTTATATTTTATTTTGTTTAACCAGGTTGGCCTTGGCACAGGCAAGAAGAAAACTTTCAAATGCAAGGCTGTAAACAGAAATGCAATTATGTATTGTATTGAAGTCAATTACAGGTTAATATGACTTTTAAAACAGTTCAAAATACAGTGAGATTACATTTGATTACTCTTGGATTACTTTATGGTTGCTTTAAGTACTTGAGCTGATATGTTGAGATATCATACACTGCAGGTTGTCACTTACAGGTAAGTACAAGGATTCTTAAGTTAAAGCATAGTTACTTTCTGTTCATACAAAACAGTAGGTCAACACATTTTTCAGGAACAAACCTGGTAAGATTGGTTTCTAAGGGAAAAGAGTGTTAACTGTTTATAGGTAAGTAAAAAACTAACAAGTGTGGATTTTTGGTGGTTAGGACCAAGGTTACCCAAGGTCTAGTTGGGCACTCAAATTCCACTACCAGC
Organism: Lissotriton vulgaris; assembly: GCF_964263255.1. Lineage (NCBI taxonomy): Eukaryota > Metazoa > Chordata > Amphibia > Caudata > Salamandridae > Lissotriton > Lissotriton vulgaris. The sequence continues at coordinate 802,394,491 of NC_141694.1, read as the reverse complement.
AGCACTAGGGAGTCCGGGTGCAGAGTGCAGGGGCCCTATGTTAGCCAATGGGGCTAAGGGGCCTTTCAGTCAGGCTCTGCTTGTGAGCAGGCAACTTGGCAGTGGAAGCAAAGCTTCTGGAGTTAAGATCAGCACTGCAGGGGCCACCAATCAGCACAGGAGCTGCACCACCAGCGGCAGATGGGCGGCCGGATGCAGAGTGCCATGGGAAGTTGGGGACTCTGTGTATTTCAATGAAGATCTCCGGTTTGGAAAAGATGCTGCAGCCTCAGTCAGGGAGGCTTCCTGAAGGCGACCACTGACTGGACAGGTAAGTTGTGTTCTTGAGGGATTCCTAGACACTGTCGCTTGGGTGACCCAACGCCGCAGGGTGTCGGGTGCAGGAGTGTCTTTTGGCGTCAGATCTTCTTACCGCCTTTGGTCACATCGCAGTCGGGGGGACCCTTCAGGTTGAGGCTGCAGGCATTGGCTTGATGCTTGAGGGAGGTCGGTAATCACAGGATCCCAGGTCAGGATCGCTGGGGAGACCTCCCCGTGGTGTTGGGCCTCTCGACCTCTGGCCATGGGTGTTGGTTGCAGAGTGGTGCAGAACAGCGGAGCCACTGAGCCGCCTAGTTCAGGGTTCTGTGTTGGAAGTCTTCGCTTGAGCAAGTCCGGTGCTCACGGGAGATAGAATCTGTAAGGTGAAAGCATGGCCATTCCTCTGGGTTCTGGGGGGCTGCTGGACACACCAGGGTTTCTACTGTAGTCAGGTTGGAGTCTTGACAGGCTGGTAGGTGGGGCCAAAGCAATTGGTGTTCTCTTCTTCCTGGGTCAACATAGCTCTTCGGTTCTTCTCCTTTCTTCCTAGAATCTCAGAAGACAAGGTTCAGGGATACTAAATTTAGGGGTGTTTACACGGGTTTGCAAGTTGGGACCAATGGTTCCTTCCTTTGGGTGAGTACACCCCCTATTATGACGCTATGCAGCGGGAGTGGGCATGAGCCTCTTCCTAATTTGCTGAGTCCCCTGATCTTCAAGATGGAGAGGACTGAGATGTGCGCTTTACCTCACCTTCCCCACCTGAGGGGTGGGATTGGCAAAGGTGGTCACACCTCTCCTCTTCGCTCGGTTTTCATGCCTATTCTCCTGCCCAAAGTGGAGTTCAGAACTGGTGGGAGACAGTTGCTTGGGGCAGCAAAAGGCAGGGGCAGCTTACAAAGGCGGCAGGCCTTTGAAGTTTCGCCTTTGTTGACCCAGCCCATCCTTGGCGAGGAGGCAGGACATCCAGGACGGGCTTTGTTTCTGGACCAAGAGAGGGAAGGCTCTCTACACAGGAGTCCAGAAACCTGTCTGTTGGTGGCAAATGGTGGGTAGCCATCCAAGAACCACACCAGGGTAGGTCGTTTTTCAGGGGGCATCTCTATGATTTCCTCTGAGTGCCGTTTACATTAAATCCAACACTGGCATCGGTGTGGGTTTAATGTGCTGAGAAGTTTGCTACCAAACTTTCCAGTTTTCAGTAAAGCCATTATGGAGCTGTGAAGAGATCATCATGACCAACTCCCAGATTATGTACTCTTTATGGCTTAACTGCACTTACAATGTCTAAGAATGGACTTAGACACTGTAGGGGTAAAGAACTCATGCACTTGTACACTCACCTGTGGACTAGTACCCCCTACCAGAGGGGTGGCCTACCTAGGCCACAGGCAGTGGATTGCAGGCAAGTCACACAGGGATGTGGGCTGTGCCGACTCTTCACATTTCTCTGCACCAAACACACAGCCTGCAATTGCAGTGTGTGGGTGTTAAGGTAGAGGACCTCTAAGGGTGGCACAATATGTGCTGCAGCCCTTAAAGGGTTCTGGTCAAAGTGCCGTTGGTACCCATGGTACCTTGTACAAGGGGCTTTCCTGTGGTCAGAGATGTGCCAATTGTGGGTACAAAGGTACAGTTTTGTGAAAGAACACAGGCCCTGGTAACCTGATTGGCAGGGACCCAGGGCACATCAAGTCAAGTTGCATCAGATGTCAGGCAAAAGGTGAGGGATAATCATGCCTTCAAGGCTGTAATCCCATTATTACCTTTTTTTTTTATTTACAAGCGATTGTGCAGGCACTGCACAAGCAATGTTCAGGTGAAACATAATGGCAGCTACAATGTGCTGGGAAGTGAGAAAGAATGTGATTAATAAATCAAAAGAAAGAGGGGTGGAAGTTCTAGCTGCTCGAACTTCATCACAAAAATTGAAAACAGATTTAGAGATTTTTTATCATATGCTTTCTAGAGCATGTTTATGTGAACACAATGTACTTGTCCAATAAGAGGAGCCAATTGTTTTTTTACAGGAACTTTTCATTACTGCACATCTGGAAAGAACGACATACATGCTAATTCCTCTTGTGAATAGTACATATCCGGAAGGAACTATTTATAACTGAGAAAAAAAAAATAGAGCAAGGAAAAGCAAGACGAAATGGCAGCCAGAAAGAAATTAGCCTAGGAGAAAAGAAAAGAGAGAAAATGAGAGCAAGAAACAGGGCGAGCGTACAAAAAAGTAAGTGGTATACAGAGCATAAAAAAGACACAGCAAAAAAGAAGAGATGCAGAAGGTTCATTGAAAAAGAGGAAGGAATAGAAAAGATAAGAGCATAATGCAAGAGAAAAGAGAAACAGAAACCGAGTAAGAATATGGAGAGAAAAATGAGTGAGAAATTAAAAGAGAAAGAGAAAAAGTGCAACAGTACAGTGGAATATGTACAAATATGGTACGTGGAGAGAGTCATGTAGAGAAAAGCTGGAAGCTGTTGTATGCTATAACTGACATGTCAAATCTTGCAGTGCAGAAACCCCCCTCTGGCCTGCATCATGCATATTCAAATGAATTAGCAGCCCAGACCCTGAAGGGCCTCAGATAGTGACAGAGTCTGGCTTTTCAGCTTGTGATTTCAAAGAATGGGTGGACCGCTCTCCACTCTTTGCAAGATTCAAATTATTATTGACATTGCCCTATTTTTAGAAAGAGACCACATAAACTTTGCCTATAATGTGATAATATGACCCCTTTCATTCAAATGATCCGCACATTTTATTTGTTTACTTATTTCTATAAACCTTCACCTCGCAGTGCTGCCTCGAACCTGCGAGGTAGGTACTGTGCATCACTGCTTAGCAACGCAAAGCAAAATTGAGCACGTGGTATGCATGTTTCACTAAATCCCCCACATTGTTTTAATTCTTGAAGTTGTTATTTTTCCTCATGTTACATGATTGAGAATTGTCCACGTTTTTATTGGGGACTGTTGAAATCAAAACAGCACCCAAGTAGCTATAAAACATTTTTGCCAGTAGACCTATTGCTGTCAACTTGTACTTCGGCTTTTGAAAGTATACCTAGTTATTTTACACAAAATAAAAATTATATGGATTCAATTCCTAACTCAGGTTTGAAATATGCCCCAGAAATGTTCAAGCTTCAACCTAGAGCTCTTTTATTTGTAATACTCACTTCAAGATGCATGACTATTTTCATTTTACAGATTCTTTCTTTAAACTCTCTTCATTTTCGAACGCTTTGGGTAGCTTTTCCCCCTTGGATTTTCGCCCACTGTGCCACACTGGACAGAGGCCCACCTAGTGTAAATACCTTCTGACCCTGTTTCTCATGGAACCAGTCCATCCCAAACCTTAGTCATCTCACTCCTCCACCCTAGAGCCCGCTACTGTTTTAATTGCGAGATTTGAGATACACTCCTCCTGAATCTGACTGAATAAGTTACGCCCCTGACGGAAACAAATTAAATTTTTCTCCTTTTTACACATAGGAGTAGAGTGCAAATAACACTTCTCTGCTTGCATAGGCAGTCACCATCAGTTGTTTACTTGTTTATAATGCCACAAGAAAACCTGGGCACAATTTATCAAATTCAGGCATAATTACAGTCTGTGTATGCTTCTCCCCATTTGTTAGTGGGCAGGTTGTGATTGAATGCAGAAAAACATCTGAGCCCCAGACAAATTATATAAGTACGTAGATGTGTATGCACTTATTAACACCACAAGTTACTAAATTAGGCGTTTTCAGAGTTGTGAAGTTTTTTTCATGTAAACTGCACTCTTCCTCATAAAACCGTGAAAATATGTGAAGATCCCAAATGTATATGTTTGTACTTAAATGTGAAAATCAGGATTTTCACAAGTATTTTGCACACCAGTGAAATTTGTGCTGAGTTAAACATGAAGAAATTTTAAGTAAGGATTTTACATTCTTATAAAATGCCACAGTTATCAGCACAGTATCATTTCAGAGTACTTTCAAGAAAAACTAAAGCACAGAGGTGTAGGAAAAGTGTGAAACTCTGTGAACTATGAGAAAGTCAATAAACTTTGCACCTTCTTGTCTGATTGTCTTGTCTCATCAAGAATCCTAACTGCTCTCCCCCAACCATCAAGATGGAGGATTCTACAAAGAAAGCAGCGAATTTTGCTATATTCTTTGACAAAAAAAGTGAAATCACTTGTGGATCAGGTCGTTCATCCAACCCCACCAGAGGAGCGCAAATCCTTAGCCATTTGGCAGAACTTGGACCCAATCTCTGAAGATGCCCTCCTCAATTGCATCCTGAAACAAAGCCCTCTTGACCCCATCTCGAGTGCCATTGCCACTGACTTCTATACCCATTCTCTTTCCTATTGTACCACTCTGGTCAACCTCTCCCTCTGTCAAGGCTACCTTCCTGTCTCCTTTAAAACTGGGCAGGTCACCCCTCTGCTTAAAAAACCCACTGCTGATACGAATGACCTCAACAACTTCCGCCCCATCACTAACCTACCCTTTCTTGTGAAGATCACAGAAAGATGTGTAGCGAAACCACTCTCTCGTCATATCAAGGACAATGATCTTCTTGACAATTTACAGTCCGGCTTCATCCAAAACTGCAGTACTGAAACAGCCCTGCTGCAAGTGATTGATGACGCTCTGCGGATACTCGATTCGGGTGGGTCTTGTCTTCTAATTCTCCTTGACCTTTCTGCAGCCTTTGACTCTGTCAATCACAACACTCTCCTCAACACTCTTCAACAGACAATGGGCATGGAGGGCACTGTGCTAAAAATGGTTTGCTTCCTTCCTCTCTGACAGATCTCAAATGATCAAAATAGCGAACAGTCTTTCATGTCCTTTGGCGGTAGGTCAAGGTATTCTTCAAGGCTCTATACTTGCCCCCACACTGTTCAGTCTCTATTTAGAACCACTGGGAAATCTCCTAAGTAAATCCGGGATCCACTATCATCTCTATGCAGATGACACTCAAATCTACCTCAAGGTTGCCTCCACTCACGATCTCATCATCCTAAGCTCTACTCTCGACTCCATTCAAAACTGGATGTCAACCTATCAACTGATTCTGAATCCCTCCAAAACGGAATTCCTCCTCCTCTCCTCCTCACTTTCTCCTCCCCCGGTTCAATCATGGATGGACCAGATGAATCCACAGAACAATAAACCCATCATTGTCAACAGCGCAAAATCCCTTGGTTTCATGCTCAACACAAAACTCAATCTACTCTCCCACATTAATTCAATTGCAGTCTGCTCGATACCAACTGCGCCTTCTTTGGGGGATTTGTCGCTTCTTCCCGGATCATGACTTTAAAACCCTGGTCCAATCGCTGGTTCCCTCCAGACTGGACTATTGCAATTCTCTTCTTACTGCCCTCCCCAAATCCCACCTGTCCCCCCTTAAATCTGTTCTCCATTCAGCAGCTCATTTCATTTATGGGGCCAAAAGAAGCGACCACATCACACCCATGTTATCCACCCTCCGCTGGCTTCCCATCAAGGCAAGATCTATCTACAAGACTGCCTGTATCACCCACAAAGCCTTGCACTCCTCCTCTCCTCGCTACCTGGCGAATAAACTGAAACTCTCTGGAGGTTCTAGTCTAGACAATAATCATGTAATGCGGAAAATTTACTGCTTGAACCTCCCACTTTCAAGAAGGAAAGATCGATGGCCCAATTCTTTTCAGGCAACGCAGTGAGAATGTGGAACTCACTTCCGCCTCAGGTCCGGACCATCTCCTCCTCCCAGGCCTTCAAAACTGACCTCAAACTTCTCCTCCTTCAAAGACACTTCCAAATTTAATTCACGCCCTTTCTAATATCTGAAGGAAGACCTTTCATTATAGAAAATTCCATTCTCCATGACTATGGAAGTGCCTTCCTAGTGTGCTCTTGTGGTTTGAGAGTCTGCCATTTATTGCAGTATTATCCTTCTACCTGTGTTTGGTACTCTTTTGTAACATGCACACGCCACTTTTCTCTTGTAACACACTGTTTGCTACCTCTTACATTTTGTTTGCTTTAGATACTTCCACAAGTGCCACCATTGCCTACGTAACGTTTGTTCTTGTGCTTGAGTGACTGCCATTTATTGCAGTAGTTTACCTCTACTTGCACATTGTACGCTCATGTAACTTGCACACATGTCACTTTTTCCTCCTCTTATGTACCTTTGCTACCTCTTTTATTTTGTTTGCTCACAATTGCCACTTTTGCCTCATGTAACTTAACGTTTGCTTTTGTAATTTGTTCACTTGTAATTTTCTCCTCATGTATCAGTACTGTTCCTATTGTGAAGCGCTCTGACACCTTCGGGTAAAGTCTGCGCTATATAAAAACGCATAAATAAATAATTTGTATCTCACTGTATGAAGATGCAGTTCTCCGCATACAGCTGCAGTGAAGTTTCACATTCTGTCTTTGGGGGCGTCGTTCGCGTTGCATGTGTGCTCACAATGAAGCACAATGAGCTACCAATATTGAGGCTCTATAAGTGCACAGTATACAATTCAGGTGATCTAGAACTAGTGAGAACAAGAGTGAGGTCAAAGTGAAGAAAATGCAGATTATTTCATCACGAGGAACACACCAACCATAGTACATGAAATAATAAAAGCGAGGATCAAGACAAGGTACAGAAATGAAATGCAAATTTGGCTAGAATTATAGCTACGTTACTTTGCCAGATCACTCAGACATTTGAAGGAAAAAATGTAGATCTTGAAAGAGCATTAATTTCTACAGGACAACTCAGTCCTACCCATAAAGAAGTGATCGCTCAAAACCTTTAGGTTGCGCAAAATTCTACTGAGTTAGTCTCACAGAAGACTCAAGAAATTATAAGCATCAATTCACAATCTTCGTGTAGATCCATTTTCAACTCGTAGAGCACTCATGCTCTTGCTCCCCCTTCTCTTCTCTTCCCTCCCTTTTCCTTTCCTTTCCTTTCCTATGTAGATGAGTCAATGCTTTGTTAATATATTAGAAAATCACCCTGATACTGAGTGATTTTCATTGGTCATAATGTCACTTACTCTTAAGACTAACCTTTTTCTTACTCCATCATGATGACAACAGTCTGCCACTTTTTGTGGCTTTTTTTAGATGATTAAGCCAGATCCATTATCTTTCTCCTATTGACGATTGTTTGCCTGCCAATTATGAAGCTGAGTTGACGTGATTACTCCCCAATGTCCATAATATCTAACTATCTATCTATCTATCTATCTATCTATCTATCTATCTATCTATCTATCTATCTATCTATCTATCTATCTATCTATCTATCTATCTATCTATCTATCTATCTATCTATCTATCTATCTATCTATCTATCTATCTATCTATCTATCTATCTATCTATCTATCTATCTATCTATCTATTTCTATATATCTATTTTGTTGGAAGTTATAGTTAGGGCAAACTTTGCCCAAAGACAGAGCATTTTTCATTTTGGAATATCTTTGGCGCCGTTTGACAAATCTTCATGACAGTTTGAAAACTAGTATCCAAGTTAGTTCAGCTGCTGTCTGGAAAGTTTCAGGGTGATTCTTCAAGTAGGGGCTGTAAAAGGGGGGTGCCAAAATGCTTTTTCCTCATTCAATGTCTATGGGGATTTTGCAGTATTTAGAAACAGCGCAGCCCGAACACCTGAACGAAATTACACCAAATTTGGAAGAAAGCTATATATATATATATATATATATATATATATATATATATATATATATATATATATATATATACATACATACATACATATATATATATATATATATATATATATATATATATATATATATATATATATATATATATATATCTCACGGGTAACATTGCATTCAGACCAAACAAACGCATTTTTTTTTTATTAATTCTTTATTTCGGCAGAATAGCCATAAAAGTCACATATATATACATACATAAAACAAGGAACAATCAATTACACACATCAGTTCATAAAAGGTTCCTTTTGTTTAAAAATAAAGTGCAAAAGTCAAAATTCATCAGTCTCCTTATAACATGGTTCATTTAACATAATTCATTTAGCATAATTATTTTGGCAGCAAAAGTGGTCCTCCTTAATGTTTCTGACCCAATGTCTCACAGCGGTTGACCCAATTTCTTTCGGATAAAGAACACTGAAAGAAGGAATCTGCTGATACTAAATACAATGAACTGGGCAGTGTTAGTTTTAACAATCCTATATGCTGTGAGGCAAGTTCTGGTTCCTAGGAGAACACACATAGGTTTTAGCCATCTTTTCCGGGCTTTCGAGTACGCTTTGCATACAAACAGCATGTGGACTTCGTTCTCCATACAGGAGGCTAAACAGATAGGACATATTCTACTACTGTCAATTGTACATGCCCCATTTTTCTTTGACCAGCGTTCTAAATTAGCGTTTAACATGAGATTCCCATACCTGAATTTCAGGTAGAGAGTCTTGGCAACAGGGGGCTCAATTTCATCCAGAAATGTTTCAAAACAGGGTTCGCCTTTAAACAATAAAAAGTCTTTGGTAAGGGTCCCAATTCTACTCTCGTGTACAAACTTATTGTTCATATAGGACCAAAAAGCTCTCTTCACCATGGTTTTAGCAAAGGATGGTAGGTTCTCTGGGTCTTCCCATAATGAATGCAGGCCCAGCATTCTAAACCATTTTTGGATATGCCCAAACCATACGATAGAATTAAGAGAGTCAAGGTTTAATACCTCACGAAGGCTGTTCCTGTAGTCTAGCAATTCTGGAGTGGACCAAATCCTAATCCAGAACATTAGAGGTCTTATAATTGTAAAATGGTCAGTTCGTTTGAAATTTAAATCAAATTGGAGGGGAATTAAGGGGGTGCTAGTGGGGGCCCTTACGATTGATCTCATAAATTTGTTATCCAATCCTTGGAAGCTCTCTCTGGCCCAAGGACCCCATATTTCGGCCCCATATAAGGTGGCAGATTGGATCTTAAATTTAAAGAGTTCGAGAACAGGTGTTGCACTCTTGCTTGTACTAGCATTCAGTTTGCTCATTATAGGTTTAACATTTTGAGCATATGACACCTTACTTTTCTCGATTTGGGCCTTCCATGTTAACTTTGAGTCGAGTACCACCCCCAAATAAGAAAAATTATCAACAGTTCCAAGAGTTTGTCCATTCAGGGTCAGAATCCCTCTGTCCGGTCTGCTAGGGTTTAATGCCATACATTTAGTTTTGTTAATATTGATTTCTAAACCTTTTTTTTCACAGTAGCTACTAAAGGAGTTTAAGAGTACCTGGAGGCCCTTCTTGGTCTGGGATATTAAGATGGTATCATCCGCGAAGAGCAGCGCAGGTACTCTTTCTCCATTTAGCTGTGGTGAGTCGTTGTTGCAGGCGTTCAGATATTCTTGGACATCATTAACAAATATGGAAAATAAGGTGGGGGCCAGTACACATCCTTGACGGACGCCGCGCTCGATTGGAATATCGCGCGACAGTTCGCCATTTGGGCCCCATCTAATGTTGGCATGGTTTCTAGCATGTAGCTCAATTATCTGTATTAATAGACTCCCTGGCATCCCGGCTTTGTCTAAGGATCTCCAGAGCAAATTTCTAGGAACAAGATCAAATGCAGCTCTAAGGTCAACAAACGCTACATAGAGGTGACCTTTCCTAATATGCACATACTTCCAGTAAATACAACAGAATCTGAAGACCTGGTCCAATGTACTGGTCTTGGACCTAAAGCCAGCCTGAAATTTAGAGAGTATTGTTGACTCCTCCAGCCAATCATTTATTCAGTATAATAAATGTTTGGCATAGAGTTTTTGCAGGGTGTCCATTAGACTAATGGGTCTATAATTAGAGGGGACAGATCTGTTACCTTTTTTAAAAATTAATACAACTTCTGCTGCACGCCAACTTTCGGGAAATGAACAATTTTTAGACAGAACGTTAAATAAACGGTTTATGTAAGGAGCCCAAACTTCGATCGCGTGTTTGTAAAGGTCTCCAGGTATTTTGTCTGGACCGGGGGCTTTACTATTTTTTAGTTCATTAATTGCCTTCTTTGTCTCTTCCAATGTAAAGTCAAGGTATTCAGGAGGTGGTGGTAACCATGGGTCCTCTCCAGTGACACCGTCATATTGTTTATACAGAGATGTGAAATGATTTACCCATGTTAATTCGTCCAAAAATGTGTCCTTCACACCTCTTCCTGCATGCCCCCCATTTGCAACCAGCCTCCAAAATCCAACATTGTCATTTGTTTTTGCAGCAGCCAACATATCTGCCCAAAGCTGCTCTTCCCATTCTTTTTTAGAATCCTTTAAGACATGCTTGTGTTTTTCCCTTGCGAGTTTAACATCCATCTTGGAGCCCTCTTTGATAGCACTTAGGAGCTTCCTTTTAGCCAACCTACACGAGCGGTTATACCAGTTTCCCATGGCATCCCATCCTTGCATTTTGCTGATGTTTCCTTGGCATTTTAGTCATATGGATTTTAAGTTTATCAAAAAAGACTTTGTGCAGTTCTACAAAATGTTCATAGTTCTCAGTTAGGAAGGGTTGGTCAGCCATGGGTCCAAAGGTCGAATCAAAAAGAGAATAAACCGCTGCTAGTGTTGTGCCCTCAGATAGCAAATGCGGCCATTTTAGAGCACGTCTATTGTTATTAATGTGTACAGTTTCACATGATTCACCAGCAACTTCCCCATTCGATATGTCACTTAACATATGTGCATCAATATGGAGTTCCAGGGGATAATGATCACTCTCATCCCTGGTTATTACACTGAAATCCAACATAAAATGCCAGATGCTTAGTGAAACAAGAATAAAGTCAAGCCCACTTTCTGATTTCGCAAAGGTTGGCTGTTTGGTTAGGTCAGAAGGAAGGCGGCCATTGCATGCTCTCAAGCCATGATCAACTGTTAGCCTCAATAGTTGGACTGCTAGAGTGGTACACTTAACATAGTTTGGGGTTTCAAGCTGGGGAATGTTATAAGCTTGGTCCTCATCCTCGAGAACTTCCGTGATCCCAAGAATCGGTTCGAAATTGCAGTTCAAGTCACCTCCCATAATTACTGGGACATCACCGACCACCGTCTTCAAGAAGGAATCCAAAGTTTCCAAGGTAGGTGAGACCCTAGAACGACCTATGGGTCTATTATAGACGTTAATAATGTAATATTCACACCCCTTTGCAGTAACTATCTTTAGGGCTAGAATGTCAGGGGTTCCAGTATCTATATGTTTAACCCTTATAGTTAATGTGATTTTAATCCATATGATCAATCCCCCGGATGGCCTTCCCCTCTCAGACTGTGCGGCCTCATTACCAAAGGTTTTAAATCCCAACCTGTGTGGAATGTCCGTAGCCCAAGTTTCCTGCAGTAGGCAAAGATCACCAGAGTCAATATAGTCAGCCCAATTGGGGTCCATCAGGTTTTTGCCTACTCCGGCAATGTTCCAAGATAAAAAGTGCAGTTTTGGAATCGGCACATTATCAGTAAGGTCACAATTAGCAGTAGACACTGCTGAGGCTGACAAGGGAACAGCACTATCTAGGTGTGGATGGTCTATTTTGTTCCCTGCTTTTATTGTCACAACCCCTACTGCACAATTAGGATTTTCGCCAAAACAATCTTTATGCATGTTAATACGTACTGGGTTACCTTCAGAGTTGCTTTGATTGCACTGAGTGCTATTTCCTCGACTAGGATGAGTATGCCCCACACCCAGTGTACAGTAAAGATCATAAAGCATGGGGATGCAGTTTGGTATGATTTCAAGTCAGTCAACTGCATCTAGGCAGCTGAACCTATTGAAAGTGGGAATTCCGGACCACATATTTAGCTCAGTTTGTCTGGCCAGATTTGGTGCATAGCCATGGTACAGATTTGGAGTGTTCCAACCAGAGCCATACTTAGGAGGCCTTGGGGGAGGATAAAAGAATGAAAGGGATCTTGCTATAATAGGAGATGTATCACCATACGATTTTCATGCACAAATCTGGTCCGCACTGTGGGGTTCCTCAAATGAGATGACTATACAGTCGCCCGGAATTGACTTTGTCATTTGTCCGACCCATGGTACCCTGCGTACCATCAGAATTTTGCTTTTCATGTGATTTGGAATCGGTTTATTTGAATTTAACCAATAAATCACCTTATTTTTTAATGAAGCAAAATTCTCTTCATTTTGATTGTGTAGTTCGGGGACACCAGTGAGGACAATGACAAATGGGCTAGCATCAGGTGGTAGGTCAATATATCCTCCCCTAAAGTTGTTATAGGCATGAGCTGACTGGTGGTTGTTTGAGTCCATTCTATTAGCATGGGGTCTATCAGGCATGGATTTATTAGGGCCCTGGGTATTATTACTCTTGAGGGGTCTAATTGTTGGCAAGGACTTCTGTGAAACATAAACCTTAGGAGCTGAGGGATTGGAGGCAGCCACATTTACTGGCTGTGATTTGTTACTTTGAGCAGCAACAGACGGCTGGGGTTTATTGATTACATTTGCCGGTGGCACATTCAGAGGTGTGGTGGTAGGTGCTGATTGAGTGTTAACTTTCAAATTATGGTTTTTATTGTTGTTTTTAGCTACCCCTTCTTTTTGTTGCAGCACACTAAATGGGTTGATATTTGAGGATACCACAGGTGCCAAAGTTGTAGCATGTAAAGGGGTATCATTGCCATTAATGCTTAGACTTGCTAGCGTTATAACCCTCTTCTCTACCTCAAGTAATTGGTTTTCAATACCAGCTAACCTAACTTCTAATGGCCTGAGAAGTGCTTTGAGCGTTTCCCAGACTATTTTCAGGAACTCTTCCCTATCCCCTTGTGTGGAGTACCTGGATGAAGAGGTATTCTCAACCTCTTCTGCTAATTGATCCACTCTTTGTACCGGATTAGATAGTTCTATGCTGTCTTTCTTACATTGATCATTGGAGGGCGTTTGATCAGTCCCAGTAATAGGGATGACAATAGACTGTTGGGGAGCCCCCCCTAAGAGACTTTGATTTGATGCTACCTTAGCCTTATTTCTGGCGTAGACGGATGGGTTTTTGCGTTTACGTTTCTGTTTCGGTGGTGACTTGACAGTTTCTCGAGTATCGCTCTGACCAACTCCCCCCAGCGCCTTATCCCCCAACTTAGCCTCAGTCGGTGCCTCGGAGGGTGGAATATTTTCTAATGCTACACTATCAGGTAAACCTGGGCTGTCTACTTCTATGTTGACAATGGAAGCTAACTCCTCATGTGTAGAATGTACTTCAGCCACGGTGATAATAGGTACAGGGCCGGTAGAGCGCTCAGGAGTTTTAGACGTTGCAATATGGCCTAGTGAGGATTTCTTTTTCAATGCCAGTTCGATTGACAATTTTCTTGCGGACTCTAACTCTAGGGAGACTCTGTGCTGGAGCTTAGTGATCTCATTGTCGATGGAAAGGCTAGTCCTTGTAATAAAGTCGTCCAAAGTCCCTGTAGCCTTTTTACCATTTTTTGTGGTTTTACTTCGTGTAGCACGAACGGACATATTTGAAATGATAAGTGTAGCCTTTCTCAATTGAAAGTTCTATTAGAATATTGGACAAGGTACAGCCAAGAGGGGTGGCCCAGTCCGGTCTTGCTCGGTCTGTAACGGCCTGAAACGGCCCTGTCTTTGCCCCGTCTTCGCCTGGGCTGCGTCCCGCGCTGCAGGAGTAGGATATTGTTATGTAGGGGGTGAGAAGGGCGGGGGGCGGGCCAGCAGGGAGAGCGGACCGGAAGCTCTCCGTCGGTCTTGCAGGGACTTCTGGGAAATGAAGTCCCCGCACGCTCGCAGCCCCGCTGGTTCCACACGCCCGGTACCGCCTTTCCGCCTTACCGCCTCGGTTAAGCAGAGCTCCTTGCTGTGAAGTTCCTTGCCCCGCCTCACACAACGAAGCGGCACCCGCGGAGCGGGTGCGGCGAGCAGTAGGACTGGGCGCTGCTGTGCCTCGCTGGTGCTTCAGGAATCCTCCGTCGTTCAGGCAAGTCAAATCAAAAGGATAGGTGTCCCACTCGTTGGGCTGCAGGAGCACCGTTTTGAGGCCTCAGGGGGGCGGGGGGCGGGCCAGCAGGGAGAGCGGACCGGAAGCTCTCCGTCGGTCTTGCAGGGACTTCTGGGAAATGAAGTCCCCGCACGCTCGCAGCCCCGCTGGTTCCACACGCCCGGTACCGCCTTTCCGCCTTACTGCCTTACCGCCTTACCGCCTCGGTTAAGCAGAGCTCCTTGCTGTGAAGTTCCTTGCCCCGCCTCACACAACGAAGCGGCACCCGCGGAGCGGGTGCGGCGAGCAGTAGGACTGGGCGCTGCTGTGCCTCGCTGGTGCTTCAGGAATCCTCCGTCGTTCAGGCAAGTCAAATCAAAAGGATAGGTGTCCCACTCGTTGGGCTGCAGGAGCACCGTTTTGAGGCCTCAGGGGGGCGGGGGGCGGGGGGCGGGCCAGCAGGGAGAGCGGACCGGAAGCTCTCCGTCGGTCTTGCAGGGACTTCTGGGAAATGAAGTCCCCGCACGCTCGCAGCCCCGCTGGTTCCACACGACCGGTACCGCCTTTCCGCCTTACCGCCTCGGTTAAGCAGAGCTCCTTGCTGTGAAGTTCCTTGCCCCGCTTCACACAACGAAGCGGCACCCGCGGAGCGGGTGCGGCGAGCAGTAGGACTGGGCGCTGCTGTGCCTCGCTGGTGCTTCAGGAATCCTCCGTCGTTCAGGCAAGTCAAATCAAAAGGATAGGTGTCCCACTCGTTGGGCTGCAGGAGCACCGTTTTGAGGCCTCAGGGGGGCGGGGGGCGGGGGGCGGGCCAGCAGGGAGAGCGGACCGGAAGCTCTCCGTCGGTCTTGCAGGGACTTCTGGGAAATGAAGTCCCCGCACGCTCGCAGCCCCGCTGGTTCCACACGACCGGTACCGCCTTTCCGCCTTACCGCCTCGGTTAAGCAGAGCTCCTTGCTGTGAAGTTCCTTGCCCCGCTTCACACAACGAAGCGGCACCCGCGGAGCGGGTGCGGCGAGCAGTAGGACTGGGCGCTGCTGTGCCTCGCTGGTGCTTCAGGAATCCTCCGTCGTTCAGGCAAGTCAAATCAAAAGGATAGGTGTCCCACTCGTTGGGCTGCAGGAGCACCGTTTTGAGGCCTCAGGGGGGCGGGGGGCGGGCCAGCAGGGAGAGCGGACCGGAAGCTCTCCGTCGGTCTTGCAGGGACTTCTGGGAAATGAAGTCCCCGCACGCTCGCAGCCCCGCTGGTTCCACACGCCCGGTACCGCCTTTCCGCCTTACCGCCTCGGTTAAGCAGAGCTCCTTGCTGTGAAGTTCCTTGCCCCGCCTCACACAACGAAGCGGCACCCGCGGAGCGGGTGCAGCGAGCAGTAGGACTGGGCGCTGCTGTGCCTCGCTGGTGCTTCAGGAATCCTCCGTCGTTCAGGCAAGTCAAATCAAAAGGATAGGTGTCCCACTCGTTGGGCTGCAGGAGCACCGTTTTGAGGCCTCAGGGGGGCGGGGGGCGGGCCAGCAGGGAGAGCGGACCGGAAGCTCTCCGTCGGTCTTGCAGGGACTTCTGGGAAATGAAGTCCCCGCACGCTCGCAGCCCCGCTGGTTCCACACGCCCGGTACCGCCTTTCCGCCTTACCGCCTCGGTTAAGCAGAGCTCCTTGCTGTGAAGTTCCTTGCCCCGCCTCACACAACGAAGCGGCACCCGCGGAGCGGGTGCGGCGAGCAGTAGGACAGCTGTGCCTCGCTGGTGCTTCAGGAATCCTCCGTCGTTCAGGCAAGTCAAATCAAAAGGATAGGTGTCCCCATTTTTGCTTACTGCCTTCTTCTGTGTTTTTTTGTGAAACACATGGTAGAATGACTGAGAGTCTCAGAGTGTGTCTTATATGAAACGACCATTACCTCTATTGATCTTGTGAAAATTGTAAAAATGCAAGATGTGGAGTTTATAATTCACTGCTATTTATTGTTGATATTGCACGTTACAAAATGGCGCTGATAACAATGAGAATGACATAGCCCCTTCTTTGTTGCGATACAAACGTCTAATGCTTAAAAAATGGCGACTTCTCGCTGTGCCGATAACACCGAAGAAGGCAGTACGCCGAAACGCGGTTGTTTGGTCTGAATAAAGATCCAGTGCAACGTTACCCGTGAGTGCTTATTTTCCTACATATTTGTTGGATTGCGAGCTATAATTGTCTTTGGAATGCAGCGCCACATGGGAGCACCCGTTCACGAGTGATTTCAGGTTAAAGGTGCAATGGGAGCGCTAATATATATATATATATATATATATATATATATATATATATATATATATATATATATATATATATATATATATATATATATATATATATATATATATATACATATATATATATATTACCTACTGGCGGTCGCCAGTAGGTATATATAGTTAGGATTTTTTCCCTATGGGATTTTTGAAAATTCTATGTCTAATAACTTTGGCGTTTGTGGACGGAATTGGCTGAAATTTTCAGGAAAATGGAACATTGTGTTTCTGAGCAGCCCCTAAGGGGGGGCCGAGAAAAAAGAGGGGTCCCAAAACGCGTTTTTCCAATGTTAATTTCCATAGGGCGGTTGGCCTCACTTTTAGCAAAATTGGCAAAATTGTAGGGACTGTTAGCCCGATGTGCCTTTGCTAGGTCTCAATATATGTGCTCCAGTGGATTTTGAGAAATTAACGTTCAAAAAAAGATATATATCTGTAAGTGCGCTCTGGGCAGCGCTCCGGTTCGCGTACTTGACGCGTAACGGAACTTCGCGAAGCGAAGCTGATTGGCTCTTCGGTGTCTGTCAACATCCTAAACAGTCCGGAGTGGCCGCCATCTTGTCTCTCGGTAGGATCGAGAGACAAGAGGAGGCCAAAACAAAGGGGGAAATGACCATAAGGGGGCATAGTAGATCCTCCCTGACCCCCTAGGTTTTATGTGGAGGTTTTAAAAGGGCCCGGGAAGCGTTCTGGGGAGCGTACTATAAGGAAAAAAGAATGATAGACTTTTCAAATACTGTATGTTAATTGATTGTTGGTTTTGTTGATTATTTTTTAATTTCTTTATTTTTTAAGCAATTATTTATTATTGTGATTGTGTTTCAAAATTTAATAAACTTTCTAACATTTCACTGTCTGAAATGTCATTATTTTCATTGAACATAGTTTGTAATCTCTGAGGGTGTAAAATGTCCTCATTTTGAAGGAGGTCATCTACTGCTTGCACACATTGCAGTAGTTCTTGGTCCCAAGTTTCATCCATAAATTCTATATAATTTGGATCAATTATTTCTTGGCTGCTCTCTTGCAGGACAATTTGAAATGAAACTTTGTCTTCGCCTTCCATTTTGCCTGAAATTTGGATAAAAAAAATATATATTAGTAGAGATAGGGCACTGTTGAGATTAATTTTAGATAGGCAGTTTTTATCAGTGTATTTATCTTTGGGCAGTGTATAGTATCAGAGTGGAAGTAGGAATATAAAAAAGTGTATGTGATTTAACGTAAGTAAATTCATAATTATACAAGAGAAGCCTAACTCCATCCATAGCTATAACAGAGAAGTCTATCTAAATCTATAACTACTACAGAGGGATAGTATATAACTATCAGAAAAAGTTCACCATATTAACTTATAGTGCACAATATACTTCAGTTTTAAAAATAACAACTTACCTTTACAAAGAAGTTGAAGTGATTAGTGAAAATCCAATTGAAATGTACAACAAGAAGTAGTAGTCAAAATGGCTGTGTTTCCTTCTCTTCCTTTATATATATTCAGGTATATAACCAATCAAATGTCAGGTAATAAAAGTAGAAAATTAAAGTAACATTTTCATTGGTTGTCAATTCCAACACTTCAGATGTGTTTTGTGAAGTAATTTACCTCACGGTATTTAGAGAGGTCTACAGGCTAAATGGCTAAATGGAATTTCAATCAAATTTGTGAAAATGAAAGGGATTGGTATGTAGTATGAGCTAATCTATATTTGGTGAGAGTGTCTCCAGTCGTTTTTCTGTAAATGACTTTCCCACCTTTTTTGATGGTGCGCTTCCCAGGGAGCGACCCGGTACGCGAACCTGAAGCGTTATGGGAGTCCACCATTTTGTGTTTCGGTCGAATTAAGATACAAGATGGAGGGCAAATAATGTTCAGAATGGGTAGAAGGGGGCACGGTAGACTTATCTTGACCCCCTAGGTTTTCTGAGGGTGGCTGAGGAGGCTTATATGTGCGAGAAAAATTATTTTTTTAATGAAATTCCGCGAGGTTAGCTTCCGGTTCGCGTACCGGGTAGCGCCCCGGGGAGCGGAGTTTGTTGAAAATTAGTGAAAAAAGTTAGAAAAAAATAATAATTGTGAGTGATCAGATGTAGGGTAGCTCTGAGAAGAGCTTTTGGGATTATGGTACATTTAGGTACTTATAAGTAGGTACCAATGCACAGTCTTAAATTCAGAATGAAAATTCTGTTGCCCTCATCTGAGAAGTGGACTCCATCTCCTCTCTAGATATCTTGCATGTAGTAACGCAAGTTATTGTTGTACATGGAGCCCATTCCATGGTCTCTCATGTAAGCTGAAACAGATTTGTTTACATGCTTCCTCGACTTCTCAATTTGTGGACAAAATTGGTTGGACCACCTCCATTTCTGTCTTTGGCATATATTTGAATATACCAAGGCAGTTTGAGGAAAAAGTGCCATTAATTGCTCAAATGTGTCCTTTAAAAGCATTTCCAGACCTACTCCAGTCAAAGTGCCCAAATCATTACCTCCACAGTGCACAATTAACAGGTCAGGTTTTGGCAAATGCATAAAGGTTTTCACCAATGGTATCAATTGGTGACATTTTAATCCTCTGTGGCCAAACCACTTAATTTCCACATCTTGTAAATTGAGGTTAGGTAAATTTCTGTTCTCAGCATACCTTTGAGCCCAGTAGATGTAACTATGTCCAACAATCCAGACAGTAAACATGGTGAGAGAAGTTTCTGCTGCAGTCAGATGAAGTGTGGTAATGAAATGGCAGATGAAACAGTAGGAGTTTGTAAAGAAAAAAAAACTGTGGAGTTTCAGTGCTAATGATTCACTAGCAGTGATTGGTGGATTTCCATTTCTGAAAACAGAAAGTTAGGGTGCATGGATGTGTTCTTTGAAAGATGTAATTTGAACGGTCAAGGAAAAAACATTTAATGAAAGATTGCACTGGATACGCAGGTGCACTGAGAGTTCAGAGTTCAATTGAAACATTGTTGTGTGAACTTGTAAACATCAGAGGTCTTTCAGGAGGTGGCTGCTATGCAAAAAAGGCAGAGAGGGCAGAGGGGGGAAGGGTTTTGATTTGAAAAAAGTGAGGGAAGAGTTTTGATTGGCTAACATGAGAGATATGTGTAATGAATATCAGCATTTCTGTGCTTTCTATAGCTGCAGCCTCTTGAGTGCATACTCTTTGTTCTGCTGAAGACAATTTGGTGTATTGCTAAGGTGAGAAAAGATGTATTTAATTTAGATAGAGAATAGTATGATTTGAGGAGAAAATTATGAAGAAAGCTGTGTTTTTAAAATGTTGCTTTGTCTCAAGTGATATACAAATAGATTTTGTTTCTTTGAGAAATTGTAATTGCACATTCTGTGTAGATATCTTGCATGCAGTAATGCAAGTTATTGTTGTACATGGAGCCCATTCCATGGTCTCTCATGTAAGCTGAAACAGATATGTTGTGTTTAAAAACGTTTTTTGAAATCAATTACATTTCTGGATATGTACTGCTAGAGCTTCATAGGTTGTTTGGGCCATATTTATAAGGCATTTGAGTGTCTATGATGTTATTTTTCCCATTTAAATTGAAGAGCTTTCTCCATGGGGCAAGTTTCTTGTAAATATGCTCCCACCTGTGCTTGGCAAATTTAGATTTTGATTCTTGGAGTTACATAGCCATGTAAAAAATGACCCAAAAATGGTGCAAGGGCAATCAAAAAACGCTTTCATGTGTCTTAAGGACATTTTAAGTCATTTCCTCTTGAATGTAGGTATACAATTGATTTATATGTTGTGTTTAAAAACGTTTTTTGAGATCAATTACATTTCTGGATATGTACTGCTAGAGCTTCATAGGTTGTTTGGGGCATATTTATAAGGCATTGTAGTGTCTATGATGTTATTTTTCCCATTTAAATTGAAGAGCTTTCTCCATGGGGCAAGTTTCTTGTAATTATGCTCCCACCTGTGCTTGGCAAATTTAGATTTTGATTCTTGGAGTTACATAGCCATGTTAAAAATGACCCAAAAATGGTGCAAGGGCAATCAAAAAACGCTTTCATGTGTCTTAAGGACATTTTAAGTCATTTCCTCTTGAATGTAGGTATACAATTGATTTATATGTTGTGTTTAAAAACGTTTTTTGACATCAATTACATTTCTGGATATGTACTGCTAGAGCTTCATAGGTTGTTTGGGGCATATTTATAAGGCATTTGAGTGTCTATGATGTTATTTTTCCCATTTAAATTGAAGAGCTTTTTCCATGGGGCAAGTTTCTTGTAATTATGCTCCCACCTGTGCTTGGCAAATTTAGATTTTGATTCTTGGAGTTACATAGCCATGTTAAAAATGACCCAAAAATGGTGCAAGGGCAATCAAAAAACGCTTTCATGTGTCTTAAGGACATTTTAAGTCATTTCCTCTTGAATGTAGGTATACAATTGATTTATATGTTGTGTTTAAAAACGTTTTTTGAAATCAATTACATTTCTGGATATGTACTGCTAGAGCTTCATAGGTTGATTGGGCCATATTTATAAGGCATTTAAGTGTCTATGATGTTATTTTTCCCATTTAAATTGAAGAGCTTTCTCCATGGGGCAAGTTTCTTGTAATTATGCTCCCACCTGTGCTTGGCAAATTTAGATTTTGATTCTTGGAGTTACATAGCCATGTTAAAAATGACCCAAAAATGGTGCAAGGGCAATCAAAAAACGCTTTCATGTGTCTTAAGGACATTTTAAGCCATTTCCTCTTGAATGTAGGTATACAATTGATTTATATGTTGTGTTTAAAAACGTTTTTTGAAATCAATTACATTTCTGGATATGTACTGCTAGAGCTTCATAGGTTGTTTGGGGCATATTTATAAGGCATTTGAGTGTCTATGATGTTATTTTTCCCATTTAAATTGAAGAGCTTTCTCCATGGGGCAAGTTTCTTGTAAATATGCTCCCACCTGTGCTTGGCAAATTTAGATTTTGATTCTGGGAGTTACATAGCCATGTTAAAAATGACCCAAAAATGGTGCAAAGGCAATCAAAAAACGCTTTCATGTGTCTTAAGGACATTTTAAGTCAATGAGGAAACACAGGTGATGTGATTGTGAAATGAGGAAAAGAAACTCCACATTTTTCAATTACATCACTAGTGTTTCCTAAGTTTATGAATGACATTGTGCAGATGAAGTTTAGGTCTGTCCACGGACACAAAAGAGGTCTGCCCTTTGTTCAAGAGTGAAGTGGACATGACTTACTTCATTGGTAGGCCTTCACATGTATTATCTCCTCTGTATTCTTCAACAAGCGAAAATCTCATCTGCAACCGTGAGTAGGCCTCACTTCAAACAAACCTCTGGATAGGCCACACCTTATCGTCATCCTGAATCAATCATTTAAAATGTTAGGGACACATTTATGATAGGTGTATGCCTGTTTTGTACCACTGTGCGTCACTTTTGTGACGCAGTGGCGGTGCAAAAGATTTGCTATGTGGCGACATATTTACAACTTGATGCATCTAGGCAGATGTATCATGCTGTAAAGTCCTGTGCCACATGAAACCTGCGTCAATTTGCCAATGCACTAAAAATTGTTCTATGTTAAAATAATAAGTAGGGTGTTAAGTTTTTAATGACTGTTATTGATTTACTGTTTGGTAATAGTGGTTAATAACATTTTTTATTATATTTTACCACAGATTCAACTGCAGATCATTTCAAAATTTGAAAATGCCAACTAAGAATCGAATTAGAAAGGCTACAAAACGTCAAAGACAGAAGGTTCATCTATTACTGCAGCAGTCCTCTACAAAAAAAACTTGTCAAGTCACCAAGAAAGCTCCGGGTAAGACCACGAAATCATTCATAAGAAATATTTGTAGTAAAAAAAGTATTACTACAGAAAATGTTTCAGTCCAGAAAAAGAGAAGCAATTTAAACGGAAAGGAAAGACCAATCAAAAATGTTACTGCTAGAGCAAGAGATAACTCTGTGCATGATAGTAGAAGGAAACAACAGTTTAGGGACATTCGAAAACGAATGATCCGCAACAGGATAATAGCCAATTTGTTAAAAAATATTAAGAAAGGCCAACAGAAAGTAGCATTTTATAAGAAAAAGAAAAATGTAGAGAAAATTATTGATCAGGCTTTCGAAATTAAGCGAAAGTTATTTATTTTGGTAATCAATAGAATTAGGAAACTAAACAAGGTAATTTCTGATTTCAAATCAAATAGTAGATGGAAGAGAGTAGTTAATCGTAGTAATTTTTGTGAAGTTTTTTCCGGAGAATGGATGCATAGTTCAAGTTGTGAGGCATTTTTTAATGAGGAGAGTTATTTCCAGGATAATGATTTGGTGCTTGCAGTTGACACCAGTGGTCGAGCTTATGAAGTGAAAGATGGTTGTCCAGTTGAAAAAGAAAAACTTATGACAACAGAGACAGAAGAGGTATTAGGTAATGAGGTTTTAGGAAGACGTCCTAAGGGTCCTGTGTACACCTGGAAGTGTAGTAGTATTTGCAGTGTGCGACAGGATTCCATCAATTTGCTTTGTGATTTTGTACGGACATTTAATAAGAAAAGTTTGAAGCAGAAAATGAAGTTGTTGCAAGAATTAGATCCTTGCAGAGTGAGAGAAGTGACAGGTTTGCATGGTCATTCACTGGCTTGTCTTTCCAGGAGAGTATGCCAGAGTGTTTTTCATCATTTCAGGATGCTAGCAGTGCATCATAATAAAGTGAGGAAATTAGTGAGAATGTTGTATTATGCTAAGAGTCCAGCAATTATGCTTAAACAATTATGCGCTGCTCTTTTGCATGGTTCTGAAATAGATGTGAAGAATATTTGTGAAGAAATTGAGTTCTGTTACTTTGGAAGTAAAGATGAGAATGTTCAAATTGAGCCAGAAGTAGAGGGTAATGTTGAAGATAATGTACAGGTTTCCAGTACAGATAATTTTCAGAAGGAAATTGCCACGTTTCAGGTGAAATCAAGTGAGAGGCCTAATTTCACTTGTGTGTGTTGTCGACGCACTTATTATAAGAATCAGAGTAAGTTAGTGGATTTATATGCAAAAAGTGAAAGGGAAAATAATGCTGAATGGAAGGATTTCGCAACATACTTGATGGTAGAAAATTGTTTTGATTTGGGATCGGATCAACGTGTGTGTACTTATTGTTGTAACAAATTAAACCAAAACCAGATGCCTGCTAGGGCGGTTCATAATAATCTGGAATTGGTTGAGATTCCTTCTGAATTGAAGGATTTAAATACTTATGAATCTATTTTGATTCAAAGTATCCATCCCTTTCAGGCTATTGTAAGAATGGAGCCAAAGACAGGGAAGTTGCCTCCATCAGATTTACAGAGAGGATTAAAGGGAAAAGTTGTTTATTTGCCTCTAGATTTGAACAAAAACATTAACACAATTGGAGTAGAAAAAGTGGAAGAGGAACCTCTGGTTATCTTAGTTAATGGGGTTCCGACAAAGAATAAGAAAATATGGCAAGATTTAGTGGATGTTAGGAAAGTCAAAAAGGCAACATTGTATTTGAAAAAAAATAATAAGTACTATAAGAATGTATATGTTGCAGAAGAGGAAGTAAGTGATGAAGAGGATAGCGATTTGTGTGCTGGCCAAATTGAGAAAGTAGAAGCCTCTAAAAGTGAAGAAATATATGAACATTATAGTGTTCATCCTTTGCATTCCAAGGAAGTCATGGGGAATGCTATTGAGTTGTTTCAAATGAAACAAGCCAAAGGGAGTCCTATTAGTGTTTGGGAGGAAAGTTTGGAAGCTCGGTGTTTCCCACAGCTATTTCCAACAGGTGAAGGAGGAAGATATGATGAGCGACATCATCAAATTCCTGCTTCTGAATACCAGACTTTACGATTGTATGCAAAAGATGCTAGGTTTCGACAATGCATTCCCTATTTGTTTCATCTCCTGTTTGAAAGCGATCTGTCTGGACTGTCATATGCAGTGAACCACATCTTGAAAAGTGGTATACAGATGCGAAACATCTCGGCAAGTGACTTTATGGATAAAGTCAATGTCCAAGACAGTATTTTGGATTCTCACCTAATTAATCTCATGGCGTGTCAGCGTGGTACTAATGAGTACTGGTACCGTCGTCAAGGTGATTTAAAATGTATGCTGAGGAACTTAGGAACTCCAACATGGTTCCTCACTCTGAGCTGTGCCGAGTATGGCTGGGAAGACTTACTTGAATTTCTACGAGAGGCAAATGGAAACATTGAAAACATCGAATTCAAGACACCTGGAGAACTGTGCTCTTTGGATCCAGTCAATGTATGCAGGTACTTCAATCATAGATTTGAAGCTATGATGTCTTTCATCATGAATAAGAAGAATCCACCTCTTGGAGAGGTGTTGGATTTCTTCTGGAGAAAGGAGTACCAAGCAAGAGGTGCTCCTCATATACATATGCTGCTGTGGATCAAGGATGCACCTAAATTTGGAACAGATCCGGATGACTTAGTGATGAGTTTCATACAACAGTATTCTACGTGTGATGTTCCAAACACAAAGGAGAAGAAAAGCCTAAGAGAACAAGTTTTACGGTTTCAAAGCCATCGTTGTGGAAAGTACTGTCGTCGTAAATTCAGAAACAAGGACAAGTTCTACACCAAATGTCGTTTTAGCTTTCCACGACCGGTGATTTCTAAAGGAAGAGTAAACAGTTTGATGTCTTCGCTGCGCCATAATGTGATGAAGAAATCACCTAAAAACACATACAATTTAAAGAGGAACGAAGAGTCCAAGTAAATCAACGACTACAACCCAATGATTTTGTCCATGTGGAATGCTAACATGGATATACAGTTTGTGGCTGACAACTGTATGGCTGTGGCTCGGTATGTGACGTCTTACATCACCAAAAAAGAAAAGACAGAATTGAAGGATATGTGGGAGGACATTTCCCATGAAAAGAGCCTCAGCAAGAAGTTGTACAGTTTCAGTCTGAAGATTTGTCGCATCGAGAAATCGGAGCTTACGAATGTTCTGACCGGTTGTCTTCAGCAAGTCTCTATGCCAAATCCAGGAGTATCGTTTGGGCGAGTCTTGGTCTTGCTGCAACGCGTAATCGAGTTCTGAAACCTGTGCGGGAAATTGAGTATTTGGCGGAAAAGGAGCCAAACAGTACCGACATTTTGAAGACCAACATGTTGGATACATATTATCCAAATCGAAGCAGTCACCTCGAGAATGTTTGTCTGTATGAGGTTCTACAAAATTACATATTCAAGAGGAACATCAAAGAAGATATTGAGAAAGGAGTATATGCTGTAATTGGAAGTGAGGGATGTCTGGTCAAGCAAAGAAAATGCCACTTGGTAAACCATCGAAAATTGAGTAGCGAATCTCCAGAAAAAAATGAGTTTTTCTATTTAGCACTCTTGCAACTTTTCAAGCCTTGGCGTGCAGAAGAGGAACTGCTTGGAGATTTCCTCTGTTACGAAGACTCTTTCACTGCCGCCAAGGACACCATAGAATGTCTTGCTTTTCCCAAATATCAAGAAATGTTGACTTTGGAAATTGAGCAGGAAGCAACGATTGCAGCCGAGATTGCCAGAGACAGTTCTCAGGACAGTCAGAGTTCTGTTTCATTGAGTCAGGATCCACTAGGAGGACCTGTTATCGAAAATGAAGCTGCCACTGCTATGAATGAAGTGGAAAGAGCCATGGCACATGCTCAGGAGGATGCGGTTAACTTAGAAGTCTTGGAAAAACAACTCAACGTTGAGCAGAGGAAAATATATGACGAAGTTACCAAGCAAATTGATCATGGATTAAGTCATGAGAAGAAAGAGTGCTCATGTACGTCGTTGAAGCCTGTCCGACTGTACGTGAGTGGAGAAGCGGGAACTGGAAAAAGTTTCCTCATTAAAGCAATTTCATGTTATCTGCAGGAAAGGACTGAGTCATCGCTGTCTTGTGTTGTCACCGCTCCAACTGGACTGGCAGCACATAACATTAAAGGTATTACTTTGCATCGTCTACTGATGCTGCCAGTGGAGCATGACAACAAATTACAATACCACAAGTTATCTGGAGATGCTTGTTGTGAAGTTTCAAGAGTCTTGAGGAAAATGAAACTTCTTATCATTGACGAAGTAAGCATGGTTTCCAATGTCATGCTTGCCTTTGTGCATTTGAGAATGCAAGAAGTTCTTAAAACTGAGTATGATGTGTTATTTGGTGGCAAACACATCATTGTTTTCGGAGATCTTCTGCAGCTTACACCAGTGAAAGGACAACCTGTGTTCAAAATGCTCACGCATGAAGATACCAGGAAGTGCCTAGGGAGCATTGGCAACGTCAATATATGGTTAAACTTCAATTATGCTGAACTGCATGAAAATATGCGTCAGGCGAAGGATGAAGATTACAAGAATATTCTACAAGATGTTAGAATTGGAAAAGTGACTGAGCGTGGGAAAGAAGCTTTACATGCACGATTACTGTCAAATTTATATCCAGAACAAGACGTTGTGCCTGAGAATATTTTTCAGAAAATTACTGAGAAGAATTTCGGAATATGTTTGATGCCAACTCTTGCAGAATGTGCCATCTTCAACAACAAAATGTTGTATTTAGAAAAGCAAGAGATTGTGAAACTGGAAGCTATTGACAGAGTAGAGCATATGGGATCAACAAATATTTTGGCTGAGAATTTGAAATCTAAATTGGATTCATTAGAGAAGTCTATATCTAAAACTGCGGGTTTTGAAAAGACTTTGAATGTGTGCTTAAATTGCCGAATCATTTTGAGAAGGAATTTACATGTTGAAAGAGGTCTGGTAAATGGATCAATGGGTAATGTTGTTGATTTAGAGAAATACAGAAGTAGAGACGGAATTGAATTTTTAAAAATTAAATTTGATGGCATTGAGGAAGTACAGCTAATTGGTCGTTGCTCTGCTAGGTTTTTGCTTGTTAAAGACTTATATGTTCGCCGTAAGCAGTTTCCTGTTTGCTTGGCATATGCGGTGACAATCCATAAATCGCAAGGTTTAAGTGTAGACAGTGCATTGGTGAATATTGGCAGTTCTGTGTTCAAGGAGGGTATGGCATATGTGGCATTGTCACGAGTTAGAACTTTATCGGGATTGTACTTGATTGACTGTGATGTCACAAACATTTGTGCGGATCTAGATTGTGTTAAGGAATACAATAGGTTAAGAAGAGAGTATGCGCCACATTTGCCTCAATATCCTTTGTTTGAGAAACGTGTGGTAGGCCGGATACGAAGAAATATCAGTAATAGTAGGGAGGTTGTAGGAAAAAGACCAAAAGTCGATGAACCGAAAATTGTAAGCAGAAAGAAAACGGATTCTGTTGAAGATGTTGTTGGTTTTCAATTTGAAAACAGTTCTGGTGTCAACTGCTATGCTAATGTAGTTGTTAATGTTGTCTTTTCACTAGAGACTTTAAAAGAACAGATTGTGATCAATTCGGAACAAAGTTTATGCTGTTTGTTGAATTCTGTGTTAGAGAAATGTAGCGCTGATAGAACAAAAGTAGAAAGTGTGTCTGAAGTTCGTTATCTGTTAGACGAATGTTCAGGTCAAACAGACTTCTCTGAAAATATTCAGCAGGATTGTCAGGAGTTTTTAATGTATATGCTTGATGTATTGCAAGATGAGGGTGTAGATGTAGATCACCTGTTTGGGCTTTCTTATCAATGGCAGCATGACTGCGAGAACTGTAGGGTATCAAGTACTACTAGTGTAGACTCAGAAAGATTTATATATTTAACTTTGCCAGACAGTAAATCAGTGTCCTTTAATAAGCTAGTAAAAGCAGCTGATCACAACATGGAGTGTAGCCAATGTAAATCTGAAATGATGTCAACATTATTTATACGAAGATATGGCCAGTATGTCATTTTAATGTTCCAACGATGTAGGCCTGATGGAACAAAATTGACAACTTTAATAAAAAATGTTGTTGCTTCGCAGTTGTCAATATCAGGAAGGACTTTTGTAACTGCAGCAATTATATATCATGACGGTCCTTCAACAACATCAGGACATTACACAGCATATTTAAAGTCTAGAAACGGCTGGTCATTCTGCAACGATTCTATTATAACTTTCAAAAAAAAATTGCCGTATGACCTTAAAAATTCTTACCTGGTGTTTTTAAAACCAAAATTTTAGGGAAAGAATCTCTGGATGTGCTCTGAGGAATTTCAAGAGGTTCATGGAGTAGAGGGAATGTAAGTCTGCAATGCTGTCTAGATTATTGGTCCAAACTTTTGATTATAATGTCATTTTAAAAATCCAACTATATAAACCTGATGCAAGTAAGTCTGCTTCATAGTAAGCAGTATCAGTGTCATAGGAAAAGTAGAACATGACTGAGTAAGAAGGGTAAGATATTAGTAGTCCAGAATTGTGAAAGTAATCTTAAACGTTTTCTTTCTGAAACTTGCGAAAATAAAAAATGACGGAATTCCAAGAGTTGTAAATCGCTCTAACATGATTTGGCCTTGTGGAAACATGTGGTAGAATGTGAGAAGTCTTTTATCGTATGTAACATATTTTTCAAAACGATAGAGGTTTTCTTTCAGAAAGTGGCGGGCTGAAAATATTAATAGCACAACAGAGTGTAAGCTGTTCATAGGACATCCTTCGACGTCATGGAAAGTAAGTTAATTTTAAGGAGTTTTGAATTCTGATTTCTTATGTTGTATGGGTTTTTTAAACACAATCATTTTGATTGTGTTTTTTTTTCCCCGCTGTTACATGATGAATACCTTCAAGTCACTGATTTTAGTGAAATTTGATACATTCTGAGAACAGCAAAAATAAACCATTTAACATGTATAATTAATTCTCTACTTTTTGTACTTATGATATACATTTAGAAACGTGAGGTAGACATGGAGATACTGAGACTTCTGTAAGTGTCAAAGTTAATGCATACACTGCTGCACTTCTGGGTACTGTTTCATATGCTGGACTACATCTGCACTATGAGATACCTAAGCAAAGGCAACACAGGTGATGTGATTGTGAAATGAGCAAAAGAAACTCCACGTTTTTCAATTACATCACCTGTGTTTCCTAAGTTTACGAATGACATTGTGCAGATGAAGTTTAGGTCTGTCCATGGACACAGAAGAGGTCTGGCCTTTGTTCAAGAGTGAAGTGGACATGATTTACTTCATTGGTAGGCCTTCACATGTATTATCTCCTCTGTATTCTTCAACAAGCATAAATTTGATATGCAACCCTGAGTAGGCCTCACCTTAAACAAACCTTTGGAGAGGCCACACCTTATCGTCATCCTGAATCAATCATTTAACATGTTAGGGACAGATTTATGATAGGTGTATGCCTCTTTTGCGCCACTGTGCGTCACTTTTGTGACGCAGTGGCGGTGGAAAAGTTTTGCTATAAGGCGACAAAATTACAAATTGATGCATCTAGGCAGATGTGTCGTGCTGTAAAAAAAACGTGCCACATGAAACCGATGCAGTAGTGATGCAAAAGATGCACCATGTTGCAAGATAGGACTCACTTCATCTGCATCAAGATACTGTTAGTTTAAAATGTATATTTTTAGTACTGTGTAGGGGCATGGAGAAGCAGAGGCTTCTGTAAGTGTCAAAGTTGTTGAAAAACTGTTTGTCCTTCAATCTTTTCCCTTGTCTTTTCTAATTTTTAAAAACATGTTTTAATATTTTTCAAATGTTTGTTCTCTCTTTCACAGATTGAAAGTATAAAAATAACAAATGACTAACTTAACGACAATTATAAGGTAAATGTTTTGTACTCTTTTCGTTATATTTCTATCACATTTAACTTCTATTAGTTCCACTGCTTCATTTCTTTAACCCTTACTTTCCTGCCTTTGCTACTTCCCTCATTCCTTTCTCTATTACTTAATTATTCTACTCCTTCCACTATTTTTCTCAGTCCCTCTCTTCTCATACTTCTTCACTCTTGTTCACTCACTCTGTCTCTATTATTGTCACTGTTTCTGACTGATCAAAATTTTTTTTTAAAAAAAAGAACAGTAAGTATAAGGTAAGGAAACAGACAGTTATGTTAAAAGAAAGACAGCTATAGGGAGTAAACTAGGGATACTGTTACCCGCAATCCACTGCTGATGATGTCACTGACCATGTCATGAATGATGTAATATGTGACATCATCAGCAGTGGATTGCGGGTAACAGTATCTCTAGTTTACTCCCTATAGCTGTCTTTCTTTTAACATAACTGTCTGTTTCCTTCCCTTATACTTACTGTTCTTTTTAAAAAAAAGAAATGTTGGGTTCGCTCCCGGTTCGCGTACCGGAGAGCGAACCCGGAAGCGAACTAAGAGAAATAGAGGTTGGCAGAGTTCCAAATATTCTACCAATTTTTTTATAACGGGGAGGTAGTTCTGAAAATAACTTTTTTTTTTATTGTTTTTGTTGTTTTATATTTTTTTTATTATTTTTCTGAACATTTTTTTAGTTTTTTTGTATTTTCTGAACGTTTTTATATTTTTTGGGGTTTTTTTTGGGGGGGGGGAAACGAAAACGATTCATTGTAAAGGGCTCAACAGGAGCAACAAAAAAAAAAAGAATTTATTCTCTGGGGCGTTTCGGGCAATCATGATTGTCAATAGCTCTGTTGATTAGAGTGATGCTACTTTCTCTGTAGCAAATCAACTGACTGCAACGCACGCACACTTGTTTGATTTCCCCAAACCTCATTTGTATATTTGGGACCATCTCCCTCGCCTCTGGTCCCGTCACTTCCTGTACTACTGATCTTCTGGCCATCGAAGGGGGATTATCTTGCTCGTCACGTAACTGCGCAGCACTGTAGTTGATAGGATGCCACCTACTCATGTGCCGATGCATTGTGTAGTTGCCGTAACTGTACTTCTTCTCGGTCCCTCTGGACAGTCTATCTTTACATATAAGGCAAGTTACGTACCGTGCATTGACTTTCTTTTGGCCCCGGGGAAATTAAAAAAATTGCCAAATATAGTTTTCTTTCCGAAGAGACCTCCTGGGCTCCTCAGACAAAAACTGCCTCTCTTCCTGCTCTTCCTCCTCTTCCTCTTCTTCCTCTTCTTGCTGAATTATAACTTCAGCAGGTGGTCCTCTCTTCCTTGGATGTGGTGGAGGTTGTGGGGAAGAACCAGCTGAAGCTACTAATGAAGCCATTGCTCACTGATAACAAAGGGTCTTTCTCTCACAAAGATGAAAGTCAGAGTGAGGAAAGAAGGAGGGGTTTTCATCATTTGGGAAAAACAATAGTTCTAAACCAATGAAAAGTGTTAATTTTAGACCACATGACCTAGTCTTACATCATTAGGAAACCAAAAGTGAAATGAACCAATGAAAAGTGTTCGCTTCCGGGTACGCTAACGTGGCGCACCATATGACGTTTTCTAACGCGACAGTTACGCAAACGGAACGTTTATCGGTTCGCGGACCGGGTCGCGGCTCCAAATTGAGCTAACCGGAAGCTAACCGGTTCGCGGACCGGGAGCGAAACAATAAAAATAATTAAAAAAAAATTGTATTAAAAACATGTAAACTATATTTTAAGATTTAAAGAAGAATACATTTTAAAGGTTTTGATATTAGCTTTTAAAAAACCAATGAAATTCACTTAAAAAACCATAGGTTATAGACCATATATAGTTAGGAATTAGCATTTACAAAACCTTGAAAATTCACTGAAAAAACCATAGGTTATAGACCATATATAGTTAGCTGGACATTTTATTGACATAAAACCAATGAAATTCCATATATAGTTAGTTGCACTAACTATATATCGCGCACCCGCAATCCACTGCTGATGATGTCACATATTACATCATTCATGACATGGTCAGTGACATCACTGATGACATCACTGATGACATCTCAAATGACATCACTGATGACATCACTGATCACAACATCCAGTGACTGTATGTTTCTGTAAAGTTAAAATATGTCTTACATATTGAAGAATGAGTGGATGTATAAGTGTCTGGATGAAGGATTTAGTAGGTGCATGACTGACTGTAGGGGTGAGTGATTTAATGTGTCTCACTGAGTGCATGGGTTAGTGACTAAACTGTCTTAATTTGTGCATCATTATGTCTGTTGTTCTGTAAACTGCTGCATGTGTTGATCAGTAGCTATATGAGTAACTATATGGGTTTTTGATTGGTTGCCCAAGAATTTGTATGGGAGACTGAGTGTGTGTGTGGGTGGCTGGGAGGTGTGTGACTCTGTGCATAGATGTGTGAGTAGTTGATTCACTATATGTATGGGTTCAAAAGTGCATGTGGAAACAGCTGTATGGGCGGTTGACTGTCTGCATGAGTGTATTGGTGAGTGAATGGATTTGTAAAACGCAGTACATGTGAGAGTTGACATATATAAATAACTGTGCATAAGAGCCAGTGAATGTGTGAGTGGCTGTAAGGATCATTGTGAACATGTATCAGGGATTGTATAAGAGAGTAAATATGTGTTAGTATATGTTTGAATAAGTAAGGTGTGTATAACTGTATAGTTGAGAAAATGGAGGTGTGATTGATTCTTTGCATGACTGACTAGGTGTGTGAGTAACTCCATGGATAAGTGACAGTCTGTGAGTGTCTGTTTATACTGAATGTATCTAAGGTTATATTAGAGTCTGAAGATGTTCATTGTATTATCACATAAATGATATCATCAGTGATGTGATCAGTAATGTCAAATGAGATGTCATCAGTGATGTCATCAGTGATATCATTTGAGATGTCATCAGTGATGTCATCAGTGATGTCATTTGAGATGTCATCAGTGATGTCATCAGTGATGTCACTGACCATGTCATGAATGATGTAATATGTGACATCATCAGCAGTGGATTGCGGGTGCGCGATATATAGTTAGTGCAACTAACTATATATGGAATTTCATTGGTTTTATGTCAATAAAATGTCCAGCTAACTATATATGGTCTATAACCTATGGTTTTTTCAGTGAATTTTCAAGGTTTTGTAAATGCTAATTCCTAACTATATATGGTCTATAACCTATGGTTTTTTAAGTGAATATATATATATATATATATATATATATATATATATATATTCATTCGTACGTTTGCCACGCTAAGAGAGGACCACACCCAGGTACGTATATCCAGCCACTTTAATGATGGAGGAAAGCAATTTCAAACCGCTACGTTGTCATGCACTCTTTAAATGTCCTTTCCGACGCGTTTCATGCAACAGCATTTCTTCAGGGGCTCAGGGCATTGGTACACAGGGAAGACTCGGCTGTTCATTGATATTAACACTTCTCCCCGCCCGATGGGCGTGGCCACCCGCGTGGCCTCATGGAACATGTAGTGTCATTATTTTCCTCATGTGAGTCGCCGAGAAATCGCTTAATTAGACCATAATTAAAATCCCAAGTGGGTTTGCAGTATCCAAGGTCGAAGTTTGTAGTGCTGATACCAACCTCCACCGGCAGTTCCTGGCCAGCTTCCCTGACATTTTTTGGCGCCAAAGCTGGGCTGCAACAGCAGCGGGATTCCTCTCACGGCTCAGGCTGCGCCGTAAATATTCAGTCATAAGTTTGCCACGCTAAGAGAGGACCACACCCAGGTACGTATATCCAGCCACTTTAATGATGGAGGAAAGCAATTCAAACCGCTACATTGTCATGCACTCTTTAAATGTCCTTCCCGATGCGTTTCATGCAACAGCATTTCTTCAAGGGCTCAGGGCATTGGTACACAGCGAAGACTTGGCTGTTCATTGATATTTTATTGATATTTGATATTGATATTGACAGTTCTCCCGAACTGTTGCAGAGTCTTCGCTGTGTACCAATGCTCTGTGCCCCTGAAGAAATGCTGTTGCATGAAACGCGTCGGGAAGGACATTTAGAAAGTGCATGACAACGTAGCGGTTTGAAATTGCTTTCCTCCATCATTAAAGTGGCTGGATATACGTACCTGGGTGTGGTCCTCTCTTAGCATGGCAAACTTACGACTGAATATTTACGGCGCAGCATGAGCCATGAGAGGAATCCCGCTGCTGTTGCAGCCCAGCTTTGACACCAAACGAAGTCAGGGAAACTGGCGAGGAACTGCCGGTGGAGGTTGGTAACAGCATGACAAACTTCGACCTTGGATACTGCAAACCCACTTGGGATTTTAATTATGGTCTAATTCAGCGATTTCTCTGCGACTCACATGAGGAAAATAATGACACTGCATGTTCCATGAGGCCACGCGGGTGGCCACGCCCATTGGGGCGGGGAGAACTGTCAATATCAATGAACAGCTGAGTCTTCGCTGTGTACCAATGCCCTGAACCCCTGAAGAAATGCTGTTGCATGAAACGCGTCGGGAAGGACATTTGAAGAGTGCATGACAAAGTAGCGGTTTGAAATAGCTTTCCTCCATCATTAAAGTGGCTGGATATACGTACCTGGGTTGGTCCTCTCTTAGCGTGGCAAACTTATGACTGAATATTTACGGCGCAGCCTGAGCCATGAGAGGAATCCCGCTGCTGTTTCAGCCCAGCGTTGGCGCCAAACGACGTCAGGGAAACTGGCCAGGAACTGCCAGTGGAGGCTGGTATCAGCATGACAAACTTCGACCTTGGATACTGCAAACCTACTTGGGATTTTAATTATGGTCTAATTCAGCGATTTCTCAGCGACTCACATGAGGAAAATAATGACACTACATGTTCCATGAGGCCACGCGGGTGGCCACGCCCATCGGGCGGGGAGAACTGTCAATTTCAATGAACAGCCGAGTCTTCGTTATGTACCAATGCCTTGAGCCCCTGAAGAAATGCCGTTGCATGAAACGCGTAGGGAAGGACATTTAGAGAGTGCATTACAACATAGCGGTTTGAAATTGCTTTCCTCCATCATTAAAGTGGCTGAATATACGTACCTGGGTGTGGTCCTCTCTTAGCGTGGCAAACTTACGACTGAATATATATATATATATATATATATATATATATATATATATATATATATATATATATATATATATATATATATATATATATATATATATATATATATATATATATATATATATATATATATATATTACCTACTGGCGGTCGCCAGTAGGTAGTTATAGTTAGGATTATTTTCTATAGGAAATCCGCAACATTCTATTGGGAATAACTTTGGCGGCGGTTGAGGAATCTGCCTGTAAATTTCCTTAAATTTGCCTCGCTGCGCTCCGCTCATTTCCTGAAAGTTTGGGGGGGATTCATCAAGCGGGGGCCGAGATAAAAGGGGGGTCCCAAAACGTGTTTTCCCCATGTTAATTTCCATAGGGCGGTTGGACTCACTTTTAGCCCGAACGGCTGAATGGATTTCCACAAAACTTGGCAAAATTGTAGGGACTGGTAGCCCGATGTGCCTTTGCTATGTCTCAAGATATGTGCTCCAGTGGATTTTGAGTAATTTAGGTTCAAAAAAATATATATATCTGGGCGGAGCTGATAGAGCGCGCAGGTCACCCGGCTCACCAAACTTTTCCACGCACTGGGCCCTGGCGTGATTGTTTCCAATGTTCACGTTTTACTACTGGGGTGAACCAGGCGATTTCACGCACGCTCCTATGAGTAATCGGTTGGGTGACTCTTACACCACATACTATTCACGTACCTGACTTACCACAGGCACATTACTCCTGACAGATCAGGAGCTAGCAGTGGACAGGTGATAAGGGTTTTCCTAAAAGGGAGAAGATTCTACTTTACACATTTGATACCTTTAATATTACTCTAATGTATAATGACCACAGACACCTTGATGGTTTTAAGGGTTTTATATAGTATAAGTTTAGAACGAAAATGCCATTACAAGTAGGCAAATGCACAGTAATACATCAATGATAAGTATTAGAACCAGAATATAACTTTGGAGGAGAGTGAGTATCATGGAATACAAGGGAAATACTATAGGGCATGAATCATAATGAATATTTATCTAATACAGTTTAATCTAGGGCAAGGACGTGAGGAAAAAACCTAATGTGTGACCTAATAATTTTATACTATTTCCTAAACCTTATGCTATCTTTCTAAATTCATGGCAACCATACTAAGGGAAAGGGAATAAGTGGAACAAGCTAGATAAACAGTCGGGTTTAACAATGTCCTATAGGAAGGGTAAAAGTGGAACATTTACTAATAATCAATTGCATGAAATTACATTCAAAGGGACAATGGAGAATATCACAGGCAAGATTGC
Source organism: Lissotriton vulgaris (assembly GCF_964263255.1). Lineage (NCBI taxonomy): Eukaryota > Metazoa > Chordata > Amphibia > Caudata > Salamandridae > Lissotriton > Lissotriton vulgaris. The sequence continues at coordinate 802,357,644 of NC_141694.1, read as the reverse complement.
TTTAATCAGAGGAGGAAAAGTTTAGGGTATAGTATAGACAGACACCTATGTCAATAGTTACCTAGGTGAGAATGAGGACTAACCCTGGCCACGGGTCAGTTGGGAAAGAACGGGACAAGGACCCTCAAGGATTCAGGGAATACCAGAAGGTGAGCAGGTACAGCTCATGGACAGTCAGGACAGGATACCCCTCAGGTCTGGGTCAGGACTGGGTTCACCAAGGCACGACCAACCCCTCACAGCATCGGATGCAACGCCAGCGTTACCCCCTCTTCTGCACGGAATCCGCCAATAACCCCGATTGGGTTTTCGAATCTCCCAGCAAAGTGCTTCGCTTAGCACTTAGGACTAATTTCCACCCCTTGGAGTTTGTGGAAAGTTTCAGGCAGAATGCTCCACAGCACTCTGTATCAGGCACCTATAGAGTTCGTAGGGTCAGTGACAGGTCTGCTAGTCGGACAAGTCGGACAATTTCTCTAAGCTAAGCTAGGCTATTTATACAAGTTTAGATCCCCAAGACCACCCATAAATGTTGCAAAATGACAAAGTCCCATCTTCTGATTGGTCAAGGGAGGTGGTTTGGTCATAGTTACCACCTATACTGCACGTGACATTATCCCTCCCCCTAACACCTGGTTCCCAGGCCTACGTGTGGGAAAGTACAATAGAGAAGAAAAGGTTTGCAACATTGTTGCGCATTTCAGAATATAAATAGTACATCTTCAAGGGCAAAGGTGCGCCTGGAAAGGACAGTCCCCTTTTCAATGGCCAATCTGGTCAGGTTCCATTGCTGCACGTCCCAGATCTTAGGTCACGTGATGTGTGATACGTCAGCATCAAGATGGATCCCATCCCTAGTTCAAGGCCCTCATTTACGCGGTACATGAAAAGTAAGCGAAAACAAATTAATAACACAGAATAAAATGAATACACTGTACACCATGACCAACTACTCTTAATCCCTTATTTTATAATACTTATAGCATTAAGAGTTAGTGCAGAAAAGATGCATAGACAAAAAGCGGCTTAAGATAGCATGAAGCATGATTAGTGATAAGCGGCCATTTTAACAACAATGCGCATGTGCGAACTTTTCCCTCCAGATTGCGAGTGCGTCACATCACATGGGTATGACCGACGCATGCGCAGACTGGATTTCTGCAAAGCGGCCATTTTATTAATGTGCAAGCTTGATTACGATGAAAAAACACATAGGCAAGCCTCCTAGGGACACCCGTGTGTTGGGGAAATACAAATAAATGACAAACAATCGGAGTTAGTACAGTTATGATTTAAGCCGAGGTTCATGAAGAGAGCAAGTCGCGTTACGTGCGAATCCTTGCTCCATCAATCCCCTCTTTGATGATATTTACTATCATCACTACACATGAAAACAGATGCCAACTTCATTCATCAAATTTATCCATCTCAACCTCAATGAACTTATTGTTGAGTTTTCTCTCCGCCTCCCTGTGTGTATGATTGTTCTTTATTTTCTTATATATCTGGTTTCTTAATTCTTCTAATTCTAAGTCTTCAGCTTTTCGCTTTCCTCTTTTATTCACTACATATTTTCTGCATTTCTGACATTTGCAACAGATGAATATGATCAGAACAATCACACCTATTCCAACTATTGGCATCAGTATTTTCCATAAAAGACTTTTACCTAAGTTAGAGAACCAACTACCTACAGAGGAGAGACCATCAGTCAGTCTCTTCCAGGCACTGTCAACCTCCAATGGTTTGAGCTCTTTTTCCAAATTAGTAATGTTTCTTATATACTTCTTAATTTCGACACTTTTATCAGGAATGTAAGTACAACAATGTTGTGCCCTCAGCATCCTGCAGACTCCGCCCTCTTTTGCCAATAAGGTATCAAGAGCAAGGCGATTCTGTAAAACCATTGATCTGATCGCAACCATTTCGGTATTGATCATCAGAAATCCAGCAGCAGTGTCAGTGGATAACCGATCCACTACTGTAGATAATTTGCAGATTCTATGAGTATTCAGAGCTACTCCCATTCCAGGTATCAGTGCGCTAAAAATATCACCTATAATTTCTCCTACACTTTCACGTTTGCTACGCACTAAGCCATTAGTAATCTCATTGCTTCCAGCTGCATTGTTCACATGGTATATTTTCGGAAAGACAATGCCAAAGTAGCAGCTTCCATACCAGTGATCTGGCAATTTGAAATAAGCCTTGTTTCCACATATATAATAAATTCCTGGAAACACAGGTTCTGACCCATTTTTGAAACCCCAACCTCCAATTACCTTGTAATTATGTTCACACTCGCTGGAACCAATGAATACGTTGTTATAATAACTAGTCTTTTCTCTATGAAGACAGAGTTTCCCTTTCCGTTCAAAATCCAGCAACAGAGCAGGAGTAACTTCGCTTTGTGAGGTGTTATCCATGTTTTCTGCCCATCTAGGGGTTCTGTTCTGTTCGTCATTTGCCTTTTTCTGAAACTTTTCCCTTCTCTTCTCTGCCATCTTCAAGAACATTTTCTCTTGAGCATGTAAGGAACACGTCAAGTTGTCTCTACGAGCTTCATTCAGATCTATGTCACCTATAGTCAGGAAATATTCCCCCATGTAGCGAGTCACTCCACCAAGGGTATGTACACGGTTCAGATTCCCTCTAATAGGAAGTTCTGAAAAGATAACATCAGTGTTTGAGTAATAATACTGTAAAGTGCTTCTATAAAACAAACTAGCTAAAATACTACAGGAAATTCCATAGGTCAGGGGTAAATGGTGGTATGTCACGCCTTCAGCCACTGAAGTAGGTAGCATCATGCAGACATAGCAATCTTCTATTTCCATAGCTTCTACATAGTGCACTAAAAGATTAGCGAAAACATTTAAGTGTGTCCTGTTCTTCATTTGGTGATAATGTAGTTCTCCCTCATCTGATGCTTCTAAGTCGGGTCGTGCATGTCTCAGACTCATTGCATTGTCATGTCTTTCTACACTTCGTGGTGTTTCTTCAGTATGTACAACTTCTGCGTCTTGTGTCGTCAAGTCTGTAGGATACATGTTAGGGTCTTTGCTTATCATAAAAGGTATAAACACTGTTAATCCTATCCATATCATTACTAGCACCACTACACTACAGATGCATATTTTACAGCATGTCTTGCAACCGCTAAATCTGGACCTTCCAGTGACATTTGAATCAGACATTTTATCTTACAGGTGGCGTTTTCCAACCCCTCTTCGTTTTTTTTCAGCAGAGGTTTTACTTTGCTTCACCTCAAGGAGGGTCTTCGTCAGAACTCCGACCAGCAATGGACCCTTCGTCGCTTTTGCCACAAGCTTCGGGCTCATCAATTTCTTCCAACACCAGATAGGTCCACTCAGGGCTCCGATACAGTTTATTCTGTTTCTTTACTCTGCCGCCCTTTCGATGGACTTTCCTCGGGCTTCTTTTCTTTCACTTTCAGCCCGTTGTTGGTCCTTTAGTTTTTCTTCGACTGTTTTTATTCTTATTCTTAGTCTTTTTACATATCGGGGTTCATCCTTCTTTTCGATCCTGTTTGTAGTCGAGGAAACTTGCTCTTCTTCGTGAACCCTTTTGCTTTTTCTTCTTTGTCGCACAATTGCTTCAGCAGTGTCCTTTTCCCTACCTGTCTGACTAGTTCCAGGTCTTTTGTCTATTTCTTCTGCCTGGTCCTTAATCTGACCTAGTTCAGGGGTAGACTGTTTTTGATCTTTGTTTGTCAGTGATTCACTGGACTCTTCTTCCTGAACACGTTCATCTATTACTAACTGGCCTGGTTCATGCTCTTCGATCTCTTGATTTTCTTCCGCATGAACTTCTGCTTTGACTACTATCTGTCCCTTTCCAGTCTCCTCTGGCTCAGGAGGAGGAGTGTCGATGACTTGTTCTGTCCCTACTTGGCCTATTCCCTGATCAGATGTTATGATGGCTTTGATGATCTGACCTTCTCCTTCTTGTTCTGACTCACCTGCACTGTCCCACTCACTACCTAGGTAAGAGTATTTTCGGGTTCTTATTGGATCAAGAACCTGATCATCGGCAGGAAACCATTCAACTTCTTGACTTGTGCCTGGTAGTTCGATGTCAGCGGGATCCGGACCCTCTTCTGGAGTCTCCTCAGCTGGACCACCTTCGGCTTCAGTCGCGTTTTCTCCAGTTACCTTCTTCGTGTGACTTGCGTGGATCCACTTTGGTACACCAGCACACTTCACAGCAGTTGTGGTGACAAGGATCACTTGTCGAGGCCTGCCCCACTTCGGTCCAAGGCAACTCGTCCGGGTGTGTTTCTTTAACACCACCCAATCACCTGGTTTCAGTTTGTGTGCTGGAGTTGTAGGCCATTCGACAGCAGTCTCTCCAATCTGGTGAGAGATAGAACGCACTTGGTCACCCAACTGCCTGCAGTATTCTAGCACCATATCATCAGAAATACTTAGCAGTTTGTGTCCAGGTACCCATGCCTGTCGCATCATTCTTCCCATCAGCACTTCATGGGGGCTCAGGCCTGTCTTTCTGTTTGGAATACTTCTCAAGCTCATCAGTACCATGGGCAAAGCTTCTATCCAGTTCATTTTTGTGGAGTCACACAGTTTTGCCAGCCTGGACTTGAGAGTGCCGTTTATCTGCTCGACTATTCCAGAAGCCTCTGGATGATAGGCACAGTGCAGTCTTTGCTCCATTTTGAATGCTCTGCAGAGTTCCTTTAGGACCTCGTTTGAAAAATGTCCACCTTGGTCTGTTTCAATTGTCTCAGGAATTCCAAAGCGTGGTATCAGTTCCCTAAGTAATAATTTAGCTACAGTCAGGGCATCATTCTTCTTTGCTGGGTAAGCCTCCACCCACCGGGAAAACAAGCAAACTATGACCAGGACATATCTATATCCTTTGCACAGGGGCATTGTTATGAAGTCTGCCTGCATCCTAATGAAGGGACCTTCTGCTCTCCCAATGGTACTTTGTTCCACTACTGTCTTCTTTCCTGCATTGAATTGTTGACACACTAAACACCTCTGACAAAGTTTGTCTGCTGTGCTCCTGAATTTTGAACTGTAGAACACCTTTTCAAACATACGGCACATAGCATCCCTCCCAATATGTGTTGGTTCATGTATTATCCGTGCCATTGCGGTAACCAGTCGTTCAGGTAGTACAGGCATACCAGTCTTGTGGACCACAACACCATCTCCTTCCCTTGGTCGACATTCATCCTGCCTCCACATGTCCCTTTCTTTCCTGTCTGTTGTCTGTTGTAGTTCTCTCAATTCATCCCATGTTCCCAATGTTTCAAACAACATCAGTTGGCAGCTGCTTTCACCTCCCCATAATTTAATTAGGAGGGACATTTTGTGTCGGGCGCAGTACTGGGCAATTTGGTCTGCATATCTGTTCCCGGCTGTCACCTCGTCATTTCCAGATCGGTGAGCCGCACACTTGACCACAGCCAATTCTTTGGGCAATTGGATGGCTTCTAGTAAGTTTTGTACTGGTTTTCCATTTCGGATAGGAGAACCTGAGGAAGTCATGAATTCTCTTTGCAACCAAAGCTGGCCGAAGTCATGAACAACCCCATAACAGTACTGACTGTCAGTATAAACTGTTACCCTTTTGTTTTTCCCAATTTTACAAGCTCTTGTCAGGGCAATGAGCTCTGCTACTTGAGCAGATTTAACTTCCCAAAGATAGGAAGCTTCCAGCGTTCTTTCCAAAGTGACTACAGCATAGGCAGCACTCAAACCTCCATTCTCATGTCTCAAACATGAACCATCCACAAACATTTTGAGGTCTTCATCCACCAAGGCCACTTCTCTAATATCCGGACGGGGTTTTGTGCTAAATTCAGTCAAGTCTATGCAGTTATGGTCAATTTCACCTCCTGCCTCTACATCAATGGGAAGGGGCAATAGAGTGGCAGGGTTTAGAATATTACAACGGGAAATTATTACATTTTCTGCACCAATGAGAATCCTCTCATACTTAGTCAGCCGACTAGGGGTCAGATACTGTGTCTTGGTTCGGGTAAGTAAGATCACAACTGAATGTGGGACAAATACAGTTACAGGATGTCCCATCACAATGTTCTCACTCTGCTCTAGGCTTGTACAGGTAGCGGCTACTGCTTTCAGGCACCCAGGTAATCCAGCAGCCACTGGATCTAGGGCGGCTGAAAAGTAGGCCACGGGACGTCTAATCAGACCATGTTCCTGGGTTAAGACCGAGAGCGCACAATTGTCTCTCGTGTCACAGAACAATTCAAAGTTCTTGGAATAGTCAGGCATTCCTAATGCAGGAGCTGTGCACAGACAATTTCGCAATGTTACCCAAGCAGTCATGCATTCATCATTCCAACAAACTGGGTCTTCCGCTCCTTTCTTTGTCATGTTAATCAAGGGTTTAGCTATAGCCGCGAAACCCACGATCCATTGTCTGCAGTACCCAACAACCCCTAGGAACATTCTTACTTCTTTCTGGGTTACTGGTAGTGACATTTCTCGAATTATTTTAATTCTTTCTGTAGTGACTTTCCTGATCCCTTTCTCTATCTGGTGCCCCAGATATTTTACTGATGTTTTGCAGAACTGTAATTTGTCTGGTGAGACCTTATGTCCTCCTTTTCCTAGGTGATTCAGCAAGGCAATGGTATCAGTGACACAGTCGTCTTGACTTCTAGATGCCACCAGTAGGTCATCTATGTACTGTACCAGGACAGACTCTTTAGGCAGTACTAAGGATTCAAGGCATTTCTTTAGAATCTGGTTGAAAATCGATGGACTTTCGGTGTACCCCTGGGGGACACGATTCCAGACATAGATCTGGCTGTTGAATTCAAAACTGAAAAGGAATTTGCTTTCTGGATGTAATGGGATGGAAAAGAACGCATGGCATAAATCTATGACAGTGAACCATTCCGCCTCCCAAGGAATTTGATACAGTATTACTGCGGGGTTAGGCACTATGGGACAGCAAGGTACTACAATTTGGTTTACCTTGCGCAGGTCCTGCACTACCCTATACTTTCCGCTAGGCTTCTTAATTCCAAGTATGGGTGAATTACAGGGACTACTCATCACTTCCTGAATGATGTTTGCTTTGAGCAATCTGTTTAACTCTTTAGCGACTCCTTCTTTCACCTCTGCACTCATTTTATACTGTTTGGTATTTGGGTATACAGCATTTGCTTTTATTGTTATTTTAACTGGGTCTACATTTGCCATTAAGCCTACATCCTTCCCAGTGAAATCCCAAACTTCAGGTATTACGCTTGATTGCAGTTCTTCAGGTAGACTTTCAATGGACATGGGCTTAATGTCCGTGTCGGGCCTTAGTAACATTAATTTATACAGGCCATCTTCATCTGGGGTCTGGATTTCAACACCATTTGGTGAGCAAAAAATGGTGCAACGCATTTTGCACAACAGATCTCGTCCCAATAGGTTTACGGGACTAGAATCACAGACCACAAATCTGTGCATTTCCTTGAAATTTCCTATGGAAATTTCCATAGGTTCTGTTACCGGAGTACTGATTATCTGATTTGAAACTCCCACTACTTGGATAGCTTCTCCCGAGAGGGGTAGGTTAGGAACGTCCGCTGTTCTCACAGTGGAACGGGTAGCACCAGTGTCCAACAGAAAGGTGACATCTGTCCCTTCAACCTTTCCTTCAATGTATGGTCCAGTCTGGTCTCCCGGTAAGGAGGCACCAAGCACGCACTCCTTGTCCTCCCCTCTCAGGCCCCGTCAGTATTGATCATCGCAGAGAAAAGTATCATTTAACAGGTACTGTGGAATGGGTGCATTTCTTTCATTCTCTCCTTCCCACACTTCGACCCTTTCATTCTGTTGACCCTGATTCCTATAATTCTGTCTAGGTGCGCGTGGCACCGGGGGTTGATTTACCTGCTGTTGGGTCTTTCGGATCCCCTCTTTCTGCACCTGTGGATTTAAACCATTTACGGGGACATTACCAGCCTGCAAGTGCGGACATTTATCTCTCCAATGTCCCATGTTACCACATCCGTGACAGGGGAATTTTTCCATAGCCTCTTCCCTACTCATTTTTACCCGGGGCCTGCCTCCACCCCCAGCATTCGGATTTGGAGCATTATTACTGTTAGTCATTTTACTTAACTGTTTTTCTTGTTGTTCAGCTAATTTCACCTGAGCCCACATAACTTTCTCCTTTAGGGCTTTCTTTTTCTTCTCGATCTCATCTTCGCAGTATTTGGCATATTTGAGAACATCATCAATGGGTTTCCCTTGCCAACTGATTTTGTTATCCCTAATCCACTGGGATATTTCAGGTCTCAATCCTAACACGAATCGATAACAGAAATGTGTCATATCCTTCAGGTCCACATTATCGATTCCACTGTAAGTTTTGAAGACCTGCAGTAACCTTTCATAATAGGAGTGGACTGATTCATCACGCTCTTGGGTAGTTCTATCTATGCGGGTCCAATCAGTTTCCTTTGCAGGTACCTTTTTCTTCAAGTATTGTATGACTTGTTCATACTTTCTCATTACTTCAGGTGCGGGAGCTCCAGTTATCTCGTCTCTCGCATATTCTTCACTAGGCCAATCAATTTCAATTTTGCAGTCGGTCCACAAATCTACAGGGACCACAATGTCGAAAAAACCATCCAGGTCTTTCAGAAGACATTTCTGAACTTTTATGAAGCGTTCGACCTGTCGGTACCAATCGACTGGTTTCTCCCGTAATTTTGGAAAGTCATTTGTAAATGACACTATATCTTGTCTGGACCAAGGGACATGGACATATTTTCCCCCTGGGACTTCTCTCATGGGACATAATTTTTCTGGTTTGTCAGCTTCTTGTAGGACGTACTCAGCAGTCCGTGGTCTCTCCCTGCTATCTTCCTTTTTCTTTGCCCACCTGGCTTTCCACTTGTCTAGATCTCCCCATTTCTGTGCTAAATTTATTAGTTCTTTAATCTGCGTCTTCTTCCCTGCGGTATTCAGGTTTTCTAGATCTTTGTCTGAAAATTCTACCCTGTAGGATTTCTGTAGTACCTTGGATCTGCTGATATCTATTCCCATACAAACTGCCGTGTCCACTAATTTGTCATAGTATGTTTTTGCGTTCCGGGTAAGGTGTTTGCACATGAACAACAACTCATCTTCCTCCCGGACATTCAATCGTTCTAACCCCACATTCCCTGCGCTCAGTTCCTCTAGCTCTATTCTTAGTTTATAAATATCTAGTGGTTTCGGATGAGGGGTTCCCTTTTCTAATTCTCGGGTCCATCTTTCTATTTCCTCGGGAGTTACCACTGTCGCACATTGAGTTCCTGATGAGGACTCTATTAGTACGTCTTTGTTCCTAGTCTGAGTTCTCATTTGAGACATACTAGGTCCCTGCTCCCTGTTAGGCAGATCCATCAAGGAAGCCATGGACTCACATTCACTCGCTTGGTCATCAATAATGAGTGGTTCCCTTCTGGGCGGGGGCATCATCGGGGTTATGACTGGAGTTTTAGGAGTATTCATTCTGTCCCCATATAGGGGAAAAACTGGACCAATGGTTACTGGAATTGTCAGGGCTTCAGGATTTGGATTAATCTGAGCTATGGCATGTATGAGATCATTCCGCTGTCCTCTCAGGGCGTCCCTTTCCTGCTCGTGTAATACCCTATTCATGGGGGGATCCTGTATCATTTGGGGTACTAGAGAAGGATATAGATTCGGAGCTGATGGAGTGGACAAAACTAGTCCTTCACCAAAAGGGTTGTAATTCGGGACCACGGGGTCGGGTCTACTAAATCCCTCTCCTCCCGCTCTTCTCTGTTCTATCCCTGTGGAATCGGCTTCACTAACACTTCTTCTTCCTGAAGGTCTCAATGGAGTAGTTGAGCTCTGGGATCTGGCTTCTTCATTATAAGGCGGGGGACCTTTCATAAATAAGTCCTCTAAAAACTCATCTTCCGATTCACCCAGGGGCATCATGTGCCGGGTTTTCTCAGTACATTTCTTCCCTCCCGCCATCTCATTAGCTCCGCACATGGGGAATAACCCTTCTACCATCATATTTTGTCTCCATTGTTTTAATTTCTGCTCCTTGGTTTCTTTTACCATTTTTGGATACCATCGGGTCACTCCCTTGTCCATTCGGGGTCTGTCTCGCTCTAGAGCTTCAATTTCCCATTCCTCTAAAGCTTCATACTGAGTTAATCTAGGTCTGGGATGTAATTCATTCATTCGGGTCCTCAGGTTAAATAGGATTCTCCCGTTAAAAGTACCATCAATGGGAAAGGCTAAAACTCCATCCTCCGCAGTGTACTTTACCCAGTTCTCTAACCATACACAGGTATGATACCCTTTCTCCAACATCATGAAAGAGGCTGGAGTATCTGGCGGAGGAATGATCACGCCCTCCCTAGTTCGTACGGGTTTGTCAGTTTTGAAGAAATTCTTTATTTTGCTGGCAAATGACATTTTTCTCTTTCCTCCGTACATGTTGTGAGGTCTGCCTTTGCTCATCAACTCTTTATGACACCCTAGATTTCGTGGATCAGGCAGAAAATCAGGGTACCACATACACCGCTCGTAACAATCTATAAGCTCGGTGCGGAAAATGTTTACTTCGTTTTGTGCTTCCAATGCTAGCGCGACTCCAATTTCTCAACAACCAATCAGTGCAGAGGTTGCAAAGGTTCTCGACCAATGGGTGTGCGGCCTTTTCGCGAGACGCGTTCTCACGCTCAGTCACTCACCCCTCCCTTATAATTTCGGTTTCACTACACACCCGCTGGTTTAACCAATCCCAGCGCGGCACGAAGTGACGTCAGAGCAGCCCTTCGACTGTCTCCCTCCTTTACAAGGTAACGGAAACTTTGTATTTTCTCTAAGGTGCTAACGTAAATTTTAGTCAACAACGTGTAACATTCGCCATTGTGTAGGAGTGTTCTAAAGAGATAGAAAGTTCTTCTTTTACTGCAAGTAAACCACTTCTGTCTACTTTTCATACACTTCGGATAGACCTCTCTTGCCTACCCTCACGCAAGCATTAGAAAACCTGCTATTACCCAGTCTCATCCACTTCTTTCCGGGTTATATACTAAGCCTGGGGTTCGTCAGCGTTTCCCTTTGCTATCATACAAGCTCCGATGACTCTATTACTCCCTTAGTGTGACCCTTACTAGGTGATATCAGACCAAGGTTTCTATCAGAATCCCGTTACTTTCATTCATACAGTTTTCCGAAAAGACCTAATTAGCGCTTCCAGTTCCACTTGAACCATGCACTAATCTTTCCTCCCTACAAATGACCTCTGAACGCGATGGATTCTACTCACCATCCGTTATACAATTCCCCGGGGATTTCAGACAACACTCAACAATCACACACAATTGGTTAACAAAACATATAATATTTAGCAGCAATACATATATAAATCATTTAAACAATTTCGAAATCGATTTCTTTTGCAATAAAATATTAAGTAACACAATCAATATTAAAAAAACAATTTTAGCAGCACATTTATTTTTCACGGTTTATTTTCTAACTATCTTATCTACCTATCTTACTAGTCCTAACCATTCCTCTGCTTACCAGAAATTACTGATAGAGCGCGCGGGTCACCCGGCTCACCAAACTTTTCCACGCACTGGGCCCTGGCGTGATTGTTTCCAATGTTCACGTTTTACTACTGGGGTGAACCAGGCGATTTCACGCACGCTCCTATGAGTAATCGGTTGGGTGACTCTTACACCACATACTATTCACGTACCTGACTTACCACAGGCACATTACTCCTGACAGATCAGGAGCTAGCAGTGGACAGGTGATAAGGGTTTTCCTAAAAGGGAGAAGATTCTACTTTACACATTTGATACCTTTAATATTACTCTAATGTATAATGACCACAGACACCTTGATGGTTTTAAGGGTTTTATATAGTATAAGTTTAGAACGAAAATGTCATTACAAGTAGGCAAATGCACAGTAATACATCAATGATAAGTATTAGAACCAGAATATAACTTTGGAGGAGAGTGAGTATCATGGAATACAAGGGAAATACTATAGGGCATGAATCATAATGAATATTTATCTAATACAGTTTAATCTAGGGCAAGGACGTGAGGAAAAAACCTAATGTGTGACCTAATAATTTTATACTATTTCCTAAACCTTATGCTATCTTTCTAAATTCACGGCAACCATACTAAGGGAAAGGGAATAAGTGGAACAAGCTAGATAAACAGTCGGGTTTAACAATGTCCTATAGGAAGGGTAAAAGTGGAACATTTACTAATAATCAATTGCATGAAATTACATTCAAAGGGACAATGGAGAATATCACAGGCAAGATTGCTTTAATCAGAGGAGGAAAAGTTTAGGGTATAGTATAGACAGACACCTATGTCAATAGTTACCTAGGTGAGAATGAGGACTAACCCTGGCCACGGGTCAGTTGGGAAAGAACGGGACAAGGACCCTCAAGGATTCAGGGAATACCAGAAGGTGAGCAGGTACAGCTCATGGACAGTCAGGAGAGGATACCCCTCAGGTCTGGGTCAGGACTGGGTTCACCAAGGCACGACCAACCCCTCACAGCATCGGATGCAACGCCAGCGTTACCCCCTCTTCTGCACGGAATCCGCCAATAACCCCGATTGGGTTTTCGAATCTCCCAGCAAAGTGCTTCGCTTAGCACTTAGGACTAATTTCCACCCCTTGGAGTTTGTGGAAAGTTTCAGGCAGAATGCTCCACAGCACTCTGTATCAGGCACCTATAGAGTTCGTAGGGTCAGTGACAGGTCTGCTAGTCGGACAAGTCGGACAATTTCTCTAAGCTAAGCTAGGCTATTTATACAAGTTTAGATCCCCAAGACCACCCATAAATGTTGCAAAATGACAAAGTCCCATCTTCTGATTGGTCAAGGGAGGTGGTTTGGTCATAGTTACCACCTATACTGCACGTGACATTATCCCTCCCCCTAACACCTGGTTCCCAGGCCTACGTGTGGGAAAGTACAATAGAGAAGAAAAGGTTTGCAACATTGTTGCGCATTTCAGAATATAAATAGTACATCTTCAAGGGCAAAGGTGCGCCTGGAAAGGACAGTCCCCTTTTCAATGGCCAATCTGGTCAGGTTCCATTGCTGCACGTCCCAGATCTTAGGTCACGTGATGTGTGATACGTCAGCATCAAGATGGATCCCATCCCTAGTTCAAGGCCCTCATTTACGCGGTACATGAAAAGTAAGCGAAAACAAATTAATAACACAGAATAAAATGAATACACTGTACACCATGACCAACTACTCTTAATCCCTTATTTTATAATACTTATAGCATTAAGAGTTAGTGCAGAAAAGATGCATAGACAAAAAGCGGCTTAAGATAGCATGAAGCATGATTAGTGATAAGCGGCCATTTTAACAACAATGCGCATGTGCGAACTTTTCCCTCCAGATTGCGAGTGCGTCACATCACATGGGTATGACCGACGCATGCGCAGACTGGATTTCTGCAAAGCGGCCATTTTATTAATGTGCAAGCTTGATTACGATGAAAAAACACATAGGCAAGCCTCCTAGGGACACCCGTGTGTTGGGGAAATACAAATAAATGACAAACAATCGGAGTTAGTACAGTTATGATTTAAGCCGAGGTTCATGAAGAGAGCAAGTCGCGTTACGTGCGAATCCTTGCTCCATCAGAGCCTAACCACACATCTGATCTGATTGGCTGTCAGCACTTCATCCAAGAAGTGTTGGCAGCCATCTTGGGACCAATATACATGATAGCACCTCATTAAAAAGCATAGTAATTAATAGAGGGTTTTAGGACTTTAGTTACATTATAAATCATTTGTTGATGGTACCATACTCATTTTAGGAATTGTGGTGTGTTCTAAGGTGATTTTACCATGTGAAAAAGCCTTCTGCTGTGATATCATGAATCATGTTTGAAAGAAAACTAATATCTCAGGATTTTCCCACAGTGGTTTGGAAGGGGATCTATAAGCTAAACTGAAAGCATATTTTCTGTAAATTCACATTATCTTTCTCAGTCATGTGAGAATGAAGTCTGACATTCTTAGTAAAACATGTACATCCAACAAGGACAGAGACTGTCAGTTGATTCCTTTGTGTTCTACTGCAGCCTCCTAGAGTGTTCTAAAGAACAACTAGAGCGCTAACAGTCCTACTTATTACAAAGGTATAGCACACCTGAAGCCATCGTGATGGGAATAAAGTGGTAACTCTTAAAACATTTAATTTAAAAAGGAACAAAATGAGGGGGTATATTATGCCATAGAAAGTATTATTAGTGCTGCAGAAAGAAAAATTAGGGCACATTTTGAGTGACTTCTCAAATCCTCTTCTATTTCATTAAAAAAAAATCTGACATGCAGTCTCCCAAGATGGCCACCAGAGACAAAAGAGCCTAAATATAGCCCAAATATCACCCAGATGTAGCCCAAGTATAGCCCAATGACAGAATGTCCCAGAGTGTTCTAAATAACAACTAGAGCGCAAACAGTCTTACTCATGACATAAGTATGGCACACCAGAAGCCATCTTGATTGGAATGATGTGGTAAGTCTGAAAACATTTAATTTAAAAAGGAACAAAATCAGGGGGTTCATTTTGCCATAGAAAGTATGATTAGTGCTTCAGAAAGAAAAATTAGGGATCATTTTGAGTGACTTCTCAAATCCTCTTCTATTTCATTAAAATAATTCTGACATGCAGACTGAAACATGCACTTTGAATACCAGCAGCAGGCTTTCCTGGTGAGCTGTAGCTTTACTACAGTGATCTAATGAGCAACTAGAGTGCTAACATTCAGAATTTATGGCAAATGTGTGACACATCTGAATGCCTTCTTGATGGAACCAAAGTAAACAAGCATTGAAAATGCAATAGATCTCGCCCTCGTTTAAGTTAAAGCCATTCTGTTTGTAATGAGGTGGCTTTTTAGCTTTGCTTTTATTAGTGTTTTTTAAACTTTCATGTAAATAACATGCATCTGTATGCATATATGTATATGTATGCATGCATTTATATTTGTATTTATATAGATATACAGATTATATATGTTTATATATGTATGTATATATATATATATATATATATATATATATATATATATATATATATACATACACATATATAAATGCATATGCATATATATGCATATATATATGTGTATATGTGTGCGTGTAGAGAGAGGTAGAGAGGTAGAGGTGTAGAGGTAGAGAGGTAGAGGTAGAGAGGTAGCGGTAGAGAGGTAGAGACTAGTAGAGAGAGAAGTAGAGAGAGGTAGAGAGTAGAGAGTGAGTAATAGAGAGTAAAGAGTGAGTAGTAGAGAGTAGTAGAGAGCAGTAGAGAGAGTAGCAGAGAGTGAGTAGTAGAGAGTAGAAGAGTGAATAGAAGAGTGAGTAGTAGAGAGTAGTAGATAGTGAGTAGTAGAGAGTAGTAGAGAGTAAGTTGTAGAGTTAGTAGTAGAGAGCAGTAGAGAGTAGTAAAGAGTGAGTAGTAGAGAGTAGTAGAGAGTGAGTAGTAGAGAGTGAGTAGTAGAGAGTGAGTAGCAGAGAGAGAAAATAGTAGAGTAGTAGAGAGTGAGTAGTAGAGTGAGTAGTAGAGAGTAGTAGAGAGAGAGTAGTAGAGAGTGAGTAGTAGAGAGTAGTAGAGAGTGAGTAGTAGAGTGAGTAGTAGAGAGTGAGTAGTAGAGAGAGATTAGTAGAGAGTGAGTAGTAGAGAGTAGTAGAGAGTGAGAAGTAGAGAGTGAGTAGTAGAGAGTAGTAGAGAGTGAGTAGTAAAGAGTGAGTAGTAGAGAGAGAGTAGTAGAGAGTGAGTAGTAGAGAGTAGTAGATAGTGAGTAGTAGGCAGTGAGTAGTAGAGAGAGAGTAGTAAAGTAGTAGAGAATGAGTAGTAGAGAGTAAGTATTTGAGAGTAGTGGAGTAGGAGAGAGTAAGTAGTAGAGAGTAGTGGAGAATATTCCAAAGTTTGGCACAGCACCACTTGCACAATAAGTCCAATCAAATCATATCACTTAGAGTCCTTATTGAAGCGCTGAATCTCGGTGTATATTCAAATGCTTTTATTTTCCTTTAGTTTATGTACCACAGCCAGCCGAAACGTTTCGTTCTGTACAACAGAACTTCTTCAGGGCGTTCTTATTTCCTTCAAGTTATGTCGGTATCCTGTTGTCATATAACTAGATATTTCTTCCAAATGTTAGACGAGATGCAAGTACATTCTTATTCAAAGTGACTAGGTATCAATTTTACCCACACAATTCGGGCAGACTTGAGTAATTTATAGCATCCTCAAAGTCAGTCTTTCAAATATTCCAAAGTATAGGACATGATAATCCAAATCCAAATGTTTCTCAAGAAAAGTCATTTTCAATCGTTCAGAATATCGGTGTTTGGGCAGATATGACCCAGGGACCCCCAGTATGCAAGGGGAATTAGTCCCCCCTCTGCAAACGCACCAGTGTCCTGCGTTGCAGAGAGGTGTAAAAAGGGGCAAAGCCTCATTACACCTCTGTGCAATGCAGCCCCCTGGCGCATACTGGAGGTTCCAGGTGGGCTAGTTGGCCCCCAGGGACCCCTAGTATGCAAGGGGAATTAGTTCCCCCTCTTCAAACATGCACAGGGGCTGCGTTGCAGAGAGGTGTAAAAAAGGGTGTGGCCTCATTACACCTCTCTGCAATGCAGCCCCCTGGGGCATACTGGAGGCTCCTGGTGGGCTAGTTAGTCCTCAGGGACCCCCAGTATGCAAGGGTAATTAGTTCCCCCTCTGTAAACACGGCAGGCGGCTGCGTTGCAGAGAGGTGTATCAAGGGGCAAAGCCTCATTACACCTCTGCAATGCAGCCCCCTGGCGCATACTGGAGGTTCCAGGTGGGCTAGTTGGCCCCCAGGGGCCCGCAGTATGCAAGGGGAATTAGTTCCCCCTCTTCAAACATGCACGGGGGCTGCGTTGCAGAGAGGTGTAAAAAGGGGCGTGGCTTCATTACACCTCTCTGCAATGCAGTCCCCTGGCGCATACTGGAGATTCCTGGTGGGCTTTCAGGTCTTATATAGTTAGGAATTAGCATTTAAAAAACCTTTGAAATTCACTGAAAAAAACATAGGTTTCAGGCCTTATATAGCTAGGAATTAGTATTTTAAAAACGTTTAAAATTCACTAAAAAAACTATACGTTTTAGGGGTGTTATAGTTAGCTGGACATTTCACTCATACAAAACCATTCGAATTGCTCCTATATAGTTAGTTGTACTAACTATATTTCGCGCACCCGCAATCCACTGCTGATGATGTCACATATTACATCATTCATGACAAGGTCAGTAACATCACTGATGACTGGTAAAGGTGTCCTGTGGCTGAGAGTTGCTTCGGCGCCTCGCTGCTGGTCGCGCGCTCCTAGTGCGCTGTACTGCTGTATTTTAATTGCCCGTTTTGCAGATTTCATTTAATTTTCTTTTGCTTATCCCCTGTTTTTATTTCTGGTCCTGCCCCTTACCTGCACCATAATTTCCAAGGAAGACCCACCGCTGTTTAGCGGGTCTGGTTCCGGGGAGGTCGTGGGTGGTGAGTGCCATCTTGGTTTGGGAAGGGATTTGGAACGCCATCTTGGAGCGTCCCTGTGATCGGGGACGCTGAGAGCAGGCTATTTAGGGCGAGCTCAGCGAGGGGGCAGCCTGGTAAAGGTGTCCTGTGGCTGAGAGTTGCTTCGGCGCCTCGCTGCTGGTCGCGCGCTCCTAGTGTGCTGTACTGCTGTATTTTAATTGCCCGTTTTGCGGATTTCATTTAATTTTCTTTTACTTATCCCCTGTTTTTATTCCTGGTCCTGCCCCTTACCTGCACCATAATTTTTAAGTAGACCCACCGCTGTTTAGCGGGTCCGGTTCCGGGGAGGTCGTGGGTGGTGAGTGCCATCTTGGTTTGGGAAGGGATTTGGAACGCCATCTTGGAGCGTCCCTGTGATCAGGGACGCTGAGAGCGGGATATTTAGGGCGAGCTCAGCGAGGGGGCAGCCTGGTAAAGGTGTCCTGTGGCTGAGAGTTGCTTCGGCGCCTCGCTGCTGGTCGTGCTGGTCGTGCGCTCCTAGTGTGCTGTACTGCTGTATTTTAATTGCGCGTTTTGCGGATTTCATTTAATTTTCTTTTACTTATCCCCTGTTTTTATTCCTGGTCCTGCCCCTTGCCTGCACCATAATTTCCAAGGAAGACCCACCGCTGTTTAGCGGGTCCGGTTCCGGGGAGGTCGTGGGTGGTGAGTGCCATCTTGGTTTGGGAAGGGATTTGGAACGCCATCTTGGAGCGTCCCTGTGATCGGGGACGCTGAGAGCAGGCTATTTAAAGCTCGCCTCCTAGCGCGCAGCGGTAACGCGCAGCGGAAGCGCCTTCTCTGCGCCTGAGTCGCGCCAGAGTCCTGCCCGTCTGCGCTCATCAGCGTCTCGGAGGCGTTTGACGTAGACCCGGTGGTTCCTTTGGCCTAGTGTTGTTTTCCTGGGTTTGGTTGTAGGTTCTGCCTGCATGTTCACGTATTCTTCTTCGGAGCTTTTTGCTCTGCGCACACAGTCCTCTAACTGCCATTACGTTCTTCCGTGTGGTCGCTCCTTCAGGAAGGGCTGTTCGGCATGTGGCTGGCGGGCCTCAGTTTTGAAGGTTTCTGCCAGGATGCCCCCTCCTATACGTCATCAATCCTCTCTCCTCAACACTAGATCACTCGGCAGACATGCCGTTGACATCAGGAATCTGCTGTACGGCTCTAAAACAACTTGCCTGTTCATTACGGAGACTTGGCTAGGAGAGTGTTCAGGTGCTGATCTGGCGACTGCCATTCCTTCTAACTATAATATCTTCAGGAAGGATAGAGTGGGAGGCAGAGGCGGGGGGGTGGCTCTGATTGTGGAGAAGAATGTCCCCTGTTCTATCTTCGCCGTTGAGAATATCTCTGGGTGTGAAGCCTTAGGTTTTACCCTCGGGCTCTCTCCCTGTCAAAGGTGCACTGGGATCCTTGTCTACAGAGCTCCTGGGCCCCTGGGCTCTTTTTTTGATGATCTGCAGGCGGCACTATCGGTGCCTTGCCTTAGATCGGAGCACTGCATCCTGTTGGGGGATCTGAACGTCCATATGGATAATGTAGCGGATCCTGACACCATTAAATTGCAGGATACTGTGGCTCCGTTGGGGCTGATTTCTTATATCACTAGCCCCACGCATATCAAAGGCCATACTATTGACCAGATTTTCTCGACCAGGATGATTGAAGTGTCCTTGCCGCGCCCTGTGCCTTGGACTGACCATTTTTAATTGATTTTTGGATTTTTTCTTCCGCCATGACTGGTTCTAGAGTGCTGAAAGAGGTGACTCGGATGGGGCGGCCTTTCCATCAAGTTATTGTGGAAATGCTGTCCAATGCTTTGCACTGCCATCCCTGTCGACTCTCGGGCAACCTGGAGGAAAGTCTAGATTCTGTCCAGAAGTGGCTGTCAGCTAGATTTGATGAGCTTGCCCCGGGGAAACCAGCTAAATCGGTGGCCAGACATGTCTCGGCCCGTGGTTTACTCCTTCTCTGGGAAAAATGCGCCAGGACTGCAAGAAAGCAGAGAGAATGTGGCGGCGCAAGTATAACCCGGATGATAAATCTAAATATCGGGATGTAATTAGGAGCTATCATAAGCATATCTCCGAGGGTAAAAAAGTTTACCTGGAGCGCAGAATTGACGAGGCGAAAAATAGGAGTAAAGAACTCTTTAGGAATGTAAAGGAGTTCATTTCCCCTCCCTCGAGCTCGCCCTCCCATTCTCACTCCGAGGTCTGGATTAGTCAGCTGGGGGACTTTTTCATAAATAAAATTAAGTCCATTCAGGACACTTTTCCAGGCGCCGAGTACAGTCCTTTCGGATTTTCCTTCCCTATCCGTAACTTCCTCCCTTGATCTTCTCTCCCGGCTGCAGTCTGGCTCGCCGTTGGATCCTTGCCCAGCGAAATGTCTAGGAAATATAGCGCCTGCAATTAACAGCTTGCTTAATCCGCTGCTCAATCTCTCCTTGACCACGGGCGAAGTTCCTTCGGCCTGGAAATATGCTCTGATCCTGCCACTACTCAAAAAGCCCACTTTGGATCCTCTTGTCCACGCTAACTACAGGCCGATCTCCCTTCTCCCTGCTCTGGCAAAGGTGATCGAGAAACATGTACAGCTATCTATCTCCAACTATATAGAGAGCAATAACATCTTACATGATTCCCAATCATGCTTCCGTGCTAACTATAGCACGGAGAAAGCTTTGCCGATGCCATCAGAGAGACGCTTGATCTGGAGGGGAAGGCTATTCTGGTTATGCTGGACTTGTCGGCGGCGTTTGACACCGTCCCCCATGCCGGTCTCCTTTCTAGACTCTGGGAGATCGGTTTTCGTGGGACGGTGTGGAACTGGTTTAAATCCTTTCTGACCGGCCGGCGACAAGTGGTCTGGGCACCTCCGTTCTCCGCGGAAATGCCGCCGCTAGAGGTGGGGGTCTCTCAGGGGTCTATCCTGAGCCCCACCCTTTTTAATATCTATATGGCCCCTCTGGCGGCGGTAGCGGAGTCCTTTGGTGCCCGGATCATATCCTATGCTGATGACACCCAGCTCCTTTTTACATCTAAAAAGGGAGAGGCTTTTGATGGTGGTCTGATCAGGGAATGCCTGGGTGCGGTCTTCGACTGGTTTCGGCAGCACAGTCTGAAGTGCAACTCCGATAAGTCGGAGCTGCTTTTTTTCGGTTGTCCGCCGGATCCCAGTTGGAAGACCTGGTGGCCCCAGGACATGTTTCCGCCTGATGTGGCCTCTGTGAAGGCCAAAAACCTTGGTGTACAATGTGATGACAGCCTCTCTTTCGGACCCCAGATTATCGGTCTGCGGGACCAACTCATTGTTTGTATTTGTAGATATTGCTTTGAGTGATATAAGGCGCAGGGTAAGCGTTTCACATTTAACCACGTGGTGAAAGGTGGAGGTTCATGAGTCAGAACACACACATACACCATACACAAATGAGCTGGTCCCGCATTTGCCGGATTGTTTCTTACGCATATGTTTAATTTCTGTTCAGTTTTCAGGCCCCAGAAGAAGAGCCTTGTTCGGCTCGAAATGCATCGGGCATCAAATGAAAAAATGCAATGAATAATTTGATATGCTTGTTGAGTTTACAAATTTTGCTGTCAGATCTGCTTATTGTCGAAATAATTGAGAATGTTTTGTTGAAAGTTTTTGAACCGAAAAAAATGTGTTTAATTTGATCTACTTTTGAAAAAGAAAAAAATGATAAAACTTTATTTAAACAAATAAACAAAAAAGTGTCCTGCAACAGTGCACAGTGGTCGGGTGTGATTTCACTCGAGGTAGGTAGGGTCAGTTTTGGCACGTGAGGACATACGGGCCACCACTGTAGCACGCATAGAGTACTCATAAGTTAAGCTGAAATATACATAGAGGTAAAATAGTTAAAAACTGGTGTGCTTCTCCTCTATATACTTTTCTGTTGGATATTTGGGACCATCTCCCTTGTCTCTGGACCCGATGGAGTGGGTTGTTTACTTTGGGAGGTGCTGGGAGAAGATTGGGGAGGGTTTCTGGTCAGTTCTCTGACCTCTGCCGCAGCATAGTTGTTTGGGTGCCGGCGTTGCATGTGGCGAATCATAGTATTGTTGCCAAAAGAATACTTTTTGGCAGGGTTCCCCCTGGAAAGTACAGTGCCACAGATCAGACATGTAACTTTTGGAGCATTAACTTTCTTTAGGCCCGTTGGGATTTTAAAAAACTCCCAGACAATGTGCTCCTTTGGCTTATAGGGGGTATTATCTTCAGGCAGGAGCCGCCTCTCCTCCTCCTCCTCCTCCTCTTCTTCTTCTCCACCACTGTGGTGTTGTGGTGGTCCTTGTGGTGGTGGTGGTTGAGATGCTCCTGATGCTGCTGCAACTCTAGCCATTTCTCAGTACAAATAGGTCTGCAAACAGGTCTTCCTCAGTCAAAGTACAAAGTGAGAATGAGGAAAAAAGGTGGGGGCTTTCATCATTTGGAAAAAAAACTGTTCTGAACCAATGAAAAGTGTTATTTTCAGGTCACATGACCCGACGCGCTTACGCTACGCGCCCCGGGGCGCATACGTAGCGCGATCGTATGCGCTCGGGTGCTTCCGGGTGTTTCCAGGTGCGCTTACGCCGTGCGTATCATGCAGACGCGGCTACGCGATACGTCACAATGATGTTTTTGTTCGCGGCAATAGCGCAAATGGGACGCTCACCGGTACGCGCACCGCGGCGCCCCGCAAGACTGCGCTTTCCCATGCGCACACCGGTACGCGCACCGGGAGCGCTCCAGGGCAAAAAAAAAAAAACATGAAGAATATACATAAAAAAATAGTATTACATAAATATACAATATAGGATTCATTATAAAAATATTATATTTGATAGCAATAGAAATTTGCTATTAAAAAACCTTTGAAATTCACTGAAAAAAACATAGGTTTGAGGCACTATATATAGTTAGGAATTAGCATTTACAAAACCTATGAAATTCACAGAAAAAAACATAGGTTTCACACCAGTTATAGTTAGGAATTAGCATTTAAGGAACCTATTAAATTCACTGAAAAAACCATAGGTTTGACACCAGTTATAGTTAGCTGGAAATTTTACTGACATAAAACCATTGAAATTCCCACGTTATAGTTAGTTGGACTCACTATAACTTGCGCGCCTGCAATCTACTGCTGATGACGTCACATATTACATCACTCATGACATGGTCAGTGATATCACTCAGTGAATATATATACACACACACAAACTTCCTCCCATGGAGAAAATAATGAATAACGCACTCGCAGGAAAGGAATATATCCCCAACTCTTCGTTATTTCTTATTTCATAAATAAAGCATCTCCCAGGTCTCAAAAAGAACCATTAAAAACACTTCACATTACATCATGTGATTTGTGATGTCATCCTGATATTATCACGAACAGAGGATTCTGGTACTCGTAGTCAAATGGTAATACGTGTATGTTGGTGCAGACCAGCGACACACTTTTAGTTTTAATACTGATGTTACTATTGAATTAGAACATTTTTAATTCATATAATTTCCTTATATTATTGCCGGTTCTAAAAATGTATATTTATTTTTTGGATGTTTAATCGTATTTTAAGGTTACGTTAAACTTCTCTCCTTATACGCCACATGATCTAATTTTAGAGACACTTCCCTTACTTTTAAGGCTTTTAATATTGGATTCAATATTCAGTACTCGGGATCTGATTTATCGCGCCTCAGCAAATTTTGCGGAGACACCATAAAAAATTACTGTGCTTAAACCTATGTTTCCAACCCTCCAGTGGGTCAAAATGGTGGTAGATTAATTGCTTATTAAGGTATTACCTATTCATATGCTCTTCTGCACATGTACTTATTTTTCTATTTTTCTATTTTAAGCCCTACAGTGAGCCTTCAATCTCTAGTTGTATTCTGATCTTATTTTAGTCTGCCAACTAAGACATGGTCTTTTTAGCGAGATCCATTTACTTGGATTTTAATTTTTTAAACACTGACAATTTATAATTTTTGGCCTGTTCTGAATCAGCATAAGAATTAAACCTACAACATTTGAAATATTACTACTACCATGTATTATTCATATCTCTAAAAAACGAACATGCTAATCTTAACCAACACAAAGAGAAATTAAAGTTCCTCAAAGATGTACATATAATTCCTCACTCTGATTGAGACCCTAAGGAGTAAAAATTCAAAAGTTCAAAATTTGTCGAGATTCTCTCTGTCTCAGTTTCTTTTCCCGATCTCCACCTCTCTCACTGGTAGAGATCATTTCAAGTGCGTAAAAACGCAAAGTTTTCCAAACACCACCATGATTTGTTTCCATGGGCTTCGCAACTGCGTTGCTCCTGTCACAGTTGCTCGTACATGCTCGAGTATTTGTTTTTTCAACTCGCATTTTGTGCTGCCAAAGTATTTTCATGCGCACGGGCATTCAATTACATGTACGACATACTGACTCTTACATGTAATCAGCTCTTTAATCTGCCATATTTTGTTGTTCGGCAATGTTACCATAGTTGTATTCTTGGCGAACTGACAGACTTTACAAGATTGACATTTGATAAAACCTTTGTTTTTCAACTATTGTGTTCCTTTCTTTTTTCCAAATTTTTGATGATGGGTATGTATCAGTTTGTCTCTTAAGTTTTGTGCATGGCGGTAAGTGACATTAGGATGTTTACCCATCATTTTCCCAGCCGTGGGGTCAAGTTGTAATAACTTCCATTTTTTCTTAAGATTTGGACAATCTGTTTGGATTCCCTGGTATATTACAAAATTAGTCTTACTGGATCCCCAGCTTTGTGTTCCTCGTTTGGTGTCGGATTTTTGATTTTCAACGTTTCCTCTCGTTTTTTATCATTTGCTCGTTGCCATCCTCTTTTAATGATGTTCTCCTTATAACCACGTTGTCTAAATCTCCCGATTGTTTTCTGGCTGTGCTCCTCCCATTCTTTCTCTTTCAAGCAAATGCGATGGAGTCTCAGGAATTCCCCATATGGGATGTTCTCAATCACTGTTGCTTTATGAAAACTATATGCGTGCAGAGTGGCATTGATAGATGTCTTTTTCCTGTGGAGAGTGGTTTCTATTTTATTGTTGGCAATATACATTTCTGTATCCAAAAAGATGACTCTCTGACTACTGATGGAATATGTGAATTTGAAATTTGCCTCTGTTGATTTTAAGATTTTAAAATACTCCTCAATTTTCTTTTCTGTACCATCCCACACAATTAAAAGATCATCAATATATCTTAACCACTTTGTGATCTTATTGACAAATCTATCATTATTGGGGTGCCATGCAATTTATTTTTCCCACCACCCCATGGTGAGGCGCGCATATCCTGGACTAAAAGAAAACCCCATGGCACATCCTTTAATTTGTTAGTAAATTTCTTCTCCAAATAAGAACACATTTTGCGTAAGACACATTTCTATCATATCCATAAGCATTTGGTTGTGAAATTAAATTTGAATATCTTGTTCTTTGAGAAAGAAACTGCATGCCATTAGGCCAATGTTGTTATCAATGTTTGTGTAAAGAGATGTTACATCCATTGTTATGAGACGGTATGATGCCTGCCATGCAAGATCCTCTAGGTGTCTCAAAAGATCAGTAGTATCTTTCAAATACAAACTTAAATTCAACACAAAGGGCATTACGAAAAAATCAATATAACTTGCTACTGGCTCCAATAAGGATCCCTTTGTGGAGACAATAGGTCGCCCTGGCGGTTTGCTAGGGTTTTTGTGTACTTTTGGCAGGAAATACACAGTTGCCGTTATTGGGTGGTCTGTGGTAAGGAATTTTCGTTCGTCATTATCGATAATATTCTCAGTTTCCCATTGATAGATTTTCTTGTCCAATTTTTCTTTGTATAGAGGTGTTGGATTTTATTTCAATTTCCTACAATACTGTTTATTCTTTAATTGATGATGGGCTTCTGATTCATAATCTGTGGTGTTCTGAATGACGACATTACCACCTTTGTCTGCCATTTTAATTGTTATCAATTTGTCCTCCATCAGATTTTTCAAGGCCATCCTTTCTTCTTTTTTGAGATTATCATTGTATTTGGTCCCATTTATTTTAAAAATATATTGGACCATGGCTTCTTGAAACAGATCCATCTTATTTCCTTGCGGTAATTGGGGATAAAAACGCAAAGGTGGTTTCTTACCACTCAGGCCCGACCCCTTTTGCGGGCAGGCGGTGGATTCAGTAACTGTGTTCTGATCATCCATTACATCCAGATTGACCAGGGTCACAAAGGCCGGCATATCCACTGTTGTCAAAATTGGGTCACCCATTTCAAATTCACTTTTTTCTTTTTTTCTTTTCGTGAAATTGGCCATCTCCTGATTCTCCTGAAAGATTTTGGCCAGTTTAATCTTTTTCACTTATTTATAAATGTCAATACGTGTCTGGGCCATATCCATTGTTTGTGTAGGGCAAAAATTATTTCCATGTTTTAAAAGCGAGATCTCATCCTCCGTGATGTCTCGGGTTGACAGAATTATTACCACTAGTCCCTTATTCTCTTGTTGGACAGGCATTGGGCTTACTTGGAAGTTTTCTGACGCATGCTCCTGGTTTTTGTTCCCATTTCCTTGGAGCCACTTTCTTCAGTTGCCTCTCCTTGTTGCTTTTTTGTTGTTGTTTGTCCTGTTCCTCTCGGGGCCCATTTGCGTCCTCTTCCTCTGCCTCTCGGGGTTTGATATTGGCCCTGGTTTTGTTCCCAATGTCTCTGTTGGAGTACTAGTCGCATGTCCCCTAAAAATTCCCGTTTCGGTTGTTCCCCACTTGGTTCAGCCTTATTTTCACTGGCCTCCGTGGATGTAAGTGACGTGACACTGCTTGAACTTGGTGCAATATGCATCATCTGACCTTGATGTTTAAAAATATAAAACTTTTTAGCATATGTGAATATGCGCCCTTGCGCATAATCCTCTTTGTCCCTCTGAAATTTGGACTGTTTCCTGGCTTTGACCACTTCTTCATGTTTGTCCACATATTTTTCTAAATCCTCCCTTAATTTTGTCATTTCAGGGTTCATATCTGTTTCCGCCAATTCCTTTTCAAGTTCTTGTAACTCTGCTTTTATCTTCATCAATGCAATTTCAATATGTTTCACTAAAATATTCATGAGGCCTAAGGAGGAATTAAGTACATGTTCCCCCCATTCCTGCAGCAGGTCATTGCTTGCATCTTGCTGACTCGGCATAAGGGAAATCCTCAAACCCCTAGGTACTCTTCGTACGAGATCAGGAAAAGAAACTGAGACAGAGAGAATCTCGACAAATTTTGAACTTTTGAACTTTTACTCCTTGGAGTCTCAATCAGAGTGAGGAATTATACGTACATCTTTGAAGAACTTTAATTTCTCTTTGTGTTGGTTAAGATTACCCTGTTCGTTTTTTAGAAATATGAATAATATTTGTGGTGCATACATGGTAGAAGAAATATTTCAAACTTTGTAGGTTGATTCTTATGCTGGTTCAGAGCAGGCCACAAATTATAAATTGTCAGTGTTTTAAAAAAAAATCCAAGTAAATGGAACTCGCTAAAAAGACCATGTCTTAGTTGGTAGACTAAAATAAGATCAAAATACAACTAGAGGTTGAAGGCCAACTGGAGGGCTTGAAATAGAAAAAAAAATAAGTATATGTGCAGAAAAGCATATGAATAGGGAATACCTTAATAAGCAATTAATCTACCACCAATTTGACCCACTGGAGGGTTTGAAGCATAGGTTTGAGCACGGTCATTTTTTATGGTGTCTCCGCAAAATTTGCTGTGGCGCGATAAATAAGATCCAGAGTACTGAATATTGGATTCCATATTAAAAACCTTAAAAGTAAGGGAAGTGTCTCTAAAATTAGACAATGTGGCGTATAAGGAGGGAAGTTTAACGAAACCTTAAAATACGATTAAACATCAAAAAAAACTAAATATACATTTTTAGAACCAGCAATAATATAAGGAAATGATATGAATTAAAAATGTTCCAATTCAATAGTAACATCAGTATTAAAACTAAAAGTGAGTCGCTGGTCTGCACCAACATACACGTATTACCATTTGACTACGAGTACCAGAATCCTCTGTTCATGATAATATCAGGATGACATCACAAGTCACATGATGTAATGTGAAGTGTTTTTATTGGATGGTTTGAATCTGTTAGTTTGTCACTGTGAGCAAGTTATCAGGAGATAACAAAACGCGTCGGTTCTTTTTGTGACCTCGGAGTTGCTTTATTTATGAAATAACAAATAAAGAAGAGTTGGGGATATACTCCTTTCCTGCGAGTGCGTTGTTCATTATTTTCTCCGTGGGAGGAAGTTTGTGTGCATATTAAGTCGGCGAGGGTCTGTCAACTGGCTAACTAACAAGAAAGGCTTTTTTAAATGCAGTTCATGCCGTGCATGCAAGTTTGGGACAAATAAACAGACCTTTGTAGATCCTTTTTCGAATATGCCTAATCAAATTACAGGCTATTTTACGTGTAAAACAGACTTTGCAGTCTATATTTTAGAATGCAGTTGTCAATTGTTATATGTCGGCAGCACTAAACTTCCTGTTTTTAATCGTATTTTGCAGCACTTACGGGCAATCGTTAATTCAGATCCGTCTTACCCGGTTGCCCGACATTTTAAATTGGTGCACCAAAATAATCTTCAGGATTTAAAATATTATGTTATTGACGCGGTTCCTAAATCTATTAGAGGAGGGAACCGGGAAAAGAAACTATGTCAACTAGAGAGTCAATACATTGTGCGCCTTAACACCAACATGCTGAATGGGCTTAATAATGGAGAGGATTTGGTCAACGTCCTTTAAACTGTAGAATATAGTCTGTTGTTTTACAATCAATTTGGATATGTTTTTACTTTCTATGATGAAATGAAACTACTCTCTGAGATTCTGCTACTTATTTAATGAAACTTTTTGTAAAATCAAATTTGGAATTCTCTTAATATTTGATTGTGTATATATATCATTGTTGAGTTTTAGATAATATAATGAAATATTTATTGTATTTATTGGCTTTTATGAATTCCACCTATGATTGAAGGGTTTTTATTGGTTTAACTGGGTTCTTAGTTTTACTAATAAATTTCTCTGGCAGGGGTGTAGTGAATTTGCCAATTATGCAATAATTTATTGTGATTTGTATTCTCTACATATGATGGTGATACTGCAGATATTAGAGACACTGCTTATCATCTGCATTTTTATTCTTTCTTTCAAAACAACTATTTGATAAGCTTACAACATCATGTTTTGCCACTCTTTGTTAAATTTTCACTTTTGTTCATCTTATTTTAAATTGGATTTTTCTGACTAATACTAGGTTTATTTCTGTATTTAGTCATTGCACTTTGGGTGTACCTTATTATTGGCTCTTTTTTCTCCCTTGTAATACAATTTAAATGTGAAATAGATACTTACGGATTTATAGTTATTTGGGCACTAGCCCCACATTTTTTAACTGTAAATACTTTGTATGATATTGTGTGTTATTTATCTAGCACTACAAAGATATAGTCTGTTTTCTATTTCCATATAACATTGGGAGTATCTATAATGTTGCAGTGAGGTATTTAAGGGCGTGGGCTTTTCACGCATGTCATGTGATCAAGGCCGGGGCAACCTGGTTGAAACGCGTCATGTTGGTGGAAAATAAAACTGCACTTTAAGTAACTACCTTTTGTTGCGGTCCGTTCCTGATTTGAGGCGCTGGGTGGAGGTTTTGCCCTGCTGTGCTGCTTCACAAGGATTTGGTTGTCATATATATATATATATATATATATATATATATATATATATATATATATATATATATATATATATTCACTGAAAAAAACATAGGTTTTAGCCCATATATAGTTAGGGATTAGCATTTACAAAACCTTAATTTACTCGCACAAAACCATAGAAATTCGCATATATAGTTAGATGCAATAACTATATATCGCGCACCCGCAACCCACTGCTGATGATGTCACATATTACATCATTCATGACATGGTCAGTGACATCACTGATGACATCACTGATGACATCTCAAATGACATCACTGATGACATCTCAAATGACAACATCCAGTGACTGTATGTTTCTGTAATTTAAAATATGTCTTACATATTGAAGAATGAGTGGATGTATAAGTGTTTGGATGAAGGATTTAGTAGGTGCATGACTGACTGTATGAGAGAATGATTAAATGTGTCTCACTGAGTGCATGGGTTAGTGACTAAACTGTCTTAATTTGTGCATCATTATTACTGTAGTTCTGTAAACTGCTGCATGTGTTGATCAGTAGCTATATGAGTAACTATATGGGTTATTGATTGGTTGCCCAAATATTTGTATGGGAGACTGAGTGTGTGTGTGGGGGTGGCTGGGAGGTGTGTGACTCTGTGCATAGATGTGTGAGCAGTTGATTCAGTAGATGTATGGGTTCAAAAGTGCATGTGAAAACAGCTGTATGGGCGGTTGACTATCAGCATGAGTGCATTGGTGAGTAATTGGACTTCTCAGTGCTACATGTCAAAGTAAGTACATATGTAAAACACAGTACATGTAAGAGTTGACATATATAAATAGCTGTGCATAAGAGCCAGTGAATGTGTGAGTGGCTGTATGGATCATTGTGAACTTGTATCAGGGATTGTATAAGAGAGTAAATATGTGTTAGTATATGTTTGATTAAGTAAGGTGTGTATAACTGTATAGTTGAAGAAATGGAGGTGCGATTGATTCTTTGCATGACTGACTAGGTGTGTGAGTAACTCCATGGATGACAGTCTGTGAGAGTCTGTTTACACTGATTGTATCTAAGGTTATATTAGAGTCTGAAGAGGTTGATCGTATTATCACATGAATGATATCATCAGTGATGTGATCAGTAATGACAAATGAGATGTTATCAGTGATTTTACAAGTGATGTCATTTGAGATGTCATCAGTGATGTCATCAGTGATGTCACTGACCATGTCATGAATGATGTCATTTGAGATGTCATCAGTGATGTCATCAGTAATGTCACTGACCATGTCATGAATGATGTAATATGTGACATCATCAGCAGTGGGTTGCGGGTGCGCGATATATAGTTATTGCATCTAACTATATATGCGAATTTCTATGGTTTTGTGCGAGTAAATTAAGGTTTTGTAAATGCTAATCCCTAACTATATATGGGCTAAAACCTATGGTTTTTTCAGTGAATTTCAATGGTTTTTTAATAGCAAATATCAAAAGCAGTCAAATGTCAAGTACGTGATAGGTAAAAACTTTTTCGTGTTTATGCACACTGATGTGCTTTGAACGCTGCCCCCCCCCTCTTTTCTCTTAGTAGTACTCTCTCTTTGCAGATAGTCAAGGGTAGTTAACGCAGGCCTTTGCCCCCGTTGTAATCCGTCGTGCCTGCTTGTCTCTCCATTTGATTGATTGTTATCCAAGCATTTACTGTTTTAGAATTGATTCTCTTTGGTTCATTCTCTATTTACAAACAAGCACAAAGTCGCAATACTCTGTTTAGTCTTTGCAGATAGTGAAAAATCGTGTAAAAAAACAAAAGTAATCGAGCAAAATCAGTAGGCCACTAATGGGATCTCTTTTTGACCTCGCTAAAATAGAAACATTAGGAACAACCCTTCATGAGAAATACGAAAATAGTGAGATGAACTGAGCTCCACACCATGATGGCTGCAAGACAGCTCGGCTCCCCAACCCACCCCACCCAAAATAACGATAAACTCTATGCAAATATTATAAATATATACAACACACCAGCAAAGTAACAGGGTAAAACATTTTATTAAATAACTATTTACATAACTATTTTATACTTTTTGTTGTCTGATCCGGCTAGCTCAATCGATCGAGCATGAAACTCATGC
The DNA here is from genome assembly GCF_964263255.1 of Lissotriton vulgaris. Classification (NCBI taxonomy): domain Eukaryota; kingdom Metazoa; phylum Chordata; class Amphibia; order Caudata; family Salamandridae; genus Lissotriton; species Lissotriton vulgaris. Next base: position 802,326,118 of record NC_141694.1, on the reverse strand, counting down.
ACTCTGATAGCAAGCGTTGCTGCTGATGCTATGCAGACAAAAACTGGTTTTCAGTTTGTACATTCTTCAAGATTTTTCCATCCAAGGCTGGTTGATAGTTTGAAGAACGATGGCTTCAGATTTTCAACATACGGTGTGGTGGCGCGGACTGGGAGGGGGCGCTTGGCTCCTGCCCCCTCCCCAAGTCGTGTTGCCCTGGTGTGGCCTAAGATCGCCCCCGACATAGGCGGCCGGCTCCCGGCGTCCGGCGGAACTTTTTGCCTTTTGATGACTCTTCCATTCTGGACCTTGTCCCACAATCCGTTTGACCTGAAGACACGCTGTAGTGGGGCGCCCCTTTACCGTTTCAGTTGCCATTCCGCCCGCTTTTGCTACACTGTGCCTCTTCCGCCATTCAGCTGTTTACCGCAGGCTCTTGCGACTACAGCGTCTCGCTCACCATGTAGTTGAGTTGCTCCCGCTCTTGCGATGCAGCGATAGGCGGCTGCCACAGGACTCTCAAAATGGCGGCCGGCTCTTCAGATTTGGGCGTGGTCCACTAAAATGGCCCTGGGACACCTTGGAACTCGGACGCTTGTCTGCTAGGGCTTGGGCCCCATTCTCGAAAGCGTCCCCTGAGCCTTGAAGATTCTACAAAAGTCTTGGGGGCCCCCGACTCCCGCAGGCTTCTGGTGGGGAGCGGCTGCCATGATTGCTTGTGGAATGGCCACGACTGAGCTACGAGATGGTGGTGCTCTCATGCTGACGCCAGCTTCAGTCTGAAACATCCAGAAACACTGTAGACTACCAATTCGATCAGTTCCGGTAGCGCCCCAACGTGACCCGGTAGGGAAGAACTTGCCCTCCCCTCTTTGACTGATGGTTCTTGTTGCCTGTCCCTTCTGTTGTCATTTAACAGAACTTTTTAGACTGCTGAAAGGGGTTGTGTTCCGACCGCTGGTTGGTGGAGACATTTTGACTATAATCTGGACCTACGTTGTCGCGTAATGCGTTATATGACACGCCGCGTTAGCGCACCCGGAAGTGCTCCGGTGCGCAGCTTCCCGGAAGCGATCCGGGGCGCGGCGCGTAACGTAAGCATAACAGGTCATGTGACTTGTTTATAAAACTTTTCATTGGTTCATTTTACTTTTGTTATTCTAATGATGAAAGGCTTGGTCATATGACCTAAAAATTACGCTTTTTATTGCTTTCGAACATTATTTTTTCTTAAACATATATGTTATAATGTTCCAGGCTAATGTACTTTCCCGGAAAATTTACAACTGTCCTGCAAGTAAAATATATTCCTTTTTCTAGCAAAAGGGCGTTTCTTGGTCCCATGACGGAGCCGTTGAGCAAAAGATGCTCGGCCTGCTGTCTTAGTCGCCGATACGCCTGAATATCAGATTCTTATCGATCACTTTATGTTGCAGGAGTAGAAAACACAACAGCCCTTGACCATTTATCTTTACTGCGTTCCTGCGTATTATACCTTTTATCCGTCATGTAATTGGACTGCTTTATTTCACTTGCCTTTTACTGATTCGAAAACAGTGACTAAAATTAAAAACTTTACCAATGTAAATACTACTGCCATGTTTGTTTTTTAAAAACCTTTATTGTGAAAATGTCAGTATACAAATACGGGTCTATAACCACGTGGGCCGGCCACGGAGCAAACTGGAATCATATATGATGAGGAGACATTTACACTGTAGAGGAACGTAACAAGCGGGCCATTAGGTTGCAAGAACTAAGGTGTCTAACTGTTACGGAATCGGTGGACGTACATTTTGTAATTAAAATACGACAGGGCCACTTACAATAAAATTTTATAGATATACATTTGCGGGCAAGTACCATGGGTGACGTCAATTCGAACTTTCAATAGTACAGTAATCAATAACACATCAGAACTTAATATCAATAAGGATGTCGAAATATTCAATCAATTCTCGTCCCCGCCCGCCATGTGCTTCAAAACTGCATACGTATCTCGTGATATCAAGGTTGTGCAACCAGTACACAACAAGGAGTTACGAGTCCCATTTATACCGGCGCCATTTTGGGCGAGGCCGGGCAGGTCCAGGATATAGTCAAAATGTCTCCACCAACCAGCGGCCGGACCAGAACCCCTTTCGGCAGTCAAAAAAAGTTCAGTTAAATGACAACAGAAGAGATAGGCAACAAAAACCAACAGTCAAAAGAGGGGAGGGCAAGATCTAAAGCCATTGTTCTACAAACTCTCAACCAGCCTTGGATGGAAAAATCCTGAAGAATGTACAAACTGAAAACCAGTTTTTGTCTGTATAGCATCAGCAGCAACGCTTGAGTCAGCTTTGTGTGAAGCCGCCATTTTGATTCAATCAATAGCGTCCCCCTGCACACATTCAGGGACCTGGTCGTGTCTTCAGGTCAAACGGATTGTGGGACAAGATGCAGAAAGGAAAGGGAAAAAAGTTCCGCCTGACCTCGGGAGCCGGCCGCCTATGTCATGGGCGATCTTTGGCCACACCAGGGCAATAGTGAAGCTGCAGCAGGTGCAAATAAGCTTCAGACAGTGTTACAAGCACTGCTCAGAACTCTCAACTATGACACCACCTCCGTGCCATCCGGATCTTGGCGCCTTGTGCTGGTTCCGACCTATTCACACATCGGTCCGCTACTGACACCACCTCATAAGCCAACGGGGCACCCCACGCCGACTTTCGGCGCAGCATTGTAGGATGGCCACACCAGTGCGGCAACTTGCTAGACACCACCTTGGTGCCATCCAGATCTCGGCGCGTTGTGCTGCCTTCGGCCTACTGTAGCCGCAAGTGCGGACGCAACTCAGCTGGATAGCGAGTGAAACACCAAGGGGCGCCCCACTGCAGCCGAGGAGCCTCCATCTTGGGGGCGACGCACAGCATCACATTGCTTTCCAATGCAGTCAGATCCTCAAACAGCCCCCACTGACTGACGCGACCTCACAGGCCAACGGGGCGCCCCACGCCGACTTTCGGCGCAGCATTGTAGGATGGCCACACCAGTGCGGCAACTTGCTGAACACCACCTCGGTGCCATCCGGATCTTGGCGCGTTGTGCTGCCTTCGGCCTATTCGCACATCGGTCCGCTACTGACGCCGCCTCACGTGCCAACGGATTTTCTACGCTTTTTATAGCAGCGCGTAACGTAAGCATAACAGGTCATGTGACTTGTTTATAAAACTTTTCATTGGTTCATTTTACTTTTGGTTTCCTAATGATAGAAGGCTTGATCATATGACCTAAAAATAACACTTTTCATTGGATTAAAACATTTTTTTTTTCCCAAACGATGAAAGCCCCACCTTGTTTCTGGATGTTTCAGACTGAAGCTGGCGTCAGCATGAGAGCACCACCATCTCGTGGCTCCGTCGTGGTCATTCCGCGAGCAATCATGGCAGCCGCTCCCCACCGGAAGCCTGCAGGAGTCGGGGGCCCCCAAGACTTTTGTAAAATCTTCAAGGCTCAGGGGACATCCGAGTTCCAAGGTGTCCCAGGGCCATTTTAGTGGACCAGGCCCAAATCCGAAGAGCCGTCCGCCATTTTAAGAGTCCTGTGGCAGCCGCCTATCGCTGCTCCGCAAGAGTGGGCGCAACTCAACTACATGGTGAGCGAGACGCTGTAGCCGCAAGAGCGGGCGATAAACAGCTGAATGGAGGATGAGGCACAGTGTAGCAAAAGCGGGCGGAATGGCAACTGAAACGGTAAAGGGGCGCCCCAGTACAGCAGACGAGCCTCCACCTGGGGAGGCCCGTTCACGCCGCCTCCCCCCCCCCCCCGGGGCGCCCCACGCTGTTTTTTGGAGCAGCATTGTAGGATGCCAAAACCAGTGCGGCAACTTACTGGACATCACCTGGGTGCCATCCACATCTCAGCGCGTTCTGCTGCCTTGGGACTATTCGCACAACAGACCGCTACTGACGAGGCCTCCCCCCGCACCACCCGGGACGCCCCACGCCGTTTTTCGGAGCTGCATTGTAGGATACCAAAAACCAGTGCGGCACCCAGGTGACATCACCTGGGTGCCGTCCAGAACTCAGCACGTTGTGGTGCCTTGGGACTATTCGCACAAAACACAGCTACTGACCATTGTTGCTTCTTTTTAAAAAAAATGTTTAAATGTATTTACTGTTTTTGTTGCGTTGTAAATATTTATAAGTTATTAAAATGTTATAATCCTACTACTTTGTTGGAGTGCTATATATTTTTAATGTGACACATAATTGTAAAAACTTTGATGTACAAAGAGGCATCCCTGGAATCTTCCGCTTCAGGCTCGGACCCACACACCCTCACAGTGAGAATCCCCTCCCCAAGCACAATACAGGATGGTTATCAGATAGTAGGAACGCGTGTGGTGTGACGGATCTCATCGGGTGGGGGCCTTGATCTACTGTAACTCCTTTGAAGAGGGGTGATTCTCTACAGCTGGGGCCATAAACTACATCTGCAGGGCTAGGTGATAGCCTGGGACCGGCCTGGACAATCGGACACAGAGGAAGAGGAGTGTCAGAGGGTGCGGTAGTGAATAGGGTGAAAGGGAGGTGTCGGGCGGGCACAGAGTATGATTCTCAGAGAAGAACAGCGCAGATGGGAGGAGGTTTCTGGCCCATGCATGAGAGAGAGAGCGGGGGTGACCAGTGCGTGGGGGAGATGCTTGCGAGGGTGGGGAGCCATGCTGAGGATCGGCGGCGTGCAGAGAGTGGGTCTGGTCAAGGCATCTAAAATGGCTGCCGTGCTCAACAAAAGTGTGGCATTGCAAAAAAGGCAAGATGGCGCAGACAATGTTTATCAATAAGGATTAATTTATAACAATTAATTTTAACAAAATATTTAATCGCAGTGACAAAATGGCGGTCAACAGTTCCTGATTTCCATCGAATCGAACGTTAACAGACGTCACGCAGCAAAAAAAAAAAAACGCTCACGAACAGCGCAGATGGGAGGAGGTTTCTGGCCCAAGCATGAGAGAGAGAGCGGGGGTGACCAGTGCGTGGGGGAGATGCTTGCGAGGGTGGGGAGCCATGCTGAGGATCGGCGGCGTGCAGAGAGTGGATCTGGTCAAGGCATCTAAAATGGCTGCCGTGCTCAACAAAAGTGTGGCATTGCAAAAAAGGCAAGATGGCGCAGACAATGTTTATCAATAAGGATTAATTTTTAACAATTATTTTTAACAAAATATTTACTCGCAGTGACAAAATGGCGGTCAACAGTTCCTGATTTCCATCGAATCGAACGTTAACAGACGTCACGCAGCAAAAAAAAAAAAACGCTCACGCACAGCCGCTGCCTCCTCAGCCACCCTCAGAAAACATAAGGGGTCAGGATACGTCTCCCGTACCCCCTTATACCTAGTAATTTAATTAAATCGAAACACAAAATGGTGAATTCACGTTTCGCTACCAGTTTGCGGCCCGGTTCGCGAACCGAGAAGCGCTTCTACCGCGAAAAATCAAATTTTTATTATTTGCCCCACGGGACCCTTTAATAACCCCAACATCATTCCTAGGGGGTCAAGAGGGGTCTACCTTGCCCCCTTTCATTAAATTCCCCCTTCGTTTTTCTCCTCCTCTTGTCTCTCGATCCTACCGAGAGACAAGATGGCGGCCGCACCGGACTGTTTAGAATGTTGATAGACACCGGAGAGCCAATCAGCTTCGCTACGCAAAGCTCCGTTACGCGAAAAGTACGCGATCTGGAGCGCTATCTAGGACGCTGTCACAGATATATCTGTTTTTTTAAACGTTAATTTTCTCAAAATCCACTGGAGCACATATATTGAGACCCAGCAAAGGCACATCGGGCTAACAGTCCCTATAATTTTGCCAAGTTTCGTGTAAATCCATTCAGCCGTTCGAGCTAAAAGTGAGGCCAAAGGCCCTAGGGAAAAATGAATGGGAAAAACGCGTTTTGGGACCCCCCTTTTTTCTCGGCCCCCCCTTGACAGAACCCCCCCAAATTTTCAGGGGCTGCTAAGAAACAAAATGTGCCATTTTCCTGAAAATGTCAGCCGATTCCGTCCACAAACGCAAAAGTTATTAGACATAGAATTTTCAAAAGTTCCATAGAGAAAAAATCCTAACTATATATACCTACTGGCGACTGCCAGTAGGTAATAAATATATATATATATATATATATATATATATATATATATATATATATATATATATATATATATATATCCTCAAAAAACTCTGCAGGGTACTTGCTGGGTTATTAATTCCATATATTTTATTGAATGCAGACGTTTTTCGTTGACAGATCACCTTTCTCAATGCCAATTATATAATCCATTACACACAGCATTCTGGGATTTAAATACAAGGAACCCGGTCATCATTGGTGGGTTCGCAGGCACGATAGTGAAGAGAGAACCACAGTAGTTTAATCCACATTGCTGCCACCATGCTGTTGTTAAACAAATCAAGTATACATTATACTGTTGACTCTGCTCAAAGGCCACAGTCAACTCACCTCAATAGGTAAATATGAGTCATGATATGCACAGCTTGCCAGGTTCTTTTGAATCCAATGGTTATTGAGCCACATTGAAGCTCCCGTAGCGCTGTCTGTTACACAAACCCCTCACTGCCACTGGATGCTATGCCGGGATGGAATTGCTGGAGTAAGTCAGATTACATTGCTTCCATAAATCTGTGTGATTTACGACCTTCCTGGGTCAGTGGAGCAATCCTTCTGAGGTGGTTCTGGCAGTGTTAAATACTTCACTCCCATGTCACCAATACTGTCGATCTCAGAGTGGGTGCCTCACACAAGCATGCTGGTGAGATCACGCAGATACATCAAGGCTCTAAAAACACTGCAGGACACTTGCGTGGTTCTTAATGACATGCAATTAATTGAATGCATACACATTTCGATGACACATCGCCTTTCTCAATGATCTCACCACCTGCAAAGGATTGCTCTCGATGGAATCAGTACACGCAGAATGCAGGGACATGCCTTGTGGACATAGATACAAAAATATTATGCGTCACACCTGCATTGAAAGTTGAACAATTCTACATTTCACAGTTTCTCCTTGATCGAGTCCAATGAGACTCTGACAGCAATGTATTTATGAACCTTTGAAACTAGCTAGCTATCACCCCACACTGGCAGCTAGATATTCAGAGTAAAACCTCCTTAGCAGTTTCCAATGCATATATGAACATGGGTAATAATTAATATATATTTTCCACTTATATTCCTGATTGTCTATGAAATGAACAACAACATAGCTCAGCAAAATTGATATATGCCTGAGAGATTAAATTTTTTTTGCAAGGGAATCCACTAGAAAGGATCACAGGAATGATATTAACGATCTTAAGCATAAGAGAGATCTAAAACATATCTTATTACCGTGGCGTACTTACGTACCTGGATATTAGGATGTTTCTTTAATAGCATCTTGATCTCATAGTTCCCACCCTTCCAACAAATATGACGCCCTGGAATAAATCCCACACACTGTGGCCGATTGGTCAGCCAGTTGTCCCTCCCTCCACAATTCCTCTCAATCAAGGAACCACAATCAACACTGTTAATTTAGATCAGAACTGTTTCGTCAAATCCTTCACCCCACCACGACACACCACATTCAACAGTTTACCAACTTAGGCCCAGATTTAAGTAGAATTTACAGAACACCGCATAGCACAGCAAGTAAAGTTGCTGCAGTGTGTTGCAAGAAAGGGAGAGAACAGAATAAGCCATATCTACTAAGATATGGTACTGTTCTGCTCTCTCCCTGTGGTGGTGTGCTTTTAGCTGCCATATGCCAACTAAGACACCCATGTGCCATAGTGTCTGCGTAGGGGAAAACATATCTTTTGTGGCAGAAGGCACATGCAAAGTGAGAAAGCCTAAAAGAAATTAATATGTTTCTCCTTATTACAACTGCTTTGAGGAGGTGCAGAACTTTGGCGCAATTATCTGTCTGTAATTATTTGTAGATATGGATTTTCATCAAAATACATGAGCGGTTGTATTGGATTACCCATTCAACACATATGAAATGCAAAGTAATGCAAGGCAGCGCATTGCACTGATTTTGGTTTCTTTTGGGTTATAATCTAATGCATTTAGAAGGCAGAGAGAAAGGGACGGGGGAAGAAAGGACATTTGTAAAATAGACTAGATGAAGAAGAGGGAGGAGACAGTTATAAATTAATGTATTCTGATGCTATGAGCAAGGATGAAATCTTATGTTGGACAACTCTGATGATGGTGAAGTACACAGAGAAGGATGACACTGGTAATGAAAGTTGAAAGGGAGCTGAGACTGGAGTATGTGGCATTGACATCCACAGCATGCCCACTGAACCACTTCATATCACCTAGTGAGACAGCCATCTTGTGACTTAACTCAATTTATGCTGTTTAAGCACTGCCAGTATGAAGTTAAAATTGGGAACAAAACTGTCCATGTGCAATCTGCTGCACTGAATGTTGCAACAAACATCCCTACCACAGCCAGACAATATTATCTCTGCAATGTAAAAACACAACACAGACACAACCACGATTTCAGACACTGCCTGTTCGAAAGCAAACACAGCCCTCCTCCAGAGGGAGGGCAAACAAAGAACAAGACCGGGTTCGCCTTTCAGTTCGACGAGAAAAAGCACAAGTGATGGAATTGGAAGGGTTTGGAATCACTTCTGTGGGGATCTAGGAATGGACGAGACCCATGGTTTGCAGTTATGTTATCTACACGTTAGAAAACATAATGTGGTCTACTCTTATTGTGTGCTTTCCAGAAATAAAAAAGTCCCATAAATCCAGAAAAATTGAGAAAAAAAGATAAACATTGTACGTCAGTCAAAGAATACTGTTACAAAAATACAAAATGTCAGCATCATTTATGTTGGTAAAATCCACTACTACTGAGTGCAGAATACACCACCCATTACCGCCAACATTCGTGCTGACTCCTGAGTACTTTGGTATCCATCAACCTCAGTCCCCATTACCTTACCAAATACCAAAAAATGATTGTGAAAAGTCATTTTAGTTGAAGACCAGACGTTGTTCTGTAAAAGTTGTCTCTGCCTTGTCCTCTCTCTGATTGCTCCTTGGTTGTTGCAAAAGTGTCAGCAGATTGTTGGGAGTGAAGTGAGACAAAGACAGTAGTAATGGAGGTGTATCATAAAGTCTTCATTCGTGTATGTTCCCAGGCTTTCCACTGCAGGCACATAGGCATATTTGAAAGTGTTTGTGACCATCACAGGGACATTAAAATTGCTTCATTGTTGAAGTAATCATGAGGACAAAGGACAGAACTGTGCAGTCCTGTGTCACAACCCTGCCTGCAGTCATGCTTGACCCGTGCTAAAGATTAGAATAGTTTTTTGTGTGCTTGGAAAAAAAATAAGAGAAGAGAAAAGAAAAGACAATAGGAGAGTGGAAATGCATGTTTTAACTTTTCAAACGTTTCAGAGGCTGCTCAAGTAAAGTTAGCGATGGGAAACATTAATACCTAAAACATGGCGGATATTATAAGCCTGAAGGTGCCTCGCTAACCGTGCAGCTGCCTCATCCTCCTCACTTTTTTTTAAATATTTAAAATTCACCTACATTTTTTCCTTTTTGTTAATGTGAGGGGTCCTTAATCCCAAGGCACCCACAAACTGCAATCTGAATGCTTCTTAGGGGCACCTTTCATGGTGCCAAGGGTTATGGATTTTAAACCGGTCTCTCCACAATTTAGTCTTTGGTGGGGGCCTACTGCAAGGACCTTTTGAAGGTCATCACTACTGGGACCATTTACAAAGTTTATAGAGCCTCATTTACAAACGTTTGATGCATGGCCACGCAGCACGCCTTCCTGCTATGCTTCTGTGCCTAAAAAAAAAAAACAGGACTGCGCAGTATCTACAAGATGCTGCGCATTTCAGTCCTTATCCCCTCCGCCAATGCACAAACACCAGCCTTGCGCCAATGCAGACATTCTTGCTTCATACTGCAAGAGTGCCTGGATTGTGGGGATGATTGTTTTTGTGTAGGAAGGGACACCTTCCTGCACAAAAACAATCATTGATGGCATTTTCCTCTTTCTATGCATGATGCAGAAGGCAGCACGCATAGAAGGAGGAATAACCAAAGAGAAAAACAGATTTTTCTCCTTGTTGCGCCACTCCTATACCTCCCCTAAGGAGGCATAGGATTTTGATGCATTCCCAGCTGTACAAAACTTTGCAACCAGTATCTGGGCCCCCTTTTGTTTTATTTCTTTTTAATGACCACCCCCTTTTGTCCCCCCCCTCCCCCATAGTGAACGTTCACAAGCATTATAAGGGTTGCTTTGGCAATTATAATTGTGGACAGTATGTGGCTCCAGACAGAATACTGATGACAATCACCTTTTGTGTACCTATGACTTGGGTTACTCTTAGATGACTCATTACCAGTGAGATGGAGGCTGTCTGCTGCCCACAGAAGAAACCTCAGTAACAGCCCATCCTGCAGAGAAACAACAGTAAAGTCAACCCCCATGGATTTTCCCTCTCTCGCTGCATTGTCTTCAGGATCTGCCTGGAAGGAACGCCCTGGTTCAGAGAAGACCGCGTTTTGTCCCATAGGCTCCATTCCCTACAGTGCATTGGGAGAGCTGAAAAGTACCTATTCTCACAGCATCCTCTGTGAGGAATGAGCATCTGCTGCAATGCGACTCTGAAGATGCACTGCCACAGATTGACTGTTAGCTTCTGCCAACTGCTGGGGAATGACCATATGAGCTAGAGCTTCAATCCCACCATGGAATCCTTGCTTCAATTCACTCCCGCGTGATCCCTGCTGCTGACACCCTGGGCATGGAGAGAAATGCTGCCCATTTCCTTAAGACTTGCCCTGATCAGGCTCAGATGGCCTGCCATGCTGCTGACCCTACCTGCATGAAAGCCACCAGACAGCACGGGAAGACCAGAGACGTGAAGAAAGATCAACAGGAAACCTTCTGTAACCCCCACCAGATACCGAAGTACAGCTATCCTGGACACCATATGTAAGTGCAGGTGATGTGGGTGGTTACTCCACTTGCAGAGTACTCTGTCCAACTCTCTTATCAACATTTTAGTACGTCTCTTTACCCTTGTGGGAGTTCCAGACTATTCTCCTTTTCTGTTACCCATTTACCTCTTCATTTATTGGTATCGGCACAGGCCCCTCACCACACACGGTGACCTACGTGGTGTGAAGTATGTCCCTGGGCCACACTTGTTTATCCCCTAGCCATACTCAGTTTACTTGCACGTCAGCCAGATACAGAAGCTTGAAGAGGTTGTTGTGTCTCCCTTTGTGTTTCTGGGTTCACATTCCAACATTCGCCAATAGATCAAACCTGTCTGCCTTTTTCTGTGCCTATGTCAGAACCCCACAGAATTTATTATTACTAGTAGTATGCGTCATTCGTAATTTGTGTGTAGTATAGGTTTACATTGTTTGCAAAGCAACAGCTTATCTGAAAGTACTGATTTTCGCAGAGGATCTCAATCCTCTGTGTTCTTAAAAAATTGGCACGGCACACGCAGTTAGTGATCACAGATTGAATGAATTTTGCATAATGATTGTGCCCAATGTTGCAACTGTTTTTCATGCAGATTTTTTTGTTGCTTTATTTAATTGCATAATTTCTCATTCTTAACTGCACATAAATTCAGCTATTTAAGGTGTCACTAAATTCTTGCTCATGATTGTAGGAAAAAACTACTCTCGGATTGGATGATATATATTTGTTGCAACTGTGATAACTGTGTGAACCTGTATCTTGTCTCAACCTTCACACCACTTTTTTGGTCAAGCCTATTAGACAGCACATGCATTGTCTGTTGTGAAGCAAACTGTGGATAACCAACAACATAGATGGGCTTGGTACCTTCCCATTGTTTACCATTGGTTGATTTTCTTTGTCACTCTCATTTGCCTGCTTCTTATTTATGGCCCGGCTGGTCATTCTTGTGTTTGACTTTCCTATGGAGCATTGCCTCTTTACAAACGTCTTGACTGGCTGAGCTTCTGCTTCCACTGATTGTTTTTCAAGCCCTTCTTTTTTCTTTTATGTATGGCACTCTGTGAGAGTGAGTGTGTTTCCAGCTGTCTCCTGCATGTACATCTCTACCCTTGCATTGCTCTCTGTCGCATTCCTCCACATCCCATCCTGTTGCTCTCACCCATGTGCTTCTCCCCATTGCCTTCCCAAACCATCCATCTTGCTTGCTTCCATCCGTGATCTCTGGGTTGCTTATCGGTAACCCCCGCCTTCCCTGTGTTGCTTCGGCATTCATCCCCCTCACCCTTCTCCGTGTTGTTTCCCCATTACCCCGTCCTCTACTGTATCTTCTGCTGCTTCCAGCCCCTCCGTTGCTTTCATTACCACCCCACTTCCTGGGCTCACTTAAAAAATATATGTTTTGGCATATTCTAGTTTCTTTTTAGATCCTGATTCCGCTAACAAAAAAAAGTCCCTGCAACATTTTGCAGACCTGTACAAGCATTGTCCATATGCCCACAAAATGAAGTGGTGGGTGCTTCAAAGACTGTTTTTTCTTTCGTTTTTAACTTCCGCCACCTTGCACTGCATCTCTTCACAGAGGCGAGACCTATTGGATTTGCCAATGCTTGCTTTTTAAAATGTGTTATCACTGCTGCAACACGCTACATCAGAAAGCCAAGAAGGCTTTGGGGGTCAGATATTGCTAAATCCTCAGGGGCGTGCTTAGTAGGGAACGCCTGCAATGTAACCTTTGGTGTTACCAGATTATTTATATTGATAAAGTCAGACAAATCCCACCAGCATACAACAGAGATCGAGACACTTAGTAGATCTTATAAACCGAGTTGCTTAGCTCCAAGTTATCCTGAAACATGTGCTAATAAAAAATAGGATTTTGACAAAAATTGAGACAGTGCAGAATGAAAGAAAAATTAATTTAAAGACGAAGGTACTTTGGTGGTAAATGTTTTCTGGTCATGCCTAGATAGACATCCAGCTCTCCCGTGTTTAGAATATTTGTAGGACAAAAGGTCAATACATCTGGAAGAACAAGCCTGTGTTGCTATGGATTTGCTTTACTTTGATATTAAATGGCTGTTGGCTCATAGCTGCCTCAAGGGTCATGGGAAATTGCAGGAAATCATGTTGATTTTTATCCACCACATTGTTTTAGATAAACATGAAGCTCGTGGGAGCAGACCAGATCTGAATTAAACCTGTTATTTTCTTCCCTTCAGTGCAACGAGGACTGAATGAGCTATTGGGAAAGGGAATAACAATAATAAACAGAACCGTAAACACAACTGCTGAGAAGTCGAGTATCCAACCAGGATTGCAAGGGATTTGTTGAACACATTTTGTTGGCCTAATTGATTCCTCTAATTGTAATATTTATAGAGTAACGCGTTTCCGTTATATGGCACCTTCATTGTCGCTTGCTAGTGATTTGTTGTTGTTATATTTAATTGTACCATTTTATTTTTAGATTTCTAATTTAATTGTACATATAACTATGGGGCATATTTACAAGACCCTTGCGCCACTTTTGCGTCACTTTTCCCATGTTAAAAGTGACGCAAAATGGCGCAAGGGTCTTGTTAATCTGCCCCTATATATTTAAGGTGTCAATAAAGTCATGTTCTTGTGTTCTCTGGGAACTTAATCTACATTTATATTTTGTAAGATAACTGTCCTGTACTATAAATGGTCTCAATCTTCACACCACCACATTTGAACTAGAGCCAACTGCTAAACCAAGCTGCCCTGGTTAATCAATGATTCTATGCATGCCAAATGTCTTATAGTACCCATTGCCTTGGTGACATTGGGAACAGTTACAGTTTCAACTCTGACACCTCTAGCAGAAGGCATGTATTAGAAAATGTGCATGGTTGGGCACGTGGCATAAAAACCCACTTAAGCCCTCGTGATGAGTGACCGATTAATAGTGATGGGTCGGAATCAGTAGTTGTTGGCCCCATCGGAATTATAAACTTTTTACCTTCACCTTGAGATTTCAACTGTTAAAAACAGATAAAATCTCGAGGTAAAAGTCTGGAACAAAATGAGGAATTACCAGGGAATAGGACATAGAAAAACAAATTCCTTTCCTTAGGGTTTCACCTGCAATCCTTTTAGCTCTCTTGTGCTAACAGTACTTATAATTTTGAATAGGCCGATTTAAGCCTGGGGCTTAAATACGGGGCCTTAATGAACCGTTCTTGACCTACTGGATTTCGTAGACCAAGTTTAATGTAGAAAGTTTGTTAGTAAAGATCATGCTTTTGTCCTTACTGAGTCAGTTATTGTGACACAAATAACATAAGCTGAATGAAAGCAAAGCCAATTTAGAGACCAGGGGTATATGGTGATGAGTGTTTTCTTGTCACAGCTTCATTTCCTCTCCAAGTGTTTGTCCCTCCCATGAAGCCTGGGCCAAGCATTGCTTTCTTGCCCAGCCTGTGTCCTACCACTGCTTGTCAGACTTCTGAGCCACTTTTTAGGTCTTATCTACGCACATCGCATGCGCTGCATAGGAGACCTTTAGCCTTCGCTCTTCACTTTTTCAAGCACACACTCGTGCTTGTGGCGGAATCCACCTTGCAGCACAAGTGTGTGCTTGAAAAGTGAAGACTGCTCTCGCTTTCACTTTTGCTTCCCCCCCCCCTTATATCACCTGGGGCTGCCTCTAATAAGGAGGCTCGTTCAACACCATTTACTTTATTTTTGGATACATTCATTCTTTTTCCCGCTGGCATTGACTCCTCCTTCTGGAAAACGATGCCTCCCGCCCGTGTCAACGAGGCACGGGAAGAGTGGTGACATGTTATTGCCCACCTCTAAATGACGTCCCACGTCCTTTCCCTCTTTTCTTTGTTACATCAGGATTTTTGTCCCTTGCAACAAAAGTAAAGAAATAGAAAAAAATATATTTTCGTTTCTTTTGCTACAATTGTGGCACCCGCTTTACTTTAACCTGGTTAAAGTAAAGCGTGGGTGTCGCGATTGTAGCACTCTCACTCTCACTGACAGACTCTCACTGACAGACTTTCACTGACAGACTCACTCACTATCTCACTGACAGACTCTCACTGACAGACTCTCACTGACTCACTCTCACTGACAGACTCTCACTGACAGACTCTCACTGACTGACTCTCCCACTCTCTCTCACTGACTGACTCTCCCACTCTCTCACTGACTGACTCTCCCACCCTCTCACTGACTGACTCACTCTCTCTCACTGACTGACTCTTCCTCTCTGTCTTACTGACTGACAACTCTCCCACACTCTCTCACTGACTGACACTCATTCACTCAAACTGACAGAATCTCACTGATTCACTCTCACTGACTGACTCTCCCACTCTCACTGACTGACTAACTCTCTCTCACTGACTGACTGAATCACTCTCTCTCACTGACTGACTCACTCACTCACTCACTCTCACTGACTTACTGATTCACTCACTCTCACTGACTCACTGACTCACGCTCACTGACTCACTCACTGACTTACTCTCACTGACTCACTCTCACTGACTCACATTCACTGACAGACTCTCACTGATAGACTCTCACTCTCACTGACTGACTCTCCCACTCTCTCTCACTGACTGACTGACACTCACTCTCACTGACAGACTCTTACTGACAGACTCTCTCAATCTCACTGACTGACTCACTGTCTCTCACTGACTGACTGACTCTCCCACTCTCTCTTACTGACTGACTAATTCTCCTACTCACACTGACTGACTGACTCACTCTCACTGACTGATTGACTCTCTCTCACTGATTGACTCTCTCTCACTGACTGACTTTCTCTCACTGACTGACTGACTCTTGCCAAAAGACTAACCGACTCTTGCTGAAAGACTGACTCACTCTCACTGACTATCTCACTAACTCACTCTCTTTCACTCACTGACTGACTCACTCTCTCACTCTCATCCACTCCCACTGACTGACTCTCGCTCTCACTCTAGTTTTTTTGGTCATATCTAAGGTAATAAAAATGTTTCTGACACTTCTTTATTATAACGTTTTAGCATGTGGCAGACTCCTGTACAGCACAGCTTAATGACAAAGGTAAAGTCAATGTCTCGGGCTAAACACTTATAAGTTTCCAAAGGCGAGACCTATTGGCTATGCCAATGCTTGTTTTTCTTTTAGTCGGAGCCGTGCATATGTTTGCACGCCATTTACCCAGTGGCGGCTCCTTCGCTAAGGCAGAGGAGCCTCGCCCCACTACTTTGCAGGAGTGAAATAAAGGAAAAATAAAATGATAATAACTTGATATAATCATCATTTTATTTTCTCCTGCTGCGGCAGCTTTGCGGGCGGGGCTGGGCTGGTGGCACAGGGGCAGGAGTGGTGCACACACCAAGTGCACATGACTGTTTGGCCAGCCATCTCGGGCTAGCCAAATGGTCATGCGCACTTTGCATGTTCTCCACCAGGCTGCATTACAGCCTGGGTGGAGAACTTGCCCAGGCTTCCACACCCCGTCTGAGCTCAGAAACCCCGGTGCTCAGACCAATCACAATGCTGCATTGCAACATTGTGATTGGCTCAGGGGAGCCTGGGTGCTTCCTGTTCCGGATGCATTCTGGCACAAGGAGAGACGGGGGAGAGACGCGGCGATTAGATACGCTTTTTATTTTTATATTTTTAACAATGAAATGAAAATAGGTATTTATAAAGCGCACAGCTACTCACAAAAAGTGTCCCAGCGCTAAACCACCAAAGATTGAAACTGAAAGAGCTCCAGCCATACCTCCCAGACAGTTATTGCTGAAATAGCCAGGTTTTTAGCTGTTTCCTGAAAAGTAACAGGTCATGGGTCTGTCTAAGATACAGCGGCAGATCATTCCACATATGTGCCTTAAGAACCTGAAAGCGGGCAAACTTGGGGATGAACATGAGGGCCCGCCCGGAGGACCTCAAGACCCGTTGAGGACGGTAGTGTTGAACCCTTCTTCTTAGATAGGCAGCACCTGTACCATGGAATACTCGTTAAACCAGCACTAGGGCCTTAAACTGAATCCTCTTTCGAACCGGGAGCCAATGCAAAGCATTCAGGTGAGGTGTCATATGGGTCCTGGGATTTAGCATAAGAATAGCTCTGGCTGCACTGTTCTAAACCACATGCAGCCGGTTGAGAAGATATTCAGGTAAGCCCAGATACAGAACATTCACGTAGTCCAGCCTGGATGAAATTAGAGCTTGCACTACGCTTTTCCGATAATCCACTGGTAGCAGAAAAAGAAATGTTTTTACCATTTTTAGTAGACCATACATGTGCCAGCAATGGCTTGAATTTGAGTCTTCATCGCGAGATTGGAATCTAGTTTAACACCCAGGGTCTTTACCACACTGACTGCAGTAGAGGGAGGAGACATATCACGGGGCCACCAAAGGCTCCAATCCACACAGGGAGGGCAACCAAAAAAGATCATTTCAGATTTTTCCAGATTGCATTTTAGTTGGTTAAGCCGCATCCAGGAAAATACCTCTGTCAAACAACTGTTAATCTCCGTCCTGTCAAAATTCGCTCCTTTGTCGCATGTGAACAGCAATTGCGTCTCATCTGCGTAAGAGATAATCTTCGCACTGTGCGACTCTGCTAAAAGAGCGAGGGGGCCATATAAATGTTAAAGAGCGTTGGGCTCAGAATTTCACCCTGTGGGACACCCACCTTCATCGGTGGGATATCTGCTGCAAAGGGAGGGGCCCAAATTCCCTGCGGCCGCTTGCTCAGAAAGGAGGCAAACCATTTCTATACCATGCCCTCAATACCGCACTCAGTCAACCTACGCATGAGTTGGTCATGGAGCACGGTATGAAACGCCTGAGACAGATCCAACAATATAATCAGCGCAGCCACCTTTATCCAGCTGTGTTTTGATAATTTCTGAAACTTCCAGGAGTGCTGTTTCAGTGCTAAAGGAGGATCTAAAACCTGACTGACTATCATGAAGAACATGGTTCAACTCCACATATTCCGTAAATACTGAATTAACGTACTTTTCAAGAACATTTGAGAAAAAAGGCAATAGAGATATGGGCCTATAATTGGAGGTGACTTCTGGATCAGCCGTAGGTTTCTTTAATACTGGGATAATCTTTGCCATTTTCCAACAGCTAGGTACTGTACCCTTTTCACGCGAAGAATTAAAAACTGAGTTAACAGCAAGATTTATGGTCTCTGCAATAGTCCTCAGGGTGTTTGCGGGGCACTGGTCTGAGGGAGAGCCCGACTTCAGTGTTGTCATAATCTCCAGGGATTTTTCTAAGGAGATGGGGGGAAATTGGGTGATCAAGTAACCGACTTTAGAGGGTGGGTGATCAACATCCCACACCTCGTCGATTTTTGTGGAGTCCGTAGACACAAAAGATACTTGTATCAGGCTGATCTTGTCATGAAAAAAGCTAGCCACCTGACGGATCCAGACAGAAGTGGGGGTAAATGGTATGCTCGAAGCACTGGGTGAGGTAAAGTCCTTAACAATTGTAAACATTTCTTTAATCTTGTTAGCTGCCCCCTTAATTTTGGAAGTGAAGAACTTTTTCGTGTCAGTGCGCAAATTATTATAGTAAACTTTCAGAGCTTGTTCATAGATGGTTTGGGCCTCTGAGTTAAACTTGCTACGCCATACTCTCTCTAGTCGCTTGCAGGCACTTCTGCTCTTCCTAAGGGTTTCTGTAAACCACGGCGCAGAAGGGCAGGCATATTTAGTTTTACGAGTAGTGAGGGGGGGCCAACACTAATGCACGATCTTCAATGCACTTCTCTAGACAAGAAGCGTCAGACGTATCCCTTGATTGAGGATATGGTAGGGTGTTTGAATTTTTGAATCCCAGAAGAAAGTGGTCAGACCACACCAGTGGAAAGGGGGTTTCTATATCCACTCTACGTTGGGGAATATCTGATCTAAGGTATGACCCTTTTCATGAGTAGGGAGATGCATATAGGGGGACAGCTCAAGGATCTCTAAAGATTCCTGCAGCCTTAAGGCCTCAGAGTCAGAGAGATCATCCATGTGAATGTTAAAATCTCCCAATAAAAGGCAATGCCTATATTTGGTGGAGGTTGGGGAGATGGCTTGACAGAGTGACTCAGCAAACTTGCCGGCAGGACCGGATGGCCTATAAATAAGGATACCAGCAATAGATTGATGGTCAGAGATGTGAACAGACAACTCAGGCTTTCAGCACCCTCAATATCCTGTGTGGGTAAGATAGAGCATGTAAAGATTTTTTTTTAATCATGGCATTACACCCACCTCTACCCACTGGCCGATCTTTCCTTATGATCCTGTAGTCAGGTGGGATAGCCCCTGCAATCGTAGGGTTAGAGCCCTCATTGAGCAATGTCTCCGTGACAAACATTAAGTCGGGACCGGACTCAACCAAGAGGTCATATAATTGAGCTTCATGTTTTTTGATGCAGCGGGTATTCAAAAGTAGGACCTTTAAAAGGCCATTTCCCCGTGAATCCCTGTCCACGTCAATACCATTACTCTTCTTGGTTACACTACCTCCATTATATTTGCTGTTATAAGGATCAGCTGTCCAATTACAAAAGGTGCATAAGGATATGTTCTCTGTCAACCTACTGCTTTTCGGTCTCTCAGTAATTGTGCAAAAAGCAGGTAGCAGCAGAGCAAGATTTACAATGCTGTCAATTTCAAGCTTTGTGCGCCCCGTTGTTTGTTGCTTGCCCCTTTGTGTATTTGCTTGGCCCGTTGTCTGTTTGCACAGTTGACTGTTGCTTGCACCATTGTTGTTGATTTGCCTGTCCTTCCTTCAGACCAGCCAACATCAAAAGAAATGTCTCCATGTGAGAGGGGTTGGGACAGTGGAAGGCGCATTAAGAGCCTTCTGTGGCCTCCCCTCGCAGAATTCCCCCTCACCCAAAGTAAATAGACTCTCTGTGAGGCTGCCACCAATGTCCCGGGTGGATTTCACACTCCATAATAGACATTGGCTGCTCAGAGCCTTCTAAGACGAGCTTGAAATCCACTCTAGACAGTGGTTTCCAGTCCGCCTTCCATACCACCATGAGAAATGGGCCCCTCATCAGGTAATAATGTGATGGAAGCCTATATCTTGTGACACATGATGGCACCCTGGGAGTTGACAGGTCTGCATTCCTTTCCTTGTCACCTCCCTTCCTATCGTTGTTGCTTACATAGTCCTACCCGCCCCCGTTGTTGCATGCCTTGCCCACAGAAGGACTAATTTCCTTCCTTAGGGTTTCTCCTGTAATCCTTTTAACTCTATTGTGTTACCAGTGTCCACTATTGTGGGTGTGCTGACTTAACAAGGCCAAAGATGGGGCTTTTAAATATAGTAAAATTAATCTACCTTTCATGACCTACTGAATTTCCTAGCCCCGCCTTATTGTAAATCCTCTGTTACTAAAGATAATGCTTTGGCTATTTTTGAGTCGACTATTGTAGTACAAATGGCACAAGCTGTAGGAAAATAAGGAAAACCCAAAATGGTTCCAAAAAGAAACTCAACAAGAAAAGCAAATCAAACAAACCCAAAAACAAATACCAGGCACCCACAAGAAGAATTTGTCAAAGTAGTAGAAATGATTATTAAACTTTTAACAAAAAGCACAATACAGTACAAAGACAAACACTTTGTGCTCATCACTGTTACACTAAACAAACATATACAAACGATAAACAGTGGAAACAAAAATGGTTCCAATGGCAAAGGGGGTTCAATTCAAATCAAGTTGCCTGCATTACAGCAGGAACAGAATGCAATCAATGATTTATCCCAGTTTGCCAATGGTGCGTCACTGGCGTTTCGACCCTCATGATTTATTGGGTTACCATCAGGACAGGAAAACACTTGTAGAGCAACCAAAAGACAAACAATACAAATGACCACTGGACTGACCATGAATGGTCTCAAGATACCGAAGGCTTGAAGATTCATGCGTGATATAGAAGTCTCGAGCCTTCTTTGAGAACAAGACTTTAGTGACCCAAAACTCCTGGAGTCACTTGTTATAAATGGCGTTCAAATTTCGGCACACATCAAATTTAGAATTGACAGCAGAATCAAAGTTCACCACGGTCACCCGCAACATTGTACCGTCATGCATGCAGCATGCTGTATTAAAGCAAAATCAATTTGCAGACCAGGGGATTATGACAATAAAAGTTTTCTAGTCACGCCTTGCTACACAGCCGAGCCTACCTGTGTTAAAAGGATTTGAAGGACTACAGGTCAGCACATGATCACGTTGAGTAAAAGATCTGTACTGCTATGTAATTACTTTACTTTGGTATTAAATGAAGGTTAAATAAAGGAAAGTTCACAGCAGCTTTAAGTGTCAAGGAAAATGACAACAAACATGTTGATGTTCCATTAATACATTGCTTTAAATAAACTTTGATCTTTTAGGAGCAAATCAGATCATAACTCTACAAACAGAACACAATGAACCATTAATGGCGATGGGAATTTATATGATTGTAACTCGAAACATAATTGCTGGGGTGCTTGGTTACTTTCAGCATTATTAGAAATGAGACAGCTATTGTCTCTAAATTATGTAGCTATGAGATCTGGCTTATTCTAGTTTTTTATCTTGCCTGAGACTGTGCATGCACTGTCGCTTGCGAGATATTTTGTTTACGTACAGGGGGTTAAGAGCCCACCCATTGCTTGCCATTGGTTGACTTCATTGTCACTCTCATTTCCTTGATCTCCTTTGCAAGGGCATGTTGGCTTTATTTCCTCGTTAAGTGTGTTTGTCCTTCCCCTTGAGCAAGGACCAAGAACTGCTTCCTTGCCCAGCAAGAATCCTTCCACTGCTTGTCAGACTTCAGAAGCACTTTTTTTTTTTTGCCACAGCAGTGCATATTTTTGCAGGCCACCTACTCCCTGTTGTGCTCCGGGTTGTTGCTTACCCCATTATTTGTTTCTTGCCCCATTGGTGCTTGCCCGTTTATTGCTTGCCCTGTTGTTTGTTGCTTGCTCTTTTGTGTCTTGCTTGGCCAGTTATCTGTTGCTTGTCCCGTGCCTTTTGCTTGCCCGATTGTCTGTTGCTTGGACCATTGTCTACTGCTTGCCCCATTATTTGTTGCTTGTCCTGTTGTTCCTTTAATCTGCTAACTTCAAAAGAAATGTTACATGTGAGGGGGAGCCTGAAGTGGGCGGCGCTTCATGCAGAGAGTGCATTAAGAGCACTTCTATACCCTCCTCCCGCCAGATTCTTCTCCACCACAAAATAAATAAAAGCGGCTGCCTCCAATATCCTAGGAGGTTTTCACACCACTCAATGAACATCGGCTGCACAGAGCCTTCTAAGACAAGCCTAAAATCCACTCTGTGTAGTGGTTCCCAGCTCATATACCATAACACTGTGTGAAACCGGCTCCTCATCGGGTAACCATGTAAAGGAAGCTACTATTGTGTGACACACGGTGGCACTGTGTGAGTTGAATGGTCTGCATTCCTTGCCCCATAACCTCCCTCTTCTACCGTTGTTGCTTGCCCAGTCCTTGCCGCCCCTGTTGTTGCATGCCCTGCCCACTCCTGCCAGACAAAATAGGCATTAGCAATGCCAATCGGTCTTGCCTTTGCAAGAGTTTTTTTTCTTCTTCTTTGCTTTACAGTAGTATGAGTGTATGGTAGGTGTAGATTGTGTGTGTTTTTGATAATACAATAGCGCGGGTCAGGGGTGTTGCACAGAAGCTTATGGTACAAGAGTGACGGGGAGCCGGAGGGTGCAGGGTTTGAAAGAAGCATACAGCACCCCATCAGGACTAAAAAGCGCTATATAAATACAAACCTTTTTCCCTCTTCTATCCTTTCATTATCCTTCTGAATCCAAATAACTAACTAACATTTCCACCACTCAAATTTCTTATATGTTTCACTTTACTAATTCAACACTAATCCTTTATAGGTTCCGGAGTAGGGAGCTACTTGCTGAAAAAGTGCTTCGACGCCTCGTCAGGGGTAGTAAGCGCTATATAAATGCAAATACAACACAATACAATGGCCTACCCCGATCAACGCCATGAAGAACAGGAACTTGCTGCACTGTGTTGTGTGAAAGGGAGAGAGCACAAATGCGCCATATTTACAAAGATATGTCACAGTTCTGTGCTCTCCTTGCACTGGTGCATTTGTGGCAGCATAGCGACAATGGAGACACCCAAGCACCATTACGGAAGGGTGCCTGCATTTTGATCGGAATAGTTTTTTATCAGAAAGCGATACCCTCCTGCACAAAAAGTTTTTTTTTAGATGCTTATTCTTCTTTGTATGTGTGTTAAAAAGAGCTGCCCACATGCAAAGGGGAAGTAACAAGGAGAAATAAAGCTATTTCCCTATGTTACGCTAACCATACGTAGGTGCACCATTTTGTTGCAAAGCCAGGTTTGCAGACTTAAATTTGGGCTTACGTCAAACTCCATAGGTGGATGCACAGGAACGCCCATGCTCCACCGATGGAATGCCTCCCCGATGCAAGCTAATTCAAGGCAGAGCTACTTTTTTTCCCAGTAAGTCTTTCAAATTGAGCTTTGCACGGTTTAGCAAATCCCGAAATCCATTTTGTGCCAGGCTGCGTCAAAAAAAAGAAATGCCACAACTTGATGCAAAATGTTAGTACATCTGGGCCCAGGTAGTGAGTGCTTTAGAGCAGAAATAGATGGCGGTAGGCTGTATAAAGGCCATGTAAGACAGCTGTAGGGCAGATGTATACAGCAGAGTGCTCAAAACCCATGGAGACAGCATCAAGGTAGATACAACCACACCAGGGTTGACAGAAGAAGGCAGATTAAGACAGCAGCAGAGCAGATTTAAACAACAGAGATAGACACAAGCAGTAGTATGGTTCACATAGACAACTGCAGTGCACATCCAGTCAACAGCAAGGAACACACAGACAGCACCAAGGCACATACAGACAGCAGCATTGCACATACAGACAGCAACAAAACAAAAAGAGATAAATAACTGCAGGACGCACGCAGACAGCAACACAATAAAAACACATAACAGCAACAAAACAAATACAGTCAGCAGGGCACATAGTCAGCAAAAGGGCACATACAGACAGCAACACAACAAATACAGTTAGCAGCAAGACTCATATAGGCAGCAGCAGCGTACATACAGACAGAAACACAACAACAAAAAGATAATAGCAGAACACAGACAGCAACACAACAAATACAGTCAGCAGGGCACATACAGTCAGCAACAGGGCACATACGCACAACAATACAACAAATATAGACAACAGCAAGGCCCACAAAGACTGATGCAGGGCACACACTGAGAGTAACACAACAAAAATATTTGGCAGCAAGCCAAATACAGACGCATCAGGAACATACAGAGAGCAAAACAACAGATGCAGTACAGACAGTAGCAGGACACATACAGACAGCTGCTAGGCAGACACAGAGAGCAACATAACAAATATAGACAACAGCAGGGAACATACAGACAGGAGGGCACACAGAGACAGCTGCACACGCATACCAATTGCAATAGAACAAATACAGACAGCAGCAGGGCACATACAGGCAGCAATATAACAAATGCAGATAGCAGCAGGTCACAGACAGTGCAACACGACAAATACAGATAGTAGCAGGCCACACAGATAGCAACACAACAAATACAGATATCAGCACGTCACACGCAGAAAGCAACACAGTAAATACAGACAGCAGCAGGGTGCATGCAAAGAGCTGCAGGGCACATAAAGAGAGCTGCAGGGAACATACAGACACCAGCAGTGCACATATAAACAACAGCAAGGCACACCGCGACTGGTGCAGGACACATGCAGACTGCAGCACAACAAATAAAGAAAAAAACAGAGCACATACAGGCTTCTACAGGACACACATAGAGAGCAACACAACAAATACAGATAGTAGCAAGGACATACCAACAGCAATATGGCACATTCGAGAGCAGTGCAAGCACTGACAGCAACAGGGCACATACATAGAGCAACGCAACTACAGTCAGAGGCAGCAGGGCACGAACAGACATCTGCATGGCTAAGGCCTAGGAGTCCTGGTGTCTGAATGGCAGAGGCATGTACTGATAGAAGATACAATATACGGACAGCAACACAGTGTGCAGCAGCACAGAGAGCAGTGTGGTGCACCAGTAGTAGGTGGCAGCATTCCTACCTTTTTGCAATCACTCTCAGTTGTGAGGACGGATACCACAGTGATGTGTTTTGTGTGTCTTCATATGTGGAGTGTGAGTCCGCGTGTGTGTGTGAGTTTGAATATGTGTGCTGGTGGGAGTGAGCAGTGATATTCGTAAGTGGTCACTATAGAGACAGAAATGCGGGCAAGGGACAGTAACACAGGCAAGACGATGTTGTTCAGCATGGGGCTTGAGTCATGCTCAGAAGCGCATGGTACAAACGTGATGGGGAGCTGGAGGTTGCGGGATTTGTGAGAAGCATACAATGGCCTTCCCCGATTGTTGGTTTGGAGGGAGGATGGCCGAAGGCCCACAATTTACATGCTCGTTGAGGGAAGCTGGGGTGAACAGACTATGGTGTCTCGCACACAGTGGCAATCCTGGGCTTTTTCAACAGAGGTGCTTGTCGGCTTGTGCCTTTTTACGGTGGATGCAGAAAAATTGAGGGTGCATCAGAGACTGGTTATGGCGAGTAACAGCAATTAATAATTATTACAAGCAGCGTTGTGGGTGGGGGGGGTGGCTCATACCGCGAAGCAGGAGGGGTTTGGGGGATGGGCAAGCTACACCGGGAAATCCTCTTACTTTGAAGTCAAACAAAGTAACTAGACAAGAGTAACATTTACAGACCTGGTGCTCTTGGAGGGAGTGAGAAAACACGAGCACTCCTGATGAGTGCCGGTCTAACTCTAGCAGGAAACAAAAAAAAATTGTCCCCCCAAAACGAACACATAAGCACAGAAGTATAAAGTACCAGTAATGGGGCAGTGCTCCCAAGGAGGAAACAAAACACAAAAAGGAGGGACAAAGAGGAAGGATTAACCACTAGCAAGCAAGCATTTTTAAAGGATAATGAAGGGACACATAAAAAGGCAATGGGCGGGCTTTAAGCCTGCAGAGTGTATACAGCATCTCTTGAAGAGACAGCGCATGCGCTGCCTAGGCTCGACCTAAAAAGCTCCAGGAGATAGCACCTTGGGCCAGATGTAGGTCGGTCGGTAACGGACGAAAATTGGTATTTTCGGCCGTTACCGATCGGTAAATAGGTGATAGGTATGTAGGGGGCATTATTTTACTCAGTCGGTAAAATTACCGATTCGGTAATTTTACCGATTCGGTAAAATTAAAAAATCGGTAAATTTACCGAATCTGAGCCACCCAGATGTAGGTGGGACTCTTCAGAGTCCCAGAGGCCTTACCGAATCGGTATTTTACCATCAAATCCAATTTGATGGTAAAATACCGATTCCGGTGTGCATGCACATGTGTGCATGCACACCTATGCCATGTGACAGGCAGACCTGCCCTTAAGGCATGTATGCCTGCCACATGACACCCGAGCCTGTTTTGGGGGTGCCAGAGGGTGTCAAAGTGACACCCCCTGCACCCTTGTGAAATGTGGTATTTACCGATTCGGTAAATACCGAATCGGTAATGCCCATTCATTCCTTTCGGCTTCAAAGCCCATAGGAATGAATGAGCATTACCGATTTGGTATTTGCCGAATCGGTAAATACCGAATTCTTCCGATTCGGTATTCCAGCACATCTGGAATACCTACATAGCCACCCCTTAGATTTACAGATTTTTAATTACCGAATCGGTAACATTCGGTAATTAAAAATCGGTAAATCTATTCTACCTACATCTAGCCCCTTGTTCCTTAACTTTTAGCTATGATGCATAGCAGTGCGCTGCTGTACAACATGGCTAAAAGTCATTGTCAAAACTAAAAGCTCTTGCATAGCAGAAATCTGTTAGTTTGACAAACCTCGTTATATTTAGTGGTTATCTTTTCTTATCATTGTGCACAGGCATTATATTTTAATTGTTGCTTACATTATGAGAGATGCCAGGGGTTAGGGTGTCCCATCTGGTGAGTTCATATGTCTACTGAGACAAGAGGTGGGAGCCAATAATTTGGATGCCAACAAAATCAGCAGCAGTGTCCAATACTGACCCAAGAGGGCCGAATCCATAGCAGGTGTTTTTTTTGCATGGAATTGTATGAAATTATTCTGGTGCCCTGATCTCAAGTGGGCTGTAAAATGCTGATATCTGAATTCCAAGTTTCGCATTCATTACCACACCAATTTGCAATTTCCTCCAGATACATTTTGGCATCTAAAACCAGCCAAAATATATCTTGGAAAATGCCCGATAACTTCGTATACAGGCAGAACTGTTGCGATAAGGATTACTTCCACATGTTGTGCCACATTTTTCAATAGAAAAATTGGATTTGGGGCATTTCCCAATAACTCATCCCCATCCGCCCCACTCATGATCGTGCCCGACTAGGAATCATTTCATAATTATTGGTTGGCTTAGAAATCTGATAAGTAGCTGCCCTTGTGGGCCAAAGTCTAAGGGGCTGATTCACAGAACTAACTTAAGACAAAATCCTAATCTTACTACTTTTGGTATTCACAGAAGTTAGGAGTTTGTCTTAAGACAGACTTAAGACAGAATCTTAACTGAAGTCTGTCTTAAGTATGTCTTAAGACAAAATCCTAACTTCTGTGAATACCAAAAGTAGTAAGTTTAGGATTTTATCTTAAGTTACTTCGGTGAATCGGGCCCTCTGAGACATCCTACTCAAGCTTAAGTAAGACCTGGGACAGAGAGCCCAAAACAAGAGGCAGTGGAGTGCTGTGCGGGCACACACAGATAGCAATTTTCCTAAAACAGATTTATAGATAAAAAGGAATTGCCTTTAAAAATGAGTATGGATGTTTTGCTACTGTCATTGAGTGTGACTTGTTGAGAAAACCAGAGCTCTAATAATGATAGAAAACCCTTTCCTATGAAACCCTCACTGCATCATAAATGTCTCCCTTAGAGCCACCAAGGGGTCTGAATCTAGTGACAAACACATATTTACATGGGTACACGATACAGAACTGATGCACTGACATTACTCCTTGTACACATTATTTGGTACTTCGGTTTGAAAAACGCACCAGCCTATTCATTTGACTTCGATTCCTTTTCAGATCTGTTTAGCAGCAACATTCATAAACCGACCGACCTTGGAAATGTAAGCTCCTGGCTCCAGAGGTGAAATGATGCAGGCCCGGATCTGCAGAACATCCCAGTCGTGGCTTTTATACAAATTGTTTCTCCAGGCGCTAAATCTAGCCCGAGGGAAAAGAGACGTTAGATGAAAAAATATCCCAATGAATAACCAAGGCCCATGGAGAGCTCTAGCATTAATACACAGGCAGGAAAGCATATCAAATATGTTGCGGCCTTAAAGTGACAGACGTAAAGCAAAATTCTGTGTGCCAAACCAAAAAGAATCACCAGAAATCAAAGTATAAGGTCAAATCATATTAGGGCCCTGTACGTAAAATTGGGAATAATTCAGCCAATCAAAATTCCTAGGTTTCTCTTTCTACCTACAGTTGTCTGACTGCATTCCGAGTTCAGTGAGAGTGTTGAGCAGGGACAATGAGCAGACTGAGAGAATTGGTGTGAGATTACGGCAGTGCTTTAAATGGGCCGGTACTGTCCGGTACTGACTACCAACACTTTTTTATTTTGAGAGGGTGAGTACTTCTCAAGAGTGACTTGAAGAGTACCGGCCCTTCTCTGAAACAGGCAGGTGCTCTGGTACAGGGGACCTGCACTTCTATTTTTCCATTTCAGGCACTGATTATGAGGATTGGTATTTATAGTTTTATTGCCCCACCTTGGTTTCGGCGAAGTGGGCAATTAAGAACGATAATTGCACTCGACAGAAGGCATTACTTGCTATTTAAATGCTCATCTTTGTACAGCAGGACTTAATGATTGATAGAAAAGGGGTTGTAATGGGGGCATACATGCTGAAATTGCTCTCCTGGCTTATTCAAGCGTTAAAGGTGACTTGTGTCTGGAAAAGGTCGTCATGTATCTGTGAGCACAAAGTGTGAAAGGCTTCACACACATAGTTATGAAGTTAGATTTGATAAGTGGGTATTCCCAGGGCAGCGCCCCTTGAGTTTGCCAGGAAAGTATGCAGATACTCACACGGACAAAATTTTGTGGATTTTCACAAAGATTTGCAATGCATTTCCAGCACTTGCCACCATACCCAGTTTACAACTGGATTTTCCAGCCTTAAGCAGTGAGGAAAGTGTGGGAAATTGCAGCAACATATCTAATACATTTTCCCAGTACTTGCACATGGAGTAGATCCATTTCATATCAAATTCACCAAGAAGAAAAATAGAGGACGTCCACCGGCATGCAAATTTGTACACAATGTGAAGAACACACACATGCAGGGATAAAAATAGGCTTAAAGTAACAAGTTGCATGAATAAATGAACACACCCACATATATATTATGACTTGGGTAGATTACATATCCATAGGACAGGACTGACATTTAAAATACAACAATCAATCAATCAGATATTTGTAAAGCGCGCTACTCACCCGTGAGGGTCTCAAGGCGCTGGGGGGTGCTGCTACTGCTCGAAGAGCCAGGTCTTGAGGAGTCTTCTGAAGGCGAGTAGATCCTGGGTCTGCCTTAGGTGGGTAGGGAGGGTGTTCCAAGTCTTGGCGGCGAGGTAGGAGAAGGATCTGCCGCCGGAGGTTGTTCGTTGGATGCGGTGGACAGTGGCGAGGGCGAGGCTGGTGGAGCGGAGCTGACGGGTGGGGGTGTAGAAGTTGAGTCTGCTGTTCAGGTAGGCTGGTCCGGCGTTGTGCAGTGCTTTGTGTGCGTGGGTGAGGAGCTTGAAGGTGACCCTCTTGTCTACGGGGAGCCAGTGTAGGTTTCTCAGGTAGGGAGTGATGTGGTTGCGGCGGGGGATGTTGAGAATCAGTCGGGCAGAGGCGTTCTGGATGCGTTGCAGTCAACGCAGGTGCTTGGCTGGGATTCCTGCGTAGAGTGCGTTGCCGTACTCCAGTCTGCTGCTGACGAGGGCCAGTGTCACTTTTCTTCCCGTTTCGGTCGATATCCATTTGTAGATCCTGTGGAGCATGCAGAGGGTGTTGTAGCAGGAGGAGGAGACGGTGCTGACCTGCTTCGAAATGGAGAGGGAGGAGTCGAGGATGAATCCAAGGTTGCATGCGTAGTCGGTGGGTGTTGGTGCTGCTTCCAGCGTGGTCGGCCATCAGGAGTCATCCCAGCCTGATTGGGTGGGTCTGAGGATGAGTACCTCCGTCTTGTCTGAGTTCAGCTTCAGGCGGCTGCTCCTCATCCAGTTGGCGACAGCCTTCATTCCCTCGTGGAGGTCGGTTTTGGCGCTGTGCGGGTCCTTGGTGAGGGAGAGAATGAGCTGTGTGTCGTCGGCGTAGGAGATGATGTTGAGGTCGTACTGGCGGGCCACTTGTGTGAGGGTGGCCATGCAGAAGTTGAACAGTGGCGGGCTGAGGGATGAGCCCGGGGGACGCCCCAGATGATGTCGGAGGCTTGCCGAGGAAGTGCCTCGGGCAGTGGGGTGGGGCTTGGGAGGGGCAGGGTGGGGGGTAGTGGAGTCCTACATACGACAGCCAGGGGTAAGGTAAGTAATTAAATAAATAAAACTTTTTACCTTGCTCGCGCTGCAGCACCGAGTTGGTGATGCAGCGCGCTCAAGGTAAATTGTTCTATTTATTTAATTACTTACCTTACTCCTGTCTGTCGTACCTTACTCCTGTCCATCATATGTCAGACTCCACTACCCCCCCATCCTGCCCCTCCCCGCCCCCCATCTCACCGCACCACAGCACTCCCTCAGCGAGCCGCCACTGGGTTTTATAAATTATATACTTTTATGGCGGTGATAGGTACATGAGTAGAAGTGGAGAAGGTTGGGCGGGGGGAGGTGAGGTGAGGAATCGAAAACTTAGGAAAAGGCAGTCAGTGAGTGGCAGGAACAAGTTGAACTGGCTGGTTTATACTGTTTTCCAAAACTGTTGGACTAGGGGCTGGTGAAATTGTTCTAGAATCTTGGGATGTGGACCAGGAAAGGTTGTTTACTGGTGCAGTTCTGCTGATCTTCCTCTATATTTAAATGTGAGAAGGATGCACTATATATTGAGTGAAGGCAGGCAGAGATATGGAGCTCACCTGTGAGATAAAAATAACCTTTGCAAATAGTTCTTCCCAACTCTTAGCCATGAAGAATATACTTTCTGGAAAGCAGAAGATTTTTTGAATAAACTATAAGACCAGTGGTTAATTTGTGCCAGTGGTTGCCGCTGGGTACCACATGAACTTGTTGTTGGGGATCGAAACTCTTCATACCTTCTGATGGGCAACTGTCCATTTAATTAACTGAAAGGTGCTTGGGCTGCACACTGATCAGTGAATGGCTGGAGACATAGCTGTATAATTAATGCGGGTGTGCAATTGGAATATTTAAAGTATGGAATAGGATGTAAATATTAAAATAAGAGAATACCCATAAGTGGAGTGAACATTTCACAAGTGTATTTGCTAGAGAAGCTCCTTCTATCTCCTTTTATACAGAATCAATAGACTAACAAGAGGCATGAGTGAGGTCCTTAGCATAAGTAAAATAACATGAATGCACAAGTTGTATTCAGTGCCCTTTTCCTCCAAGGTCACAAAGGACAGACTGCTGAAAATGAACTTCTATTATTTATATGGACTGGTTAGGTACTGAAGCTTTTAAAACCTGTGTTGTCTGTACTGGCATTCACCAAGGCTCCTCCAGCACTGGAACTCTCTCCTTCCCTCCTTCCTTCCTTCTTTCATTCACACTCACAGTCTTTTTCCTCATGCACATGTTCGGCTTTCTCCTATAAATCACACATTACTTGGCAAAGCTTTGTCACTAAGTTCCTATCCTACATTCACTCTATGTTAGTCACACTTTTTACTTGCTCTTTAACCTTTGTGTTAGGCTGTCATTTTCTCTTGTTCACATTTGCCTCTCCCCGTACTCAGCCACTCCATTCTTTTCCCGTGCTCATAATCCCTCTATCTCCCTTCTCCTATAATTACCCTCTCTTCATTCTTCCAGACTCGCTTGCTTCTCAGTCCTCCCCTTTGCAACCACATTATCTTTTCTGTATTTCAGTCATCCATTTCCCTTTTCAGTATTCTCCATTGCTCCATCCACGCTCGCTCTATGATCTTACACCCCATACCACCAAACTCAGCTCACTCATAGTAAATACTCACATGCTTTCTTTTTCTGTCTACAACACACACTCTCTTCCTCTTGGAGCAACCAAAATCTCCTGCACTTATTCTCCCATCCCTGAAATCACACCAACTCTTCCCTCCTTCAGCATCTCAAATTGAGATGACGTGCATATTACACTTCATCCTATATTTGCCCTTTAAATGTACATTCTTTTACCGTCCTCTTTCACTCACACTATTTTCCTTTATCCTTCTCATGCATTTTCTCTTCTTTCTATACTTTTGGTCTGTTCTTACTGCTACACCAACATTCTATTGCCTTTTTTATGCTGCAACTCTCAACAATGTTAGTTAAAGAAGAGGGCATAAGTAGGCAGTGCACTCCTCAGCAAATATTTTGTTTTTAAAAAGCACTGCCTGAAACTTCTCTCTCTCTCTCTCTCTCTCTCTCTCTCTCTCTCTCTCCCCTTCTCTCTGTGTGTCTCTCTCTATTTAAAAAAGCAAACACATAGGAGACAAAATATAAAAGCTATGTAAACTTTGCTAAAGTTACATGTTTAAACAATTAAATCAACTCTGCAAAGAATAGATCCTAAAAGATGCTTGAAATCATTTTACAGAAATTAACAATTCCACCTCTCTCATACCAGATCTATCTAGATGCGATTATTGTGTCTCCTTTTCCATAACAGAATTAGACAAATTGGAAAGTAACTTTCCATTTCTAATATGCTAAGAAAAATATATTAACAGCCAGTCCCTCACTCAACTCACAGGCTTGACTAAGGGTGACGAGCTCTGCAGCTTGAGCCGACTGATAGGGAACTCATGACGTCTCAACTACAATGTGCAGTGTTGTGATTGCATATGCAACTGTTGTAGTGCCATCTGGTAACTTAAAACAAGAGCCATCGACGTATAGTTCTCCTTGAGGGTCAGATAAAGGAACATCAGTCAGATCTACCCGTCCTTTCGTTTCTTCCTCTGTCTGGAAGATACAATCATGTTTATCAATTTCCTCACTTTCAGAAGGGAGGGGTGGCAATGTGGCTGGTTTCAGAGTAGCACATCTTTTGATCGTGACATGCGGGGCAAAGAAAATTAGCTCATAACCAGTCAGACATGGACTGGTGAGGTGCTGCGTCTTTGTTTTATTCAAAAGGGTATCCATAGCATGGGGCACCATGACTGCGAGGTCAGTATCAAATACGAGCCCAACAGATTGTCGTATTGAGATGGCCACAGCCGTGACCGCTCTTAGACAGCTCGGGAGGGCTCCTGCAACAGGCCATGAAGAGTAGAAAAATAAGCACACAGCTGCTGCTTACCTCCAAAGACCTGTGTTAAAACAGAGAGCGCACAACCAGCCACCTTGTGTATGAACAGCACGAACGGCTTCACATAGTTGGCCGTACCAAGCACAGGCGCAGAGCAAAGCACAACTTTTATTTGCTCAAAAGACTGCTGACATTCAGGCATCCAAAGCAAGGGTTTATGCACATCTTTAGTGGTTAATGCTAGCAAAGGCTTTGGTAGTAAAAATAGTTATTGATCCAGTGGCGACAATAGGAAGTAATGCCAATAAAAGCACGCACATCCTTTTGAGTTTGAGGGATAGGCATTTTAACAAAGGTATTGATGCGCACAGGAGTCAATCTTCTACCCTTCTTTGACAGTAGGTGACCTATGTAGGTGACCTCCTGTCGACAATATTGAAATTTGGAAGGGGACACTTTATGTCCGTGGTGTGCCAAATGCAGCAATAATTTAACTGTACTGTCTTAGCAACCCTTTTCGTGTCAAAAGTGATGAGAATGTCATCTACATATTGGACCAATACATTACCTGAGGGAAGCGTGAGGGAGTCCAATTGGGCTTTTAAGGCTTGACTATATATGCTAGGACTCTCGGTATAGCCCTGAGGAGCACAACAGAATCTAAAGCTGCTGCGAGCTAGTGTAAAACTGAACAAGTACCTGCTGTCTGGATGAATCAGGATAATGTAGAATGCATTTTTCAGATTAATGACAGAAAATAATTTAGCAGAGTAAGGAATCATAGTTAGAAGAGCAGTAATGTCAGGGACTACTGGGAACTGAGGAACTACCATTTTATTAATTTAGCACAAGTCAATCACAAAACGATAAATATCAGGATGATCATCAGAGGAGCCCGAAGGTGCCCTCTTGCGAAGAGGAAGAATAGGGATAGTGCACAGATATGCATTTGCTTCTTCAACAACTCCTGACTTAATCAAGTCTTGTACAATTTGCAGCAAGGCTTGTTCCCCTGCTTGTGGTATTTTGTACTGAGGAATATGGGGCAAAATAGCATTGTCTTTAAGTTTAATAGAAACTGGGAATATCTCTAATAGTCCTACGTCCATGTCACCTGTAGCCCACAGTGTGGGCGGCACATCCTTATTTATTTATTTTGAAGGTATTATATAGCGCGAATAAGACTCTTGCGAGTATCAGATCGCTTTACAGGTCATAGTTAGAAGGCACAAAATGTACAAATAACAGCACAAAAAAAAGAATTTACAGTGAATAGACAGAGTTCAAGTGAATTTAGCCATGAGGATAGCTTTCACTTCTCTTTTGAAGGAGTTGGTGAAAGGGTTCATTCTTGTTTCATTGGGTAAGGCATTCCATATCTTCGGAGCCATCCCTGAAAATGACCGGGTATAAGTTTTTTTCTTGGAAATTCGTTGAGGTTGTAGGAGAAGAGTCTTGGCGCCCCTGGAGGCTCTGTTGCCCGCGAAGAACACCAATTTCTGAGCTAGGTATTGTGGGGCGTTGTGGTGGAGGGCTTTGTGTGTCATACAGGCGATTTTTAGGTGAATTCTGGCTTCAAACGGAAGCCAGTTGAGAGCTCTCAGGTCTGGGGAAATGTGAGCGTTTCTCTTAGAACCTGTGATTAGTCTTGCAGCTGAGTGATCGTAGCTCTTAGCGGGGCAGTCGATGACCTAGGGAGGCCTTATAGTGTTACTGCTCCATATTCCACCCGGGGAATTACAAAGGCTTGAACTGCTTGTTTGAAATCGTATGCAGACAGAAAGGGTTTTAGTTTTCGCAGGGTCTTAAGGTGGAGCAGGGAGGGGCACATCTTTGTACAGGCACTGCTTAGTGCTGACCACATTCAGGCCCATTGTCATGTAAGCACCTTCCCGGGAACAATAAATGGTAGCATGCAACTTCTTTAATAAATCTAAGCCCATCAAATTTTCTCCACAATTAGATGTCAACAAAAATGGCAAATCCACAATAAAAGGACCTATAGTCAGTGTAAGAGGCTTGGAAATGGGACATACAACTGATACACCAGAAAATCTTATCGATACATTAATATGGCCAGACAGAGCTTGAAGGACTGGGTTTTAAAACCCAGCGGCGTCAGGGAGAACGCCTAATACCTTCGAGTTCCCCTGTCTTGGCAAACAGAGACACGGGATACTTCTTGATGATGTCAAAGACCAAAGTTTATTGGCTGCAACCAGGAACAGAGATCTATGAAGCACACACGGGTGGTTCACTAGAGACTGCACAAATTCAATAAGCGGAGCATGGTCTTTTATGCCAAAAATTAAGCCTCAGGCAACATTTCAAATTAGCATTAGGTGCATACAAACTGACCAATGACAGTGTAACATTTTGAAAGTAGCGTATGACGACAATCTCAGACAATCCCATCTTCCGTTGTCCAGCCCACCAGAAATGACCAAGCAAATTCCAAGTTTCTTGTTCGATCAGGCCGGAACAAACCCATCATAAAACCTTCAACCCAAATCAATGATTATGTTGTAAAGGAAAGGCAGAAACAGATTGGAAGTGAGAAAGAAAGGTGGGAGCAGTGTACCATACAGTCGGGCACTTCCTGCTCTTTGATCTTTATCAGACCAGCTGCTGAACAAGGAACTGGCTCAGCGAGGTCGGCCTCGGGCAAGGAGTCAGTTTGGCCAGGTCACCCAAAAGTCAGCTAAGGCATACGTGTCTCAAGGACTCATTCGACCACAAACATCGGGCCTATGTTAGGGCAACCATACAAAATGGCTGCCGTATACAAAATGGAACCCGGAGGTTCAAACGAAATCCTTGAATACTGAGTGTTCTCCTATATCGATTCATACGAAAACACTCAGACACACTACACTCGCCATTTGCGGTCTGCTGACACCAAAATCGTCCATTTCCGACGATCTTTATTGAACGGGTTCGGAACCGTTGAAACCAATTCGCAAACCACAGAACCACAGACCCTCCTTTTGCCCTTACATAGGCAACAGACCCAAACCCATGTTAATCTGAATTCGGATCTATATTCATCAGATCATCGATATGTTGCTGTAGCATCATCCTATTACTTAGTACCTCTCTCCGGACAGGTCTCCTTGCACACGAAGTAGCACAGAGGCCACAAATAGCAGGAGCACACTGTACACAGAGACAGAACATAAAAAGGATAGCTAAGACCATCCCAATGACCATCAAAATCTTCCAACCCCAAGTGGATATCAATCCCCATAGCCATCCCATCAATGACCAATCTCCTTTGTCCAAATGGATAGAATCGGAGATCTTTTGTAATTTGGAAATGGCCTGGAAGACTGATGGAGCGTTGTCTGGAATGAAAACGCAGCAGCTCGATTGAATCAGCTTACAAACTCCACCTCTATCTGCTAGTATGACATCAAGGGCAACTCTATTTTGAAGTGTCATAAGTCTATCCGACTGGAGCTCAGCAGTCATATTACCAAGGGCACCGGCAGTTTCTACTATGGTGGACCCAACCACTCTCGTCAACTGGCGAATATTCCTACTGTTAGCCATAGGTCCCCAGAACGGCAGAAAACCCTTGAAGAAATCTCCCAATTCTTGCCCTGCAGTGTCTTCTTGACTAAAGACACCTCTAGCAACTCTCGTCTTATGGTAATCTGCAGCAGCTGTAAAAGTGGGAGGTAACAGAAAAGAAACAAAACATGTGCTCGAAAAGTCAGGGGGCAACCATGTATACGCTTTGTCGTAACAGACAAAGTAGGTACCCTTAGCAGCTAAGAACACTGGGGAAGACTGAGACGCAAATACATAAGTCTCAGCGCAAACACTCTTCCCTAACTGAGCTTTCGGATTCTTGCCATTACCCTGCAGACAATAGTGGCCCTGATGGGGCACTATCCAAATCGGTGGAGAACTCTTCGCTCGCTGGTTAACACTCAGACTAACTCCATATCCAGTAACGTTCCAACCAATGTAGGCTAATGTCTCATCTCTCGGAATAGTCTCATACGAGCTAATCCCTCTAATCATATCGACAATGCCTTTAACTAGAGCACTATTCTTCGGGTTGTCTTTCAGTGAACATTGGGGGTAGACACTATGGGCATAGACAAACATCGTTCTATAAGCCCAAATCAAACCATTTAAACTAAAAGGGAAAACTAAATAAGGAATACCCTTATCGGTCGTATGGGGCATTAAACCACAAATCCAACAATTTGTCGTGTTCATCACTAACTGGTGTTGGTGCAAAAGTTGGATGAAGGAATTGTTAGCAAATTCCAATCGTCTAACTACCTCATGCTCAGGCAAAGGATGAAAAGAATGAGAAGAAATAGTAGGTGTAGGTGTAGGTTGCACAGTGGTATTAAACGTCATTTTAAAAGAAAATGTTACGTAACCAACTATAAGTATCATCAAACTCAATAGTAAAAATAAACATGGTATCAAAAATCTTTCCTTCGATATTATTTCACATATCCGTTTTCTAAAAGTCAGTGTCTGTACAGGTCTCTCCAACTCAAAAAAATCCATCCTAAACGAAGTATGCTGCCCACGGTGGTAGGTTGATTCTGCTAAGGAATGCCTCTGCCAACCCAGGAAGACTCCCTTAGGCCAACAGAACCCTCGACCTAGTGTCTCAAGCTTGCACTCCAAAGACTGATGGCAACCGCGACCCTAGCAGCAAGAACCGGATGGCGGTTCAAGAAAAACAAAAATGAGTAGATCCTTGGTGGAGAGTTAACCTGCAAACAGAAAAATCATAAAACTTTATTAGTCTTTATTTATTTGTCCATAACTCTCGGTCTCAAATTATAGCGGCATTTTCCAGCTTATTCTTGATCAGCGAATAAAAGGTGAGGCTCTGTAGTGTTCAACCGATCAGCAGGAGGTACTGATTCTTGCAAAATCTCGTCACTTTCTCTCTCTGAGTTTGTTCCAATCAGTCGAGCATCACTGAACGATATGAACCGTGGGAAAACTTCTGTTTCAGAGTCTGCAAGTCCCTCCTGGACCCACTTATCGTAAGGTAAGGGCAAAGGTGCCCGCTTAGTATGCACTCCGGGGATCCAGTTTCGCTTGCCTCGCACTCGGACCGCAGATCTCGTTGACAGGAGCACTTGAAAAGGTCCCGTCCAACGGGGCTGTTCGTTCTTGGTCCGCTGGAAATTGCGCACAAAAACCCACGAACCAGGTTCAATAGAATGGCCTGGATCCTCTGAAGCTTGTGGAAGACTGTCATGCACCTGTTGGCGTAAAACACTCATTTTAGTTGTCAGTTCACGCAAGTAATCAAGCAGCACAGGATACTCGAGGTCGCTAAACCTCGTTGGTCTTGGTACGCCCCAAATATTCGCCGGGCGACCAAACACAACCTCATACGGACTCAAACCCATTTGTGAATGCACAGTCATTCTTGTGGACAGAAGTGCTAATGGCAAGGCATCTGGCCATTGCAAACCAGTGCTCGCTTGTATTTTGGCCAATTTTAATTTAAGAGTACCATTATAGCACTCGACTAAACCAGCTGATTGGGGATGATTTGCAGCATGACATTTCTGCCCAATTCCTAGACCCTCACACACTCTCTTCATGACTTGACCCACAAATTCACTCCCATTATCACTCCAAATAATTCTCGGCATTCCAAATCTCGGGAAAAACTCTTTTATCAAGGCCTTCGCTGTGGACAAGGCAGTATTGTCCTTAAGGGGGTAAGCTTTTACCCATCTAGAAAAAGAGCAAACAACCACTAAAACATATTTCAAGTTGTTGCATCTCTCCATATGGATGAAATCTAGCTGCAAAGCCTCGAACGGACACGTAGGAGGAACAAAATGACCAGCTGGTGTTGGAGTTCCCTTACCAGGATTATGCATCAAACACACCATACAGTTCCTGACCAAATTCTCTGCACATTTGGGAATCCCCACATTCTGCCAAACCGGGGCCAACAACTTGCAAATCCCTTTCACACTAATATGTGCCATTCCATGAGCCATTGTAACAACTGGAAGCACATACGCGATAGGCAACAACCATCTCTAATGTTCTGAAAAAACAGTCCAACAACCATTCAAATCCAATCTACCCTTGCTTTCTCTCCATTCATTCAACTCTTTCTCTGTGGCTTCAGTTTGAATGGATTTCACACTCTCGATCGTATCTTCACACATACTCTTCTCTGGAACCCATCTCGCTGGACCCGCAACATACATTCGACTCATCACGTTCCTTGCAGTTTCTTTCGCAACTTCAGCCGCAAACGCATTACCACGACCAACATCATCCGTAACCTTTTTATGGGCACTGCATTTCACAATCGCTACTTGCAATGGTAACATAAGAGATTCAAGAAGTTCATTCACCAATTGTCCATGCTGGATCTTCGTCCCATGTGATGTCAAGAATCCACGTTCACGCCACAAACGTCCAAAGCTATGAGCCACACCAAACGCATACTGACTATCCGTATACACATTCACTCGTTTTCCTTTTGCCAACACACACGCTCTCGTAAGTGCAATCAATTCCGCTGCTTGTGCTGAGTTATGTGGGATACGTGCAGCTTCAACAATCGTATGCAAAGTCATCACAGCATATGCTGCAGTCGTATCACCATTCGGCAACTTAAAACACGAACCAT
This sequence comes from Lissotriton vulgaris, assembly GCF_964263255.1. Lineage (NCBI taxonomy): Eukaryota > Metazoa > Chordata > Amphibia > Caudata > Salamandridae > Lissotriton > Lissotriton vulgaris. Next base: position 802,285,880 of record NC_141694.1, on the reverse strand, counting down.
CAACCCACAACAGGGGCGTAACAAAGGCCCCCGCAGCCCCTGCATTGAGGGGGGGCCCGAGCTCCAGGGGCCCCTTCGGCAGACAGTACATTTCCCAACAGCACAGGGTACTTTTAAAGTTACTCCCGCCGCTGCGCCTCAAAATAAAGCGTTGCGTACATGATGACATTTTGCGCAGCACGCAGCGGTGTGGTTTAATTTCAGCCTCAGGGGGAGGCATAGGGTGCGGCAAGGCTGGGCTAGTATTGTCTGTAGGGTCCCGAGCACAATCCCTCGCCTCGAGGTTGCAGCCCCTGCTGATGGCTCTGCATGCACTCCCCAGGTGCCAAAGTATGCCGTAGTCACGTCACGCTGAGCAGGCGACAAGAGAATTAGGATGCCCGAAAGTCACAGCGGTAATTGGATGGTGGTGGCCTTTCAGATCAAAGCTAAGGTTAAAGAGCAATTACAGAGAAACACCATCCCAGTAACGCTGCTGCTGTAGAGAGGCGATTTCGATGGGACAGACATGCCATGGACAGAAGGAGGGGGTGGCTCAATTAGACCCAAGCAGCTTTTACCTGTGCCTGCTGCCACCCCTTCTGAAAACCGCCTGCCACCCCCTTTTCCCTAACAATAACTCAGTAATTCAGCTGCCAGCCCTATCTACGCACCACGTTTCAGCCATGCACTTCACTTCAAGGACAGATTAACTTCTCCCAAAGGGAGGGATTCAGTCTCCAACTGGGCCACCCCAAACACATTTTCCAGAATGAAAGTTGATTGCGATGCATTCCTGTGGCCTCCTTTTTAGGTCTCGCCTGTCGATGCGCATGCGCATCGAGCTTGCGAGACTATGGGGGCTTATCCACTCTTTATCCAACTTGCAAGGAATCGTGGCGATTCCTTGCAGTGCACGAGACATTTAAGCTCAATGCGCATGCGCAATGAGCTTCAAAGCGCGTGCACAAGCCCCCATCCGCCTGCATTGCCTGCTCTCTCTCTCACAGCCTCCCCCAGCTCCGCCTCCTCACTTTTTGATTGCACGGCCGTTAGGCCGTGCCTCCCCTACTCTACTCCCCCTCCTTCTCCACTCCCCCTCACGACGCATCTCCGGATCCGCCCCCTCCCCATTTTGTCTACCACCGTGAAACTGTTTGGCACACGAAAGTCTTACCATTACCACGACCTATTTCCTTTCAGAAATGATTTTCGTCTTCAACTCTAACTTCGCCAAATCTATTTTACGGGACAATGAAACATACTTATTTGTTACCAAACATTTGTACAGCCTTCCACATCTCTTCCACAACCCACTAACGCCCGAACCTCCCCCCTCTGTTCCCGTACACAGCCAAGCTCGCAATTCAACTCCCCCTCTCCAGACGCCAGGACCACATACTTATTTGTTACCAAACATTTCTACAGCCTTCCACTTCTCTTCCACAACCCAGTAACGCCCGAACCTCCCCCCTCTGTTCCCGTACACAGCCATGCTCGCAATTCAACTCCCCCTCTCCAGACGCCAGGACCTCCCCTCTGTGTTCCTGCACCCATCCAGGCTCTCCGAACACAAAAAGACTTTAAACTGAAATCGTCGACAAAAAGAAATCATGACAGACGCATTACAAGCTACATCGTAGCATTGCACCTAAAAAAGTTAAGATTACAACCCACAAACGCCAGAACCTCCCCCCTCTGTTCCCGTACACAGCCAGGCTCGCAATTCAACTCCCCCTATCCAGACGCCAGGACCTCCCCTCTCTGTCCCTGCACCCATCCAGGCTCTCCGAATACAAAAAGACTTTAAACTGAAATCGTGTACACCACGAAATAATGACATACGCATTACAAGCTACATCGGCTTGTACATTCCCTAATCTGCAGGCCTACTATTCCCATTCCTTCCCTCTAGAGCGTGCTACGCCCAAAATACCGCTTGTATCTCTAGCATTGCACCTAAAAAAAAAGAGATATTTAGACATGTTTATAAACGAAATGAAACACACAGAGTCAGTTCAATTCAACGGGCCTACTATTTCCCTCCTCCGACACAGCGTGACCTCACAGAGCCTCTAGCACATCCACGTGACTAAACAGTCCTCGCAACCCGCCATAACCCCCAACAATACGCCGGACCTGCTGGGACCATTCTTTAATACCATTTACATGAACACAAAGTCAGGCCACAGACTCCAAGGCTTTCGTCAAGAAAACTACAGGATGCTAGACTACTTTAAGCGCCGTCGTCAAGATTGTAATCACTTGTGAAGTTCCTTTGGGGATGTGCTAATTTAGAACAGCAGGATGCGAGCCGGGTGTTAGCTCGATAACAACAACAAACGCCCCCCCCAAAAAAAAACCACTGAAAGGAAATACTTACACTAGAAACGTGATACTTTTTCGCAAAACTTAAACAATGTCACTGAACGCAAATATTAACACTAGAAACGTGTAGTTTTTTTAACAATACTTATTTACTTTACATAACCATGCTTATTATTTTACAACTTTCCTCTACAGCGTGGTATGTAAAATCGTCTTATTCTACGTCTACGCTTTTACAGACTAAAGATTTTCTATGTTGCCTCAGTGAAACATTTCCGATGTTGCCTTCTTTTGGATAACCACCATATTTCTTATACACACACATTAAGGGAGCCATCCGCAGCAGCCTCACCCTCACTCACCCTCAACCTCTCTTTCTATTTTGTTAAGGGTAACTTGCAGCCAACCTCTCTTGCTATTTTGTTAAGGGTAACTTGCAGCACACATTTCAAGACGAATTACAGTAAGGCAGAAAATGGCGTCTGGAAACGTTATGTTTTTTTAGATCAAAACTCCTATACTTTACATACCATCTACCACTGTATTTTAACGTTCCCACACACACATTAATGTAGGCATGCTATAAAAATAACAACACAACTTTGATGGCAAATACATCAGCTCAAAACATTTCGCCACACCTGTCTCTAGATTTATTTATTGCCAAACAAAATTATCTACCATCTTCTAAATCGCCCACTGTATTTTAACGTTCCCACACACACATTAATGGAGGCATGCTCACACTCAATGACCCTCACCCTCAACACCTCACCTACCCTCACCCTCACTCACCCTCAACCACTCACCCAACACATCACTCTCACTCACCATCAACATCTCACTCTCAACACCTCACCCTCAACACCTCACCCTCAACCACTCACCCTCAACCACTCACCCTCAACCACTCACCCTCAACCACTCACCCTCAACCACTCACCCTCAACCACTCACCCTCAACCACTCACCCTCAACCACTCAACCTCAACCACTCACCCTCAACCACTCACCCTCAACCACTCACCCTCAACCACTCACCCTCAACCACTCACCCTCAACCACTCCCCCTCAACCCCTCCCCCTCACCCTCACTCATCCTCACCCTCACTCATCTTCAATACCTCACCATCACTAACCCTCAACCCCTCACCCTCAGTAACTCTCAACACCTCTATCACCCTTATCCTCACTCACCCTCAATACCTCACCCTCACTAACACTCAACCCCTCACTCACCCTCACTCTCACCCTCACTCACACTCAACACCTCAGCCTCACCCTCACCCTCCTACAGACACATTCAAGGCCCTCATCTTGAGCAATGATCACGATTTTTATTGTACAACAAAAAAAAAAAAAAAATGGTGGCAAATACATCAGCTCATAACATTTCGCCACACCTGTCTCTACATTTTTGTATTGCCAAACAAAATTATCTACCATCTTTCGAAATCGCCCACTGTATTTGAACGTTGTCACACACACATTTGTATTTGAACCTTGTCACACACACATTAAGGGAGGCATGCTCACCCTCAATGACCCTCACCCTCAACACCTCACCTACCCTTACCCTCACTCACCCAACACCTCACCCTCACTCACCATCAACATCTCACCCTCACTCACCCTCATCCTCACTCCCCATCAACACCTCACCATCACTAACCCTCAACTCCTCACTCTCACTAACCCTCAACCCCTCCCCCTCACTCACCCTCACCCTCATTCACCATCAACACTTCAACATCAGTAACCCTCAACTCCTCACTCTCACTAACCCTCAACCCCTGCCCCTCACCCTCACTCATCCTCACCCTCATTCACCGTCAACACCTCACCCTCACTCAACATCTCACCTTCACTCACCATCAACATCTCACCCTCACTCACCCTAAAAACCTCACCCTCAACACCTCACCCTCAACACCTCACCCTCAACCACTCACCCTCACCTCACCCTCACCTCACCCTCAACCCCTCACCCAACCCCTCAACTCTTCACCCTCAACACCTCACTCACTCAATACCTCCCCCTCACTCACCCTCACCCTCACTTACCCTCAACACCCCACCATCACTAACCCTCAACCCCTCCCCCTCACCCACACTCACCCTCACCCTCATTCACCATCAACACTTCACCATCAGTAACCCTCAACTCCTCACTCTCACTAACCCTCAACCCCTGCCCCTCACCCTCACTCATCCTCACCCTCATTCACCGTCAACACCTCACCCTCACTCAACATCTCACCTTCACTCACCATCAACATCTCACCCTCACTCACCCTAAACACCTCACCCTCAACACCTCACCCTCAACACCTCACCCTCAACACCTCACCCTCAACCACTCACCCTCAACCACTCACCCTCACCTCACCTCACCTCACCCTCAACCCCTCACCCAACCCCTCAACTCTTCACCCTCAACACCTCACTCACTCAATACCTCCCCCTCACTCACCTTCACCCTCACTTACCCTCAACACCCCACCATCACTAACCCTCAACCCCTCACCCTCACCCTCACTCACCCTCCCTCACCCTCAATCCCTCACCCTCACTCATCCTCACCCTCATTCACCGTCAACACCTCACCCTCACTCAACATCTCACCTTCACTCACCATCAACATCTCACCCTCACTCACCCTAAACACCTCACCCTCAACACCTCACCCTCAACACCTCACCCTCAACCACTCACCCTCACCTCACCCTCACCTCACCCTCAACCCCTCACCCAACCCCTCAACTCTTCACCCTCAACACCTCACTCACTCAATACCTCCCCCTCACTCACCCTCACCCTCACTTACCCTCAACACCCCACCATCACTAACCCTCAACCCCTCCCCCTCACCCACACTCACCCTCACCCTCATTCACCATCAACACTTCACCATCAGTAACCCTCAACTCCTCACTCTCACTAACCCTCAACCCCTGCCCCTCACCCTCACTCATCCTCACCCTCATTCACCGTCAACACCTCACCCTCACTCAACATCTCACCTTCACTCACCGTCAACATCTCACCCTCACTCACCCTAAACACCTCACCCTCAACACCTCACCCTCAACCACTCACCCTCAACCACTCACCCTCACCTCACCCTCACCTCACCCTCAACCCCTCACCCAACCCCTCAACTCTTCACCCTCAACACCTCACTCACTCAATACCTCCCCCTCACTCACCCTCACCCTCACTTACCCTCAACACCCCACCATCACTAACCCTCAACCCCTCACCCTCACCCTCACTCACCCTCCCTCACCCTCAACCCCTCACCCTCACTAATTCTCAACTCCTCAATCCCCCTTACCCTCACTCACCCTCAATACCTCACTCTCACTAATCCTCAACCCCTCACCCTCACTAATTCTCAACCCCTCAATCACCCTTACCCTCACTCACCCTCAATACCTCACCCTCACTAACACTCAACCCCTCAGTCACCCTCACTCTTACCCTCACTCACACTCAACACCTAAGCCTCACCCTCACTCACCCTCACCCTCAACCCCTCATGCCATTTTTAAGGGTACCTTGGAGCAGACAGTTCAAGTCGAATTACAGTAAGGGAGAAAATGGCGTCTGGAAATGTTTTTTTTTTTTAACAAAACTCCTTTAGTTTACATACCATCCCGTACACACACACCAACATCAATCCCAGCATTTAAAATTACCCACAGACACATTCAAGGGGGCATGCTCACACTCAATGACCCTCACCCTCAACACATCACCTACCCTTACCCTCACTCACCCAACACCTCACCCTCACTCACCATCAACATCTCACCCTCACTCACCCTCATCATCACTCCCCATCAACACCTCACCATCACTAACCCTCAACTCCTCACTCTCACTAACCCTCAACCCCTCCCCCTCACCCTCACTCACCCTCACCCTCAATCACCATCAACACTTCACCATCAGTAACCCTCAACCCCTCACTCTCACTAACCCTCAACCCCTGCCCCTCACCCTCACTCATCCTCACCCTCATTCACCGTCAACACCTCACCCTCACTCAACATCTCACCTTCACTCACCATCAACATCTCACCCACACTCACCCTAAACACCTCACCCTCAACACCTCACCCTCAACCACTCACCCTCAACCACTCACCCTCACCTCACCCTCCCTCACCCTCAACCCCTCACCCAACCCCTCAACTCTTCACCCTCAACACCTCACTCACTCAATACCTCCCCCTCACTCACCCTCACCCTCACTTACCCTCAACACCTCACCATCACTAACCCTCAACCCCTCACCCTCACCTTCACTCCCCCTCCCTCACCCTCAACCCCTCACCCTCACTAATTCTCAACTCCTCAATCCCCCTTACCCTCACTCACCCTCAATACCTCACTCTCACTAATCCTCAACCCCTCACCCTCACTAATTCTCAACCCCTCAATCACCCTTACCCTCACTCACCCTCAATACCTCACCCTCACTAACACTCAACCCCTCACTCACCCTCACTCTTACCCTCACTCACACTCAACACCTCAGCCTCACCCTCACTCACCCTCACCCTCATCCCCTCATGCCATTTTTAAGGGTACCTTGGAGCAGACAGTTCAAGTCGAATTACAGTAAGGGAGAAAATGGCGTCTGGAAATGTTTTTTTTTTAAACAAAACTCCTTTAGTTTACATACCATCCCGTACATACACACCAACATGAATCCCAGCATTTAAAATTACCCACAGACACATTCAAGGGGCGCATCCTCAGCAATGCTCACTGTTTTCATAGTAAAAATAACAACACAACTTAGATGGCAAATATTGTATCCAGCCTCTGACCCATTCAGCAACATACATCAGCTCATAAAAGTTCTCCACACCTTTTTCTACATTTATGTATTGGCAAACAAAATCATACACCATCTTTCTCATTCGCCCACTGTATTTTAACGTTGCCACACACACATTAATGGAGGCATCTGCAGCAATGTTCATTCTTTTCATACTAAACATAAACGCCACAACTTTGAGCCTGGATATTACAAGACTTACATTAAGGAACGCATCCGCAGATAAGTTCTGTATTTACAACACGTACACACACAGCAAAAACTATCCTAGCATTTAAAACTACCCACAGACACATTTTAGGCCCGCGTACGCAGCAAGGCTCACGATTTTCATAATAAAAACAATAACACAACTTTTATGTCAAATATTGCATCCGGCCTCTGACCCATTCAGCACCATGCATCAGCTCATAACATTTCCCCACACCTGTATTTACATTTATGTATCGCCAAACAAAATCATCGACCATCTTTCTCATTCGCCCACTGGATTTTAACGTTGCCACACACCCATTCATGGACGGCTCCACAGCAATGCTCAGTATTTGCATACTAAACATAAACGCCACAACTTCGCCACAACTTTCAGCCTGTATATTACAAGAGTTCTATGTTTAAAAGTGAAACTTTGTATACTTTACAAGCTTTATATATTCCATTTTTAAGGGTAACTTCGAGCAAACAGTTGAACTTCAATTACACTAACGTTAAATAAAACAAAACAAAAAAAAAACTTTGCTTTGTCAGTTCCGAGCTAACTCTTATGTGCGCTTAAGGGAGTTGGCCAGGGAAGTCTACTGGCGCGCCAATGTCGAAACTCCATTTGCATACACATTCAAACATTCACACTTCCAATTCGCGCACATCAGCTAGTGTGACTTTTCCTTGGGGCAAGGGAAGGACTGCGAGCCGGGTGTTAGCTCGAGAACAACAACAAACCCCCCCCCCCCAAAAAAAAAAAAGACTAACAGTAGAAACGTGATGTTTTTTCGCTAAACTTAAACAATCCCACTGAACATAAATACGAACATTAGAAACGTGATTTTTTTTTAAGAAAACTTCTTTACTTTACATAACCAGGCCTAGTATTTCACAATTTTGCGGTACAGCGTAGTATGTAACATCGGCCTATTCTACTTCGACGCTTGTACAGACTAAAGATTTTCGATGTTGCCTTCAGTGAAAAATTTCCGATGTTGCCTTCTTTTGGATAACCACCATATTTCTTATACGCACACATTAAGGGACGCATCCGCAGCAGCCTCACCCTCACTCACCCTCACCCTCACTCACCCTCAACCCCTCATGCTATATTTAAGGGTAATTTGGTGCAGACAGTTCAAGACGAATTACAGTAAGGGAGAAAATGTCGTCTGGAAACGTTGTTTTTAGAACAAAACTCCTATACTTTACATACCATGCCGTACACACAACGACAACAATCCCAGCATTTAAAATTACCCACAGACACATTCAAGGTCCGCATCCTCAGCAATGCTCACGATTTTTATAGTAAAAATAACAACACAACTTTGATGGCAAATAAATCAGCTCAGAACATTTCGCCACACCTATCGCTACATTTATGTATTGGCAAACAAAATTATCTACCATCTTTCTAATTCGCCCAATGTATTTTAACGTTGCCACACACACATTAATGGAGGCATGCTCACCCTCAATCACCCTCACCTTCAACCTCTCACCTACCCTCACCCTCACTCACCCTCAACCCCTCACCCTCACTAACTCTCAAACCCTCAATCACCCTTACCCTCACTCACCCTCAATACTTCACCTTCACTAACACTCAACCCCTCACTCACCCTCACTCTCACCCTCACTCACACTCAACACATCAGCCTCACCCTCACCCTCACTCACCTTCAATCCCTCATGCCATTTTTAAGGGTAACTTGGAGCTGACAATTCAAGTCCAATTACAGTAATGGAGAAAATGGCGTCTGGAAACGTGATGGTTTTTTAACAAAAGTCCTATAGTCACTCACCCTCAACGCCTCACCCAACACCTCACCTTCACTCAACATCAACATCTCACCATCCCTCACCCTCAACACCTCACCCTCAACCCCTCACCCTCAACCACTCACCCTCAACCATTCACCCTCAACTACTCATCCTCACTCACCCTCCCTCACCCTCAACCCCTCACCCACACCCTCAACACTTCACCCTAAACACCTCACTCACCCTCAACCCCTCCCCCTCCCCCTCACTCCCCCTCACCCTTACTCACCCTCAACACCCCACCATCACTAACCCTCAACCCCTCACCCTCACTAACTCTCAATCCCTCAATCACCCTTACCCTCACTCACCCTCAATATCTCACCCTCACTAACACTGAACACCTCACTCACCCTCACTCTTACCCTCACTCACACTCAACACCTCAGCCTCACCTTCACTCACCCTCACCCTCAACGCCTCATGCCATTTTTAAGGGTATCTTGGAGCAGACAGTTCTATTTGAATTACAGTAAGGTCGAAAATGGCGTCTGTAAAGTTTATGTTTTTTTAAAAAAACTCCTATAGTCTACATACCATGCCGTACACAGACACCGACAACAATTCCACCATTTAAAATTACCCACAGCCACATTCAAGGGCCGCATCCTGAGCAATGCTCATTATTTTTATAGTAAAAATAATACAACTTTGATGTCAAATACATCAGCTCATAACATTTCGCCACACCTGTCAATCACCCTCACTCTCACCCTCACTCACACTCAACACCTCAGCCTCACCCTCACCCTCACTCACCTTCAATCCCTCATGCCATTTTTAAGGGTAACTTGGAGCTGACAGTGCAAGTCGAATTACAGTAAGGGAGAAAATGGCGTCTGGGCACGTGATGAACTCCTATAGTCACTCACCCTCAACGCCTCACACAACACCTCACCTTCACTCACCATCAACATCTCACCCTCACTCACCCTCAACACCTCACCCTCAACCCCTCACCCCCAACCCTCACCCCCAACCCCTCACCCTCAACCCCTCACCCTCACTCACCCTCCCTCACCCTCAACCCCTCACCTACATCCTCAACACTTCACCCTAAACACCTCACTCACCCTCAACCCCTCCCCCTCACCCTCACTCACCCTCACCCTCACTCACCCTCAACACCTCACCATCACTAACCCTCAACCCCTCACCCTCACTAACTCTCAATCCCTCAATCACCCTTACCCTCACTCACACTCAATATCTCACCCACACTAACACTGAACCCCTCACTCACCCTCACTCTTACCCTCACTCACACTCAACACTTCAACCTCACCCTCACTCACCCTCACCCTCAACTCCTCATGCCATTTTTAAGCATAACTTGGAGCAGACAGTTACAGTCAAATTACAGTAAGGTCGAAAATGGCGTCTGTAAACGTTATGTTTTTTAACCAAAACTCCTATAGTCTACATACCATGCCGTACACACACACCGACAACAATCCCACCATTTATAATTACACACAACCACATTCAAGGGCCGCATCCTCAGCAATGGTCACAATTTTTATACTAAAAATAACAACACAACTTCGATGGCAAATACATCAGCTCATAACATTTCTCCACACCTGTCTCAACATTTATGTATTGCCAAACAAAATTATCTCACATCTTTCTAAATCGCCCACTGTATTTTAACGTTGCCACACACACATTAATGGAGTCATGCTCACCCTCAATCACCCTCACCCTCAACCCTCACCTAACCTCACCCACCCTCAACCCCTCACCCTCACTCAACACCTCAGCCTCGCCCTCACTCGCCCTCACCCTCAACCCCTCATGCTATTTTTAAGGGTAACTTGGCGCTGACAGTTCAAGTCGAATTACAGTAAGGGAGAAAATGGCATCTGGAAACGTGATGTTTTTTTAACAAAAATCCTATAGTCAGTCACCCTCAACGCCTCACCCAACATCTCACCTTCACTCACCATCAACATCTCACCCTCACTCACCCTCAAAACATCAGCCTCAACCCCTCACCCTCAACCCCTCACCCTCAACCATTCACCCTCACTCACCCTCCCTCACCCTCAACCCCTCACCCACACCCTCAACACTTCACCCTAAACACCTCACTTATTCTCAACCCCTCCCCCTCCCCCTCACCCTCACTCACCCTCAATACCTCACCATCACTAACCCTCAACCCCTCACCCTCACTAACTCTCAATCCCTCAATCACCCTTCCCCTCACTCACCCTCAATACCTCACCCTCACTAACACTCAACCCCTCACTCACCCCCACTCTTACTTTCACTCACACTCAACACCTCAGCCTCACCCTCACTCATCCTCACCCTCAACCCCTCATGCCATTTTTAAGGGTAACTTTGAGTAGACAGTTCAAGTCGATTTACAGTAAAGGAGAAAATGGCGTCTGGAAACGTTATATTTTCTTAACAAAACTCCTATAGTTTACATACCATGCCGTACACACACACCAACATCATTCCTAGCATTTAAAATTACCCACAGACACATTCAAGGGCCGCATCCTCAGCAATGCTCACGAATTTCATATTAAAATTCACAACACAACTTTGATGGCAAATATTGTATCCAGCCTCTGACCCATTCAGCATCATACATCAGCTCATAACATTTCGCCACACCTGTCTCTACATTTATGTATTGGCAAACAAAATCATCGACCATCTTTCTCATTCTCCCACTGTATATCTCGCTCAAGGTTTCCACCTCCACTCCGATAGAAACCACGCACTCCGGGGATGATTCTCCAAATTAAACTTTATTCAGTTCGCAACAGACGCGTTTCGGCGCTCCGCCTTCCTCAATGTTACAAACATTGTGAGGGGACGCCATGTTTTATTGCTCACATCCACGTAACTTTCACAGTGAAAACAACCATATTGGTTGTGTGCTCATATCGAGGTTACATTTAAGTCACTCATTCCGTTTAAACACATTAACTATATTTTGTTAAATGCGTTACAATCCGAATTGTTGTCCTTCGCTTTGCAATAATATTAGTTACATTATTTGGAGCATTCACAAAGTGCATAATACTGCTGTGTATCGGCTGTAATTACTAACAGGAGGAGAGAGCGCGAATATATATATATATATATATATATATATATATATATTACCTACTGGCGGTCGCCAGTATGTAGTTATAGTTAGGATTGGCTACCATAGGAAATCCGCAACATTCTATTGGGAATAACTTTGGCGCCGATTGAGAGGTCTGCCTGTAATTTTCCTTAAAATGGTCTCGCTGCGCTCCGCTCCTTCCCTGAAAGTTTCGGGAGGATTCCTTAAGTGGGGACTGAGAAAAAAGGGGGGTCCCAAAACGTGTTTTCTCCATGTTAATTTCCATAGGACTGTCTGACAAGTGTACAGCCCGAACCGCTGAACGGAATTACGCCAAATTTGGCAAAATTGTAGGGACTGGTACGCAGATGTGCCTTTGCTATGTTTGGTGAAAATTGCTCCAGTGGTTTTTATGAAAATTAAGTTAAAAAGCACATATATATCTATAGGCACGCTGCCGGCGCTCTCCGGTGCGCATACCGGTGAGCGCACCCGGCGCGCTACGGGAGTGCGCGAGCGAAAGCTGATTGGCTGTCGGGTGTCTGTCAACATTCTAAACAGTCCGGAGAGTCCCCCATCTTGTGTCTCGGTTGAATCGAGACACAAGAGATGAAAAAAGAAAGGGGGATATAATTAAAATGGGGCAGAGTAGACACCCCTTGACCCCCTAGGTTTTCTAAGGGGGGCCTAGAAGGACCATGAAGGGCTAAAAAACTTTTTTATTTATTTTTTTATTTTCGCGGGGTGAGCGCTGGCGGCGCTCCCCGGTACGCGCTCCGGTACGCGCACCCTGAGTGCACCACGGGGAAAAAGAGTGTAAAAAAATTGAGAAAAGAAAATGTTGAGTGTTGCATTGCTGGAGTGTGTCAAAAAAATGATGCAACTCCAGCAATGCATCCTTTCACATGGGGCCAGGCCCATGTGAAAGGGCCTGCATCAGTCTTACGCCTGCTGTGACTACAGGCACAAGATTTGGACGCAACAGCGTCATAAAAGTGACGCAGTGATATCTCTTAGATTTCACTGCGTCACCTCTACGACCCTTTCTGGCGTCAATACATCCCTTTTGCATACATTACACCTGACGTAGGTATAATGTGGCGCAGGGGTTTACAAAGTGAGGCATCTACCTAGATGCCTCACTTTGTAAATATGACTGAATAATGTGCATTTTTTACAACACTGGTGCGTCACAAAAAGCGACGCACCGGTGGCTTAAAAGTGACGCATGGCCTCATAAATGAGGCCTTCAGTCTTCTACTCATGCGTCATATTTAATATATGACGCATTATGTCGCAAGTACTTACAGATACGTCAATATTTCAGACGTATCTGTAAGCGCAAAAGTGATGCATTGCTGGAGTGTGTCACAAAAATGATGCAACTCCAGCAATGTATCCTTTCACATGGGGCAAGTCCTATGTGAAAGGGCCTGCATTAGTCTTACGCCTGCTGTGAGGCAGGCCCAAGATTTTGACACAACGGCGACCTAAAAGTGACGCACTGAAATCTCATAGATTTCACTGCGTCACCTCTACGACCCTTTCTTGCGTCAATACGTCCCTTTTGCATACATTACACCTGACGTAGGTATAATGTGGCGCAGGGGTTTACAAAGTGACGCATCTACCTACATGCGTCACTTTGTAAATATGACAGAATAAGGTGCATTTTTTACAGCACTGGTGCGTCACAAAAAGTGACGCACCGGTGGCGTAAAAGTGACGCATGGCCTCATAAATGAGACCTTCAGTCTTCTACTCATGCGTCATATTTAATATATGACGCATTATGTCGCAAGTACTTACAGATACGTCAGTATTTCAGACATATCTGTAAGCGCAAAAGTGATGCATTGCTGGAGTGTGTCACAAAAATGATGCAACTCCAGCAATGCATCCTTTCACATGGGGCAAGTCCTATGTGAAAGGGCCTGCATCAGTCTTACGCCTGCTGTGAGGCAGGCCCAAGATTTTGACACAACGGCGTCCTAAAAGTGACGCACTGAAATCTCATTGATTTCACAGCGTCACCTCTACGACCCTTTCTTGCGTCAATACGTCCCTTTTGCATACATTACACCTGACGTAGGTATAATGTGGTGCAGGGGTTTACAAAGTGACGCATCTACCTAGATGCGCCACTTTGTAAATATGACTGAATAAGGTGCCTTTTTTACAGCACTGGTAAGTCACAATAAGTGACGCACCGGTGGCGTAAAAGTGACGCATGGCCTCATAAATGAAGCCTTCAGTCTTCTACTCATGCGTCCTATTTAATATATGACGCATTATGTCGCAAGTACTTACAGCATAGCTTTCCAAACTTTTCATGTTGGTGACACACTTTTTTGGGCAATCTTCTTTTAGGGACACGGTAACGTGAGCGCGTGCAGCGCGCGAGCCCGAACCACCTATGAGGGTAGCAGACATGACCCAACGTGAAATACTTGCTGTCAACTCTCTAACTTCGCAGAAGGGACTCCAGCAGCTACATCTCCCTATTTCCATACAGGGCAGGCAGTTCTATGTAGAAAGAAGAAAAAAGAAGGAGAAATAAACATATTTCTCCTGGTTACACCTCCCCTGGGATGTATAGCATTTTGACATATTCCCAGGTCTACCACTAAAGGTAAATCTGGAAATGCGCCAAAATCCATGGGTGGATGCGCAGGAACACCCACGCTTCCACCCATGGAATACCTCCCTAGGGCAGGATAACACAAGGCAGCGACCTGCGCTGGCTTGGGTTACTCCACAATTCCAAAGCCACTCAGGGCCTTGCAAGTTGGCCTTGTCTTGTTTGGTAAATGTCATTTTAGGTATTGCGTCACCCTTGTGCTACCTTGCGTGACGCAAGGGCGATGCAAAACCATCATAAATATGGGTTGAAGTTTATTAACATGGGATTTTGCATTCTAAAATTTCTAGTTTCTATCGTTCTATTAGCACTCTGAGGCTGCAAAGCTATGATCTGCAGCGCTTTTCAAAAGCAAAGTAAATGCATTGCAGTGGAAAGGGCTTGAAAAAAACAGAGTGCAAAGTGCTCTTGGTAACAAAGCCAGATTTGCCTGGAAGATACCACACATGACATTGGCCAATTAACAGCTAAATATCCATGGGGGCTGGGGGGGCATTTTGCATTAAAAGCTGAAATGCGTCTGTTATTTATAAACCACTGGAGTTTCAAGGCATTTCCCCCCCACCCCCAGCACAGTCAGGTCTGCTGTCCTGTGTGGAGCTATCGCCGCACACAGGGGCGGGGGCTGCCTTTGATGGCCGTATGCCCCATCAGGCTTAACACACTGAATCTTGCCCCCCACTGAGGCCCGGTGGGCCTTCCTGAACCACACGCTGCCCTAATGGCCCCTGTTATGACTGCCTCGGGCCAGCGGCGATCACTCCATGAACTTGCTCAGTTGTTTAGACAACCGAATTAGAAGAGGGAAAAAGAGAGGATGGGAGAGAGTGAGCTGGTGAAGCAAAAGAGGAGAAAGTAGAGAGGGATGCCAACAGTGTTTTAACAATTTCGGAAATTTCCCTTACTGAGCGCCTGGGATAGGGTGCAGAGGCAGTTCCTAGTCACTGCGTCGGAAAATAAACAAGGCCGCACGCTTGCCTTTCACTTCTCCTTCCTCCTCCGGGTACTCAGCTGCACTGCATCTGCGTCACTGAATATGTTCGGCCCAAGAGAGAATTCACGCAACACACCCACAAATGGAAGGCGACACACTACTGTGTCCCGACGCACAGTTTGGAAAGCACTGACTTACAGATACGTCAGTACTTCAGACGTATCTGTAAGCGCAAAAGTGATGCATTGTTGGAGTGTGTCACAAAAATGATGCAACTCCAGCAATGCATCTTTTCTTACCCTTCCACACCCCCGTTCCTTTTCTACATTTTCTTTAAATATCCACATTCCCCATGTTCACTCTCCTTCTCCTTACTTTCCTTCCCCACACTCACCTTCTTTCAGTTCGCCTACTTCAATTCCTTTCTCCTCTCATACCTTTCTGTTCTTTCTTACTCATTTTCCTCTCCTTTATCAATGCAGTCCACTTCACTTACTCTTTTTCATTTTTTTAAGAACATAGCTCTTTGACGAGAATTGGAGGTAGTTCTGAAAATATATTTTTTTTCTTCTTTTTTCTTTTTTTAGAAAAAAACAGGGAATGGAAACTGCTCAACAGGAGCAAAAAACAAAAACAAATTTAGGACTGGGAACGGCAGCGATGGTTCTCCAATGCTTGAACCATGAGCAGAACACTTTGGGCCCGATGTAGGTAGGGCTTTACCGATCGGTATCGGCCGAAAATACCGATTTTTGGCCCTTACCGATCGGTAAACAGCCATCGAGATGTAGGGGACCAAAAACAGAACGAATCGGATAGAAAACCGATTCGGAATGTGTACCGAATGTGAAAGAATCCGATACGTACATACCGAAAATCGGATATGTAACGAATCGGAAAAACACCGATTCGGTTACAAAGACCGAATCGGTCCATGTACCGAATCGTTAGTGACACCGAATCGGAAAATCACCGATTCGGTCCCACTACCGATTCGTTAGCGACACCGAATCGGAAAATCACCGAATCGGTCCCACTACCGATTCGTTAGCGACACCGAATCGGAAAATCACCGAATCGGTCCCACTACCGATTCGTTAGCGACACCGATTCGGAAAATCACCGATTCGGTCCCACTACCGAATCGGAAAAAATACCGATTCGGACATGATCCGATTCGGAAAACATGCCGATTCGTATAAATCTCCGATCGGGAAATTCCCCGATTCCGACAGTTGGGGAGATGTAGGGAGGCACAGAAACACCGAAATCGGCTCAAAATCGGTAGAATTCACTCGGTATTTACCATGGATTGCAATCAGGTGGTAACCAACTCCAACCCATATAAACAGTCCCAAAATGCATTGCAACTTGCAGGATGGCAGCTTTCTATGTCATTGCGAGGCGGCTACGGCTACAGCAGGAAGGACTGAGGGAATGGCTAAGAAATGAACAGGTCTACAGACAGAGGATAACCCTGTTCATGCTCACTGAGGCTGAGATCCTACAGAGATACAGGCTGGACTCTGACACCATACTTGAGCTCATCAGGGACCTTAAGCCATACTTGGACCACCACACCCCAAGGGCACACGCCATCCCTGCGCACGTCCAGGTGCTATGCAGCCTACACCTGGTAGCGTCTGGCAGCTATCAAAGTGGAGCAGCAGCAGCAGGAGGGGTGAGCCAGAGCAGCCTGTCAAGGTTCTTCCACATATTCCTTGACGCCATGATAGACAGGATGGACCAATACATCTCATTCCCTGCAACCCACGCAGAACTGCTACAAACCAAAGCGGACTTCTACCAGATGGCACACTTTCCCCAAGTCATCGGTTGCATAGATGGCACGCATATTCCGATTTGCCCACCAGCGGACACCGAATACATATACCGCAATCGGAAATCGACACACACCATCAACGTGCAGGTGATCTGCAATGCCAAGTGCACCATCACAGACCTGGTAGCAAAATTTCCAGGGAGTACCCATGACTCCTATATATTCCAACAGAGCGGCATATATGCACGGCTGATGGCTGGCGATTTTGGAGAAGGATACCTCCTAGGTGAGCCACATCATCAGACCCCCATAACACATAGTAGGTAGGTGTAATACATGTATGCATGTGTCTAATGTGACCCCTTTCTCTTCCAGGCGACAGTGCATATGCCCTCCGCTCATTCATACTCACCCCCTACCTCAACCCCTCCACACCCAGCCAAAGGAGGTATAACCGTGCCCACATACGCACCAGGAATGTTGTTGAACGGACCTTTGGCATCTGGAAAAGTAGATTCAGATGCCTGCACAAGAGTGGAGGTGCAAGGCAGTATACCCCCATCACCTGCTGCAAGATCATAGCTGTATGTGCAATGTTACACAACCTTGCGGTCAAGAAGGGCACTGAGGTGGAGTTGTCTGACTACGAGGACTATGACGACGACGAAGCTGTGCCACTGACACAGCCAGCTGGGGCGTGTACGCCATGTGATGGCAGATACAGACGTGAGGAGATCACTGAGAACTATTTCTGACTGAGTACAGATGCAAAGACAGCTAAATGTTGGTTGGAAAATAAACTTTTTAATAGTGATGCACCACAGTTACATCACTGAAGTGCATAAAAAAATGGAGTCTGTCAAAACAAATAAAGTCCAGGCTTCTGGTATGATCACCCCCCCTTGCCAGCCTATTTTTTGGCCCGCTTTCCAGACCCACTGGGGTGTCCCTCGGCCCCCTCCGAATGGCCAGCAGCATCAGCGGAGCGCCTGGTGCTCCTCCTTGGCTCTGATGCAGCGCTGGCCGGGCTGCTGCGGCTGCTGCTGTCACCAGCATCACCCAGGTCCAGGGCAGGATTGGAGGCGGCGTTCGATATTAACATGGCCTCCATGGCCGTGGTGATCTTGGCCATCCCCCTGGTCAGCTCTGCAGTATGCTGACTCTGCACCGACTCCTGATTTGCGCTACGCTGGCACAGCTGTGCAGTCGCCGCTGCAAGGCGGGCCATGGCCCGGTTGAGCACCCGGGCATCCCTCCTGCGCGCAACCTCATGCTCCTCCTGCCTGGCAGAGGAGTGGGTGATGGCAGTGGTCAGCCTGCCCAACCCTGCTGCCACCTCCTTGTTGCTGTCCACAACAGCCTGGAACCCCTTCACCAACTCCCCCATCTGCAGGTTGTGCTGCAGGAGCTGGCGTTGGCAGGCCATGGTGGATCTGGCCTGTTGGCGCTGGATTTTCACCATCTGGCCCTCCAGGCCCAGGAACACACTGCCCTCCCGTGCTGGTGCAGCAGTGGTGGTGGTGGTGGTGGTGGTGGTGGCACGGCGTCTGGCACTGCTGCCTCCGGCCTGCTGAGTGGGCTGGGGTGCCACTGGTGGTGGTGTGGTGCTGGCCGGTCCCGGAGCCCCTGCTCCCAGGACAGGTAGGACGGGTGGCAAGGCCACGGTTGTGGCAGGAGATGTTGTCGGCGGAATGGTCTGCCGTGTTGGGGAGTTGGATGGGGAAAATTCCAAGGGGGGTGAGCTGGGCAGTACTGGGGAGTGCACTGCCTGGAAATCAATCACCAGGACTCCCTCCATTCCAAGCCCTGGGGTGTCTCCTTCCTCATCCTCTTCCTCCTCCTCCTGGCCAGGCTGGCTGGTGCTCGGCCCTGCCACTGCAGTATGTGAAGTCGTAGCTCCCTCTGCTGCCACAGTGGTGCCGCCTGATGGTGCCCCTAGGTACAAAGAAGCATTTGTAAACTGAGTGCCGATGTATTACAGTCAGTACAATTATGGCATTCCACATGTCCTTGCATCTCCTTACACCGTGTCACACTGTTTCCTGTCTTGTGATTCTGCACTGACATATTTGGCTAACTCCTGCTGACTACATGTACCATGATGCTTGTCTCTTGTATGTTGGTGACAGTACAGTGCTGGTGTTTGCCTATGCATTGTGTATAATGGGGAGGTGTCTGGTAGGGTGTGTCATGATGCGCATGCTTCTTACCTGTAGCTGTGGCCATCGCTGTGCTGTCCAGGGTCCCGATCCCTACAATGCTCTCCCTCTCGATGGTGCTGGAGACAATTTCCTCCAGCTCGGTGAGGGGTGGCGCCGGGTTCTTGCCTCCTCCGGTGAGTCCTGCCTGCCTTTGGAGGTCGGCCAGCTTCCTCTTGGTGAGGCTGCGGAGGTCATAGAACCTTTTCTTAAGTTCCTCAATGGACCTGGGGGTGACTCCAGCAGCATTTACCTTCTGGGCGATCTCTGCCCACAATCGCCTCTTGGTGCTGTCTGGCACGTTGAGGGACAGCTTGCCAAAGAGCTGGCGGTGCACCCTCACCACCTCCTCAACCAGCACCTGTAGTTCTGTGGTGGTGAATTTGGGCTTCCTCTTTTGGGAGGACTTCTGGCTTCCTGCCTGATCTGCCATAATCTCTTGCTCCTGCTCAGTCTGCAACCTCCTTCTCCCACTGCTGCTAACTGTGTGTTGGGCTCAGGCAGGCTTTCCAGAAACTTCTAGAAACTTCTTAATTGGCTGCACCTGCCAGGGTTGCCACTCCCTGTTTGGGTGGGGGAGGGGGAGCCACCTCATTGGCTGAATCGCCTATTGCCGAGTCTGGTTTTACCGATTCGGTAAAATCCGAATCGGTAAAATCCGATTCGGTAAAATCCGATTCGGTAAAATCCGAATCGGTATTATCCGAATCGGTAAAAGCCGAATCGGGTCATGCAATGCATTCCTATGGGCTTTTTCGCCATGGGTCTATGATTGCCGAATCGGTTTTTACCGATTCGGCATTTACCGAATCGGTATTCGCCGAATCGGAAATATCCGATTCGGTGGTAGCCGATTCGGTATTTTCCGATTCGTTGTTGGCCGATTCGGTACTTTCCGATTCGGACCGAGCTGAATCGGAACGTACCGAATCTCATTACCGATGCCGACCGAATCGGTCTTCAGTCGGTATTTATTTCCTACATCTCGTTTTCCGATTTCAGAATACCGATTCGGCCCGCCTCGGTATTTTGAAATCGGAAAATCCCGTTTACCTACATCGGGCCCATAGTTCCCCATAGCAAAGTAGCTGATCACAGTCTCTGCATTTCAGGACGACTTTGTTAAAAGCAGGCTGAATGTTCGGAATCAGCTCTTGTGATCTCCCCCTCATCGATGTTGTTGGTCCTCCGGTTGATGTAGAGGCCCCATCCCTGGGAGCCTCTTGTGCTAGAGCCCTAACACTCTCCCGGGCATAGTTCTGGGGGTGCCTCCTTTCTACATGGTGAATCATAGTTGAATTACCAAAACTGTACTTCTTTCAGGGGTCTCCATAGGAAAGTACAGTTTGGCAGATTTTACATTCAACTTTTGGTGCATTTACTTTTTTATGCCCATCAGGTATAGAAAAAAAAAATCCAGATGAAATGTGCTTTCACCTTCGGCTGAGGAGGCACTTCATTGATGAATTCATTGGTGTCATCTTCACTGCTGGATGGTCAGGCAGCCATGATAATCCAAGATATCCAACAAAGAACCGAGAGCAAAAAGGCAGGTCTTGCAGTCACAAAAGTGAAAGAAGAAGTGAAGGAAATGGGTGGGGATTTAATTCTTTGTAAAAAAAACTGTTAGCAACCAATGAAAAGTGTTATGTTAAGGTCACATAACTTGACGCGCTTACGCTGCGCGTGCTGAAGCGCTTCCGGTGGCGCTTACGCGGCGCGAATGTAGGCGCTTCCGGGGGCGCATACGCGGCGCGAACGTAGGCGCTTCCGGGGGCGCATACGCGGTGCAAACGTAGGCGCTTCCGGGGGCGCTTACGCGGCGCGCCTAAGTGACGTTTCGATAGTTTCACGGAAATGTAAAATCATTTTCATTTCGTAAATCAAAAATACTGCTTTTATATGTATGGTACTAAATGTCTTGCGTCATTATTTACTTTTCATTCATATTTTTTTACATGAACGCAGAAATACCGCTCTGGCTGCGCTCTCCGGAGAGCTTATCGGTGCGCGCACCGAGAGCGCCCCAGGAAAAAATGATTAAAAAAAACATTTAAAAAATATTATTATTAAGAAAAATTATTAATAATTAATACTTACATAAAACAACAAATAAAAAAAATTAAAAATCGTAGGTTACAAACTCGATATAGAAAGGAATTAGCTTTTAAAAAACCTTTGAAATTCTGTGAAAAAAACAGAGGTTTCACAATCGTTATAGTTAGGAATTAGCATTTAAAAAACCATTGAAATTCACTGAAAAAAACATAGGTTTCACACCAGTTATAGTTAGCTGGACATTTTACTCATACAAAACCATTGAAATTCCCACGTTATAGTTAGTTGGACTCACTATAACTCACGCAGGGCTTTACAACATGACGCATCTAACTAGATGCGTCACATTGTAAATATGTTGCATGGTGGTGCATTGTTTACGCTGCATCTAAGTCACAAAAGTGATGCAACGGCAGCGTAAAAGTGTGGCAAGAAACTTGTAGATCTGCCCCTAAGTGCCAACAGTTGGGCAGCCCCATAACATATGTTTAATATCAACTCCAGGGGCGAGGCAACTAGGACAATTTGAGCTACCAGTTGCATAGATTTTGCCTAACAATGCTGGAGTCAAATAGGCATGATGTACGATGTTGTGCTGGCTACACTGAAATCTGGCCACAAATCTTGTGTGAGTGGGATAGCAATTTCTCTCATTCCTTCTGGGAGAAAGCACAGCCAACATCAGCTTCCCATTTTGAATGCAGTCCAGCCAAGGGGTCTATAGACTGAACGGGAATTGGTCTAATAAGCCAGGGAATCAACCTCTGTCCAGTATGTACGGTGTATAATGTTTGGAGTAAAGTGTGAGTGGATGGCTCAGTGTCAGTTATGCCCCAAATGGAATTGAGTGCTGGTGTGAGGAATCTGGGGGTTAACAAGTAACCTAATGGGAGGCCAAATTGTTCAATTAGTGAGTCAAAAGGGAAAAAAGGCTCTATCTACCCAAATCAGCCACACAACTGATCCCTGAATTTTCCCACACCTCAGCATCACTACCCAAAATGCCTTCTCTGAAGTAATGAATGCTCTTTTGTACCATTTCAATTTTTAGCCTTGGAGAATTCCTTGAGGAAATGTGGATGCCCTGTTCATCTGTAAGGTGGAGGCAGTAACATAATGAGATCATAGTCCCCAGTTTTATGGCCTGCAAATACTACATTTTGGTGTGCAAGTTTCGGAAGAGAATTGTCGGAGGGATGGGCGGAAACAGAAGCGAGGAGACCGTAATGGGTTTATATTGGTGGTTTTATTTTCTGGATACACAGTCTTTCATATACCAGTGCGGCACATGCATATGTATATGACTGCTTGGGTTATCTTTGGAAAGTTTTCTTCACGTTCTTCCTCTT
Source organism: Lissotriton vulgaris (assembly GCF_964263255.1). Classification (NCBI taxonomy): domain Eukaryota; kingdom Metazoa; phylum Chordata; class Amphibia; order Caudata; family Salamandridae; genus Lissotriton; species Lissotriton vulgaris. Next base: position 802,262,657 of record NC_141694.1, on the reverse strand, counting down.
CTCTTATTCCTTCTTTAGGTATTACCCTGCCGGTGGACGGGATCCCGGGAGGCTTGGAAGGATGAAACACAACAACAGAATGAAGCGGTAAGTAGGTTTGAATGAACAAGGGGGGAGTTATACTTCCACCACACCCAAGTGAGTCAGGGAAGTTACAAAACAAACGACAACAAAAAAAAACCTATGATTGCTGCGCCCTAGTTATTGGGCTCTTTCTTTGTTTTGCCCGGGGTTTGATGGCTTTTGGGCTGCATAGTGTTTCCTCTGACGGTGTGGGGTCGTGCAAGGTAGGGAGGGGAGTGAGGCAGGAGGGCAATCAGGTCTGTGCAGGGACGCCCGGTCTGCCTCCGCCGCCTCCAAAAAGCGTCCCATGATTCTCTGTAGACGTTCTTGTCCCTCCGCTATCTTGGTCACGACGGCCTCCATTTCCCCGATCCCACTTCTGACCCCACCTGTTGGAGGGATGGGCGGAAACAGAAGCGAGGAGGCCATAATGGGTTTATATTGGTGGTTTTATTTTCTAGATACACAGTCCTTCATATACCAGTGCGGCACATGCATATGTATATGACTGCTTGGGTTATCTTTGGAACGTTTTCTTCACTTTCTTCCTCTTCTCTTCTTCCTTCTTTAGGTATTCCCCTGCCGGTGGACGAGATCCCGGGAGGCTTGGAAGGATGGAACACAACAACAGAAGGAAGCGGTAAGTAGGTTTGAATGAACAAGGGGGGGTTATACTTCCACCACACACAAGTGAGTCAGGGAAGTGACAAAACAAACAACAACAACAAAAATATATATATACTATGATTGATGGGCATATTTATTGGGCTCTTGCTTTGTTTTGCCCCGGGTTTGATGGCTTTTGGGCTGCGTAGTCTTTCCTCGGACCATGTGGGGTCGTGCAGGGTAGTGAGGTGGGGAGGGGAGTGAGGCACGAGGGCAATCAGGTCACCAAGGTTGTTTCGCACCCCCAATTGATGCTCAAATTTTTTTAGGCGGCCTTAACAATCCCTCAGTCCACCCTCCACCCCCCCAAACACCCCTTGAGCCTGTGGGATGTACCGCTTTAGGCCGCAGCCCTCCTCGGTTGCGGCGCCTCCTGCGTGTCTCCCGGCGTCCACCACTCCTCGCGCCACACGTCTGGGTCCTCTGGAACAGTCGGGTCTTCTTCTGACATCCACGCTCTGGTCCCGTTGTTCTTACGAGGGTTGCCTGCTTGTCCGGTAGCGTTACTGGAATTGCCGACACTGTAATCTTTCTTTGCGTCTTCCAGACTCCCAAAGACGACGTCCCTTCTCTCTATTCCTGGCTCCTTCTTGTTCCGGCTCCGGGCTCCCGATTCGTCTTTCCAGGTCACGTGCTGGGTTTGGATTGGCTCAGACCCTGGAACCACGGTGTCTCCGCCCTGGGAGGGGGAAGGACAGTCTTTAATTAATGTTTGGTGTTGTACAGGAGTTTTTTCTTCCCCCACGAGACGCGGAAACCACTGTGAGTAATCGTCTGGCCCCTCGGAGCTTCAAGGGGAAGACCTTTGCGGGACTTCCTCACAAGGATATCATGTCTTACATAAGGACCGCTCCCAAAAAAAGGACATAACACAACTGCAGAGGGAATAGGCTCAGCACTCAGTTAACAGTGGCTTTAGCTATTTTGAATGTTGACACAGGACGCTCCAGAAGAACCTTGCCCCATATAACTCAGCAAACTACAGGCAAATAACTAATGACCTGTTTCTAAGTAAAACATTTGAAAGAGAGTTTTTAATCAGCTCTCCATGCTCACTAATGGAAATTACCTTGAGTCAGACCAAAAATGCGGAGTCACACCGAGTAGATGCACAGTCATCCCTCATATTCGTTTTGGATGACCTAAGACTCACAGTGGATAAGAGCAGAGTTGCAGCCCTATTGCTTCCTGTCCTATCAACTACATTTGACATTGTCCACCATCACATACTTCTATGAAAACACCATCATCTTGCAATAGGTACAAATGCTCTGAAAGGAATTGCCCTGTACCTCAAAGACTGACAACACTTTCTGTACCTATCACAGTTCATCTCAGCCCCTCACACACAACATTATGGCATTCCTCAGGGGTCCAAAATATCATTAATTCAAGTAACTATACATGAAACCAATGTGCATAATTCACAAAAACAATGTCAGCTATTTTTTTCAATTCCTTCAAATTGATTTGTATTTATTCTCTTTTCTTTTCACTTGAATTCACATATCAAATTTAGTAGCCTAATTCTTTATGATGATAATCACATAAATTCATAACATAATAATAATATTAGCACATATACATATTCTCAGTTTTCACATTGCTGACATGACAAGCAAATTTATTTTTCCTGCTACTAAATTTGAGACATGATATATATGACTAAGCAGCATGTTATGTATTATCAATGGGAACTAGCCTCAAAGGGCATATGGATGGTGTGTTTGTGCAGGAGAAGGAAATATTATTTCTTTTGAAAGCCCTCACCCGCCAACCTTGTCGGTGGCATGCTTCATCATCGGGCTCCACCCGGTGACACCGAATGTGTCCCGGGTGTGCTTCAATGCCTGTTTACAGCAGAGCTGGTTTTGTGGTGGATGAGTGTGCAGTGATAGCGTGTGAGTGTGAATTAAAAATTATCCTTGGGTCCAAATCCTTTAATAGGTAATTTTATTTAGCGGGCCCTTGGCATTGTTAAAAACAAGGCCATGGATGTATTGTAGAGTTATCTATGGTCTCCCATATCCTGTGTGGTCAACATGTTTCAGCCAGGTCTTGGTAATGAGCTGGCTTTCTTCAGGACCTATAAGGGTGTGAAGTGCTCGTGGAGTGACTTAAAAAGGGGGGGGGTCAAGAATTGAGTGTAAGTGACCCACTGTGTGTTGCACTTGCTAAGGTGCAATCTGGGTAAGAGGGGGCTTCCTTCTGTGCTTTGTACTCTTGAGATTATCAGAGAAAAGCTTCATGAGTATCTGGCATTGGGGTCGGCTTAGAACCGCCTTTTGGGTGAAGCTCGGTCCCCGCGTCAGCACTTACTTGGTATGCATCGGATCTCCGTGGTCCTGAAAAGATCAGCCGCATAGTGCTGGCCCCTAAACATTTCTAATCTAATTTAGTCCACCTCTGCAGGTTCCTGTAACTACATTCTATGACAGCTTCTTGGCTTCTCACAATGACTTTCATAAAATGTATGAATTAAGGAAGTCCATCCCACAGATCTTTTAATCATATTTCCATCCAACCATTACTAGCTCAGTGTTATAAGCATAAACAAAATTCTCAGAATGGACAGCCCTCTGGAGTAATCAGTTTAGTCTAGTATAAGAAATACCATAAAAGAACCTGTAGAGCTGATTAAAGATGACAGCTTACCACAAGCATTAGAAATGCAATAGGTCTCGCAGCATTAGAGTTAGTGCTTTTAGAATTGTTTATGGGTTTTTTTGTAAATCTTTAGCATGAGGTTGAGGGTGAGTGAGGGTGAGTGAGGGTGAGGGGTTGAGGGTGAGTGAGGGTAAGGGCTGAGGGGTTGAGGGTGAGGGTGAGTGAGGGTGAGGCTGAGGGGTTGAGGGTGAGGGTGAGTGAGGGTGAGTGAGGGGTTGAGGGTGAGGGGTTGAGGGTGAGTGAGGGTGAGGGGTTGAGGGTGGGTGAGGGGTTGAGGGTGAGTGAGGGTGAGGGGTTGAGGGTGAGTGAGGGTGAGGGTGAGTGAGGGTGAGTGAGGGGTTGAGGGTGAGGGGTTGAGGGTGAGGGGTTGAGGGTGAGTGAGGGTGAGGGGTTGAGGGTGAGTGAGGTTGAGTGAGGGTGAGGGGTTGAGAGTGAGGGGTTGAGGGTGAGTGAGGGTGAGGGTGAGTGAGGGTGAGGGTGAGGGGTTGAGGTTGAGTGAGGGTGAGGGGTTGAGGGTGAGTGAGGGTGAGTGAGGGTGAGGGTGAGTGAGGGTGAGGGGTTGAGGGTGAGTGAGGGTGAGTGAGGGGTTGAGGGTGAGGGGTTGAGGGTGAGTGAGGGTGAGGGGTTGAGGGTGAGTGAGGTTGAGGGTGAGTGAGGGTGAGGGGTTGAGGGTGAGTGAGGGTGAGGGTTGAGGGTGAGTGAGTGAGGGTGAGGGGTTGAGGGTGAGGGTGAGTGAGGGTGAGTGAGGGTGAGGGGTTGAGGGTGAGTGAGGGTGAGGGGTTGAGGGTGAGTGAGGGTGAGTGAGGGTGAGGGGTTGAGAGTGAGGGGTTGAGGGTGAGTGAGGGTGAGGGTGAGTGAGGGTGAGGGGTTGAGGTTGGGTGAGGGGTTGAGGGTGAGTGAGGGTGAGTGAGGGTGAGGGTGAGTGAGGGTGAGGGGTTGAGGGTGAGTGAGGCTGAGGGGTTGAGGGTGAGTGAGGGTGAGTGAGGGTGAGGGTGAGCGAGGGTGAGGGGTTGAGGGTGAGTGAGGGTGAGAGAGTGAGGGTGAGTGAGGGTGAGGCTGAGGGGTTGAGGGTGAGTGAGGGTGAGTGAGGGGTTGAGGGTGAGTGAGGGTGAGGGGTTGAGGGTGAGTGAGGGTGAGGGGTTGAGGGTGAGTGAGGGTGAGGGGTTGAGGGTGAGTGAGGGTGAGGGGTTGAGGGTGAGTGAGGGTGAGTGAGGGTGGGTGAGGGGGTGAGGGGTTGAGGGTGAGGGGGTGAGGGGGTGAGGGATTGAGGGTGAGTGAGGGTGAGGGGTTGAGGGTGAGTGAGGGTTAGTGAGGGTGAGGGTGAGGTGTTGAGGGTGAGGGTGAGGCGTTGAGGGTGAGTGAGGGTGAGAGAGTGAGTGAGAGTGAGGGTGAGTGAGGGTGAGGGGTTGAGGGTGAGTGAGGGTGAGGGGTTGAGGGTGGGTGAGGATGAGTGAGGGTGAGGGTGAGGGGTTGAGGGTGAGTGAGGGTGAGGGGTTGAGGGTGAGTGAGGGTGAGGGTGGGTGAGGGTGAGTGAGGGTGAGTGAGGGTGAGGGGTTGAGGGTGAGGGGGTGAGGGGTTGAGGGTGGGTGAGGGTGAGTGAGGGTGAGGGGTTGAGGGTGGGTGAGGGTGAGTGAGGATGAGTGAGGGTGAGGGTGAGTGAGGGTGAGTGAGGGTGAGTGAGGGTGAGGGGTTGAGGTTGAGGGGTTGAGGGTGAGTGAGGGTGAGGGTGAGTGAGGGTGAGGGGTTGAGGTTGAGGGTGAGGGGTTGAGGGTGAGGGTGGGTGAGGGGTTGAGGGTGAGTGAGGGTGAGTGAGGGTGAGTGAGGGTGAGTGAGGGTGAGTGAGGGTGAGGGTGAGTGAGGGTGAGGCTGAGGGGTTGAGGGCACTATCCTACCAAACATCGTATAGGGCGTGATTACAGCGCCTGATTTAATCACGTTCACTTACTCACTCCGAGGCACAAAAATAATGCAGATCGGCAGAAACAAAGCTGCGTTTGTGAAAAGTCGCGACTGTTGCTCCCAGGAAGAGATTTGCTCTCTCCGGCTCTGATGAGGAATGTTCTCACGACTGGTGCCGAGCTTGCAGCCCTGGGTATTAGTTCCTGAATGGACGCAAATGTGGTGGAAGGAAACCGATGTACTCGCGGCTTTATATCCGCTTAGGCGTGGGCGGAAAATCCGTTCCGCTCGCGGATTTTGCGGATTTTCGGGAAATCCGCAATCCGCGAGATTTGCGAATTTCCCGCAAAATCCGCAAATCCGCGAGCAGCGGATTTTGCTCGCACTGCTCGCACTGTTCGCGTGAGTTCGCGCCCCGCGAATAAGTGCAAAATTGCAGAAATACGATTTTAGCAAAACTGAAAGTAACTACTTACCAGGTTCAAAAGTTCAGGCTCATCATTAGTAGCCATTTCCTGGAGTGCTTCCTGAGGGGCCCCTCCAGAGTTCAGTTGCCAGTTGAAACTAGTATGTGACCCTGCTCTGAACCTCAGAATAGTTACACATATGCCACAAAGGTCCTGAATTACAGCTAAGGGAGACAAGCAGGAGCCAGGCTGGAAGTTAAAATCCATTAATCAGCCCCTAATTCATTATTGTCAGTTGGGGCAGGGCAGGTGTTGTAACTAATTTTGCAACAATGAAAGCACTTAGCAAGTGCAAAAGATCACTAATCAGGGCGCACTAAGGAAGCAGGTGCCAGCTAAAAAAATATTCTGTGACACATGAATCAGCCCCAAATTAATTCAGGTCACTTGAGGCAGGGAAGGTGTGCTTTGCTTTGCCGAAAATAATGTACACTGGACAACCAGAGGGTGTGGTGATGAAACAGAGGGTGGCATGGGTGGGCCAGAGGGTGGCATGAGTAGTCAGAGAGTGGCAGTGGTGACAGAGAGTGGCAGTGATGAAGAAGAGTGTCCCAAACAGGCTGGACACGTAGAAACAACAAGTTCGCGAAACTTGCGACCCGACAGGTAAGTTCGCAATTTGCGAAAGTGTACAAAACCCTCGCGAACTGGCAGAAACACGGGCGAACACAAAAAAAAAAAAATTCGCGGGAATTCGCGGATTTTGCGGATTGCGAATCCGCAAATCCGCAAAATTCGCGAACGCGAGATCCGCAAAATTCGCTCATGCTTATATCCGCTCTGCAGGCCCGCCCCATTGGCTGTTCCACAGAAGAGGTGGTGATGCAGGCAGAGCTAAAGGTTACAGAATTCCCATATTGAGGGTTCCCGGGTGTGGCATTCGTGAATGTTCAACCCCTGGCAGCTTCAGGAAATTAGCACATTCTATGGACAGGTAGGTGCCGATTGGCTGGCGTTGTTTAGTGCGAGCCGGTCTGGGCGCTGGCTTTAGAACGCACAGCAGTCGTCAGTGAGGGAAGAAGTAGGCGATCATTTTTTGGTGAAAGGGAAATTTATTGCACTTATAGATGTTAATTGCGTCATTTGCAGCACAATGGCAGAAGCGACAGCTGCTGTGAGGGAAGCCTTGCGTACTATTTGCAAGGATGGGAGGGAAGATATATTATCACCAGGGGTTCTGTCCCAGGTGTGGATCGGACTTGAAAGGAAAAAGAGGACAGCAGCAAGTGGTGTGTCACCCGCAGTTGCTGCCGGTGTCCAAGTGAAGGCTCTTTGGCTGGAAGCCACAGAGCCTCGAGCAAATTAGGACGTTATAAACTTAATTTGAGCCAGCAGGCTTTACTCACCTCTGCCTTCAAGTTCTCTTCAGTACAACGGGGAGGGTGAGGGGCAGAGCTGGCACACATGCTTTGCAGAGCTCTGCTGCTTCAATGAAAAAGTTTCTTTAAGGAGCCAAGCAAATTAAAGGGAACGTTTTCAGAGCTGAAAATAGCTCAGTTTCTCCCGCCAGTGGCAAAGTTTTGCATAACCAGTATTTCATGGTAGCACAGGTTAAGAGTGGAATTCGTCATAATAAGGATATACATATTTTTGGGAAAAGACTGTGTCTGTAGGTTTTGGCGACTCTCAGACCAACGTGTTAGAAATGCTGCCAAACAAAACAAGCCTTTCACCGTAACACGGCGGGCAGGGGAGGGGGCGGAGAGGGGAGAGGTGCGACACGGCAGGCAGGCAGGGGAGGAGAGTAGGAGGAGGAGGGGGGAGGAGAGTAGGGGAGGCACGGCCTAGCGGCAGGCAGGCAGGGGAGGAGAGGAGGAGGGGGGAGGAGAGTAGGGGAGGCACGGCCTAGCGGCCGACCCGGGTGTGGCTTCGTGAATGTCCAACCCCTGGCAGCTTCAGGAAATTAGCACATTCTATGGACAGGTAGGTGCCGATTGGCTGGCGTTGTTTAGTGCGAGCCGGTCTGGGCGCTGGCTTTAGAACGCACAGCAGTCGTCAGTGAGGGAAGAAGTAGGCGATCATTTTTTGGTGAAAGGGAAATTTATTGCACTTATAGATGTTAATTGCGTCATTTGCAGCACAATGGCAGAAGCGACAGCTGCTGTGAGGGAAGCCTTGCGTACTATTTGCAAGGATGGGAGGGAAGATATATTATCACCAGGGGTTCTGTCCCAGGTGTGGATCGGACTTGAAAGGAAAAAGAGGACAGCAGCAAGTGGTGTGTCACCCGCAGTTGCTGCCGGTGTCCAAGTGAAGGCTCTTTGGCTGGAAGCCACAGAGCCTCGAGCAAATTAGGACGTCATAAACTTAATTTGAGCCAGCAGGCTTTACTCACCTCTGCCTTCAAGTTCTCTTCAGTACAACGGGGAGGGTGAGGGGCAGAGCTGGCACACATGCTTTGCAGAGCTCTGCTGCTTCAATGAAAAAGTTTCTTTTTAGTGCGAGCCGGTCTGGGCGCTGGCTTTAGAACGCACAGCAGTCGTCAGTGAGGGAAGAAGTAGGCGATCATTTTTTGGTGAAAGGGAAATTTATTGCACTTATAGATGTTAATTGCGTCATTTGCAGCACAATGGCAGAAGCGACAGCTGCTGTGAGGGAAGCCTTGCGTACTATTTGCAAGGATGGGAGGGAAGATATATTATCACCAGGGGTTCTGTCCCAGGTGTGGATCGGACTTGAAAGGAAAAAGAGGACAGCAGCAAGTGGTGTGTCACCCGCAGTTGCTGCCGGTGTCCAAGTGAAGGCTCTTTAGCTGGAAGCCACAGAGCCTCGAGCAAATTAGGACGTCATAAACTTAATTTGAGCCAGCAGGCTTTACTCACCTCTGCCTTCAAGTTCTCTTCAGTACAACGGGGAGGGTGAGGGGCAGAGCTGGCACACATGCTTTGCAGAGCTCTGCTGCTTCAATGAAAAAGTTTCTTTAAGGAGCCAAGCAAATTAAAGGGAACGTTTTCAGAGCTGAAAATAGCTCAGTTTCTCCCGCCAGTGGCAAAGTTTTGCATAACCAGTATTTCATGGTAGCACAGGTTAAGAGTGGAATTCGTCATAATAAGGATATACATATTTTTGGGAAAAGACTGTGTCTGTAGGTTTTGGCGACTCTCAGACCAACGTGTTAGAAATGCTGCCAAACAAAACAAGCCTTTCACCGTAACACGGCGGGCAGGGGAGGGGGCGGAGAGGGGAGAGGTGCGACACGGCAGGCAGGCAGGGGAGGAGAGTAGGAGGAGGAGGGGGGAGGAGAGTAGGGGAGGCACGGCCTAGCGGCAGGCAGGCAGGGGAGGAGAGGAGGAGGGGGGAGGAGAGTAGGGGAGGCACGGCCTAGCGGCTGTGCAATCAAGTAGAGCGGCAGGCAGGCAGGGGAGGAGAGGAGGAGGGGGGAGGAGAGTAGGGGAGGCACGGCCTAGCGGCCGTGCAATCAAGTAGTGAGGGGGCGGAGCTGGGGGAGGCTGTGAGAGAGAGTAGGCAAGGCAGGCGGCTGGGGGCATGTGGCACGCGCATTTAAGCTCAATGCGCATGCGCATTGAGCTTAAATTTCTCGTGCACTGCAAGGAATCGCCACGATTCCTTGCAGTGTGGATAAAGAGCGGATAAGTGCCAATACTCTCGCCTTGCTCGATGCGCATGCGCATCGACAGGCGAGACCTAAAAAACCATCATCTGTGGGCCTATCTCTCCCACTTCTTCATGCGTTACATTGCTAAGTGCTGCATCCCATGAATTGATAACCGTACCTCAGTGATGAAAGATCATTTACCTCAGTCAATGCAATTCACTGTGTTTGCTATAATACATGAGGATTTAGACATGTTATGTGTGTTTCAGAAGAAAATATTGATAGTTTGCCTCCATATTCCTAAACAGGCCGTTGTCTTCGTACTGAAACACATGAAGCATCCTTTAGCTTAGGTAAGAAGGTTCCCATGAGAATGTTCCCCATGTAACAGTTGTTTGCAACATTGTTATACTAATATGCCAGCGTGAATGTTTACCATGAGAATCAAAGGAAGAGACACTAGAAGCATGACAACAAGATGGATGGGAATATTTCATTGGATAAGAAGGATCAATGCCTAATAATGTTTGTTACAATATTTCTCAGTTTATACTAATGAGTGTTCCTAGCTAGTAGCGACAACAGATGATCAGATAAGGAGCTGAATGCGATACTGCTAGATCTACAGACCTTGCCCTGTGACTCTTCTCCTGGAGAGTTGTATTTTCTTTGTTACAGACAGCTACTGCTAAAGGTGACTTATTTCTTTACCTATATTTTTCTTCAGATCGATGCTACTGCAGAAATCATTCCATTATTTACGGTTGATACTGCAACTGTGTGGAACTCAGCTAAGTTTCCAGAACAACCATTCATGGGAAGTCCTATCTCATTCTGACTTTGCTCTTTTCCTAAAATAACTCTTTATGGGTTCTATATAAGTTAGGATAGGTCCCTTAGTTAGTTTAGTGACATTTTTCTTTATGGAACACTGCGTTTTGATTCTATGCTTTGACTAATCAATTTCTTTATCGATTTCTACAACCAATTAATCTGAATAAAGATGACAAAACAACACTAACTTTAAAGATGAAGAAAGGTGTTGGAACCTTTCCAAATCTCTCTTTATTGTCTGAAAAACTTACATCTAATTGTCAATGCTATATGCCTAAACTCATATTTTATTTTAGCTCCATTTAACCACAGTGGCAAAGTTCTATTGGCTTTTTTAAAAAGCTATCACGATTTACCAAGGATGAAATCTGTGGGTTGAACCATACATAGCTAAATCCCCGGACTTTTGCACTATATCAACCTGAGCAAGGTATCATCCCTATCCTAAACAAAATGAAAATAGAGTTTGCAAACCAGTGAAAACTTCAACTGTCCTATGGAGTACAGTACAGATTATTAAAATGAATGTGATGATGAGTTTTAATTATATTTCTGACATGTTCCTCTTAAAAATCCCTCAGTCTCTGTTGCGAGTAATTGTCTGGCTTATCCGGGAATTTGTGTGTGCAAACCCGTGTCCCCACCTTAAAACTTTTAAGCCTTGAAGCCTAATAACGAAACATCCACATTGTTCTTTGTGGAACGGCATATCTAAGACAAAGGGATAAACAATAGAGATCAACAAGGATTGGTCAAATAGGCAAAATTGCATAATCAAGTTATAGGAGAGGAGATAGGGAACATAGGGCCCGATTCACAGAATGAATTTAAGACTAAATCCTAAACTTACTACTATTTGGTATTCACAGAATGCACTTACTACTTTCGGGATTCACAGAGTGAACTTACTACTTTTGGGATTCACAGAATGAACTTACTACTTTCGGTATTCACAGAATAGACTTAAGACTACTAACTTTACGTCCGAACTCGGGCCGTAAATTACGGCCCGGGGGCGGAATTTCCGGCTTGGGGGCGGAGCTTGCGGCCCGGAGGCGGAGCTTCCGGGCTGGAGGCGGAGCATCCGGGCCGGAGGCGGAGCTTGCGGCCCAGAGGTGGGCATTTCAGCCATGCCTAAATCCCCACTTCTGGGCCGCAAGCTCCGCCTCCGGTCCGGAAGCTCCGCCTCCGGCCCGGAAGCTCCGCCTCCAGCCCGGAAGCTCCGCCTCCGGGCCGCAAGCTCCGCCCCCAAGCCGGAAATTCCGCCCCGGGCCGTAATTTACGGCCCGAGTTCGGACGTAAAGTTAGTAGTCTTAAGTCTATTCTGTGAATACCGAAAGTAGTAAGTTCATTCTGTGAATCCCGAAAGTAGTAAGTTCACTCTGTGAATCCCGAAAGTAGTAAGTGCATTCTGTGAATACCAAATAGAAGTAAGTTTAGGATTTAGTCTTAAGTTCATTCTGTGAATCGGGCCCATAGTCACTTGTAAGTAATGGAGTAGGCAAATTTCAATGTATGTCATGATGATCTCTGACAAGCAGGAAATAGCGACACACTTGAGGAGAGGGAGGTTAACTTTCAAAGTGAGAGGAATCATTTTGATGGTAGAAGTTTTACTTAAAGATCTGCTCTCAGTTAAATTTGATCTGAATTCACAGTATACGACTGTTGAAAAGTCATCCTGTGCCTTGTGCACCCCCAACTTTTTGCCGAATGGTACTGGTGGTAACTGACTCTGACTGACCCTGGGCTCTGCCCAACCAGGCCCAGGGCCAGTGTAATGCTGAAAGAGACACATTAGAATACAGTTAAAATACCTACATACACTAGGGTACACAATGGTATGGTGGGGTACCACTGTGATTGGCATGACCTGCCCTATAAGTCCCTAGTATGTAATAGGGCAAGGGATTGAAACTACCTAGAAGTCCCCACTACCGCAGGGCATGAAAGAGGCCAGCAGCTCTTTTTGCACTTGCATGTGTGCACTGCTGAAACCTGAGGTTTGTTTAAAAGCAGCCCTGGGTGCCAGGACTGCTTTTAAAACGTAAATTGTGCCCAAACTCGACTTTGGAGTTTGGGGTTTGTGGCACTTATAAATGGATAACCTACAATGTGTTGGCATATTAGGAACCCCCAGGGTCTCACCTAAGTGTCCCAGGGGCGAGGGTCGGATATTTATAAGGTGCACCCGTATAAAATGCATTTTATATGCCCTCAGTTAAGTGAAATTTCACATTTCACTTCCCACATTGTGATAAAGTGCTGCCCAAATTCGACTTTGAGGCTAAGAGCACTGTGGAGGGAGGTTCTGCCATATTTCTACAGATTCAGAACCCCTAAAGTCTCCCCTAGTTGTCCCATGGGTCCTGTAGATATAGGCAAAGTACTTATAAAATATGTTTTTGTAAGTCTTGGTGCTGGAAAAATGATCCAAGACATTTTTCCCAATGTAAATCCCCTGCTACATAGGTTAACATGGTAGGGAGTTATTGATTACTAACTCTTGATAGGAGAGGGCTAGAAGTACCATTCAAAGACTTCCCCGAATGGTATTAATACGTTCAACAATATGATATTGTTGAATTTCTCCTAAAGTGTACATACAAGAAGTTATAAGACTTTCTTGTTTGCAAGTCCAGATTCAGCCTTCCAGTGGTCTGCCCTGATTGGTCAGAGTTAAGTGGATTAGCCAGGTCGCCTTGAGGAGGTGATAAAGAGCCCCTGGGGTCAACCAGCTCTGCTGGCAGGGCAGTGTGCTGTTCCATAAGAATGCCAGGCCAGGTGGAGGAGTCGTAAACTATGTCCTTCAAAGAGGAGAGCAGAGAATAGTGTCATTTACAACTCTAAACTTTCCACCTTAGGCATATGTTAGGATTAAGGAAGGTATGAGCAGATGCAGGGGAAGAGTGTAAGTACATTAACCATCCCAGGGGTATGTTTAGCCAGCTCTTACCTCCTTGCTGGAAAATCAGCCATTATGGATTTGGAAGATTTGGTGCACTCAGGGACAAAATAATGCCACACTCTACAGGATGTGGTCATATCTTTGAGAAGATACCCTGCTGCCATTAGTCAGGAGTGACTGACCCAGAGAACTGAGAATAAGTATTTGAGAGGGGCAGAGCCCTCCAGATCTGCTGTTTGAAACTTACTGAAGCAAGAAGTGCCCTGTTGAGAAGTTTTGCTGTGCAAAGATTTCTAAGGCCTGACCACTGAAGACTTCACAATCTGAATCTACAGCCCTGTGGATTTGCTGTAAAAGAACTAAAGAGTGGACTCCCTGAAAGCTACAGGTCAAAAGAGCTAATCTGGAACATCACCACCTAAATCCACACCTTGGAGGACCACCAGTGGATTTGTAAGGGTTTCGTACTAGTGGGTTGTGGGAACGGAAGTTCTCAACTTTCATGGACCGTCTTAGAGGTTCCAGACCCTTGGAGTGAGTTTGAGACACTTTGGGACCTCTTGAGGAACTTCAGGAAGAAGTTTAAGAAGTTTGGAGAACTTTGGAGCAACTTTGAAAAAAAGCTCCATAGAGGGACCGACTCAACATGGCCAGCCAGGCTACATGCCTTCAACCGCGAGCCCGCCAAGCCATTCAAGTTCGTCCAGCTGAAAGCTCCATCGGTCCAACTTCCAGAGTTTGACCGGTACTAGAAGAAATCTGAAGCCGGCGAACCCTCATCGGATCCGGCTACATGAAGAGCATTAAGAAGACCGGGGAGAAAAAGCTCCAGGAATGTTTCTAAGTCCGCTCGTAGAAAAGGTGACCGGGAGCAACCGCGAACGCCAAGCCATCTGCCTTCCATCGCATGTCGGCCTGGATTCCTGGGTTGCCTTGCTGAAGCGCTAAAGAAAAAGTTTCTAAATCCGCTCCAGGGAAGTTGACAGAGAGTTCGTCAAAAGGCAATCTGGTGAACCCTCCCCGAATCCGGACTGGCTTGGAGCTTCGAGGGACCTCGAGGAGAAATTCTCCAGAAAAGTTTCTAAGTGTGAAGGTAGAAACTGAGACCGGGACCTGCCGCGAGCTGTAGCCGCCCAGTGCTCCATCGCGGTTGGCCTGAAACTTTGACTTTGACCTGGTCTATCGCGAGCATGTATCCCAATTTGGTGGTATAATCTTCTAAGTGCTATATTTTGTTAAATCTTTGAAAATGCATATCTCTTGTTGTAAATTGATTTTGGATTTTTATTATGTGTTGAGTCTTAATTAATTACTGAATTGGTGTTTTTAAATGCTTTACATACCTGTCTTTGAAGTTAAGCCTGCCTGTTTGCAGCCAAGCTACCAAGGGTTGGGCATAGGAATAATTTTCTAAGACCTATGCTGAGTCCTACCATGTGTTAGTGGCCTTATTGCCAGTGGCAGACCTACATTTGCCCCTACCAATAACCCACTTTCCAACAATGACACAAGCAGAATCCTCTCTCTTTAGACTGAAACGGGCCCTGTGAGAGGGGGTAAAAAGTGGGACGATTGCTGGTGGCACAGTTGAAACAGGTGCAATCTCATAACACTATACCAGCCATCCAAAATGCACATAATATACTACTAACTAACCTCAATGACATCCTTCGGGAATTTACCACTTTCTGTGAACAATTCCATTACCCAACTACACATGACACCTCACGCGAGGAGCATGAATTCATGAGAAGGCTCACACTACCAGCGTTTAAGGTCACATTGAGAGGTTTTTGCATAGCGAAAGGGGCTGGTGTACTTAAAGACATTGTGAACACTCTGCATACTCTTGAGACTGAGCTCAAATCGTTGGAGGCGTCACAGGCTCTCAAACCAGATGGTGTTATTCAATTGAAATTTAGGGAGAAGCTTGCAGAATATACAGACGCGGCCTGTTAGACCTGTCATCATTGGCTTGAGTCTCTCCTCCATTTTTTCTGTTTGCCTCCACTGTGTTACGATGTTTTGCTGGTATATGCTTTGGGCGCCGTGTCACTGCTGATCAGTGCCATAGCGCAAGTGCTCCCTATGTTAAAATGATGTATCTATTGTATCCATGTTTGGCTCATTTGGTTTACTGTCAGTCCCTAGTCTAGTGCACCAGGAGTGCCAGGGCTTGTAAATACAAATGCCGCTCGTGGGCTTGCAGCACGCGTTGTGCCACCCACAGGAGCGGCCTTGTAAACGAATGTCTACGGGTCGGTCATTGCGAGACCCACGTGCAGTCCTGCACTGTCACGTCGGCTGCGCAGGTATACCTACTTGCCAGCCCCTCCAACCTTCCCTTAACTTCATGTTAGTCACCCCTATGGTAGGCCCGTGGGCAGGGTGCATTGTAAGTGTAAGGTAGGACAAGCCTGACCAAGTTGGCATGTCCTGATAGTGAAGTGCCGCCATCTTAGGGCTTCACTATTGCGAGGTAGCCTGCTCTCCGTTGGATAGAATGGGCCGCCGGGATTATTAACGCTATAATCCTAGCTGGCTCGGGGAGCATGGTGCAATGTCGAGTTTGGTATCCCTGAACTCGGGGTTTAATTACGCATCCGTTGGTGTGGATGGTCTTTGGACTCTGGGTTCGAAAATAGTACTTTTAGAAAGTGTCTATTTTCTTGTCTAACCATATCTGGTCTCTGCTGGTCTTGCGTGTGTGTGACAGGAGCTGGGTGGCTCCAAGAGGTCTGGATGAGTCAGTGTGGGATGAGTGGGACATTACGTTGAGAGTAGGGGGAGAGTAGTTGTTGATAGCCTGCCTTGCCTGATACAATGCTGGCTCCACCCCCTGCCGAGCGACTGATGGCTCTGTACCTGCCATGGACGATCCTGGCTCCACCTCCTGCGGGGCGTCTGAGGACCCGGCCCGGCTCAATGAATAGGCCAGGTGCTACTGCCTAGCTCCACCCACCACAGACCCAGGATGTTGGGAAACCCCCGGCATAGACAAAGGGATCAAAGACGAAAAGGGGTATAAGAGAAGGACCCCTGAACTAGGAAATCAGATCACTTCTGACAAGGAACCCTGTAACCAAGGACAAGAAGCCTGCTGATCTAAAGGACTGCCTACCCCTTCTGCCGGTGTGCTGTTGTTGGGGGAATCCTGCGGTGCTTCTTTATTTTTGCCAAGGAACCAGGAGAGAGGAACTGTGTGTGTACTCTCACGCTTGCTAAGAAAATCTCCAAGGACTGGAAGAGTGCCAGTCTCCTGTCGAAGTCTCAGGGCCAAAAGACTTCACCTGCTAAAAAAGTGCTATCCGCTGGAAGCTTGAATCCAGCACCTCTGAAAGGAACAGCAATCACGACGACCGGACGCTGGGCCCAACCGACGCCAGCAGCGACGCCAGTGAGTAGGAGTACGGCTCTAACTCCAGAGGACCTCGTGTCTGCCCCGCTGCTGCTCGCATCAACCGTGTGCCCTTCGACGCCGTGAGCGCTGCTCACTCTGTGCAACTGCATCATCGACAACGCCTGCTGTGGCCTGATCGACACCGAAGACGCGACGCCGGAGTACTCGACGCCGCTGATCATCGTGTGCTTCATTTTCCTAAGGTACTGTGTTGTTGGGGGTCCGTGTGACTCCAGGCCCGACGCAGCGCTCCTCGCGGTCGACGCCGAACCTGTGGATTACCTTTGCCCCAGCGTTGTGTAGCTCCCGTGTGAGTTACCCTGTTGCTAAGAACTTTGTCCCCAAGAAGAAGAATTGCTTGATACTAAAAGACCTTTTGTGCTAAAGAAGAAACTACCTTTGAACTATCCTTTTTCCTTCCCGAACGTATTTATTCCGATTGTGTACAGTTTTGCCGTTATTTTGGTCTTGTGCTAAGCCTTATATAAAAATACTTATTTTTATAATACTACGGTGTCGTGTCCATTTGTAGTGTATTCACTGTGTTACTGTATGTGGTCATAATTGCTTAACACACAGCCTCTGAGATAAGCCTGTTCTGCTCTGCCAAGCTACCAAGGGGGTGAGCAGGGGTTATCGAAGGGTGTGATCCCCTTGCCCTAACTAGAAAAGGAGTGTCCCTATTTGTCAGAAGTGTATACCTCTGCCAACTAGAGACAGCCGGTTCTAACATTGGCAGCAGCGAGAGGATTTGGACCTTGCATTTATGACCCATGTACAGTGATTAGTGTGCGCTACGTAGTGAAAGCAGACCATAACGCAGTCACAATCTGATTCGGAAGGATCCTATTTTTGTTCTCCGCTTTCCTGAAACTTGATTTTCTGAACACTGCCAGTTACATCATGAGTGACAACGGAGTCACTGCCCCTGCTATCGTTGTTGTTGAAGAGTTCGAGAGGAGTAAGCTAAAAAGATACAAGAAAGATGAGCTGAAACACTTTTGCAACCAGTTTGAAGTTCCTACCACCGGCCTCTCGAGAAAAGATGATTTTTATAAAGCATTACAGGCCTGGTGGGAATCCAGAAATCCCTCTGATGTGGTGGTGGTACCCACAGAGGAAGGGGATGAGGAGGTTCCAGTGAATGGACCTGTGGCCTCTCCCGGAAGCAGTGTTTCCTCCAAAGGTCTTTCCCCTGAAGAAAGAGAAGAAAGGGCGAAAGAGCGAGCTTACAACATGGAGATGGCAAGGCTAAAGATAAATGGGCAGTTGGAGTTGGAAAATGCGAGAGGTAGAAGGGAAGCTGATTTAGAGATCAAAAAGTTGGAGTTTGAACGAGAGAAGTTAGCTTTGGAGCGTGAAGCCAGGTTGAGGGAACTGGATATCCAAGCTAAAAAGTTAGAGTTGAATCCCTCTGGTGGCAGCATTCCATCCGAGCCTGCAGAAAGTAAGTTTTACTTCCCGAAAGATGTGATCAAAGATTACAATAAGAATGAAGATATTGGTCAATGGTTTAAAGCATATGAGTTAGCATTGTTGGCCCACCAGGTCCCTGAGAAGAATTGGGGAGCGGGTTGTGGGGTCGCTTTGTGAGTGAGGGAAGAGATACCCTGTTAGACATGCCTGTTGCAGATAGGATGTCGTATGCTCATATGAAAGAGGCTTTAATGTTGCGATATGGTTTAACCCCCGAGCAGTACAGACAAGCTTTTAGAGAATGTAAGAAATTGCCTGGTACGACGTGGGTTGAATATGTGTCTTATTTTTGCAGAGCCATGGATGGTTGGGTAAAAGGCAGCCAAGTGGAAAGTTATGAAGCTCTCTATGATTTGTTTGCGTGGGAGCACTTGTCTAATAACTGTTTTCCAGAGCTGCGCCAGCACCTGATTGATAGCAAGATATCTAACCCTAGAAAACTTGCTGAGGAGGCGGACCGCTGGGTCAGTACCAGGGTCCACAAGGGTCCAGTGGGAGACTCAGCCAAAGGTGGGCAGGGTCCCCAGCAGAAGAGTGGGGGGGACAAGGGTAAACAGAAGGAGTCTCAGAAAGGGCCCCAAAGTAATCCCCAAGGGAACCAAGGGAAGGGTTCCCAGCCTCCCCCTGAGAAGAAGTCAGGGGCCCCGACGGGTAAACCTGTTCATAGGGGCCCCCTAACCTGCTACGGTTGTGGGCAGGTGGGACACCGGTTTTATGACCCCCAGTGTCCCAAGAAGGATTCGAATGCACCACCGCGTGCACCCCCTCGTCAGTTGGCCAGTATAGCCTTGGGAGGGGAAGAGATGGTTGTCCATGATGGGAGGGGTCCCGCAGAAATGTCCCTGGTCTCGCTAGGAGACATGCAAATGGTCCCTCCACCCCCTCTGCCTAGTAACACTAGTAAATATAGGCAGTGGGTGACCATTAATGGCCATAGAGTGGAAGCCCTCAGAGACACCGGAGCGAGTGTGACAGCTGTCAAGTGTCACTTGGTGTCCAGAGAGCAGGTGGTTCCCCACGCATTCTACCCCGTGATAGCTGCCGATAACTCCCAGAAAGAGTGTGAGGTGGCTCAGGTTTCCTTTGAATGGGGGGGAGTTTCAGGTACTCTTCAGGTTGCTGTGAGGCCCGCCATGCCTGTCGACTGTCTCCTGGGCAATGATTTGGAAGACTCCCCTTGGGCTAAAGTGGAGCGAGCGGCGCATTTGAAAATGTTGGGTGTACCGGAGTGGGTGTGTGCAACCACTCGATCCATGACAGCAAGTAAGGGTGTTGATGGGGTCCCGGAGCCTGAAAGTACGGCCCAGGACCCAGCTGTGAAGAGAAGAGGCAGGAGGCGCGGGAAACCGGCCCCCGTTGTTCCCGTGGTCCAGAAGAAGGTAGACCCTGAGGGGGATGCCCTGGAGCCCACCGGGGAACAAATTGCCGAACTGGGAGATCTGCCCGAGCTGACCCACTGGCAGCAGGATGGTGGTCCCTCCAGGGAGGAATTCTGTGCGGAACAGAAAGAGTGCCCTTCTCTTGTGGGCATGAGGCAGCAGGCCTCAGCCCAATCCTCAGGTGATCAGTCAGGGTCACATTTTGTGTACTGGGAGAACGACCTCCTGTATAGCGAGCCTAAGGCTGCTGAGCCTGGGTCAGCCCGTGTGCTGGTGGTACCCCAGCGCTTCAGAGCCTTCCTACTGGGGTTGGCTCATGACGTACCGTTAGCTGGACATCTGGGGCAGGACAAGACCTATGACAGGCTTGTCACCCATTTTTATTGGCCTCAGATGCGTAGGGATGTAGACATCCATTGCAAGACTTGTCGCACTTGCCAGGCAAGTGGGAAAAGCGGAAGGAAGCAGAAGGCTCCCCTCCAACCTTTTCCAGTGGTCAGCACCCCCTTTGACCGGGTGGGTATTGACATTGTTGGGCCCCTGGACCCCAAGACAGCCCTGGGCAACAGGTTCATCCTGGTCTTGGTGGACCATGCCACAAGGTACCCGGAAGCCATCCCTCTCAGGACAGTGACGGCCCCCGTGGTGGGACGGGCACTGATGGGTGTTTTCTCCCGGATGGGGTTCCCCAGAGAGGTGGTGTCCGACCGAGGCACCAACTTCATATCGAACTATATGAAGTCTCTGTGGAAGGAGTGTGGGGTAACCTACAAGTTCACCACTCCTTACCACCCTCAAGGAAACGGGCTGGTTGAGAGATTCAACCGGACCCTGAAAGGCATGATTATGGGTCTTGAAGAACCAATGAGGCGGAAATGGGACGTCCTCTTGCCATGCCTGTTGTTTGCTTACCGTGAGGTGCCGCAGAAGGCTCTAGGGTTCAGCCCCTTTGAGCTCTTATACGGTCACCCGGTAAGAGGACCTTTGAGTCTGGTCAAGGAAGGCTGGGAGCAATCTCCCAGGAAACCTCCCCAGGATGTATACAGTTACATGCTGGCCTTTCGGAACCAGACTCGGCGCTTCAGAGAACTTGCTCAGGCAAATCTGGAGGCCAGCCAGGAGGAGATGAAGCGATGGTACGACCGGAATGCCACTCTGGTAGAGCTTCAGCCTGGTCAGGAAGTGTGGGTCATGTCCCCTGTGGAACCTTGTGCGCTCAAGGACAGGTGGACTGGACCGTTCAAGGTTGTGGAGAAGAAGAGCGATGTCACCTACCTGGTGGACTTGAAATCTCCCAGGAACCCCTTGCGGGTCCTGCATGTCAACCGTTTGAAGCCCCACTTAGAAAGGTCCGAAGTGGGCATGCTCCTAGCTACAGATGATGGAACGGAGGAGGAGAGTGAGCCTCTTCCTGACCTCCTGTATGCTAAAGAGCAAGACGGGTCAGTGGATGGTGTGGTCCTCTCTGACACACTGACCCTTGAACAGAAACAGGATTGTCGCCACCTGTTGGGACAATTCCCGGATCTGTTTTCCTTGGTTCCGGGTGTCACGCATTGGTGTGTCCATGACGTTGACACCGGAGACAGCCCTCCTGTGAAGCACAAGGCTTACAGGGTGACTGACAAGGTCCGAGCGTACATTAAGGAGGAGGTCTCCAAAATGTTCGCGTTGGGGGTGATTGAGTCCTCTAGCAGTCCTTGGGCCAGCCCAGTGGTCTTGGTCCCGAAGGCTGCAGCGCCTGGTGCTTCACCAGAACTTCGGTTCTGCGTGGATTACCGAGGACTCAATTCGGTCACGAAGACCGACGCGCACCCCATCCCCAGAGCTGATGAGCTCATCGATCGGTTGGGGGCTGCCCGGTACCTTAGTACGTTCGACTTAACGTCTGGGTACTGGCAGATCGCCTTGACTGACGGGGCAAAAGAGAGGTCAGCATTCGCCACACCAGATGGGCTCTACCAGTTCCGGGTGATGCCCTTTGGGATGAAGAATGCCCCCGCCACCTTCCAGAGGTTGGTCAACCAGGTCTTGGCTGGACTGGAGGAATTCAGCGCCGCCTACCTGGATGACATCGCAGTGTTCAGCGCCAGCTGGGAGGAACACGTGCGTCACCTCCAGGAAGTGTTGTTGGCCCTGCGCGGAGCAGGCCTCACAATCAAGGCTAGTAAGTGCCAGATTGGGCAGGGTTCTGTGGTGTACTTGGGACACCAAGTAGGGAGCGGCAAGGTTGCCCCCCTGCAACCCAAGATTGATACCATCCTGGCTTGGGCACCGCCCAAAACCCAAACACAGGTGAGCGCCTTCTTAGGACTCACGGGTTATTACAGGAGGTTTGTCAAGGATTACGGTAACATTGTGCACCCCTTGACTTCGCTGACTTCCAGGAAGCAGCCACGAAACGTGATCTGGACTGATGCCTGTCAAACGGCCTTTGACACCCTGAAAACTGCAATGTGCACAGCACCTATACTCCAAGCACCCGACTTTTCGAGAGAATTCATTGTTCAGACGGACGCTTCAGAGCATGGCGTGGGGGCTGTTCTAGCTCAGGTGAACGAAGAGGGCCGAGACTTGCCTGTAGCCTTCATCAGTAGGAGGTTACTTCCCAGGGAAACGAGGTGGAGTGCGATAGAAAGAGAAGCATTTGCTGTGGTCTGGGCGCTGAAGAAGTTAAGACCCTACCTGTTTGGGACTCACTTCCGGGTTCAGACAGACCACAGGCCCCTCAGATGGTTAATGCAAATGAGGGGTGAGAATCCAAAACTGTTGAGGTGGTCCATTGCTCTACAGGGGATGGACTTTACGGTGGAACACCGCCCTGGCACAGATCACGCCAATGCTGATGGTCTGTCCAGATTTTTCCGCCTTAGTGATGAGGACTCCCTAGGGTAAGGGTAGTTCTCCCCACATTTCAGCTGGAGGGGACACGTGTTAGACCTGTCATCATTGGCTTGAGTCTCTCCTCCATTTTTTCTGTTTGCCTCCACTGTGTTACGATGTTTTGCTGGTATATGCTTTGGGCGCCGTGTCACTGCTGATCAGTGCCATAGCGCAAGTGCTCCCTATGTTAAAATGATGTATCTATTGTATCCATGTTTGGCTCATTTGGTTTACTGTCAGTCCCTAGTCTAGTGCACCAGGAGTGCCAGGGCTTGTAAATACAAATGCCGCTCGTGGGCTTGCAGCACGCGTTGTGCCACCCACAGGAGCGGCCTTGTAAACGAATGTCTACGGGTCGGTCATTGCGAGACCCACGTGCAGTCCTGCACTGTCACGTCGGCTGCGCAGGTATACCTACTTGCCAGCCCCTCCAACCTTCCCTTAACTTCATGTTAGTCACCCCTATGGTAGGCCCGTGGGCAGGGTGCATTGTAAGTGTAAGGTAGGACAAGCCTGACCAAGTTGGCATGTCCTGATAGTGAAGTGCCGCCATCTTAGGGCTTCACTATTGCGAGGTAGCCTGCTCTCCGTTGGATAGAATGGGCCGCCGGGATTATTAACGCTATAATCCTAGCTGGCTCGGGGAGCATGGTGCAATGTCGAGTTTGGTATCCCTGAACTCGGGGTTTAATTACGCATCCGTTGGTGTGGATGGTCTTTGGACTCTGGGTTCGAAAATAGTACTTTTAGAAAGTGTCTATTTTCTTGTCTAACCATATCTGGTCTCTGCTGGTCTTGCGTGTGTGTGACAGGAGCTGGGTGGCTCCAAGAGGTCTGGATGAGTCAGTGTGGGATGAGTGGGACATTACGTTGAGAGTAGGGGGAGAGTAGTTGTTGATAGCCTGCCTTGCCTGATACAATGCTGGCTCCACCCCCTGCCGAGCGACTGATGGCTCTGTACCTGCCATGGACGATCCTGGCTCCACCTCCTGCGGGGCGTCTGAGGACCCGGCCCGGCTCAATGAATAGGCCAGGTGCTACTGCCTAGCTCCACCCACCACAGACCCAGGATGTTGGGAAACCCCCGGCATAGACAAAGGGATCAAAGACGAAAAGGGGTATAAGAGAAGGACCCCTGAACTAGGAAATCAGATCACTTCTGACAAGGAACCCTGTAACCAAGGACAAGAAGCCTGCTGATCTAAAGGACTGCCTACCCCTTCTGCCGGTGTGCTGTTGTTGGGGGAATCCTGCGGTGCTTCTTTATTTTTGCCAAGGAACCAGGAGAGAGGAACTGTGTGTGTACTCTCACGCTTGCTAAGAAAATCTCCAAGGACTGGAAGAGTGCCAGTCTCCTGCCGAAGTCTCAGGGCCAAAAGACTTCACCTGCTAAAAAAGTGCTATCCGCTGGAAGCTTGAATCCAGCACCTCTGAAAGGAACAGCAATCACGACGACCGGACGCTGGGCCCAACCGACGCCAGCAGCGACGCCAGTGAGTAGGAGTACGGCTCTAACTCCAGAGGACCTCGTGTCTGCCCCGCTGCTGCTCGCATCAACCGTGTGCCCTTCGACGCCGTGAGCGCTGCTCACTCTGTGCAACTGCATCATCGACAACGCCTGCTGTGGCCTGATCGACACCGAAGACGCGACGCCGGAGTACTCGACGCCGCTGATCATCGTGTGCTTCATTTTCCTAAGGTACTGTGTTGTTGGGGGTCCGTGTGACTCCAGGCCCGACGCAGCGCTCCTCGCGGTCGACGCCGAACCTGTGGATTACCTTTGCCCCAGCGTTGTGTAGCTCCCGTGTGAGTTACCCTGTTGCTAAGAACTTTGTCCCCAAGAAGAAGAATTGCTTGATACTAAAAGACCTTTTGTGCTAAAGAAGAAACTACCTTTGAACTATCCTTTTTCCTTCCCGAACGTATTTATTCCGATTGTGTACAGTTTTGCCGTTATTTTGGTCTTGTGCTAAGCCTTATATAAAAATACTTATTTTTATAATACTACGGTGTCGTGTCCATTTGTAGTGTATTCACTGTGTTACTGTATGTGGTCATAATTGCTTAACACACAGCCTCTGAGATAAGCCTGTTCTGCTCTGCCAAGCTACCAAGGGGGTGAGCAGGGGTTATCGAAGGGTGTGATCCCCTTGCCCTAACTAGAAAAGGAGTGTCCCTATTTGTCAGAAGTGTATACCTCTGCCAACTAGAGACAGCCGGTTCTAACACGGCCCGTTGAGAATCACAATTTCGTGGAAGGTACTGGACAGCCCGCCAATATGGCGAGGGGGAGAGACCGGGTAAGGCACTGGCTGAAACAATTAGACGTGCACAAGGCTCCAATGTGGTGCTGGAGTTGGAAGGGTTGGATGTAAGCATGGGCGGAAAATCCATTTCGCTCGCGGATTTTGCGGATTTTCGGTAAATTCGCAATCCGCGAGATTCGCGAATCTCCCGCAAAATCCGCAAATCCGCGAGCAGCGGATTTTATGGCTTGCTCGCACTGTTCGCGTGAGTTCGCGGCTTCCCAGTACAACTTCGCGCCCCGCGAATAAGCGCAAAATTGCAGAAATACGATCTTAGCAAAACTGAAACTACTTACCAGGTTCAAAAGTTCAGGCTCATCATTGGTAGCCATTTCCTGTAGTGCTTCCTGAGGGGCCCCTCCAGAGTTCAGTTGCCAGTTGCAACTATTATGTGACCCTGCTCTGAACCTCAGAATAGTTACACATATGCCACAAAGGTCCTGAATTACAGCTAAGGGAGACAAGCAGGAGCCAGGCTGGAAGTTCAAATCCATTAATCAGCCCCTAATTCATTATTGTCAGTTGGGGCAGGGCAGGTGTTGTAACTAATTTTGCAACAATGAAAGCACTTAGCAAGTGCAAAAGATCACTAATCAGGAAGCACTAAGGAAGCAGGTGCCAGCTAAAAAAATATTCTGTGACACATTAATCAGCCCCAAATTAATTCAGGTCACTTGAGGCAGGGAAGGTGTGCTTGCTTTGCCACAATAATGTACACTGACTGGACAACCAGAGGGTGCTGTGATGAAACAGAGGGTGGCATGGGTGGGCCAGAGGGTGGCATGAGTAGTCAGAGAGTGGCAGTGGTGACAGAGAGTGGCAGTGATGAAGAAGAGTGTCCCAAACAGGCTGGACACGTAGAAACAACAAGTTCGTGAAACTTGCGACCCGACAGGTAAGTTCGCGTTTGCGAAATTGTACAAAACCCTCGCGAACTGGCAGAAACCCGCGCGAACACACAAAAAAAATCCGCAAATTCGCGAGAATTCGCGGATTTTGCGGATTGCGAGTTCGCAAATCCGCAAAATTCGCGAACGCGAGATTCGCAAATTCACCCATGCTTAGTTGGATGGGCTGATGTACAGGGACACTACCAACTTACTGAATGCCTTCACAGCACATTATACTAAATTATACACTACTATACGGATGGATGAGCTTGATTTAGATGCCTACTTGGGAGATGTTTCCTTGGGGTGGCTGAGTGACGTGCAGCGACAATTTTTTTTTATATTTCTTTTTATTAAGACAAGGCATCAAAAATAAAGGCTTGGTACAGAGGAGACACTCTCCCATATAGCACCACATCTCACCGGAGAGAGAAGGAGTGGGGGAAACAGGGAACAGGGTACATAAGTATTGAGCAATCACGGGGAGGCGGGAGTATCAAAGGGAGAATCTACAGGTGGCACACAAATTTCCCCCCTGTAGGGGTTCCAACACCCCCACACTGATGCCCACTTACGAGGGCGGCCCCTCGCCAAATAAACAGTCTTTTCACGAAACATACACCAATCCATGTTCTCTTTCCATTCCTCAAGGGTGGGTGGCCCCTCGGATCCCCACTGCTGAGCTGTATTCCTTTTCGCTATCATATCACCAAGTGTTGCCCATTTAGTCTGCGCTGAGTTAAGAACAGTAGGCTCCCAAATATTAAGGAGGCATCTTCTCGCCTCCGGCAACACCGCCACCCCCAAGACCTCTTGATTAATATCATGTATCCTACTCCAATACTCGCCTATATACGGACATTCCCAAAGGATATGGAGGATCGTAACCACAAGACCACACCCCCGTCTGCACAAACCTGTATCAGACATCCCTATCCGGACCAGGCGGGCCCTGTGACATAAACCCTGTGTAGTATTTTTAACTGAACAAGTCTCAATCGTGCTGGGATCGCGACTTCCTTTGGTGAGGACACAGCAGGTTGCCAGTCCTCATCATCTAATTCAATGCCATCTTGCAACCATTTATCCCTCAATTCTACAAGGAGATCCGCCCTATGATTAATCAACTTCTTATAGATCAGGGAAATAGTCCTATCGGGCAGATGACCATCTAAAATTCTGTCTTTGAGAAGTGGCGCCTCGGGTAGGTCTGCTGCCACCGGCAGAGCCATCTTCAACGCATTCCTGACCTGCGCATAACGAAAATACTCAGTTCTCCTCAATTCAAATTCAGCCTGTAGTTCTTCAAATGTTGTAATTCTTCCCTTAACCCAAATGTTGCCTATGGTTGAAATCCCAATCAGGTCCCACTTATCAAAACCTCTTGTGTTCCAAAGCTTAAATCAAACAGTGGGGTGGCCTGCGTCAATCGGTCCCTCCATCCCAAAGAGCTAGTGGCATCACACCAGATCCGCACCGCATGTTTAGTCGGCCCCGTCAAGCACCTCCCCGCTGACTTAGTGTAGAGTGCCCTATTATAATTGCCTCCAGGAAGAAGCCACCTATCCATCGCGTATCCAGGATCAGAAGCGGGCCCATAAGTACATAGGTTAATGGCTGCCAGCTGAGAGGCCCAATAGTATCGCTTGATATCAGGGAGTGCAACACCTCCGTCATACCATGGAAGCGTCAGTTTGGCTAACGCAATACGGGGTCTACACTCCCATAACAGACTACGCTGTAACCCTTCAACCTCTCGAAAGTAAATAGCTGGCACTACATCTAATGTATTTTGAAGGGCATAAAGAAAACGAGGCAAAGACATCATTTTAAAAAGGGTTGCACGCCCCAACAGGGAGAGAGAGAGCCTCTTCCAGCTGGCCACGTCACTCCTTAGCCTAACTAAAGGGGGAAGGAGATTCCTCGCATAACAGACTGTAGGGTCTACTGAGATAAATATCCCCAAATACTTAAACCCGTCTGTAGCTATCTGGATCGGGCAATTTCGCGGGGGAACCAGAGTCTCCCCACTAAGAACGAAAAAAATTGATTTCCCCCAATTTATGGACAGGCCAAGTTCCTGCCAAAGGAGGCCAACACATTGCAGACAACGTCCAGAGATTTTCTAGGTGAGGTCAGGTAAAGTAAAATATCGTCCGCGTACAGAGAGATCCGGTCCTCCCACTGTAGGGACCACCGGATACCTCGAATAGAGGGCTCCCAGCGAATCCAGGCCACTAAAGGTTCAAGGGCTAATGAAAACAGAAGGGGAGAGAGGGGACAACCCTGTCGGGTGCCCAGTCCAAGACAAAATGGCGCTGAGACCCGGTTATTCACTACTACCTGAGCGAAGGGTTCATTATATAACAAACTCATCCAGCGGATGAAGTCAGGGCCAAAGCCAAATTTAGCCAGGACTGCCCACAAATACGGCCATTCTACAGTATCGAAGGCCATTGCTGCGTCGAGCGTTGCTATTATGGCCGGCTCCATCAGGGTATGAGCCCTGGCTATCACGCCATGTAACCTGCGCAAGTTTAAGGCTGTGTTCCTATGAGGAATAAAGCCAGATTGATCAGGATGTATCAGTCCGCTGATCACCTTAATCAATCTATTGGAAAGAAGTTTGGCAAGGATCTTGGGCTCCGCATTCAATAACGAAATAGGTCTATATGAAGCACAACTCGATTTTGGCTTACCCTCCTTATGAATAACCACAACAGAAGCTACTCTCTGGTCGTAGGGTACTATCCCTTCTCCCGGGCATCGACAAACATACGTCTCAGGTAGGATCAATCTTATAAGGTCGAAGCTTATACAGCTCAATTGGGAGTCCATTAGGCCCCAATGCCTTACCCGAATTCAAAGAGCGCACCGCCTGGGCTACTTCGTCTGCGGTGAGGGCACTATCCATGAAATCACGGTCCTCCCTAGTCAAGCAAGGGAGCTGTAAGTCTCGCAGAAGCGAGTGGGAGTCTTCCTCTGGGAGAACCTAGACCGAGGTGTACACAGGTTGAAAATAATCTGCTAAACTATCCACTGTACTCTGGGGGTCTGTGAGTCGTGTTCCTTCCGCTGTCAAAAGCTCCGGGACAACACGATCCACCCTATCCTTCTTGTCCAACCAAGCGATAAGTTTCCTTGCTTTATCTCCGACGTCATACAGCCGACCCTGCTGCTCTCTACTCAGGGCTCTGGCGCTATCAGTGACCAGCCATCTATACTCAAGCTGCTTAAGATTTAGGATGTGTAGTTTAGCACAAGTTACCTCCTGCTCCAGCCCCACCTCCAAGCGACTTATCTCAGCTTCTACTTCAACAATTTCTTTGTTTCGATCCCTCTTCGCTCCCGCTATCAATGATAAAGCCTCACCCCTAATAACAGTCTTAAAAATTCCCAGAGTGTGATCAAAGAGGACACCGACCCCTCATTCTCTAGGAAATAATGATCTAAAGCCTTAATCAGGTCCTTACGGACTTTGCGGTTACGCAGGTGCCAGGGATTAATGGTGGCACCCTACCCCCACACCCCAAAGCAACACAGACACGGAACCAGAGCGGAGAATGATGAGATATGCCACTAGCAAAGTGTGTTGCCTCCACAACGTAAGATGCATGGGCAGCGGGCACGAGGCAGTAATCTAATCGGGAAAGGCTACCATGGGCACCAGAATGAAAGGTGTATTGCTTTTGGCCCGGATGGAGCAGTCTCCAGCCATCCACCAAACCCATGGCATCGAGGAAATCAGGCAGCCATCTCTGAACCCGCCCCCGTATCCCGCAAAGGATGTCTATCCATAACTCCATAGACCACTGCGTTATAGTCTCCCCCCCCCAAATCAGTAGTCCCCTCGGGAGATCTAGAAGAACCTTTCCCAAGTCAGCAAAAGTGGTAGCTTGCATGCCCGGGGGTACATAAACCGACAACAAGGAGAGGGTGTGCCCCTCCCAACAACCCGTCACTCCAACATATCTGCCCCTGTCATCCTCAGAGATAGAGTCAATCACCAACGGGTGCACCTTCCTGGTCAGGATTCCCACCCCCCTGGAGCCTGAAGTGAATCCCGCATGTGCCACCAACCTGTATCCCATTCTATGCATCGCCTTACATGAATTCCCTACCAAATGCTTTTCCTGAAGTAGAACCACATCAGGAGCATGTCGCTTAAGAAACTGGAGAACCACACTACGTTTGATTTTGTCCCCTAGCCCGTTCATATTCCAACTCAAAACCTTCAGTTCCCAACCCCCATCATCAAAGATGAAGAGGAAGTAACAATCCCCGACCACTGCAACATTAACATGCTACGTTCCAACTCGATGCCTTGGTAAACGATAACAAAAAACATAACTAATAAAAAAATTTTTTAAAAACCCACCCCACAAACAATCCCCTCTTACCACGCCCCACCCTGCACCCCTGCTCACGGCTTTCGCAGCCCGCCCCCAACTCGCAGTGTACCTGTCGCTCCATAATCTAACTAATCAACTATCAAAAAGGATATCTGAGGAGGAGAACGACCCTCCGATTCCCCGCCTGACCCCTAGGATATTAATATACCTGTTAAACCCACATCTACAAAAAACACGTTCGCAGAAACGTTTCATCCATCGTCCACCTCCCAACCCGGTCCAACACCACCGGCGACAGTATCACTCGTCATTCTTGTTCTTGCGAGCCCTCTTCGTCATCTCCGCACCGTCTCCGCGGCTCACCCCGGGGGGGGAAGACTCTCCAACCAGTCCGGGGCAATTTCGAGATTGTCAAATAAGTAAGCCCTTTCTTCATTTTCCACTCGCAACTTGGCAGGGTACATCATGGCATATTTTAGCCCTTTATCACGAAGCCGCCTTTTGATTCCCATGAAGCTTTGCAGCGGGTTCTGTACCGCCTGAGTAAAGTCCGGGGAAAAGCTGAGGGTGGAATTTTTGTACTTCAGGGGGCCCCAGTTCTAGAGGCCTGCAGGATAGCGTCTCTGTCCCTAAAGTTGAGCACCCTCGCAATCATCGGCCAGGGTGGAACCCCGGGTCGCGGCCTCCCTCCTGGAATCCTGTGCGCTCTTTCCACTGTAAAGAAATTTCCCAGGCCTTTAGGTTTCAAGTGATTGAGTATAATGTCCTCCACAAAAAGGTCGGCGGCCTGACCTTCGGCCTTCTCCGGTACTCCAATAATGCGCACGTTGTTTCTACGGGCCCTTCCTTCATATTCGTCCAACTTGCTACTTGCGATATCACCAGAGTCCTTAAGATTCCGAACTTTCTGTTGCAGCTGTGCCACATCATCAGTAAGACTGGCCGTTTTGATATCTAGCGACTTTGCCTTTTCACTAGTTTTGGTGAGGTCTGCTCAAATTAAGTTAACCTCAATAGTGACCGTGTCCAGCTTGTGATCTAAGGACTCCATCTTCTGACCAAGGGAGGTTTTCACCCCGTCAATAGCGGCCATCACTTCCTGTAGCGAAGGCTCCGATTTCCCAACCCCGGTAGGCGACCCTATGGGTTGTGTGTATCGATCCAACTTGTTGGCTAGAGTGTATCTGGCCCCTCTAGCAGCCTTAGATTGCTGTTTCTCCGCTTCAGGCTTGGTCGCCATTTCAAGGTCAAGTTATGAGCGAGACACTCAGTGTCTGAGTTCTTGCGACAGTGGTGCTAGACAATGGATACAGCTGAGTGAGTGGCACTATCCTCACTCCCGACCTGCCAGTGAGGTGCGCCAACAACCGCGTGAACCGGTTCACCGGGGGGAAAGCCTGTCTTGAGATCGTTCTGCTTGCACGTATCAGCGCACTCTCCCAGTTACAAGCGCGATGTCCAGACACCCCAGGATGAGATTCCGCTGTCAGAGCCCTCCATTAGTCATCAGTCCTCCTCAGACTCACAGGCTTTCCAGCTCTCCAGCCCGGGCCCCAGCTGCTCCAGCTATCCATCCCCTGCGCCACATCCACCACACTCGACCTGTACACCATACTCTGGGGCACTCCTCACTGCCACAGGTGTCCTTGCAGCCAATCGGGACACCCTGCCTGCAACTCCGCTCCCCAGCTCGCTCTCTGTCGCCTATATTTCGCAGGTAGTGCTCATGGGGCCGGTGTAGCGGTGCAATCTCCGTGGAGACTTGTGCGGCAGAGGTGCGGGCATGCCTCTCCCTTAATCTGGCCAGCGGCGCACGTCGGGGGCGAGGGGGGCTGCCCTCTGAATCTGGGAGGAAATAAGGTCCAATGTGGGGCCGGGCCGGCGACTTCCGATTTCCGGCCCCGTTGTTTACACACTCCAGCCGGGGACTGATACCAACTCGAGACCCCGGCTTCTGAGCAAGCAGGCTGCAATCTTGCCGGCACTTCATCCCTGGTCACCGGCGGCTAAGCGGGACGCAAATTTCAGCGCCCGGCATCGCTCCGTTTCCGCTGAAACATTCCTCCGGCAGGCAGCAGGATAGATGACAGGATGTATCCGGGGGTCTCGGGAGCCATAAGCTCATGCAGCCATTTTGGACGCGCGCAAAGCTCCTCCTCAGCGACAATTTTTAAGTGCCCTGTTTGAACTACTAGATGAGGTGAGGGAGGCAATTATGCATATGCAATCCGGGAAAGCAACAGGGACAGACGGCATCCCAGTAGAGTTTTATATTACATAGACTTGATGGCCCCCACACTACGGGAAGTATATGAGGATGTGCTGGAAGTGGGACATCTCCCTCCCTCTATGAGAGAAGCCCTCATCACCTCCCTATTAAAACCGGGAAAGCCACCGCAGCAATGTGATTCTTATAGGCCCCTGTCACTGCTCAACTGTCATGTGAAAATCCTTGCTAAACTCATTGCCACGCATCTCAATCTCCTTATGGAAAACTTAATCTTGCCCGACCAGTCGGGCTTTGTACCCGGTAGAGCGAAGTCCCACAAACTGAGAACACTTTTTACAGTCATGAATAATGTCTCATCGGAACTACCTTTGGCGGCTATTTTTTTAGACGCCACAAAGGCTTTTGATTCTATTGAATGGGACTATGTGTTTGGAGTGATGTCCCGCATGGGATTTCCTCCCATTTTTCTCTCATGGATAAAACTATTATACTGCTCACCAGTGGCCAAGGTAACCATTAATGGTAAAGATTCCCAGGGGTTTTCGGTTACAGGAGTCACGAGGCAAGGCTGCCCCTGTCACCATTACTTTCCGCGATAGCTGTGGAACCGCTGGCGGCAAAACTACGACAACACCATAGGGATAGAGCATTGCGGTGCAATATGAGACAGATATTGATCTCTCTATACGCTGATGATATCATGCTCTATATTCGGGATCCCCAGCAGAACCTGAACCCCATCCTTAGGGAATTCATAATTTTTGGGAGACTCTCTGTGTTCAAATAAATTGGAGCAAATCTTGTATTTTTCCCCTTACCGATGCGACGACTAGATTTCCACTGGATTACCCGATAGCATGGTGCAAGGATGAGCTGAAATACTTAGGTATTCGCATAACAAGAGATAGAGACAAGTGATGCGTCTTAATTATGGGATCGCTATGGTCCGCATCACGGATAACTTATCACGTTGGATCACTCGCCCCCTATCCATGGCTCGACGAGTGTCTCTGATTAAGATGGTGATATTACCCCAACTACTTTACCTATTTCTAAATATCCTGTTTCATCCAGGAGCAAATTTTTTTAAACAGTTGATGTCCGAACTAAAACGCTTGGTGTGCGGGAAAAAAAACCTGAGGCTTCAGTGGAGTGTTCTCACTAGGCCGTATTCCCAGGGGGGGTTTGGCATCCCCAATTTCTAATTATACTACTACAGCGCACAGGCGCATTACGCATATTTTTGGGTATACCAACCACAATATTTGCCTCAGGTGGCTGTGGAGAATTGGCTTGCTCTGCCGGTTCCTATTGACGGTGCACTGTA
The DNA here is from genome assembly GCF_964263255.1 of Lissotriton vulgaris. Taxonomy (NCBI): domain Eukaryota; kingdom Metazoa; phylum Chordata; class Amphibia; order Caudata; family Salamandridae; genus Lissotriton; species Lissotriton vulgaris. The sequence continues at coordinate 802,229,354 of NC_141694.1, read as the reverse complement.
TGCTCCACTTACTGGTAGAGACAAGACACCAACTACAGTGACTTGCACGGTTGCTGCTTGGGCATATATAGGCAAGATATTAGATGCGCCTATGCTTTAATCACCACTTTTGCCGCTAGTGTATCACCCGACCATGCCCCTCCTCCAGGAGGTTCTTTTCCATAGGTTCCTGGAACGTACGCAGATTAGGATCTACGGGGACTTATATCACAAGGGAAAATTTCGCACACTGGAACACATATTTCAGGGTACACAGCAAACGCCACAAGACACCTTCCTGTACATTGGCCTCAGACAGGGACTCCGCTCTATTACCCCAGATTTTCCTACAGAGCCCCAGGCCCTTGCACCGTTACAGCTGATACTTCAGGGTGAGACAGCCAAGCGTCTGGTATCGTTGATATATGGGACAGTGCACACGCAGAGAGAGGAGCCGGCTGCACCAGCAAGGACTAGATGGAACCACGAACTGGGCACAGAACTGACAGACAGGTAGTGGGAATTCTGCTCACAACAGACTGAACGGGTCTCGGCAAGTAGTAGACTTAGGTTGATTCATAATAAGTTCCTTCACAGACTATACTACACTCCAGCACGTATGCACAGATACAAACTAAGGGACGCTGACACATGTGACCGATGCCGAGCCCCTGGAGCTGACTTCTTACACCTTGCTTGGGAGTGTCCTGGGGTGCAGCTATACTGGTTGCAGGTTTTTGCTGCTCTGTCCAAAATGATAAATGTCCATGTAGAGCCAACACCAATGCTTGCTCTGTTGGGTTACATTGAACCGTTACAGGCGTTGCACCGCAATTTTGTAGCCCTGGCACTGTTACTGGCCAAGAGGAGAGTGGCATGTAGATGGGGCAGAGGAAGAGCGACCAAATTCAAGGTGTAGATTGACAACCTAATTTACTGTCAAGAACAACTCGCAACTTATTATTATTATTATTATTAACGAATTTTGTACCGCGCACGGTTACCCAGAGGCATCCCAGCGCTTATAGAGAATCAGAGCAAGCTGCCTATGTAAAGCAGAACAGATTTAGAATTATTCTGGAAATAGATAAGTTTTCAAATGTTTCCTGAACCTGAGCAGGTTTGGTTCAGAGCGTAGTGAGAGTGGGAGGGAGTTCCAGGCGTGTGCAGTATGGATAGAAAAGCTGCTGCCGCCTGAACGGGCTCTCCTAATTCTCTTTATCTGAAGGAGGTGTTTATTATCGGAGCGTAAGGCTCTGGTGGGCTTATAGGGCCGAATCATGTCCTTCAGAATAGCAGGTCCTTTCCCCTGAATGCTCTTGTGAGCAATACAGAGGGCCTTGAAGGTCACTCTCTCTTTGACCGGGAGCCAATGGAGTGCCTTTAGAGCGGGCCTGGCTGATTGCTTGGCCGGAACGTCCATTAGGCCCCAATGCCTTACCCGAATTCAAAGAGCGCACCGCCTGGGCTACTTCGTCTGCGGTGAGGGCACTATCCATGAAATCACGGTCCTCCCTAGTCAAGCAAGGGAGCTGTAAGTCTCGCAGAAGCGAGTGGGAGTCTTCCTCTGGGAGAACCTAGACCGAGGTGTACACAGGTTGAAAATAATCTGCTAAACTATCCACTGTACTCTGGGGGTCTGTGAGTCGTGTTCCTTCCGCTGTCAAAAGCTCCGGGACAACACGATCCACCCTATCCTTCTTGTCCAACCAAGCGATAAGTTTCCTTGCTTTATCTCCGACGTCATACAGCCGACCCTGCTGCTCTCTACTCAGGGCTCTGGCGCTATCAGTGACCAGCCATCTATACTCAAGCTGCTTAAGATTTAGGATGTGTAGTTTAGCACAAGTTACCTCCTGCTCCAGCCCCACCTCCAAGCGACTTATCTCAGCTTCTACTTCAACAATTTCTTTGTTTCGATCCCTCTTCGCTCCCGCTATCAATGATAAAGCCTCACCCCTAATAACAGTCTTAAAAATTCCCAGAGTGTGATCAAAGAGGACACCGACCCCTCATTCTCTAGGAAATAATGATCTAAAGCCTTAATCAGGTCCTTACGGACTTTGCGGTTACGCAGGTGCCAGGGATTAATGGTGGCACCCTACCCCCACACCCCAAAGCAACACAGACACGGAACCAGAGCGGAGAATGATGAGATATGCCACTAGCAAAGTGTGTTGCCTCCACAACGTAAGATGCATGGGCAGCGGGCACGAGGCAGTAATCTAAACGGGAAAGGCTACCATGGGCACCAGAATGAAAGGTGTATTGCTTTTGGCCCGGATGGAGCAGTCTCCAGCCATCCACCAAACCCATGGCATCGAGGAAATCAGGCAGCCATCTCTGAACCCGCCCCCGTATCCCGCAAAGGATGTCTATCCATAACTCCATAGACCACTGCGTTATAGTCTCCCCCCCCAAATCAGTAGTCCCCTCGGGAGATCTAGAAGAACCTTTCCCAAGTCAGCAAAAGTGGTAGCTTGCATGCCCGGGGGTACATAAACCGACAACAAGGAGAGGGTGTGCCCCTCCCAACAACCCGTCACTCCAACATATCTGCCCCTGTCATCCTCAGAGATAGAGTCAATCACCAACGGGTGCACCTTCCTGGTCAGGATTCCCACCCCCCTGGAGCCTGAAGTGAATCCCGCATGTGCCACCAACCTGTATCCCATTCTATGCATCGCCTTACATGAATTCCCTACCAAATGCTTTTCCTGAAGTAGAACCACATCAGGAGCATGTCGCTTAAGAAACTGGAGAACCACACTACGTTTGATTTTGTCCCCTAGCCCGTTCACATTCCAACTCAAAACCTTCAGTTCCCAACCCCCATCATCAAAGATGAAGAGGAAGTAACAATCCCCGACCACTGCAACATTAACATGCTACGTTCCAACTCGATGCCTTGGTAAACGATAACAAAAAACATAACTAATAAAAAAAATTAAAAAAAACCCACCCCACAAACAATCCCCTCTTACCACGCCCCACCCTGCACCCCTGCTCACGGCTTTCGCAGCCCGCCCCCAACTCGCAGTGTACCTGTCGCCCCATAATCTAACTAATCAACTATCAAAAAGGATATCTGAGGAGGAGAACGACCCTCCGATTCCCCGCCTGACCCCTAGGATATTAATATACCTGTTAAACCCACATCTACAAAAAACACGTTCGCAGAAACGTTTCATCCATCGTCCACCTCCCAACCCGGTCCAACACCACCGGCGACAGTATCACTCGTTATTCTTGTTCTTGCGAGCCCTCTTCGTCATCTCCGCACCGTCTCCGCGGCTCACCCCGGGGGGGGAAGACTCTCCAACCAGTCCGGGGCAATTTCGAGATTGTCAAATAAGTAAGCCCTTTCTTCATTTTCCACTCGCAACTTGGCAGGGTACATCATGGCATATTTTAGCCCTTTATCACGAAGCCGCCTTTTGATTCCCATGAAGCTTTGCAGCGGGTTCTGTACCGCCTGCGTAAAGTCCGGGGAAAAGCTGAGGGTGGAATTTTTGTACTTCAGGGGGCCCCAGTTCTAGAGGCCTGCAGGATAGCGTCTCTGTCCCTAAAGTTGAGCACCCTCGCAATCATCGGCCAGGGTGGAACCCCGGGTCGCGGCCTCCCTCCTGGAATCCTGTGCGCTCTTTCCACTGTAAAGAAATTTCCCAGGCCTTTAGGTTTCAAGTGATTGAGTATAATGTCCTCCACAAAAAGGTCGGCGGCCTGACCTTCAGCCTTCTCCGGTACTCCAATAATGCGCACGTTGTTTCTACGGGCCCTTCCTTCATATTCGTCCAACTTGCTACTTGCGATATCACCAGAGTCCTTAAGATTCCGAACTTTCTGTTGCAGCTGTGCCACATCATCAGTAAGACTGGCCGTTTTGATATCTAGCGACTTTGCCTTTTCACTAGTTTTGGTGAGGTCTGCTCAAATTAAGTTAACCTCAATAGTGACCGTGTCCAGCTTGTGATCTAAGGACTCCATCTTCTGACCAAGGGAGGTTTTCACCCCGTCAATAGCGGCCATCACTTCCTGTAGCGAAGGCTCCGTTATAGCGGCCGAGGCCTCTCCACTCCCGTCTTGCGATTTCCCAACCCCGGTAGGCGACCCTATGGGTTGTGTGTATCGATCCAACTTGTTGGCTAGAGTGTATCTGGCCCCTCTAGCAGCCTTAGATTGCTGTTTCTCCGCTTCAGGCTTGGTCGCCATTTCAAGGTCAAGTTATGAGCGAGACACTCAGTGTCTGAGTTCTTGCGACAGTTGTGCTAGACAATGGATACAGCTGAGTGAGTGGCACTATCCTCACTCCCGACCTGCCAGTGAGGTGCGCCAACAACCGCGTGAACCGGTTCACCGGGGGGAAAGCCTGTCTTGAGATCGTTCTGCTTGCACGTATCAGCGCACTCTCCCAGTTACAAGCGCGATGTCCAGACACCCCAGGATGAGATTCCGCTGTCAGAGCCCTCCATTAGTCATCAGTCCTCCTCAGACTCACAGGCTTTCCAGCTCTCCAGCCCGGGCCCCAGCTGCTCCAGCTATCCATCCCCTGCGCCACATCCACCACACTCGACCTGTACACCATACTCTGGGGCACTCCTCACTGCCACAGGTGTCCTTGCAGCCAATCGGGACACCCTGCCTGCAACTCCGCTCCCCAGCTCGCTCTCTGTCGCCTATATTTCGCAGGTAGTGCTCATGGGGCCGGTGTAGCGGTGCAATCTCCGTGGAGACTTGTGCGGCAGTGGTGCGGGCATGCCTCTCCCTTAATCTGGCCAGTGGCGCACGTCGGGGGCGAGGGGGGCTGCCCTCTGAATCTGGGAGGAAATCAGGTCCAATGTGGGGCCGGGCCGGCGACTTCCGATTTCCGGCCCCGTTGTTTACACACTCCAGCCGGGGACTGATACCAACTCGAGACCCCGGCTTCTGAGCAAGCAGGCTGCAATCTTGCCGGCACTTCATCCCTGGTCACCGGCGGCTAAGCGAGACGCAAATTTCAGCGCCCGGCATCGCTCCGTTTCCGCTGAAACATTCCTCCGGCAGGCAGCAGGATAGATGACAGGATGTATCCGGGGGTCTCGGGAGCCATAAGCTCATGCAGCCATTTTGGACGCGCGCAAAGCTCCTCCTCAGCGACAATTTTTAAGTGCCCTGTTTGAACTAGATGAGGTGAGGGAGGCAATTATGCATATGCAATCCGGGAAAGCAACAGGGACAGACGGCATCCCAGTAGAGTTTTATATTACATAGACTTGATGGCCCCCACACTACGGGAAGTATATGAGGATGTGCTGGAAGTGGGACATCTCCCTCCCTCTATGAGAGAAGCCCTCATCACCTCCCTATTAAAACCGGGAAAGCCACCGCAGCAATGTGATTCTTATAGGCCCCTGTCACTGCTCAACTGTCATGTGAAAATCCTTGCTAAACTCATTGCCACGCATCTCAATCTCCTTATGGAAAACTTAATCTTGCCCGACCAGTCGGGCTTTGTACCCGGTAGAGCGACGTCCCACAAACTGAGAACACTTTTTACAGTCATGAATAATGTCTCATCGGAACTACCTTTGGCGGCTATTTTTTTAGACGCCACAAAGGCTTTTGATTCTATTGAATGGGACTATGTGTTTGGAGTGATGTCCCGCATGGGATTTCCTCCCATTTTTCTCTCATGGATAAAACTATTATACTGCTCACCAGTGGCCAAGGTAACCATTAATGGTAAAGATTCCCAGGGGTTTTCGGTTACAGGAGTCACGAGGCAAGGCTGCCCCTGTCACCATTACTTTCCGCGATAGCTGTGGAACCGCTGGCGGCAAAACTACGACAACACCATAGGGATAGAGCATTGCGGTGCAATATGAGACAGATATTGATCTCTCTATACGCTGATGATATCATGCTCTATATTCGGGATCCCCAGCAGAACCTGAACCCCATCCTTAGGGAATTCATAATTTTTGGGAGACTCTCTGTGTTCAAATAAATTGGAGCAAATCTTGTATTTTTCCCCTTACCGATGCGACGACTAGATTTCCACTGGATTACCCGATAGCATGGTGCAAGGATGAGCTGAAATACTTAGGTATTCGCATAACAAGAGATAGAGACAAGTGATGCGTCTTAATTATGGGATCGCTATGGTCCGCATCACGGATAACTTATCACGTTGGATCACTCGCCCCCTATCCATGGCTCGACGAGTGTCTCTGATTAAGATGGTGATATTACCCCAACTACTTTACCTATTTCTAAATATCCTGTTTCATCCAGGAGCAAATTTTTTTAAACAGTTGATGTCCGAACTAAAACGCTTGGTGTGCGGGAAAAAAAACCTGAGGCTTCAGTGGAGTGTTCTCACTAGGCCGTATTCCCAGGGGGGGTTTGGCATCCCCAATTTCTAATTATACTACTACAGCGCACAGGCGCATTACGCATATTTTTGGGTATACCAACCACAATATTTGCCTCAGGTGGCTGTGGAGAATTGGCTTGCTCTGCCGGTTCCTATTGACGGTGCACTGTATGCTCCACTTACTGGTAGAGACAAGACACCAACTACAGTGACTTGCACGGTTGCTGCTTGGGCATATATAGGCAAGATATTAGATGCGCCTATGCTTTAATCACCACTTTTGCCGCTAGTGTATCACCCGACCATGCCCCTCCTCCAGGAGGTTCTTTTCCATAGGTTCCTGGAACGTACGCAGATTAGGATCTACGGGGACTTATATCACAAGGGAAAATTTCGCACACTGGAACACATATTTCAGGGTACACAGCAAACGCCACAAGACACCTTCCTGTACATTGGCCTCAGACAGGGACTCCGCTCTATTACCCCAGATTTTCCTACAGAGCCCCAGGCCCTTGCACCGTTACAGCTGATACTTCAGGGTGAGACAGCCAAGCGTCTGGTATCGTTGATATATAGGACAGTGCACACGCAGAGAGAGGAGCCGGCTGCACCAGCAAGGACTAGATGGAACCACGAACTGGGCACAGAACTGACAGACAGGTAGTGGGAATTCTGCTCACAACAGACTGAACGGGTCTCGGCAAGTAGTAGACTTAGGTTGATTCATAATAAGTTCCTTCACAGACTATACTACACTCCAGCACGTATGCACAGATACAAACTAAGGGACGCTGACACATGTGACCGATGCCGAGCCCCTGGAGCTGACTTCTTACACCTTGCTTGGGAGTGTCCTGGGGTGCAGCTATACTGGTTGCAGGTTTTTGCTGCTCTGTCCAAAATGATAAATGTCCATGTAGAGCCAACACCAATGCTTGCTCTGTTGGGTTACATTGAACCGTTACAGGCGTTGCACCGCAATTTTGTAGCCCTGGCACTGTTACTGGCCAAGAGGAGAGTGGCATGTAGATGGGGCAGAGGAAGAGCGACCAAATTCAAGGTGTAGATTGACAACCTAATTTACTGTCAAGAACAACTCGCAACTTATTATTATTATTATTATTAACGAATTTTGTACCGCGCACGGTTACCCAGAGGCATCCCAGCGCTTATAGAGAATCAGAGCAAGCTGCCTATGTAAAGCAGAACAGATTTAGAATTATTCTGGAAATAGATAAGTTTTCAAATGTTTCCTGAACCTGAGCAGGTTTGGTTCAGAGCGTAGTGAGAGTGGGAGGGAGTTCCAGGCGTGTGCAGTATGGATAGAAAAGCTGCTGCCGCCTGAACGGGCTCTCCTAATTCTCTTTATCTGAAGGAGGTGTTTATTATCGGAGCGTAAGGCTCTGGTGGGCTTATAGGGCCGAATCATGTCCTTCAGAATAGCAGGTCCTTTCCCCTGAATGCTCTTGTGAGCAATACAGAGGGCCTTGAAGGTCACTCTCTCTTTGACCGGGAGCCAATGGAGTGCCTTTAGAGCGGGCCTGGCTGATTGCTTGGCCGGAACGTCCATTAGGCCCCAATGCCTTACCCGAATTCAAAGAGCGCACCGCCTGGGCTACTTCGTCTGCGGTGAGGGCACTATCCATGAAATCACGGTCCTCCCTAGTCAAGCAAGGGAGCTGTAAGTCTCGCAGAAGCGAGTGGGAGTCTTCCTCTGGGAGAACCTAGACCGAGGTGTACACAGGTTGAAAATAATCTGCTAAACTATCCACTGTACTCTGGGGGTCTGTGAGTCGTGTTCCTTCCGCTGTCAAAAGCTCCGGGACAACACGATCCACCCTATCCTTCTTGTCCAACCAAGCAATAAGTTTCCTTGCTTTATCTCCAACGTCATACAGCCGACCCTGCTGCTCTCTACTCAGGGCTCTGGCGCTATCAGTGACCAGCCATCTATACTCAAGCTGCTTAAGATTTAGGATGTGTAGTTTAGCACAAGTTACCTCCTGCTCCAGCCCCACCTCCAAGCGACTTATCTCAGCTTCTACTTCAACAATTTCTTTGTTTCGATCCCTCTTCGCTCCCGCTATCAATGATAAAGCCTCACCCCTAATAACAGTCTTAAAAATTCCCAGAGTGTGATCAAAGAGGACACCGACCCCTCATTCTCTAGGAAATAATGATCTAAAGCCTTAATCAGGTCCTTACGGACTTTGCGGTTACGCAGGTGCCAGGGATTAATGGTGGCACCCTACCCCCACACCCCAAAGCAACACAGACACGGAACCAGAGCGGAGAATGATGAGATATGCCACTAGCAAAGTGTGTTGCCTCCACAACGTAAGATGCATGGGCAGCGGGCACGAGGCAGTAATCTAAACGGGAAAGGCTACCATGGGCACCAGAATGAAAGGTGTATTGCTTTTGGCCCGGATGGAGCAGTCACCAGCCATCAACCAAACCCATGGCATCGAGGAAATCAGGCAGCCATCTCTGAACCCGCCCCCGTATCCCGCAAAGGATGTCTATCCATAACTCCATAGACCACTGCGTTATAGTCTCCCCCCCCAAATCAGTAGTCCCCTCGGGAGATCTAGAAGAACCTTTCCCAAGTCAGCAAAAGTGGTAGCTTGCATGCCCGGGGGTACATAAACCGACAACAAGGAGAGGGTGTGCCCCTCCCAACAACCCGTCACTCCAACATATCTGCCCCTGTCATCCTCAGAGATAGAGTCAATCACCAACGGGTGCACCTTCCTGGTCAGGATTCCCACCCCCCTGGAGCCTGAAGTGAATCCCGCATGTGCCACCAACCTGTATCCCATTCTATGCATCGCCTTACATGAATTCCCTACCAAATGCTTTTCCTGAAGTAGAACCACATCAGGAGCATGTCGCTTAAGAAACTGGAGAACCACACTACGTTTGATTTTGTCCCCTAGCCCGTTCACATTCCAACTCAAAACCTTCAGTTCCCAACCCCCATCATCAAAGATGAAGAGGAAGTAACAATCCCCGACCACTGCAACATTAACATGCTACGTTCCAACTCGATGCCTTGGTAAACGATAACAAAAAACATAACTAATAAAAAAAATAAAAAAAAACCCACCCCACAAACAATCCCCTCTTACCACGCCCCACCCTGCACCCCTGCTCACGGCTTTCGCAGCCCGCCCCCAACTCGCAGTGTACCTGTCGCCCCATAATCTAACTAATCAACTATCAAAAAGGATATCTGAGGAGGAGAACGACCCTCCGATTCCCCGCCTGACCCCTAGGATATTAATATACCTGTTAAACCCACATCTACAAAAAACACGTTCGCAGAAACGTTTCATCCATCGTCCACCTCCCAACCCGGTCCAACACCACCGGCGACAGTATCACTCGTTATTCTTGTTCTTGCGAGCCCTCTTCGTCATCTCCGCACCGTCTCCGCGGCTCACCCCGGGGGGGGAAGACTCTCCAACCAGTCCGGGGCAATTTCGAGATTGTCAAATAAGTAAGCCCTTTCTTCATTTTCCACTCGCAACTTGGCAGGGTACATCATGGCATATTTTAGCCCTTTATCACGAAGCCGCCTTTTGATTCCCATGAAGCTTTGCAGCGGGTTCTGTACCGCCTGCGTAAAGTCCGGGGAAAAGCTGAGGGTGGAATTTTTGTACTTCAGGGGGCCCCAGTTCTAGAGGCCTGCAGGATAGCGTCTCTGTCCCTAAAGTTGAGCACCCTCGCAATCATCGGCCAGGGTGGAACCCCGGGTCGCGGCCTCCCTCCTGGAATCCTGTGCGCTCTTTCCACTGTAAAGAAATTTCCCAGGCCTTTAGGTTTCAAGTGATTGAGTATAATGTCCTCCACAAAAAGGTCGGCGGCCTGACCTTCGGCCTTCTCCGGTACTCCAATAATGCGCACGTTGTTTCTACGGGCCCTTCCTTCATATTCGTCCAACTTGCTACTTGCGATATCACCAGAGTCCTTAAGATTCCGAACTTTCTGTTGCAGCTGTGCCACATCATCAGTAAGACTGGCCGTTTTGATATCTAGCGACTTTGCCTTTTCACTAGTTTTGGTGAGGTCTGCTCAAATTAAGTTAACCTCAATAGTGACCGTGTCCAGCTTGTGATCTAAGGACTCCATCTTCTGACCAAGGGAGGTTTTCACCCCGTCAATAGCGGCCATCACTTCCTGTAGCGAAGGCTCCGTTATAGCGGCCGAGGCCTCTCCACTCCCGTCTTGCGATTTCCCAACCCCGGTAGGCGACCCTATGGGTTGTGTGTATCGATCCAACTTGTTGGCTAGAGTGTATCTGGCCCCTCTAGCAGCCTTAGATTGCTGTTTCTCCGCTTCAGGCTTGGTCGCCATTTCAAGGTCAAGTTATGAGCGAGACACTCAGTGTCTGAGTTCTTGCGACAGTGGTGCTAGACAATGGATACAGCTGAGTGAGTGGCACTATCCTCACTCCCGACCTGCCAGTGAGGTGCGCCAACAACCGCGTGAACCGGTTCACCGGGGGGAAAGCCTGTCTTGAGATCGTTCTGCTTGCACGTATCAGCGCACTCTCCCAGTTACAAGCGCGATGTCCAGACACCCCAGGATGAGATTCCGCTGTCAGAGCCCTCCATTAGTCATCAGTCCTCCTCAGACTCACAGGCTTTCCAGCTCTCCAGCCCGGGCCCCAGCTGCTCCAGCTATCCATCCCCTGCGCCACATCCACCACACTCGACCTGTACACCATACTCTGGGGCACTCCTCACTGCCACAGGTGTCCTTGCAGCCAATCGGGACACCCTGCCTGCAACTCCGCTCCCCAGCTCGCTCTCTGTCGCCTATATTTCGCAGGTAGTGCTCATGGGGCCGGTGTAGCGGTGCAATCTCCGTGGAGACTTGTGCGGCAGTGGTGCGGGCATGCCTCTCCCTTAATCTGGCCAGTGGCGCACGTCGGGGGCGAGGGGGGCTGCCCTCTGAATCTGGGAGGAAATCAGGTCCAATGTGGGGCCGGGCCGGCGACTTCCGATTTCCGGCCCCGTTGTTTACACACTCCAGCCGGGGACTGATACCAACTCGAGACCCCGGCTTCTGAGCAAGCAGGCTGCAATCTTGCCGGCACTTCATCCCTGGTCACCGGCGGCTAAGCGGGACGCAAATTTCAGCGCCCGGCATCGCTCCGTTTCCGCTGAAACATTCCTCCGGCAGGCAGCAGGATAGATGACAGGATGTATCCGGGGGTCTCGGGAGCCATAAGCTCATGCAGCCATTTTGGACGCGCGCAAAGCTCCTCCTCAGCGACAATTTTTAAGTGCCCTGTTTGAACTAGATGAGGTGAGGGAGGCAATTATGCATATGCAATCCGGGAAAGCAACAGGGACAGACGGCATCCCAGTAGAGTTTTATATTACATAGACTTGATGGCCCCCACACTACGGGAAGTATATGAGGATGTGCTGGAAGTGGGACATCTCCCTCCCTCTATGAGAGAAGCCCTCATCACCTCCCTATTAAAACCGGGAAAGCCACCGCAGCAATGTGATTCTTATAGGCCCCTGTCACTGCTCAACTGTCATGTGAAAATCCTTGCTAAACTCATTGCCACGCATCTCAATCTCCTTATGGAAAACTTAATCTTGCCCGACCAGTCGGGCTTTGTACCCGGTAGAGCGACGTCCCACAAACTGAGAACACTTTTTACAGTCATGAATAATGTCTCATCGGAACTACCTTTGGCGGCTATTTTTTTAGACGCCACAAAGGCTTTTGATTCTATTGAATGGGACTATGTGTTTGGAGTGATGTCCCGCATGGGATTTCCTCCCATTTTTCTCTCATGGATAAAACTATTATACTGCTCACCAGTGGCCAAGGTAACCATTAATGGTAAAGATTCCCAGGGGTTTTCGGTTACAGGAGTCACGAGGCAAGGCTGCCCCTGTCACCATTACTTTCCGCGATAGCTGTGGAACCGCTGGCGGCAAAACTACGACAACACCATAGGGATAGAGCATTGCGGTGCAATATGAGACAGATATTGATCTCTCTATACGCTGATGATATCATGCTCTATATTCGGGATCCCCAGCAGAACCTGAACCCCATCCTTAGGGAATTCATAATTTTTGGGAGACTCTCTGTGTTCAAATAAATTGGAGCAAATCTTGTATTTTTCCCCTTACCGATGCGACGACTAGATTTCCACTGGATTACCCGATAGCATGGTGCAAGGATGAGCTGAAATACTTAGGTATTCGCATAACAAGAGATAGAGACAAGTGATGCGTCTTAATTACGGGATCGCTATGGTCCGCATCACGGATAACTTATCACGTTGGATCACTCGCCCCCTATCCATGGCTCGACGAGTGTCTCTGATTAAGATGGTGATATTACCCCAACTACTTTACCTATTTCTAAATATCCTGTTTCATCCAGGAGCAAATTTTTTTAAACAGTTGATGTCCGAACTAAAACGCTTGGTGTGCGGGAAAAAAAACCTGAGGCTTCAGTGGAGTGTTCTCACTAGGCCGTATTCCCAGGGGGGGTTTGGCATCCCCAATTTCTAATTATACTACTACAGCGCACAGGCGCATTACGCATATTTTTGGGTATACCAACCACAATATTTGCCTCAGGTGGCTGTGAAGAATTGGCTTGCTCTGCCGGTTCCTATTGACGGTGCACTGTATGCTCCACTTACTGGTAGAGACAAGACACCAACTACAGTGACTTGCACGGTTGCTGCTTGGGCATATATAGGCAAGATATTAGATGCGCCTATGCTTTAATCACCACTTTTGCCGCTAGTGTATCACCCGACCATGCCCCTCCTCCAGGAGGTTCTTTTCCATAGGTTCCTGGAACGTACGCAGATTAGGACCTACGGGGACTTATATCACAAGGGAAAATTTCGCACACTGGAACACATATTTCAGGGTACACAGCAAACGCCACAAGACACCTTCCTGTACATTGGCCTCAGACAGGGACTCCGCTCTATTACCCCAGATTTTCCTACAGAGCCCCAGGCCCTTGCACCGTTACAGCTGATACTTCAGGGTGAGACAGCCAAGCGTCTGGTATCGTTGATATATAGGACAGTGCACACGCAGAGAGAGGAGCCGGCTGCACCAGCAAGGACTAGATGGAACCACGAACTGGGCACAGAACTGACAGACAGGTAGTGGGAATTATGCTCACAACAGACTGAACGGGTCTCGGCAAGTAGTAGACTTAGGTTGATTCATAATAAGTTCCTTCACAGACTATACTACACTCCAGCATGTATGCACAGATACAAACTAAGGGACGCTGACACATGTGACCGATGCCGAGCCCCTGGAGCTGACTTCTTACACCTTGCTTGGGAGTGTCCTGGGGTGCAGCTATACTGGTTGCAGGTTTTTGCTGCTCTGTCCAAAATGATAAATGTCCATGTAGAGCCAACACCAATGCTTGCTCTGTTGGGTTACATTGAACCGTTACAGGCGTTGCACCGCAATTTTGTAGCCCTGGCACTGTTACTGGCCAAGAGGAGAGTGGCATGTAGATGGGGCAGAGGAAGAGCGACCAAATTCAAGGTGTAGATTGACAACCTAATTTACTGTCAAGAACAACTCGCAACTTATTATTATTATTATTATTAACGAATTTTGTACCGCGCACGGTTACCCAGAGGCATCCCAGCGCTTATAGAGAATCAGAGCAAGCTGCCTATGTAAAGCAGAACAGATTTAGAATTATTCTGGAAATAGATAAGTTTTCAAATGTTTCCTGAACCTGAGCAGGTTTGGTTCAGAGCGTAGTGAGAGTGGGAGGGAGTTCCAGGCGTGTGCAGTATGGATAGAAAAGCTGCTGCCGCCTGAACGGGCTCTCCTAATTCTCTTTATCTGAAGGAGGTGTTTATTATCGGAGCGTAAGGCTCTGGTGGGCTTATAGGGCCGAATCATGTCCTTCAGAATAGCAGGTCCTTTCCCCTGAATGCTCTTGTGAGCAATACAGAGGGCCTTGAAGGTCACTCTCTCTTTGACCGGGAGCCAATGGAGTGCCTTTAGAGCGGGCCTGGCTGATTGCTTGGCCGGAACGCTCCGCAGCAGCCTGGCTGCCGCGTTCTGCACTTGTTGCAGGATTTTGAACGTTGATTCCGGTGTTCCGAGAAAGAGTGCATTACTGTAGTCCAGGCGTGAGATGATTAGACCTTGGACTAACAGCTTCCGGGAGAGTTCAGGTAAGAGGGGGAGAACCTTACGGGCCGAACGGAGCAGTCCATAACACACGCCAGCGATCTTCTTGGCGTGTGTCCTAAAGGACAGATCAGGCTCCAGCCAGACCCCCAGGCTCTTAATCTCCTTCTTTGGGTCAGGCGGAGTGCCCATACAGTTGGGCCAGCTGCTCGGCGAGAGGGCAAAACTTGAGTGGCCCAAGATCATCTGCTCAGTTTTTGAGCCGTTCAATTTGAGCGATGACCTGGTCATCCAGTCAAACACCTCTCTTAGGCAAGAATGGAGCGTTTCAGGCTGTTTCTCCAGCTGTGTCAGACCCACCACTAGCTGAGTGTCATCCGCATAGCTTATGGTCTTAAAGCCAAACGGAGACACCACACCCTCCAGGGGTGCCATATACACGTTAAATAACGTGGGGCTCAGGGATGAGCCCTGAGGCACCCCACAGTGAAGTGGAAGGGGAGGAGATTTTGCGTTGCCTTCCCAAACCTCGAAGGTACGCCCCTCCAGAAAAGAGGCCAGCCATTCCAGGGCCGCTCCTGTGACACCTGTCTCTGCTAGGCGTGGTTGACAGTATCGAAGGCCGCACTTAGGTCCAGGAGGATCACTGCCACTGACCCCCCTGTATCCAAAGTGCTTCTGGCCTCCTCTACAACTGCTAGCAGAGCCGTGTCGGTTCCATGACCCGGTCGGAATCCCGTCTGGGAGTCTCCCAACCGACCATTCTCCTCGAGAAAGTTGGACAGTTGGCGGTTAACCAGTTTCTCGACAACCTTACTAATCCCTGGTAGCAAGGAGATGGGCCTGAAATTGGCTAAGTTCTGTGGATCTAAGCCAGGCTTCTTCAGAAGCGCTTTAACGACTGCGCTCTTCCAGTCTGGCGGTACCGTGCCATGAGCGAAGGAGAGATTGACCAAATCGGTCAAAGGCTCTCCTATCGATGGGGCAGCCTGCTTTAAATACCGCATAGGGACTGGGTCTCGAGGCGAGCCACTCTTCAAGCTCCAGAGGACCTTCAGTACTTCGCCTGAGGTTACGGGGCCAAAAGACGTCAATAAATTTTCCGACACGCTTAAGTCCTCAGACGGGGTCGGGGTTCCCATCACCGGAGGGAGAGAACTAATAATGGTGTCAATTTTGTCTTTGAAGTAAGTGGCCAATTCCAGACATTTTTCCTGTGGTCTGTCGTGGACAAGAATGGGATCCTGTGGTTTAAGAAGCTCCTTCATCACTAGAAAGGCTTCCCTGGATGAGGACGCAGCATGACTCACTCTCTCCCCAAAAAAGGAGGCCTTTGCTGCGCGTATAGCAAGTTTATACGTCCTTAATTCCCTACGGTATTTTTCCCTGCTCTCTGTCTCTGGGTTCTTCCTCCATAGTCTCTCCGCCCGTTTACAGTTCTTTCTCAGGGTTCTAAGCTCTGGGGAGTACCATGGGGCAGACCCCACTCTCTTATCCCTAATGAGCATCTTCTTAAGTGGAAGCACATGGTCCACTGCGTTGGTCAGCCAGTTCCTCATCATAGCGTCTGCAGTCACTGGATCCTGACCTTTCTCAGGCTGGGAGCCCTCCAACCGGGCATTCCAGGCCTCTACCGGGAGCCTTGACCATGCCCTGTCTATTCTAAATTTCCTGGGTGGGAGGGTATCATCTTCCTTTACCTCCCAGTTTGCCATGATCAGTGAGTGGTCAGACCAGGGAAGAACGAGAGGGGGCATAGCTAATAAACCCCTCATGTTCGTAAAAAAGGGGTCCAAAAGGTGCCCTTTAACATGTGTGGGACCGGTGTTTATCAAATTCATCTCCAGGGCGGTCAGCTCGCTCATTAAATTAGTTGCCATTGGGTCAGTTGCCTCATCAAAATGGCAGTTGAGATCTCCCAACAGAATAAAGTTGGACGAAGCTGAGGCCAGGAGAGTGGTAGTTTCCATAAGCGAAGATGTAAACTCCCCCACACTCCCAGGTGGACGATAAACTAGGAGGCCTGACAGCGTGCAGGTAGGGGAGAATTTAAGGGAGAATTGGCAGCTCTCACAATCTTTCACCCCTGCCTCCCATGCTTTACAGCCCAGTGATTCCCTATAGATAATGGCCAAGCCCCCCCCCCTCCCTGCGCCTCTGTCAAGATGATAGATCAAATATCCCGGCGCTAGCGCTGTAACCACATCCGGACCCGAGGCGTCAGATAGCCAAGTCTCAGTGAGAAACAAGGCATCAACCTTGTGGTCCAGGAGTAGGGAGTTAATCTCCGTAGCGTGGCAGGGAAGGGATCTGCAATTCAGCAGGGCAAGACGACGCAGGGTAGTGGGGGTAGTTACTCCTAAATCCGATTGGCAGACTCTGCATCCCCTGAAACGTTTGCAGAGTTGCTACCTGTAGCGTCCAGACCTGGTGATATATGGGCCCCATTGCAGTGCTATTTACTGTCCCACTCTCAGACGAGCCCCCGGAGGGCTGCAGGACCTGAACCAATAACGTAGAAAACTGTGATCACAGGCTTACACTGTACATGAGGTTTCATGGGGGAATGAGGTGCTTGGGTAGTGAGTGGATGGGGGGCTACTTGCAGACATTTGTGGTGCCCTACTATGCTTGCGTAGGAATGAAGTTAGACACCTACACATAGATTCATCAATGTCAAATTCTGCGATTCCTAAATTGCGAGAAAAAGCGAATCGCAATTTAGAAATCGCAGAATGGCATTCATGAAAAAATGCGATAAAAAAAGCGAATCGCAATCAGCCGCAATCGCCGATTGCGAGTTACCGAAAATCGCATAAAAATCGCAGAATCAGCCGATCCCCTTGTCGAAATAGCGATCTTGCAATTACCGAAATCGCAAATTGCGATCTCGCTAATTGCGAGATCGCAAAAATGGGAAGTCGCATTCTGAGCACAGTGATGAGGAAGTAGGCAGGTTCCACCCTCATTCAGCATTGTGAGCCTGAAGTGGAAGCAGCATTGCCAGAGCTCCCCTCCAGAGTACCTACAGGTGAAATCCAGGAGACACCCCAGTGCACAACATGTCACAGGAAGCTGCAGGTGAAACTTCCACAGGAAGGAAAAGGAAAATTTAATTTTCTGAACAAGAGCTAGAATATCTTACAGAGGGAGCACAACCGCCTCTTCAGTAAGGACTCGAGAAGGGTGCCTGAGGCCAACAAAAGGAGGATTTGGGTGCGCATCCGCGCAAAAGTGAATTCTTTGGGGGTGACCCAGCGCTCTGTGGATAACTTGAAAAAACGATGGTATGACCTCAGAGGGCGGGCCAAGGAGAAGATCGCAGAGAGGCTGGGGGAGCATGTTGCGACAGGAGGAGGGGAGCCCACTGTCCCACCCAACACCCCACTTGAGGACCGAGTAGAGGATACCCTGAATCTGCAGGCATGTGTGGGGGTAATCCATCTGGACTCCTCCCGACCCACCCAAGACACACAAGGTAAGTGCCATGTGACTGCGACCCTGTCCCCTAACAATGGCCATGACCCCAGATCATCCCATTACAAACCCCAGTCATGCAGCCAAAGCACACCACAAAAGCCCTATTGCATTGTGGGACATGTAGTCTGACCACAATTACCATCTAGCCCCATACAGCCAGACCTGTTCAGTGAGAGTCAATCCTGCAGCAAGTCAGGGAATGGTAGCCTGCATGCATGTAGGAAGCTTCAATGTGTAAGTAACATGTCACTAATCAACGTCCACTTTACATCACAGGTGGCGCTGAAGTACCCAGTACGGATAGCGATGCCCTGCAAATTGAAGAAATAACTGAGGACACTGAGGGAGACGTACATCCATTCCCACAGCCAGGACCATCAGGGCAAGCTGCTGCACCGGCGGTCATACCACCACCTGCCCCTGTGGACAGTGCCACCTCTGCGCCAACAGGCGCAGCAGTACCACAGCGAGTGACTCAAACACCAGTGGGGCTGACAACACCAGCAGCAGCACGCAGACAAACCAGCCGCCCTGCGGCTGTGAGGAGCCAGTCCAGCGGACTGGTGAGGGAGCCGCGCAATACGACATCACACACTGGCAGGGGGGTGAACGTGCGGGAACCTGGGCTCTCTATTGAGCGCCGTATGCTCCACGTCCACTAAACACAAGCCTGTCATCTCGCTGCAATACATCTCCAGCTCAACAAGACCGCTAGGAATGTTGGTCAGCTGTCAGACCATATGGAGAGGATGACCGCTGCTGTGGAGGCCAACACCCAGGCCATGTATAGCCAGCGGGACATCAACCGGCGCAGACACCGGCAGCTGCTGACCCGCCTGTCTGCATACACTCGATCCAATTATATCATCGGAAACGCGACCTCCCCGCTGTCACGACGCTTCTTGGCCATGCAGGTGCAAATGGTCCAGTGCTGTCAGGACGTCGCGAGAGCTCTGGAGCAAGTGACAACTGCAGTTCAGGGTATGCAGGCAACTGGCCATGGGCAGGCAGGGGGGGGTGACACTAGTGAGGCTAATTCCAGCCATAGTAGCCAATCCGTGCCACTGGTGATAGCACCCCGCCGCAGCACCAGGCCCTCTGCTGCCTCACGGCCAAATCCGGAGGAAGAGCTGGAAAGAAGATTGGGAGCATCTGGCCGGAGGCGCCATTGAACATTTGAATACTACCATGAAGGGCCATGCTGCTGCAACAAGCATGCCCTCCTCAACAACATGGGACATATGACGCAATATGGCAATCATGTTACAGTTTGGGGAATTCCCACTTTATTGTGCAAAAAACAATAACAAATATTCTGTTAAACTTAATCTGACTCATGTCATTATTACTATTGTCATGCATGAGTAAAGTCTTGGTTGTAGGGAGTCGGTGCACTAGAAACAGTTCATGGTGATTTGGTTGCGGCGCCTGTGTCCTTCTGCAGGATTCTCCCCGCGTGCATGACGCACATGTGCAGGTGGTCGGTTGTCCCCTTCCGACTCACCACCAGAGATCTCTACAGGTATCCTTCGCTTGGTAGCAATGTTGTGGAGGATAGCACGCACGGCCACGATGCGGCAGCAGACCTCAGGCTCGTATTTGATGGCCCCACCAGTCTTGTGAAGTATGCAGAATCTGCTCTTCAAAAGGCCAAATGTCCTCTCAATGCAATTTCTTGTGCGTATGTGTGCAGCATTGTAACGCCGTTGCTGTGGTGTTGCAGGGTTGAGGTATGGGGTGAGGAGGTACTCACGGAGAGCGTAGCCGCTGTCACCTAAATGATAGGAGCAGAGGGTGAGTGCCTGTTCTGCGCAGCTACATGATCACAGTGTACTATTTTGGGGCATGTGTACTTACCTAGTAGGTGTCCTTCCCCAAAGTCTCCCCTGGCCAGTCGTATGTGAATGCCACTGTGCCGGAATATGAAGGAGTCATGTGTGCTCCCCGGGTACTGTGCCACTATGTCTGTGATGAATGTCTTAGCATTGCACACCATCTGGATATTGAGGGAGTGGTAGTTCTTGTGGTTGCGGTACATGTATTCCGTTTGTGCTGGTGGGCAGATGTGGATGTGGGTACAGTCAATGCATCCTATTACATGTGGGAATTGTGCAACGTTGTAGAATTGAAGCTTGGTCTCATTCAAGTCCTGTTGGCTGGTCGGGAATGAGATGTAGTGGTGTAACCGGGTCAGCATAGCTTCCAGGAAACTCCTTAGGCAGCGGGACATGGTGGGCTGGGATATCCCCCCAGCAACAGCGACTATCGCCTGGAAGCTTCCGGAGGCCAGAAGGTGCAGGCTGCACAATACCTGGACATGTGTGGGCACGGCATTGGTCCTCCTTGTTGGGTGCTGCATCAGGGGGTCTAGGTCCCGGATCAGCTTGATGATCATTGCCCCATTCAGGCGGTACTTAGCGTAAATTTGCTCTGCAGTTTGGCCCAGTAGGGTGACCCGCTGGCGGAATATTCGCTCCTGGATCCTACGTCTGTTCAGTACTGCTCGCTGTAGCCTTTGCCGCCTGACCACCATGTAGAGTCCTGGCATTGTGAGAGTCCTCATGCTCCAGCTGCATATCCTTAAGTGTGTTTGGTCAGGCCTGCACCTGTTGGTAGTTTGTTAAAGTTTTTTTGAACATTTTTTTTTTCCTTACTGGTTACCACCTAGTTTGGGTTCTCCTTAAATTGCGCGTCGCAAATAGCGAATTTCTTATTTTTCCGCATTATGCGATTTTTCTTGAACAGCGATTGCGATTATTTTGCGATGTCGCAAATTAATTCGCAGATTCCATGGTTTCTCGCAATTTCCGATTCGCTAATGGCCTTCTTCCTGGATTCTGCGAATTTATTTGCGAACTCGCAATTTTTCTTTAGCGAATTCGCTTTTTTTGAGATTTCACTATCATGAATTCCTTTTATTCAAATTGCGATCGCTGTTGCTAATTCGCAGCTATTGCGATCGCAATTTGGCTTCATGAATCTAGCTGCTAGTGCATTGTGAGAAACTATACTATATGTTTCTTGTTTTACTTCTGCTTATGACCCCTCATTGTCAGACCTGATCTCGTACATACCCCCTAGATATTTTGCTTTAATGATGCCATATGTTTCTTTATGCCTATGTTGTACAGGAAGAATTTTGATCCATGGGGAGCTTGTTGGCCACTATTTTGATGGACTGTAATCATTTGCAACTGCCTAATGACATATACTGTATCTGATGTTGACTTGTATGAATTGTGTATGACTACATGTGTACCATGTTGAGTTTGAGAAAATTAATAAAAAGAATTTAAAAAAAAGGCTCACACTACCAACCCTCACAAGAAAACAGGAAACATCACTTGGTGATGACATAGCTGATGATGGAATATCTCAGGCAATAGATGGCATGGCAATAATGAAGGCATAGGGAGACAATGCTCTTCTGATGGAATTTTCTAAAATAACAAAACCTCTGTTGGTACTTCTGCTGGGCAAATTGTGTAAGGAAATCTGAAGCAACACTGCACCCCTACCGTAACTCAACATTGTGCGAATATTTCTAATGCCCAAATCAGGCAGGATCCCCTACAGAATGTGAATTATCACCAGATCACACTTATAAACATAGACGTGAAGATCCTGGCCACGAGACTTAAGGCTTGCATCCCACCTCTAATCCATCATTCTCAAGTTGGGTTTGGGCCGGGCCGCTCATCAGCGAACCACTTGAGAACTCTTCCCCATCTCCTCTGGCAGGTAGGACAAAACAAGAATGACAATAGACGTATTTCCTTCGATGCAGAGAAGGCATTCAATCATGTCAAAAGCGTTCAATTATGCAGATGACATTTGAGTGGTCCTCTACAACCCCCTGGAGTCAGTCCCAACCTTGATGCAAGTGGTTAAGACATTTTCTAGTTTCTAAGGGTACAGAATCAACTGGTCTAAATGCGAGGCTATGCCAATGACACGACAACCGTGACAGCATCCTTAGGGACTGCCAAGTTCAGCTGGTGATACGCCTGTCTTAAATTCCTTGGCGTCTATCTTAAAAGTGAGAGAAATTGATTAAAAATGTTTTATTTGACTTATAAACCATGTTAGAATTTTACCTTTAGAATGCGTATGCCTCTGCATAAATGTTTTCATTTATAAATGGCACACAGAAAAATGTGCCCACATTTAAATGCGAAGAGAATTCTTTTGATGTATAATTAATAGACGCAATAGTTATTAATAATTAAATAATGTAGGGAAAATGTACTTTAGTGTGCAGAATATGAAAGTAGGGGTAGAAATGTTTGTACCAGGCTATAGTTCTTAAACATGCACATTTAGTTTAGGCCTCATGAAATGCTCTACTCTTTTTCACAGTTTAATAGACATTCATTTAGAACATTTGCCTGGCACTAGCATCTTGTCTAGGAATTTGCTGACTTCTATCATGTGATTTACTTTGCTTCCTCATCCCATAATAGATTATTTACCTTAGTGCAATGAGATTCACTGTGTTTGCTATAATAAATGATGATTTAGATATTTTATTTATGTTTCAGAAGAATATATTGCTAGTTTGCCTCCATATTCCTAAGCAGGCCTTTGTCTTCGTACTGACACACATGAAGCATCTTTTAGCTTAGTTAAGAAGGTTTCCATGAGAACGTTCCCCATGTAACTGTTGTTTGCAACATTGTAATACTAATATTGAGGTTCTGTAAAATTCTGCCTTGTCCTGTGAGGTTATGGTCCTGTCACGATTTTGGTAATGTTGTACCGTATCTAGTAAGTACGGCCAATATTGAATGAATTTGTCGCGTTAACTAGCGAGTTCATTACGTATTCAGAGACTTTGTCTCCGAATATGGGTTCCATTTTGTCTGTGCCGCCATTTTGTGTTGCCCTCACCTAGGCCGTGGAGGTGACAGAACGAACAAAGTTGCATGGGCTTCGTTGTTCATGTACATATTAACTAGGCCCTTTCTGACTTGCGATAGGACTGTAAGACGCTGACCCCGTCACCTGAAACTGACCCTTTGCGAAGCCAGTTTCCCTGGCTGATCGTTGTCTGAAATTGGCAATCACTGTCCAGGATATCGTTAACTTTTAGTTCGCTTGCACATATCTTATCCTACTCAATATCTGAATTACTTCTTTCCTTATGTCAACATCCCGGAGGTGCACGGAGGCGTACGGCGTGGCAGGCTCTCTTCTCCCCTACACTCCAGTTCCCCATAGCAACATGCTATCTTACTCGTCCCAGGAGCTCCACTCCATGAACGCAGCTGCGGAGTCCTGTCACACAGTTTTTCCTGGTCGCCATAGGGGCAAGCATAAATGCCCAGGTTGTAATTGGCATCTTACTAGCGTACATCCTCCCACATCTCACACGAAGGAGCGAAACATTAAACATCTTTGCTTACTCATTAACACCAGATCAATGCACAGACATGCTCAGGAGATCTTTGATCTCCTGACCACTGATAAACCTGCCTGTCTGATGCTCACTGAGACATGGCTTAATGAGTTTTCCCATCCTGACATTGCTGCCGCTATTCCCCCTGAGTACAACATCTTTAGGCAAGATAGAGATAAGGGTAGAGGGGGAGGAGTGGCTCTCGTGGTGAAAAAAACATTTACTTGCTCTGTCACTTACACGGAGACCATCACGGGCACCGAATCCCTTGCCTTCTCCCGATCCCTGTCATCCCAACAATCTGTCAAGGGGCTCCTAGTGTATAGACCTCCGGGTCCCGTGGGATCCTTTTTTGAGGAACTCCAGCAAGTCATTTCCACACTAGTCCTGAGAACTGAGCAGTGTGTACTGGCCGGAGATTTCAACTTCCATATGGAAGATTGTTATGATCCGGATACTATCAAGATGCTGGATGTTACATCCTCCCTGGGCTTGCTTCCCTATCTTTCTGGCCCGACCCACGACAAAGGTCACACATTAGACCAGGTCTTATCCACCCTTCCGGTTGAGGTGACTGCATTGTTGCCGGTATTATGGTCTGACCATCGACTAGTTCATTTCCTAATACTAGGCACTGAGAAACCTGCAGCCACCGCTATGAGACAGCAGGGATGTGCTTTTAGGGCATACCATCGGGTGACTCCAGACCTGTTAGCCCAGGCCCTTTTGAACCATCCCGTGTCCTACACCGGCGACCTGGACAATGACCTCGAAACCCTGCAGACCTGGCTCCTAGCTAGACTGAATGAGCTTGCCCCTGCACAGCCTCCCCGAACCGCCATCAAACGGGTCTCGGCACCTTGGTTTACTACGGGGTTGGCTCACTCCCGTAGACAATGTAAAGCTGCCGAACGGACATGGAGGGCTCAGTACGATGCCGAGGCAAAGCGGACCTATAGATCTATGATTAAATCCTACCATAGACTAGTCCTGCAGGAAAAAATATGCTATTTTGCTAAAAGAATCGACGAAGCAGCAAACTCCTGTAAGGAGATTTTTTCGATCGTTAGGGAATTCACTACCCTGCGATCTAATTCAGCACAGGAAGCCGCGGCTGAGACCTGGGCCGATACCATAGCTAATTTCTTTACCACTAAAATTAGGCAGATACAGGATTCCTTTCCCCCTAGGCCGACGGTCGGTCTCTCGACCTTGCCGGAGGAGCTAGCCCATTCGCCCACTTCTGGCCCTGTTCTGGCGGTCTTTCCTCCTCTTACGGTATCCTCATCATTAGCACTGATGATGAATCTCAAATCTGGATCGCCACGTGATCCCTGCCCTGCCAAATTTTTAGCCAGAATGGCAGACACTGTAAACCCTCTAGCCAACCCTATCCT
The DNA here is from genome assembly GCF_964263255.1 of Lissotriton vulgaris. NCBI lineage: Eukaryota > Metazoa > Chordata > Amphibia > Caudata > Salamandridae > Lissotriton > Lissotriton vulgaris. Next base: position 802,204,574 of record NC_141694.1, on the reverse strand, counting down.
GAATCTTTCTTTGAGTCAGGGGGCCCTACCACACTCTTGGAAACAGGCCATGGTCATCCCTCTTCTTAAAAAGCCAAGCCTTGCTCCAGAAGTTCCTGCCAATTATAGGCCCATCTCGCTCCTTCCGGCACTCACTAAAATCTTGGAGAAGCATGTTCATGGAGTGCTATCCAATTTTTTGGAGTCCAATGAGCTACTGCACACGTCTCAGTCTGGTTTCCGACCTAATCTAAGCACAGAAACTGCGCTTCTGGAGGTTTCAGAGGTCGTTAAGGAGACGCTGGATGTCGGAGGCAGGGTGATGCTAGTTATGTTAGACCTGTCAGCGGCTTTTGAACCCGTCCCCCATGAGGATCTCCTCATAAGACTGCATGACATCGGTCTGAGGGGGACGGTGCTCAGTTGGTTTCGTTCCTTTCTAGCCAACCGTCGACAAACGGTCTGGGCCTCCCCTGGTTCTGCCGAAATGTCGCCTTTGGGAGTCGGAGTTCCTCAGGGCTCAGTATTGAGCCCAACTCTATTTAACATCTATATGACCCCTCTGGCGACTTTGGTGGAGTCCTATGGGGCCCAGATCGTTTCCTATGCTGATGACACCCAGCTTCTCTTTACCTGCCGGAAGGGTGAAGAATTTGATGGCGAAAGTATCCGTGAGTGCCTTGGGACTGTTTTTAACTGGTTCCAACTGAACAGCCTCAAGTGCAACTCAGATAAATCCGAGATACTTTTCTTTGGATGTCCATCGGAACCGGACTGGCAAGGGTGGTGGCCTGCCGACATGTTCCCTCCAGCTCATTCATCTGAGTCAGCCAAGAACCTGGGAATTAAAATAGACAACGGGCTCACGCTCAAATCCCAGGTGCTGACTCTCACAGGAACATGTTTCGGTATCCTCAGGATGCTCCGAAAGTTCTTTCCGCTGCTTTCTGAGGAACATAGGAGAACAATTGTTCAGGCCCTCATTGGATCCAGACTGGATTATGCCAATATCCTATATCTTGGTCTTCCGGAATACCTACTACAGCGCATGCAGGTGGCTCAGAATGCGGCCGCTCGAGCCATCTTCGGTCTGCATCGGCGAGCGAGTGCTTCAAGTCTACTGCAAACTCTACATTGGCTCCCCATCCGGAAGCGGATAATATTCAAGGCCATGACACTGGCTCACAAAGCGTTGCATGCTACGGGAGCCCAATACTTACAAAAGAGGCTGGCTTTCTACCTTCCGGCACGATCTTTAAGATCGGAGTCTCTTGCACTAGCAGTAGTCCCCCGTATTAAGAAAGCCCGCATCGGAGGACGGTCTTTTAGGTTGCTAGCCCCTCAGTTGTGGAACTCTTTACCTTTGTCTTTGCGTTCCACGTCCAACATACTCGCTTTCAGGAAGAGTTTAAAGACTTGGCTCTTTACTCGCTAGAGACTTTTGCCCCGTCTTTGGTTCTGCCTTTTTATCTTTTCACTGTTAAGTTTTGTCTGTTCTTTCTCCTAGGTCTGGAGCACAAAGCGCCGGGACACTCCTTTGGAGTAGCTGCACGCTATAGAAGACCTATAATAACATATAATAACATAACATAACGTTACATGGGTAGTGCTTTCAATTATGGGTTTGTCCGGCTTGTGGAAATTGAATTTGGGATATTCCTAATAATTAACTTGTGGGTTGGCACAATGTAAAGTGAGTGTTTTACGATATGACGAAGCATGGGAAAATGTATTTGATTCGTTCGAATTTGTCGCAGTGGGTGTGCATTGCTAATGAGTAAAAACGTGGAAAAAATACTGATGTCTTGCTCTACGAAAATTGAACAGTTTCTTGAGTTGTACACCGTGTTGTATTGCTGGGATTACTGTTACTAGTTGCAGCTAATAAATTTGATCTCTGATGCCACCTAGAAGTATTCTGTGTCTCCGTATGCCAAGACAGGTGAACTCGAAGACTTTGGACGTGTCCCTGGCGCCGCTGGGTTCTGAAATCCCGGTTCTTCAGTTGGCGCCCAACGTGGGGCGACTTCAGCGGTACCAGTCCAAGCCCGAGGATCGTGAGGAGCCACGTGAGAAAATTCTGGAGGAAGGCCAACCACTTCATCGACCCCTGTATGTCGTCGTGGTCCGAAAGTTTTTGCTGCGAGGTTTCCCGCTTTCTGGCGGCTACGAAGGACTGCTGCCCTGACTGTCGCCCTGTCTTGGACCCTTGATTGATCCTTTGTAGAGCGAGACGATAGACGGTCTTCTGGTGGCGTCACAGACACTTTGGTTAAGTAAAAGTGGGTCGCTCCCACAATCTTTGTTTTGGTCCTTGGTTTTGATTCAGATATTGCAATAGCTGAAGCCGAGGGGCTCATATATTTGCGAGGTTATCGATAGTTGATAACCCCATGAAGTTTGAAGCTAGATTAGTGAGCTATAAGATGCCTGGTCTTAGCAAATTTGGGAAATGGTTTGGTTGTGGTTGCAACAGGGATTCTCAATTGGAGGATTCGTGTCCGATACCTCCGGTTGGAACTCCGACTTATGAGCTCTATTCAAAAGACGGAGTGGGTCCCATTACGTATAATGAAGTATGGGTCCGCTATACTAGGAAAGATGGTGTTTTACGATGGCCCCAACATGGTAGTTTCGAAACAGATATTTTAGATAATCTGGAAGTTGTGCTATTTAAGAAGAAAGCCCGACCGGCGATGTTTGACTCATTCCGCCTTTGGCGTAATGAAGCCAAACAGCGAGAAATTAAGCAAGCAAAGAGAGATAGGAAAGATAAGAATATGTCAGTACTACAAGCTGCTAGGCAGTTTAAGGAAGATGGAGAAGAGCGTGCGAGTGAAGTCTTAGATAGACAGCGTTGCATGGCTATAGATAAATGTTATCCGGCCTTGCCTTCTTCCCTTTCAAAAGTGAATGAAGACCCTGAAAACGATCCTTTGATCTCTCACTTACTGAGATTACCACCTCCTTATGTGCAGGGTGCTACTGCGCCTTTATTACCCCTGGTTGTTGCACCTCTTGCTGTTCAGCCTCCTGCTGTTGTTCAGCCACCCGTTGCTGCACAGCTGGTTCTCCCTCCTACGGTGCAACCCCCTCTAGGGTCGCCGACTTTGCTACCAGCTTTGCCTCAAACTCCTTTGCCTTCTACTTCTGTATCTTCGACTCCTGCTCCTCTTGTCCCTACGCCTCTTTTGCCTCAAAATACTCTTTCTCCTGTTCTTATGGCTACTTCTTCTCCTTCTGCTCGAAAACGAATGACTGAGACTGTTGTTAATCTTTTGTCTCCACTCTTTGGGTCATTGAATATGACCCCTTTTTCGGAACGTAGGCAGAGTCGTAGTCAGTTTCCTAGTCCCGAAGAGCGGGCAGTGTTGGATCTTTTGGCTCGAAGATGGGTTTTAAATGCTTCGAGGTATAATTTACAAGCGATTATGGATGTTTTCTTTCAGTGGGAACCACCGAAGCAAAGGTATGTGTTTGATATGATGTGTACTTTTCTTCGTCAGGAATGGGAAAATAACGAGTTGGGTCCGATTCTGCAGGAAGTGCTTGATGTCCAGTCAGATTTTGCTCAAGGGACGATAGTGGAGTCCGATGTTACAGATGCTGTAGAGACGATACTTGTCTGCAGGTCTAGGCTACCGCCTCAGACATTGTACAAACCTGATTCCTTCGTTAGGAGGAAAGTGAAGCAGTATCCCATGAGAGAGGTTCCCCCTGTATGGAGAGAGGCAGTTCAGGCTAATGTTAATCAGGGTATTCAAGCTGAGCCAGCTCATTTTCAGAGAGTATGGGTACATGTCCCTTGAAAAAGAGCAGAAGTCTTGGCTCTTAAGCAGACCTTACCTGACTCCCGTAAAAATCCTGCTGGTTATTACAAAGAGTTATCCCAGACAGTTGAAGCGTGTATTATGAATTTAGCTGATATAGATATGTTGATGGGTAAATTAGTCCCTCAACCTTTGTGGGCGAAGATTCCTCACGAGAATCATGCGCAAGAATTAGGAGATACGTGGGCTAATATTGTTGCTGCAGATGGTCGGCAGGTAGGAGGTGCCAAACCTGAACCTTTAGTTGCAGAATTACCTGGTAGAATTATTATTTTGATGAAAACTATGATGCCTGCCTAACGAGTGAATTGGGATAAGTTAGCAGCATGCAAACAAAAGAAAGACGAAAGTGTGTCTGATTTCTTCACTAGGTTTGAAGAAACGTTTATCGATCATAGTGGTCAGGATTAAGGGTGGGCGTAGTTCGCGTAGTAGTGCTATGCGAAGCTACGCGAAGTACACTTCGCACTACGCGAACTTCACGTAGCACTACGCGAGCTGCGTAGTAGCATGCTCGCACTGTGCAAGATGCGTTTTCAATGATTGCACAGTGCGGACATGCATCCGGCACTGTGCAATCATTGAAAACGGCATCTTGCACAGTGCGAGCTGTAGTTTTCTGCTGCTCGAGTAGATTATTACTCGAGCTGCAGCTTTCTCAACGCGAACTGGTAGTTTCTCATTGAGAGCAGTCGCGAGCATGCACAACCACTCACAATGAGAAACCTTACCTCCCTGCGTTGAGAATCTCGCCGGGATGTAATTTTGCTTGCTCGCGGTCGCGAACATGACGTTCAGGACCGCGAACAAGCAAAAAATGAGCGCTGCACTACGCTACGCTGCACTACGCATGTTCGCACTGTGCTACGTGCAGCTCGCGTAGTGAGAAGTTGCGCAAACTTCGCAAACTCCGCGAGCGTAGCGTAGTGCTTCGCCCAGGCCTAGTCAGGATATGAGCATCGAAGGTGGTCAGAGGTTTTTCGTGGACAAATTTGTCTTTAATTTGCTTCCCGAACTTTCTAATAAGTTGAAAGATTCTGAGAGTTCATGGGCTGTTTCTTCGTCGGCCCAGATATTGGCTACTGCACAATATTACGAGAATAAGGATAAAGATGAGAAGGATAAAGTAGAGAGGAAGACTAAAGAATTAAAGACGAAAGTTCTTTTGCAGCAAGCTTATCCGACTCGTACGAATCAGCCTCAGTATCAGCAACCCCCACAGTTTCAGAGATTGTTCCAGAAGCCTGAGTATTTTCCTCCGCGATTTTTACCAGGCCCTAATCGGTGTGCTTATTGCAGGGAAGAAGGTCACTTTAAGCATAGTTGTCCGGTTCTGTTACAGCGTGCGAATTGTTTTGACAGACAGAATGTTCCGACTGTTCAGTCTGCTCAGTACTATGCTGAGGACTACTGTGTTGAGAGCGAGAGTGCTGGTTATAATGATTGCTAGGACAGCCATGGGCAAAGAGAGGGAGTAGTGTCAGTTCCAGTAGACAAGAGTGGACTTATGTTGAAGTGGTTACATTAGGTGTGGCAGAACCTTTTCTTTTGGATACTGGTGCGACAAAGAGTTCTATTATGCACTCTAAACTTCCTGGCGCACCTTTGTCTGGCTTGACCAATTTTTCAGTAGGATTTTCTGGCGCCCCAGTTCGTAATCCGGATTCTAGTCCTTTGCCTCTTTCTATCGGTCCTTGTGAATTGGAAGCTCCTCTTATTTTAACGACTGGTTGTGGTGAGAATCTGTTGGGTTTGGACTTGCTGAAAAGATTGTATACGACATTGCATTGCTCTCCTGAAGGAGTACATCTTACGGTGGGTAAGAAATTGATTTCTCCAATGTATTTGTCTAAAGATTGTCTTCCATTGGAATTGCGTTCTCTTCCTGATACACTTTGGGCCACAGGTCCCAATGATGTTGGTCTCTTGCAGATTCCGCCCTATGTTGTTACTCTCAAGTCGAATGCTAGGCTACCTCGTATTCCGCAATAAAAGATCTCGAGTGATGGCGAGAGAGCTCTTTTAGCGATCATTTATGATTTGGTTGAGAAGGGTGTGGTTGAAGAAACGAGAGGTAACGTGTGTAACAGTCCTGTTTTGCCCGTCTTTAAGCGTACTGATGCTTCTCAGCCACCAGTGAATCGGTTTGTGATCGACCTTCGAGAAGTGAATAAGATTGTTGTGCCACAGTTTCCTGTTGTTCCGGATAACACTGCTTTATTGACTTTGATTCCTGCTTCAGCTGCCTGGTTTTCGGTTATTGATCTGAAGAATGCTTTCTTCAGTATCCCGATTGCCGAGGAGAGCAGAGATATTTTTGACTTCTCTTTAGGAGGCCGAAGCTTCCGGTTTAAGAGAGCTCCTCAAGGTTATTGTGAAAGTCCCTCAATCTATAGTCAGGCGTTGAAAACTCAGCTTGATAATTTTGTGTTGCCTTCTGGTGCTACACTTATCCAGTACGTTGACGATCTACTGATTGCTGCTGATGATGAAAAGATTTGTAAAGAAGCCGCTCTTTCTTTGTTACGGCATTTGTCTGACCTCCATCATAAAATGTCGCCTTCTAATCTACAGTATTGCCGCCAAGAAGTGACCTACTTAGGCCATCTCTTGTCGAAGGAGGGACGACGATTGACCCCAGAACGAATTCAAGCGATTGTGCAAATGAGTGTGCCATCCACGCAGAGAGAAGTGCGTGCATTTTTAGGTATCACTTCGTATTGTAGGCAATGGATCCCAAATTTTTCTTTGTTAGCGAAACCTTTGTTGGTATTGACTCTTAAAGATACTCCGCATCCTCTCCCTTGGTCTGACGAATGTCAGAAAAGTTTTTCTGAATTACGTGATGCATTGTGTTCTGCCTCGGTGTTGGGTACTCCGGATTACAGTAAACCTTTTACATTGTATGTCCACGAGAGAGAAGGTTGTGCATTGTCAGTTTTGACACAGCAATTTGGGGACAAGCAAAGCCCATGTGCGTATTTTTCATCGATGTTAGATCCGGTAGCTAAAGCGTTGCCGAGTTGTCTGAGAGCTACAGCGGCAGCGGCTGTTTCTATTCGACAGTCCGCTGGTTTGGTATTGGATAATACGTTGATTGTGATAGTTCCACATGCAGTGGATACCTTATTGAATAGGACCAAGACACAGCACCTTACTAGTGCTCGTTTGTCAGGTTACGAGTTGACACTTTTGGCTAGCCATGTACACATCAAAAGATGCAATGTGTTGAATCCAGCTACGTTGTTGCTGATTTCTGTAGAGACGGATGTTCAGGAACAGCATGATTGTTTTCTTCGCACAGAGGAAGTAACAAAGGCTAGAGTTGATTTAAAAGATACTCCTCTTCCGAATGCTGATGGTACTCTATGGGTAGATGGTTCGTGTTTTAAGCTTCCGAATGGAGAAACGACTGCAGCATATGCTGTCACAACTTTACATACAGTTGTTGAAACAGCACGTATTGCACAGAATTCAGCTCAAGCAGCAGAGCTAATAGCATTGACGAGAGCGTGTGTGTTGTCAGAAGGAAAGCGAGTGAATGTTTACACTGATAGCCAGTATGCTTTTGGTGTTGCTCATAGTTTCAGACGCCTGTGGAGAGAGAGAGGATTTTTAACCTCGCATGGTACGAAAATACAGCATGGGCAATTGGTGAATGAACTTCTTGAGTCACTTACGTTGCCAAAGCAGATTGCGATTGTGAAGTGCAGTGTGCATAAAAAGGTTGTGGACGATGTGGGTCAAGGAAATGCGTTTGCAGATGAAGTTGCGAAAGAGACAGCGAGGAATATGACGAGTCGAATGTATATTGCAGGCCCCGCAAGATGGGTTGTGGAAAGTGGAATGTGTGAAGACACAATAGAAAGTATGAAGTTGATTCAGGCTGAAGCTACTGAGAAGGAAGTGAGTACGTGGAGAGAAAGTATGGGTATGTTGGACTCGACAGGTTATTGGGTTGAGTTGTCGGAGCACCAGCGATGGTTGTTACCTGATGCGTATGTGCTCCCAGTGGTTACAATGCCTCATGGAATGGCTCACATAAGTTCGAAAGGAATATGCAAGTTGTTGGCTCCAGTATGGCAGAATGCTGGAATTCCTAAGTGTGCTGAGAATGTGGTGAAGCATTGTATGATTTCTCTGATGTACAATCCTGGAAAGGGAACTCCAACTCCAGCTGGTCATTTTTGCTCCTCCGACATATCCGTTTGAGGTGATACAGTTAGATTACATTCACATGGAGAGATTCAACAATTTGAAGTATGTCCTTGTGGTCGTTTGCACCTTTTCCAGATGGATAGAGGCTTACCCGCTAAAGGATAATACTGCCTTGTCTACAGCCAAGGTTTTGCTCAAAGAATACTTCCCCAGGTATGTATTGCCGAGAATTGTATGGAGTGACAATGGGAGTGAATTTGTGGGGCAAGTCATGAAGAAAGTGTGTGCGGGATTGGGTATCCATCAGAAGTTCCACGCTGCGAATCACCCTCAGTCAGCTGGTCTTGTTGAGTGTTACAATGGCACGTTAAAGCTGAAATTGGCTAAGATACAAGCGAGCACTGGTCTTACATGGCCAGATGTATTGCCATTGGCTCTTTTGTCAACGAGGACGACAGTACATTCTCGTATGGGACTTAGTCCCTTTGATTGTGTTTGGTCGTCCGGCCAATGTTTGGGGTGTCCCAAGGCCCAAAAAGTACAGTGACATTGAGTACCCTATGTTGGTGGATTATTTACATGACTTGACTGCTAAATTACGTGTTCTCCACCAACAGGTCTATGGCAGTTGCCGGCAGCATATGCGGATCCAGGTCACAAGATCCAACCCGGCCACTATGTTCTGCTAAAGAATTTTCAGCGATCGAAAAATTTGGAGCCGAGGTGGACTGGACCGCATTTAGTCTTGCTAGTAACCCGGACTGCAGTTAGAGTAGCTCGTAAAAAAAACTGGGTGCATGCCACCCATTGTAAAAAAGTTCAGCTACCCTTACCGTATGACAAGTGGGTGAGGGGAGGTATTGGTGACTCTGAATGCGAACGAACCCCTAGATTTGTGCCTTTTAGTGATGCACATTTGGAATGGACTCAATCAGAACGTGCAGATGATGACATCTTACAAGCTGCTGTGCCTCCTGAATTGAGACTTGATACGACGGATCCAGAAACCCTGTTTCAAGACCAGACTGTGCCTGGCAAAGAACGTTACAATTTGAGACCTAGAAAAGATAAAAAGGACTAATAAAGCAAATTTTTTTAATGTGAGTTACACCTTTTCAGACCGAGAGACTTTTTAAAAACTTTTTCCTTTTTCGAGTCACCATCCGGACTCAGCTGCAGGGTCACGGTAGGAAGTTCTTAAGAGGTGAACCGCGAATTGACGAAAGGTCTGTGGTTCATGGTCGTTAGTACGATCTTGACGCACACTTAAGTGAAGAAGGTAATAGCCGTGAGCAGCACGTTAGAGGATGGAGTCTTTTGGGTCTGATAAGAGTGTTGAGGAAAATGGCTTTAAAATGAAAATGTATATATTGGTCCATAGCAAATGTTTTTTAATATTGTGTTTCTTAATGCTTTTGAATATTATGATGGGTTGTGTGGGTTGGATTTTCTATGCCATACAACATACGCCTACGTCTACGTCCCAACCTACTCTTTCTTCCTTTACTGATTCTCCACATGAGTTTCATACGTTGCCTGAACACGAACAGACACGAAGATCAGAATTTGTTAACATTTCGTTTATACAGTTATTGCATCAGCATCAGTTAGTTGTGAATACCACGAACTGCTGGGTATGTGGTCTTATGCCGCATACGACAGATAAGGGAATGCCATATATGGTTTTGCCTTTTTCGCCTAATGGGTCAGTTTGGGCGCTCCAGTCAATGTTTATTTATGCGAATGAAGCATTACCTGTACGTTCCGTCAAAGATAATGCGAGTAATAATGCCTTGATACGGGGAATAGTAGATATGATCAGAGATATCGATGCATATAATGCTATCCCTAAGGATGAGGTACGAGCATATGTTGGTTGGAACAAGACAGAGTATAGCATTCGTTTGACAGAGAAGGAGAGACGAACATGGTCTCCCCCTATTTGGATTGTACCCCACCGAGGTCATTTCTGTCTGCAAGGTAATGGTCAGAATCCGAGAGCTCAGTTTGGTAAGAGTGTGTGTGTTCACACCTATGTCTATACGTCCCAGAATTCTCCACCGTTCGTGCCAGCTAAAGGCACGTATTTTGTTTGTCACGATAGAGCATACAAGTGGTTGCCATCTGATTTTTCTGGCATATGTTACGTGGCATTTTTGCTTCCCCCTACATACACTTCTGTTTTCGATTACCACAAGACAAGATATGGTAGAGGTGTTATCGATGCGGAAGATACTGTCGCACAAGAAGCTGGAGACTTCTTTAAGGGTTTCGTGCCCTTTTGGGGTCCTATGGCCAATAGCAGGAATATTCGTCAGCTTACGAGAGTGGTCGAGGCCACTATTAATGAGACTGCTGGTGCCCTAAGCAATATTACAGCGGAGCTTCAGGCGGATCGTCTTATGACGTTACAAAATCGAATGGTTTAAGACATCATACTCGCAGATAGAGGTGGGGTATGTAAATTGATCGGATCTAGTTGCTGCGTTTTCATACCAGATAATGCCCCGAGAGTGTACCAAGCCATCTTTAGGTTACGTAAGTCCGCTGAGTCTATACATGTAGACGAAGGGGACTGGTCATTGACAGGATGGATTTGGGAATTGTTGTCCAAATGGGGATGGAAGGTTCTGATGTTCCTTGGTATGACATTAGCTATCCTTTTCTCGTGTTGCTTATGCATCCAGTGTGGTCTTGCCATTTGTAGTCTTTGTGCTACGATCTGTGTGAGACCCGTTTCGAGAGAAGTAAAAGAGAATAGGATGATGTTACAGCAATACCTTGATGACCTGATGAGAATAGATATAGACCTAGATTCCGATTGACATGAGTTTAGGTTATTGCCTACATAATGGCAAAAGGAGGGGCTGAGGTTCTGTAAAATTCTTCCTTGTCCTGTGAGGTTATGGTCCCGTCACGATTTTGGTGATGTTGTACCGTATCCATTAAGTACGGCCAATATGGAATGAATTTGTCGCATTAACTAGCGAGTTCATTACGTATTCAGAGACTTTGTCTCTGAATATGGGTTCCATTTTGTCTGTGCCGCCATTTTGTGTTGCCCTCACGTAGACCGTGGAGGTGACCGAACGAACAAAGTTGCATGGGCTTCGTTGTTCATGTACATATTAACTAGGCCCTTTCTGACTTGCGATAGGACTGTAAGACGCTGACCCCGTCACCTGAAACTGAACCTTTGCGAAGCCAGTTTCCCTGGCTGATCGTTGTCTGAAATTGGCAATCACTGTTCAGGATATCGTTAACTTTTAGTTCGCTTGCACATATCTTATCCTACTCAATATCTGAATTACTTCTTTCCTTATGTCTTTTCGTTACATGGGTAATGCTTTCAATTATGGGTTTGTCCGGCTTGTGGAAATTGAATTTGGGACATTCCTAATAATTAACTTGTGGGTTGGCACAATGTAAAGTGAGTGTTTTACGATATGACGAAGCATGGGAAAATGTATTTGATTCGTTCGAATTTGTCGCAGTGGGTGTGCATTGCTAATGAGCAAAAACGTGGATAAATACTGATGTCTTGCTCTACGAAAATTGAACACTTTCTTGAGTTGTACACCGTGTTGTATTGCTGGGATTACTGTTACTAGCTGCAGCTAATAAATTTGATCTCTGACACCACCTAGAAGTATTCTGTGTCTCTGTATGCCAAGACAGGTGAACTCAAAGACTTTGGGCGTGTCCCTGGCGCCGCTGGGTTCTGAAAACCCGGTTCTTGAATATGCCAGCGTGAACGTTTACCATGAGAATCAAAGGAAGAGACACTAGAAGCTTGACGACACCATGGAGGGGAAAATCTCATTGGATAAGAAGGATCAACACCCAATAATGTTTGTTACAATATTTCTCAGTTTATACTAATGAATGTTCTTATCTAGTAGCGACAGCATATGACCAGACAAGGATCTGAATGTGATACTGCTAGATCAACAGACCTTGCCCTGTGACTCTTTTCCTGGAGAGTTGTATTTCCTTTGTTACAGACAGCTACTGTTAAAGGTGACTTATTTCTTTACCTATATTTTTCTTCAGATCGATTCTACTCCAGAGATCATTCCATTATTTATGGTGATGCTGCAACTGTGTAGACATTAGTTAATTTTCCAGAACGACCCTTCATGGGAAATTCTATCTCATTCTGACTTTGCTCTTTTCTGAAAATAACTCTTTATGGGTTCTATGTAAGTTAGGATAGGTCCTTTAGTTAGTTTAGTGACATTTTTCTTTATGGAACACTGCATTTTGATTCTGTGATGTGATTAATCAATTTCTTTATCGATTTCTACCAATTAATCTGAATAAAGATGACAAAAGAACACTAACTTTAAAAATAAAGAAAGGTGTTGGAACCTTTCCAAATCGCTCTTTATTGTCTGAAAAACTTAAATCTAATTGCCAATGCTATATGCCTAAACTCATATTTTATTTAAGCCCCATTTAACCACAGTGGCAAAGGTCTATTGACCTTGTTAAAAAGCCATCAGGATTTACCAAGGACGAAATCTCTAGGTTGAAATCATACTTAGCTAACCCCCCAGACTTTTCCACTATATCAACCTGAGCAAGGTATCATCCCTATCCTAAACCAAGTGAAATAGAGTTTGCATACCGGTTAAAACTTCAACTGTCCATATGGAGAACAGTACAGATTATTAAAATAAATGTGAGGATGCGATTTAATTATATTTCTGGCATGCTCCCCTTAAAAATCCCTCAGGCTCTGTTGCGAGCGATCGTCTGGCTTATCCGGGACTTTGTGTGTGGAAACCCGTGGCCCGCCTCAAAACTTCTAAATTGCAAGCCAAAACCATCGCAGGAGTACTGTACCTCCTCAAGCAAAGTTTTATTGGTTGGACTCCCAGCTGGCATATACCTTGCAGATCTTGAAGCCTAATAACGAAACACCCAAATTGGTCTTTGTGGAACGGCATACCTGAAGACAAAGGGAATTCTCACAGCTCTACATGGGACACACCCAATCAGGTCTTCATGGTAATCCAATCATCCACCCCACACAAAACGTTTGGCACCGGGCCCATAAAGTGATCCAGTCCCAGGACACTGCTCCGTCATGTGTGCTGGTGGAGAGAAATAACATTATTATAATAGTGGGAGAACAAATTGACTGGTCGGGGAGTGTTTTGCTGTGGGACTTGGTGGCCTAGGACTCAGTGGGGTTTTGGAGGTGGCCCCTGTCATCCTGCACACCTGCTGCATGTTGCCAATTTCACAGCGCCATAAAGCGCATTGTCAGTATCACATGGGCAATGCCCAGGCAAAGCCCAGACCAAGGATGGGCCCGTCTACTGCCTATCATCAACTGGAAGAGACGTTTCTGGGTCACCCCCCTTGGTTCTGGCTTGGACAGTGGCAGGTACCATATCTTTTTCATCTTACCACCGAGAACTATTGCTATTCACTGTTTAATCTGTCTCAATATGGGGAAAAGAAAGGCTGCTCCTAGTTAAACATGACCTTCTCCTGCGCCCTTCTGAACCTTGACCATTGAAGGCTTCTTGGCATGGCAGAAGGAGTTGTCTCAAAAGAGACTGAGTTAGCACAGCACTGACTCTCCTTGATGGAGGATGGTCCTCTACCTCCTTGATTGAGCTTGTGCTCATTGCCCAAGGGAGACCCCCCTGAACATCCTGTCCAGCCTAAACCCAAGAGTACCTTCCTACGGAGCAGAGTTTTTCTCTCAAGCGGCGAGTGCTCATGAGAAATAATTGCATGCTGAACCTCCTCCCGATGAGATTTACCAAAGCGGGTGGTCGCAGCAGCTCACGACCGCTCGCGTTGAGAAATCTGCCACTCGCGTTGAGGAAACTGCTGCTCAAGTAGAATTTCTACTTGAGTTTCAAAATGAAGCTGCACCTTCTTGCACTTCGCGTAGTGCTGTTCGCACTGATTTTACAGCATGGGACAAACTCCAGGTGCCTAAAATCAGTACGAGCAGCGCAACTAGCCAATCTCAGCCGCTGAACTCCTCGGAGTGCAGTGGAGTTTTTGCATTATTTCAAGGAGTTTTGTGAAGCAGAACTCCGCCCATGCCTAGTTTCTAATCATTTTAAACCACTCTCACCCTGTCTGAGGTGGACTGACTCTCTTATTTAGGACACTGTACCTGTGTTTCACCATTTGTTTTGCCCCCTGCTTCCCAACAGAGGGTAGTGGAGTTTCCTTTAGTGCCCTTGGGTGATGCTTCAGCTCTCGTGCCCTTACCCAGGCTTACAGGGGGTGAGAAAGGCACTCAATCTCGAGGTAGCAGCTCGGTTAATGAGTCATCTTACTTTGCTGAATGACATGTCAGTTCTCCTGGAAATGCCCCACCATTTGAAGGAATGGCTGTCCACTGCATTGGCTGTGGCAAAGGTGGAGAACTTACAACACTGAAAAACCACCACGCTGACATCCTACAATTAGGGGTCCCAGTTTTATGGTATTTTTTTTTGGGACATTTCCGTCTGTATTTATCCAAATTTATTTTCTGGTAATTTTACCTGTATTTATCCATATGTTTTTTGGGTTATGTGGAAAAATTAAGCTGAAATTAGTATATTTCCACATTTATTTAACCAGTAAAAATGCACTCATGCTTGCATATTTCAGTATCAACTTTTTGCATATCTACTGCTGTTAAAGCCTCTTTACTAAAATACCTTTCTTTTTTAGCCCCCTTACCTATCAATCCGCACAGCAATTGGCCTGGCAGTCATGGCAGACAGTATTTAGAAATACTCAAAAAGCAACCCAATTTCCTTTTTTATCCACATTTAAAAATAAATACAGACAAGAAAATAAATGTGTTTTGTCTGTATTTATCTGTAAAAATCTGTAAAAACAGATAACAGGGAGCCTTACTTATGATACATAGCTATCCGATATGCATGAAATGGCCTCCAATGAGAAAGTTATATACAGACTCAACGACAAAATGCAAAAATCCAAAGAGGCACTTTCTTACATCTGAGACCTGGCCTGCGCACTGGGACATGAGGGTTTGACAACACCTACCTATTTTATTTTATTGACAATAGCATACATGGATCAGTTGTCCCGTTCAGAACCCTAATCATGACGCACACCCCTGAAAAGTTGGACTAGTCCTGACACAGAGTACCCAAGCCCATATCACACACACTCACACATTCCAGTGAAGAATGGGACACGTCTGCACTTCTTCAAACACACATGACATTGCCAGCCCTGGATTTAGCACAGTGTTTTAGGATTTTAAGGCAGTGAGGTGATGGAGAGTGTTTGCATACTGAGAAGCAGGGGAATCATGCCCCACTTCCACAATTCCCCCCTACCCCCTCCCTCTTCTAACCATCCCCACTTGTCTTCTCTCTACCCATCCAATTGCTTTGTATAAAGCACCACTTTCACAGGTGTAGGCTCTTTCAGTATCACTTGTACTGTCATATAAGTGAGACTGATGATGTTCACAAGTATATTTTCATACAATATCTGTTTGTCTTTAAATAAGCCCAATAGAGAATTTAAATATAAAGATGAAAAGTCAAGCAATTAAATTGTATTGAGGAAGGGTTTGTGTGACTAGCATTTTTTTCCCCATGGGTAAGACATCAAGTACATTTAAATCTGCATTAACTATGGTTGTCAACCTGTAAACACCAAAGGAGAAAAAAAACAGAACATCATATCTCCTGTTCCAGATCTCCCTCCACACAGAAACGTCCCTAATTCCGTTCTCATCTGACCAGAAGGAAATTCAAAAATGTTAACTGCAGAGTCAGTGCTGCCAGAAGATGGCGGTTTTGAGGGCCCTGCTTCCAAGGAACATGGTATCCCGTAAGCAGCTGACACACAAGTCCATTTTATATTACACTATGTGAATCTCCATTCACAATGGAAATGTCTCTGCAATAAATTAAAAATGTAAGGAAAAGAAACACCACCAATTCAATGCTTTTCAATTTAATTTAATTATTTTCCTTGGTCCTGAAGCTTCCCCTGAAAAAACAATTAAAGCAGCCTGGTGAAGTCATGTCTATTGCATTACTGCTGATCATGCCAACTCAGAGAAATCTCCTTATTTCTACTTTCATGATGAGAAACTACACCTCAAATATAACATCCATTCAATGGATAAGTCTAGACGAATTACATTTCAAAATCTCAAAAACTTAAAATATGTATTCTCTGAATATAATTAAAATTAGAAGTTGAGACCCTTATAAATACATATTTAGACTGTGGTTCAGCCCAGCTCAGCAGTCTTTCCAAAATAGCCATGCATCTTTAACCCCTTGGCTGCGGCGGTAATTCCGCCGCAGAGCTGAGGGGGAGGGGGGCCACGCAGCGCTCCCATGCTCGTGACGGAACCACTCTGTCACGAGCCTCGGGCATGCTGTGCTTGTGACGGAGTGGTTCCGTCACAGCCCCGCCCGCTCAATAGAACGTTCAGCGCAGGCGCGGAATCGCTGCCGCGCAGGCGTGCCGGCCGGGCCGTGACGGAACCACTCCGTCATTAGCACAGCCCGTCCGTGGCTGGTGACGGAGTGGTTCCGTCACCAGCACAGAAGGTGTTAACATCTTTAACTGGCACAAAATAATGTTTCAGTCCTGAATTGTACCCCCTTGTTACTTACTGATACACACTAATATATAAAAAAATAGGTCGTTGCTAAATCATCATCAAACTCTCAAAATCCTCAAAATTCATGAAATTTGTTTATTTCATATTATGTAAATTTCCAATTGCCTATAAATTTCATGGATGAGTAATGTTAAACTATTTTGTTTCGCAGGAAACAGGTATGAGCAGAAAATGTCTTGCATAATCAGGAAACCTCTCAAATGAGAAATGTTCTCTTAGAAAAAGCTCTCTGGCAAGGTTCCTGCATGTGTCTAAATGCGAGAGTTTGCCATCTTGTTCACGTTTAATGTGAGATACTTCAAAATTTAATTTCATGGATTATCACATAATTTTTGTGAAATGTTGCCAAAGCTTAATGTAAATCTAAAAATTAGTGCAGAGACTAAGGGCCTCATTAGGATGGCGGGCTGACTTTGTCCGCCCACCATCCTCGTGGTAATAGGAACCACCCACCTTAAGGGTGGGGGTCCCGTCGCCAGCATTAGGATGCGCCCGCCACTGTGGCGGGCGCATCCCGCATTCCTTCCATTATGGCGGGTGGTGCACTCAGCACCGCCTGCCACAATGGCAGGAAAGCATGCTGTGCACTTCCATGCACAGCATGGCAGGCACCGCGCAGTGCCTCCCATGCTGTGCATGGAATTGCTGGGGGGTACCATAGGTACCCCCCATGTGCACCCCCCCACTCCCGCCGGAGTCCCTGGGGGCCCGTAACGGGCCCCTGCAGGGATTCTCCGCATGCCTTTCTGTGGCGGCATTGCCGCCACAGAAAGGCATCCACAATTGCCCATCCTAATATGGCTGGCGGTGTCTGATAGACACCGCCAACATAATATTCCTTTTCCGCACCGGCCGCAAGGCGACCAGGGCGGAAAAGCGGCAGGCGGTCTTTCCGTCCGCCAAGGTCCCCCCCGCCATACTAATATGGCGGGGAGAAAACGAGTGTGGATGTCGGGCGGATTGCCCCGCCAGGCTGGCGGTGGCTACTGCCAGCCTGGCAGGGGCAATCCGCCCGACATCGTAATGGGCCCCCAAACATCGAATCACAAATTTCGACTTACCTGATTATCGTTGCAAAAATATTGTGGCTCAAGAATATCGACAGACATAATATCGTGTTACAGAATATCAGCTGGGTAAGTAATATCGATGTAAAAAATATCGTTTGCAAAAATATAGATGTAAAAAATATTGATGTGTTCAATATCGTTTGCAAAAATATAGATGTTAAAAATATCGATTTTGTATTAATGTTATGTATGTTAATATATATTTTATATGTGTGTGATGCATGTATTTTTTGTATAAGGTTTGTTTGTATTTTTATTATATGTGTAAAACTTTGAGTAGTTATTACAAAAAAATTAAATTTAGCATTTTTAGTTCTGCAGTGGGTTGTGCGTTTATAGGGGAATAGGGTGGGAAGTAATTTAATCATATCAAATTTATTAAATGTTTGAGTAGTTATTAAATGTTATTTATTTGAATTTTGTGTTTTTAGTACCATAGCAGGTCGTGGGTTTATAGGGGAATAGGGTGGGATGTAGTTTGATTATATAAAATGTATAGAATAATTTTCATTTGTTTAATAATTGTTGAATTGAGATGTTATAGTGTTAAATTTGTAAATTACTTTTTTTATCAATTATGTAATAATTAGTGGTTAATTAATTTTATTAATTAATTGGCAATTAATCATATTAGGGGGCCAATTCCGATTCGGTAATATCCCTTACAAATAGCCGTACGGAGCATATTTCCCTTACGAATCGTACCCTAAATGTCCCCGTACGTACGATGAAGTACGATTCGGACCCAAAGCAGATCTTCGCACGAATCGTACGAAAGACCATACAAATTAAAAATCCGTACATGCAGTACGCGTTGTACGTACGGATCGAAGCAGCATTTTCCGACCCAGCAAGCACGATTCGTCTCGTCAACACTCTTTTTCTATGAGAGCTCAAAACGTCCGCAAAAGCAGAGTTCGACTTGAACCGCGTACGAAACGGATCTCCCCCCCCGGTACGGTGCGTACACCCCATATTTGCAGGGATACGGTGCGTACACCCCATGATTACAGGGGTAAGGTGCATAGGGGTACGGTGCGTACACCCCATGATTGCAGGGGTACGGTACGTAGGGGTACAATGTGTACACCCCATGATTGCAGGGGTACGGTGCGTATGTGATTGTGTGGCTCTCCGTAAGAATCACTCATACGCAACATTTTCCGTACGAATAGCATTCTCATTCCCCGGTCCGGATCGTACTTGTCGGGTCGTACAGCATGTTTACGATTCGTACGGTTCATGTGAGGGTCCGTGTCGTACGGATTTTCCCCTGCTTTTCGTACGGTTCGCAACGATTCGGTCGTCTATATTTCAAACGAATCATACTACGCGATTCAGACGGAATTGTACGAGTTGTATGGAAAGTGCTATGGATTCAATTCGGTCCTACGATTAGTTTACTGAATCGGAATCGGACCCTGATTGTGTAATTATTTTTATGGGTGTATTTTGCTGTTTATCGTGAAAATGGTGGAAATGGTGGGAAGTAATTTAGTTTTTAATTGATGATTTAATAATTAGTTGTTAATTCATTTTAATTAATGAATTGACAACTAATTATGTTAATTGTGTAATACTTCTATGTGTGTTATGGTGTTTATAGGAGAAAATGATGGGAAGGATGGGAAGTAATTTATTAATAAATATTAGTTAATTAATTAAAAATAATTCATTAGTAATTAATGATCGTATTTGTGTACTTCATTTTAGGTGTGTGTTGTGAATATTATAGTGTTAAAGAATGTATATTAAATCAATGTTTATTAATTATTTGTATTAATAATTTTTCAAATGATTAAGAATTATGTTAATTGTGGAAATAAATTATGATGAAAATGTTGGTGTTTTTATTGGTGTGGTGTTATAGGCGGGGAAATTAAATAAATATATAAGTGTTTTTAAAACAAAATTGTTGCTTAATATTTGGCTATTTAAATAAATATTGTTTATACATGGATTTATTTTAGATTATAGTTCTACCTTTTGGATATATGTTTAATATATTTACTCTGCTATTTTTTTAAATATTGGCTATTTATTTTTTATATTGTTTAAATGTTTTTAAATATTTAATTGTTATTAATAATTTTTGTTTCTCTGCTATCCTGCACTATCCGTACTGTTGCACTCACTGGAGTGGGAATAGTAATTTTTACCCTTTTGCTATCCAGCACTTTCCCTACTGTTGCACTTACTGGATTGGGAATAGTAATTTTTAACCCTGTGCCATCCGGGCACTTTCCCTACTGTTGCACTTACTGGATTGGGAATAGTCATTTTCACTCATCCGCTATCCAGCTATTTCCCTACTGTTGCACTCACTGGAGTGGGAAAAGTAATTTTTACTCCTCCGCTATCCAGAACTTTCCCTACTGTTGCACTCACTGGAGTGGGAATAGTAATTTTTACCCCTCTGCCATCCACCGTTTTCCCTACTGTTGCACTCACTGGAGTGGGAATAGTAATTTTTACTCATCTGCTATCCAGCTCTTTTCCTACTGTTGTACTCACTGGAGTGGAAAAAGTAATTTTTACTCATCCGCTATCCTGCACTTTCCCTACTGTTGCACTCACTGGAGTGGGGATAGTAATTTTTACTCATCCGCTATCCTGCACTTTCCCTACTGTTGCACGCACTGTAGTGGGAATAGTAATTTTTACCCCTCCGCTGTCCTGCACTTTCCCTACTGTTGTATTTATTGTATTGCAAAATGTATGTTTGAATTTTTTTGTTGTTGTTAAATGTTTGAATTCATTGTAAAATGGTTATTTTTTTAATTCTAAATTATTGATATATGTATATATTGAATGTTTATATATTTAAAAGTTCATGAATGAAATAAAGATAATAGTTAAAAAATTATATTTAAGTAAATATATGTATATGTATACATTTTTATGTTTGTGTGTTTATATTTTTTAATTACGTTTATTTGTTATATTTAGTTAAAATGTGTTTTAAATGTAATTTATTTTGTTACAAATATTAATAATATTCAATATATTTATTTTATGTTACATATATTTTTAACAGGAAACAATTAGAGAGAGAGGGTAGGAGGCACTCTTAGTCCCCCGGGTTGAGTATGTCAAACAAAGAAAGAGTGTCATGCGCAAAGGAGTCTGTGTTAAAGCACAGAGGCAAAGACTGTAAGAAGTTCCCTATTATGGACACAGTGGAAACCTTATAGGGATTTATTGGAAGCCCTCACTCACCAACCTGGTTGGTGACATGCTTCATCATCGGGCCCACCAGGAGAAGCCGAATGCCTCCCTGGTGTGCTACAACGCCAGATTACTGCGGAGCTGGATTTTGTGACAGTGATGTGAAAAGTGATGTTAAAAATGTCTAAAACTGTGCCAACCAAAATTTTTTTATTCACTGGTCAGTTTCGACATAGTTAAAAGGTATGTGTGGCAGAACTACCACAGATTATGATGGGAGTTTCCCCCACTATAAGTGGAAACTCCCATCATAATCTGTGGTAGTTCTCCCACACATACCTTTTAACTATGTCTAAACTGACCAGTGAATACATTTTTTTTGGTTGGCACAGTTTTAGACATCACTGTCACATAAAGGGCCAGTGTACAGCTTCAAATGCCTTCTCGGCATCAAGGGCTAGGAGTATATGTGGGTCGGTTCTATCTTTGACCTTGTCAAGCCACTTAAATAATCGGCGAAGGTTAAACCTTGTCGACCTTTTGGGCATTAATCCTGACTGATCGGCATGGATAAGGGAGGATAACTTGTATCAACCTTGTCTCTAGGATGGTAGCCAATACTTTGGCTTACATATTTGTTAGTGAAATCGGCTGGTATAATCCACACTCCGCCGTAGGCTTCCTGGCTTTGTGAATGACTACCAGTGTGGTGGTGCGGAGATCAGGTGGGAGTGTGCCCTCCGTTTAGCCTTTCTGGTACATCTTCAGTAGGTATGGGTTTAGTAGACTGGAGTTCGCCTTGCAGAACTCTGCTGGTATCCCGTTAGGGCGCGGGCCTTCCCTGCTGCCTGTCTAGCTATTGCCATCATGACTTCCTCTAGGTTAAGCTCTGTTTAAAGTGCTTCCCTATCTTCAGGTGGCATGGTGGGGATGTCAGTGACGTGGAGGTATCTTTGGATCTGGGAGTCATCTGCCAAAGCCCTGTCCTTGTAGAAATCTGAGTAGTAGCTTGCTACGGTGTCTGCTATATCCTGTGCTGTAGTTAGCCTGGTATCTCACTTTTTTATGGTGGCCACTCACCTTCTTTCCCTCTCCTTCCTGCCTAGCCATGCAAGGAGTCTCCCGGCTCTAACTCCGGTTTCATATAGATGATGTTGCGTAGCTAGGAGGAGCTATTTTGCTTGCCAGTCCTAGGTATCCCATGCGTGTGACTGAAATCTGGTGAATGAGGAGCTGGTCTGAGTCAGGGCCTACTTCACTCTCCACCTCCAGCAGCCTGTTTTCTAAATCTTTGATCTCCTAGATCTCTTTCATGCTTTTCTATGCTGGTATATTTTGTGCCCTATATCGCAGGACGGGTTTGAAGGCCACCCCAAAGGACCACTGCTGAGGACACTAAACCCTCGTTTTCTTGAAAGTAGAATTTAGAGTCTACCCTAATTTTGCAGGCGATTTCTGTATCTCTTAGATCCCAGGCATTAAGCCTCCACTACGTCTGCGGTCTAAGGGATAGTCTTTCTGTTTTGAGCCACAGGGGGAGTGATCTGATAGACCGCATGCCAGATATTCCACCTTGTCTATCATCCCAATTTCCCCCGCCGGGCCATGAGATAGTCCAGCTGGAAGAAGACCCTATGTGCCCCAGAGAAATATGAGTAAGTGTGGTCGGTGGGGTGGTGTCTGCGCCCTAAGTCAGTCAGGCCTAGTGTATGTATGAACCCAGCCGGTGGTGTGTTCCCCCGCCGCCCTGTAGTTATACTCTTGCAGTTTAAGTAGGGGTCTGCTACATCATTAAAGTCTCCTCCGGCTATGTGTGTTGAGCAATCATTTTCCACTAGTATTTCCGCCACTATCTAAAGTTTGCTGATGTAGTCGCGGGTGGGCGTAGACACTGATTAGGGTGAGTTAACTTCATCCTCATGTCCATTGCACCACTGTGAACGTGCTGTTTAGGTCCACCCAGATTTTGTGTATGTGAAAGGGTGGTGTCCTGCTAATGAGGAAGGCAACCTCCCTGGAACCAGAGGTAAATCCAGCATGGGCAGAGTTGTGTAGGTAATCCTCCCAAGAAAAGCGCAGTGAGTACCACAGAGCTGTGTTTCTTGAAGGAGGACTATATCTGGTTTCAATCTTTTAAGATAGTTAGCCACTAGTCCCTTCTTGATTGTGTTGCCAGGGCCATTGATATTCCACATCATTATAGTATATCCTCCCTCACCCCGTGCATGTGGTGATGTTTCTATCGTAGCTCCTGTGTGTAGAGAGTCTTGAATGTGGATTTATCCTGGAGTGTGTAGTTTCTATTCTCTTGTGTTCCATAATAGACCATGAACTGACCCCCTTGTATCCTTACATTGCACTTCTCCCCCTTCCCATCCACCCACCCGCCCCACTCTCTCCTACTACCCACACACTTTCCCTGAACTGTCAACATGACAACTGTGTCATACATTAAACTTGAAAGGTCTGTATCTCCCCACTCTTGCCCCTAAATAAATGCCCAACGACCTAAAGTGGGGTGTGTCTAAGAACTGAAAGTGTGGACCCTTGCTAGGTGTAATATAAGAGTCTCAAAAGGCACCAAGTGCTGTCTTACTGTCGATTCGGTCTCTGACGGGCCCATGCATCTCATCCTCCCTAGCTCCTTTCTTGTGTTTTTAGTGAGATTTTTTTACGAGTTGTAGTGTAGGAGTGTGGCTCTTCCAACTTGGTAATCTTTTGCAGAAGTGGATGGTCACTGTCCATTCCTGTTGAGTTTTCCTGTTCTGACAGGTCTGGGGTAGCTTGCCTTCTAAGTCCCCCCTTAGGCTGTGTCTCCCTGGTCATTTTCTCTGCCTGGCCTTCATCAGTGTCTGAGGTGTGGGCTCTTTCCTCTGGGTTAATGTCCCATCTCAGGGGAGTGCCCCGGTGCAGCCTGCTTGTCGATCCGGAGCTATGCTTAGATTTCAGTCTTTGTGTCCAGGCCCAGCACTGGGTCGCAGGTTTCGAAGAGGTATCCCCATAGGTTTGTCTCTTTGCTGCGTGAGAGGGCATTCTTCTCTCCAGTTCCATGCCTCCTCCGGTGTCTGGAAGAAGAGTAATTTGCTCTGGAAAATTACCCTTAGTTTCGCTGGGAAGAGAAGCATAGTTTGGATGTTGGGGTTTCGTAATATTTCTTTGACAGTGTCAAAAGTTCTCCTCTGCTTCTGAATTTCCCGAAAGTAATCTGGAAACAACATTATTTCGGTGTTGGTGATGCACTTCATCTCACGGAGTATTGAGTCCATATCTTTGAAATTGAAGAAGCGGGTAATTAATTGCTGTGGGGCCGCTCCCGCTGGCAGTTTCATACTGGGCCTCATGTGGGCACGTTCAATCACAAAGCATGGTGAAAACTGTGCTTTCGGGAGAGTCCTTCAGCCACTTGTGTAGAAAGGCTGTCTTCGTCTATTCAGCCATGTTGCTGGCCACACCCCCTGGGTGCATACTGCTATGTCTGAATGCCTTGTGCGTCAGTCGTTTACCTCAGCTGTTTTTCATTGATTAATAAGCAAACTATTCAAGGATATGACTGTTGTTGCATATTTTCAGGGTAACATCCTGATCTCTGGCAAGAATCAAGATGAACATGATTTAAGAGTTAAAGTTGTGTTGCATGTAACTGAGAGAAGTGGATTGAAACTGAGGAGGGATAGGTGTAAGTTTAGTCAAATGGGAGTAGACTATTTGGGCTGTCATATATCTGGTAAAGGAATTGAACCAAAGATCCAAATTTTGTAGGCAATTGAGGAGGTGCCTGCTCCCAAGTTCAGTATTACTCCAAGTTTGTCGAAAATATTGTTGGTAAAACCACTTGTCTAAGAACATTGCTCAAGAAAAATATCAAATTTGACTGGAGCAGTGAGTGTGATGATGTTGTTTTTAAGTGCAAAGAAATAACAGGAGTGAGGAAATTATTGGATTCGCCTCAAAATCCTTGCGAGGTGCGGATCCCACTTATTCTACTATTGAAAAAGAAGCATTGGCACTAGGATGGAGTGTCCAGTAATTCAAGAATTTTATTGGGAGACATGAGTTTGTTTTGAAAACAGACATTAAACCTTTGTGGAGTTATTTAAAACTAGATGTGATGGTGGGGCTACTCCTCACATCGCCAAATGGCAGTATAGATTGCAAGAGTTTCAATATACTTTGCAATATAAGATTGGAGTATTTAATATTGCTGCTGACTGTTTGTCTAGGTTGCCCGTGCCAGATGAGTTTTATGAGGTTGGTCAGGATTTTGATGATGTTGAGTTTTTGTGCTCAGTAGGTACAGTCATGAATAGTGCACTGTCCGTAGAAGAATGGAAAGAGGCGATCAGGGGCGCTGTTTTGTTGTAGACATCATGAAATGTTTTTCAGGAAAATGGCCTACATCGAAGTAAATGCAAAAGGCCATTGTTCCATTTTGGAGAGTTGCAGGGGAATTGTCCATAATGGATGGATTATTGTGGAGTTGCAACCTTCTGGTGGTTCCTTGCAGTCTTCGTAGTAAAGTATTGAATCTTGCCCATGAAGGGTGCATGGGTATACATGCCATGAAATGGAGTTGAGAAGGACTTTTGGTGGCACAGTGTGGATAAGAATGTTGAACCTTATGTCAGGGAATTCCACAGATGCATTTTTAGTGACAAAACTCAAGTGACTGTACCAAGTTCTGTTTCACCTGTGGTATGTGATAATGGGCCGTCGAGCAAATTGGCATTCAATATATATTTCTGAACCGTTGGCTATCTTGGGTCGAACCCCCAAGTATTCTTTGGTTTTAGTGGATTACTTGTTGAAATGGCCAGAGATGAAATGTACAGAAAATGTGAATATCAATGTGGTCAATGAATTTTTGCAGGATGTGTTTGTAAGGTCAAGTTATCCTGAACAATTGGTGACTGACAAAGGGACTGAGTTAGTGTCAAGGGAGGTGAGTGATTTTTTGGAGTCTGTGGGTGCTAAACATATCAACATTTCTTTATACCATCTGTGTAGTAATGGTTTAGTTGAAAAATTAATTTGCACCATTAAAGATCTGATCGGGTTGGCATTGTGAATGGCTTAGATTGGAGATCATGCATCCGGCCACTCTTTGGGCAACTAGAACTACTCCTCTATTAGCACTGGAATGTCTGCTTTTTCTTTACTGAGTGGAAGGGTGGGGGTTCTGGGTTAAACAAAGAATGGATGGCTAGGAAAGGAATGGATTTTATCAAAGCTGAATGAGTAATAGATGTAAGAGGTGCATTGCAAATGAAGTAAAATATGCTTCAAGTGTCTCAGAGAGCTTTATCCATTAAAGTTGGAGCCAGGGTAAGGATTATGAAACCTCGCCATATGCCGAAAGGTTCTTTTGTTTTTGCACCTGTCATGGTTAAAGAGATCAAAGACCATGTAGTGGTGTTAGAAAATGGCAATGTTTAGAATAAGAGCATGGTCTCTATTGTTCCTGAGTCAATGTCTGAGCATGTGCGCAAGAGTTTGGGTATTGGCTCTGATGTAAAGTTTGCAGTGGTCTCAGACAAGGAAGGTCACACCAAACCTGTTCATACTAAATCAATCAATCAGAAGAGTTGTAGAGCGCTTCTTGTTACCTGTAGACGTTATGTGTTATATCTGTTTTGAATATGTACAATTCCAGTATTGTGCTTTGATTATCATCCATCTATATTGTCGTTATCAATCTATTCTCCATTTTATTCTCCTTGACATTCCTCACCATTATTAGTGGAGAAGTGTGGCTCACTGGTTAGAAGCGGCAGACCCTGAAGCAGAGATCAGGCCCGGGACCAGGGTTCAATTCCCGACGCGGCAGGGTCTTGGGCTTAATGTCCGCAGACTCGATAATTCTCTCGCCTCGGCGCCTACTCTAATCATGGGTCCCACGCGGCAACTCTGGGCAATAGCTTGCTTAATCTCCACAACGGCCCCTACAACGCTGGGATGCCTGGCTTCACCTTGGAGGGGCATCTCACAGGGAGAGCCAAGAAGGGTTCCACAGCATTATACTGCGCCGGGACTCCCCGTTGCTGGGGCAGCTTGCGCAGTACAAGTATACTACATTTACATTATGTGAATTCTTCTTTGCTTATGATTTTGTGTTTGTATGCATGTTACCGGTTTCCATAAGTCTAGCAATTGTTGCTTTTTATTGTTTTATTTTCATCTGAAGGTAGGTGACATTTTGGGTATGGGCCAGATAGAATGTGGTGGGAGGAATCTTGAGTGAGGTGAGACTTCCAGGACGGCAGTTGCTGGCTGGAGCCTAGTGTGGTTGGTTTGAATAAAGTTGCCACCTTACCTTCCAAGCATCCTTATCTTTTCAGTATGTTATAAATAGTGGCATATGAGAAAGAAAATAAAGGCTACTAACAATATCAAACTAAGGCATTATTCACTAAGGTAAGTTACATTTTGAGTAAGTTAGCACTTTGTAGCAAGTTTACTACTTTCGGTGTTCACAAACAAAAGAGTGTAAACTTACTACAAAAGTGTAAGTTATATGCCTCCACCCTTAGAGTAATGCATTTAGCGCACGTGTGTGCGGAGACGTTCCTCCCTAAAACCCTCTTTGGCCCTCCCTAATCCGCTCCCCAATCCTATCCACTTAGTAGTATATGTGTACCTGTTTACACCCACTCTCCTGAGTCCCTCTAACATTTAATTCTAAAATCTGTACTTGCATGTGCTGAGACTCGGTGGTCAGGGCAGAGAACTCTGCACATATAAGTATAGGTGAAATGAACACTGTGCAGTATGTTTTTAATGACTACAAAATGTACCATAAGGTGCAGTTTGTGATTCAGGCTATTAGAGTTTAAGGAGTTTTGGGAAATGTTCTCGTCTTCATTGCACATTTTTTTACCCCCTCTTCCCCTTCCCAGCTAATAATTAAAGGCCTACATATTTGCCACTTCCAATGTGTTTATACTCTCGTTTCATGGCCGGCTGTCAACACCCGACTGAGATAGTTCTTTAAATATCGAAGCAGACAGCATTTTTGACAGGAAATGTGTTGCTTCTGAAAAAGTGTCACCATCGAAACTAAAATGTAAACATAAGTACATGATCTGAGTCACAACAAGCTCTTGGTGTAACCTTGATAAACCGCATGAGGAAGGAAATGTGCATGGCGTTCCCTCTCACCGCTATTTAAATGAAGATAAAAGTGGGTACTGTACTGTTTGGCCAATTTGCTAGTGTGTGCTTGAAATCAGCCTCCACCTCTTTCATCCATTTTCATCCCCAACTCCAATAATGGCCAGATTGTTTGGCTTATTTTCAAGTCCCTTGCGCCGCCGGTGCGTTACTTTTAAATGTGGGGAAAAGTGACGCACCGGCGGCGCAAGTACAAGCCCCTGTGTGCTATTGTAATTTTGGCTTTAAAGCCGGGCAACAGTATTCTGTTTGCTCCCATCGTAGTGCTCTGTCATTTTATAAAGTAAAATAGAAAACAGACATAGAATGGCACCACAATTTAGTGAATGGCATACCTAAAAAGGCCCAGAAGGGCAGTTAATGCAGTTTGTTGACGTTACACATTCCGTTTGTTTACTATATATACATACTTCACCCCCCCCACCGTCGTGGGCTTTTGTGTAACTTCCCCTTTGTTCGTACCAGGCTCAGAAAATGTTTAGGTTTCGATTGCTTTGCAGGCATCAGTTACCAGCCCGTTTAACTAGAGCACGAAATGGAAAAAGTTACCCTTTGAACCCACAAATTGGGGAAGAAAGATAGCAGCTATAAAGGGGATGTCGTCGTGTCCGATGGAGTTATGAAGCAGAGCTTCCAGCCCAGCAGTCAGTGACAGTTAGCAAATGCATTACCTTCTCACAAACTCTGGCCATAAAGAAATAGAAAACATGGAAATGTGACATAAAAATGTGTCCACAAATATGTTCTCGCTAATTGGTCACAACTTGCCTTTTTGAAATAGCTTGAAGGGGGTGGGGTTTAAAAAACCTGTTGCAGAGAATTATGTGTATACCAAATATTTAATTGTGTACAACTGGTGTGATAACACAGTTGGTAGATGCATATTCTCTAGAGAACTGTGTGAAAATTCTGGTGACAGGGTTGGATCATAAAATAGGGCAGAGAGTTAATGTGTTTACTGTTGAATGTAATATGTAGGCCGCAGATTAGATTTTTTTTATGGAAGATAGCTCAGTGGGTCGTTATGTAGATGCAGAAATACTTTTGCAACCTTTGGGTCACAAGGTACAGTCCTGGTAACATTTCTGCAAACAGCTAGACCTGCACAGCATACATTTGGATAATTAGAGCATTTGACCCCGTCTCTTGTGATTCTAAGTTTGATGAAATAGCTCCTTTTGGGTAGTATTAAAGCCATATTAGTGAAGGCACAATTGTGCACCATATTTGTTATTCATAGTGCAACTATGCACACAAACATTGTTGAAAAGGAGTAAAAAAAATTCAAACGCCACTTCAGTTCAGTTCATAAATATTTATTCGAATTCCAAGAATTCATAAAAGCACAATCTAACAATTTTACAATAATGTAATAAAATCCTTATAAAAATTATTAGACAGTTCATTTGATACACCATAACAATTCATCAGCCAATTTAGCAAGTTTTCCATATAAAATTAAGATGTCAAGGATTGTTCATTGTCTTACAGGCTCGGGTGGCAATTTTCAAAAAAGTGCAAGTGCGAAAAATGAATTCTTCGTTTTCTAAAGAAAGCAGCATCTGATAGGCTTTTTACAAGGGAACAGGTCTCTGTTTTAAAAAAAATTAATTAAAAGCCATTTCACATATTTTAAATAGTATTAACAAAAAAAGAAAAAATGCAGGTCAGTTTGTACGCTCACCCCATCACAGGGGCATAATGTGTTTACAAGATTGGGCCAATAACCAAGAGGGAAACATAACAAAAATGTTACAGTTCCTGCTCTTAACCGAAATAAAAGGCTCCTTTCCCAGTATGTCATGGGCAAAGTAAGATATATTGGTGGAGGATGCCTATGCAGTTCTATGTTCATATAACTTAGTACAGAGGATTTCTTGGATTCCATACTGATCCTTTCTGAGTTGTAAAGTGTATAAAGTGCATTTTTCAGCTTGTTCTTGTGAAGTGAGTCGGCTCTACTCGGGTCTAAAAAAAGACTACCTTTGTCATTACTACACGAACTCTGATAGACCCCCGAGAGCCAGGGAATCTCCATTCCTCTCTTACATTTAAGACAATCACTTATGATTTCTTTCGACAGGGATGCAGATTTGTTCCTCCAAACTGAACACCAAAATAGAGCAGGGCGAGCACTAATAAAATCACAAATAAAATTTATGTTAAGTTCCCTATGGCAGATATATTGGGAGGTAGAAATTGGGATGCCCAGCAGCTTTCTACAAAACCTATTTTCTTCCTGCTGGATGCAATGCCTATTCGCCAGCCCCCATACCTCAGCCCCATATGCCACTTTATCGCTTGCCAGCATATGAAGCGATCTATTAAAAGTTCATTTGTACCTCTGATGAGCTGCTGACTATCACAGTTATATGTGAAGTTCCAGTTGACTCTGTGTGATGTTCGACACAATTGTATGTCTGAGTATAATGTACAGAAACATTGTCTGCCATAAATAAAGCTTTCTAAATATAATTCATAAGAATATCACCCCACTGAGGATAGATTTTCTATTAATAACTTCAATTGGGTAATATTTGTGTAGCCAATATTTAGATCTTTATCTAAATGTCAGATGATGCTCAATATTTTTGGTAAAACTCTATACAATATATGCTATCAGGGAGTGGATCCTAATTACAGAATCCACAAAATTGAGGCATGCAAGTATTGATAACCAAATACTGCATCCAAAATATTGTATGATAAGTAAGTATACATTTTCGATTCTATAACTCTACATATATGTGCCTTGGTGATGTGATATATATTCAATGCTAAAATGTAAAATGACCTTCATTGTTTCCAGTGGTGGTGAATGAATCTGGACAGGCATTTTACAAAACAAATGAGAACATCATAGTAAAAGGAATTATGCACAAGGCAGGGAAATACACTTTCAACTGCCCTTAGCTCGGTAATGTAAGTCCAGATAATTATTTCAAGATGGATGAGGCATGATCAATCCTGCTATTATCCAACAAAAAGCGTACCGCAGCAGAATTTGGAGTGTCATTCATAAGGTTTGTTGGATCCTATTTCCGCATACTCGATCCATTTTGTGGAATGCTCCTTTGAGAGAGCTCCTTTTTACTAAGGAAATGACAAGTTTACATTTATATTAATCTTTCCTTTTTTGCACCCGCTTTTGCATTACCTAAATAGCCTACAGCACTGGAAACTAATTTAGGGCCTGATATAAAGTTTGATGGACAGGGTATACCGTCGCAAAGCAATTAATTAATGTGTCTGCTAAACCCTAGTGCTGCCCACCTCATTTAGAGAAAGGAAGACCTTACCTTACAACCATCTGTCAAATTTAGGATTGAATGCTGGACCAAACCAGCAGTTCCCTTCAAGGAACATAAAGTCTGGTGAACAGCTGTTGTTGGGTTTGATGGCCATCGTTGGTTTAGACAGTCGTTCACCAAACCTTTTAAACCTTTTTGGTTTTCAAAAGCAAGCTCCTAAAGCAGGAGATTGTTTCGGAAAAACAAAAAGCTAATAATCCCTACACCCAGGGAGTTTTTCCCAGGTCCTGGGGTCATTTTTAGGGCTCGGCCTCCGTCACCACGAAGTGGGGCGGAGCTTCGAGCTCTTATGTTAAAGAAAAAAAAAGTTTCTTTAGGGCTCGGGCCAGATAGATTCCTTAGTGCGCGTGCTTTTGTTATGGCATCTGCATAGTGATTCGTCTTCGCTGTGCTGTCCTTTTAGTAGCCTTGACACAATAGGCTATATGTAATTTTCGTCCGCCATTTGTGGCATTTTCTGTGTGGTTACGAGCACGGGCATCCATAAATATCAATTAGGAGCTGTCAGGGAGGTGCTGTAATGGAATCCAGATGCTGTGGGCGCGTTCACCATTCTGCAGTGCGTTTTGGTGGGCGCGCGCCATGCATTATTTTGTTGCTCCTTTCATCTCAGGTTTACTCGGCTAATTTAAATGTTTGAATAGCTGAAATGCTTTTACCGAAATTTAAAATGTTTGTTTGGAATAAAAGGTTTACAGTTTTCAGCCAGCTTGCACCTCCTTGTTTGAACACGGAATGTAAAGCGAGTTTGTTTTAGAGCACTGATAGCCCTGTGAGGTGTTACTTCAGGGTCGACATGGTGGGTGCTTCGGGCTGGCTTGCCAGTTTGTTTATTTAAGCGGCTGACATGGTAAGTGGAATAACGAGGGAAGAACACAGTACCAGCTGTATATTTGACTGTCACTCTTAGCTGCGATAAAAATAAGTGGGAAAGTGCAATTTCGGATGATATTGAACATTCACTCATTCCAACAATTATGCATTTAAAAAGATTTTAACTTTCAGGCTTATTGTGAACATTTGAGGGTTACGGGTGGCGAGTTCAGTAAGAGGTAAAGAGTGCGCTTTTCATGCCCTACTTCGGGTTCACAGTGTGAGTTTGGGCGGCTGCGACACCAGCTAAATATAAAGCTGGCGCAGTCCTACTGGGCACCATGCTGTATGTCAGTCTATGAGGGAAGGCGCCGTTCTGCTCTGTGCTGTGGTGAAGGATAGGGACATTGTGAACAACGATGGTTGGGAGCAGGAGATGGCCTTCGGGGTGACGACGTTATGTGCAGAGTGCAGAGTGGTAGTGCAGAGTGCAGAGTGGTAGTGCAGAGTGCAGAGTGGTAGTGCAGAGTGGTAGTGCAGAGTGGTAGTGCAGAGTGGTAGTGCAGAGTGCAGATTGGTAGTGCAGAGTGCAGAGTGGTAGTGCAGAGTGGTAGTGCAGAGTGGTAGTGCAGAGTGCAGAGTGGTAGTGCAGATTGCAGAGTGGTAGTGCAGAGTGCAGAGTGGTAGTGCAGAGTGGTAGTGCAGAGTGGTAGTGCAGAGTGCAGAGTGGTAGTGCAGAGTGGTAGTGCAGAGTGAAGAGTGGTAGTGCAGAGTGGTAGTGCAGAGTGCAGAGTGGTAGTGCAGAGTGGTAGTGCAGAGTGCAGAGTGATAGTACAGAGTGCAGAGTGGTAGTGCAGAGTGCAGAGTGGTAGTGCAGAGTGGTAGTGCAGAGTGCAGAGTGGTAGTGCAGAGTGGTAGTGCAGAGTGCAGAGTGGTAGTGCAGAGTGCGGAGTGGTAGTGCAGAGTGGTAGTGCAGAGTGTTAGTGCAGAGTGCAGAGTGGTAGTGCAGTTTGAGAGTGCTGAGTGCAGATTGAGAGTGCAGAGTGGTAGTGCAGAGTGGTAGTGCAGAGTGCAGATTGAGAGTGCAGAGTGCAGAGTGGTAGTGCAGAGTGCAGAGTGGTAGTGCAGAGTGTTAGTGCAGAGTGGTAGTGCAGAGTGGAGATTGAGAGTGCAGAGTGCAGATTGGTAGTGCAGAGTGCAGAGTGGTAGTGCAGAGTGCAGAGTGATAGTGCAGCGTGCAGAGTGGTAGTGCAGAGTGCAGAGTGGTAGTGCAGAGTGCAGAGTGCAGATTGAGAGTGCGAGTGGTAGTGCAGAGTGGTAGTGCAGAGTGCAGATTGGTAGTGCAGAGTGGTAGTGCAGAGTGCAGATTGGTAGTGCAGAGTGGTAGTGCAGAGTGCAGATTGAGAGTGCAGAGTGCAGAGTGGGAGTGCAGAGTGGTAGTGCAGAGTGGTAGTGCAGAGTGCAGAGTGGTAGTGCAGAGTGCAGAGTGGTAGTGCAGAGTGGTAGTGCAGAGTGCAGAGTGGTAGTGTAGAGTGCAGAGTGGTAGTGCAGAGTGCAGAGTGGTAGTGCAGAGTGGTAGTGCAGAGTGGTAGTGCAGAGTGCAGAGTGCAGAGTGGTAGTTCAGAGTGCAGAGTGGTAGTGCAGAGTGCAGAGTGGTAGTGCAGAGCGCAGAGTGGTAGTGCAGAGTGGTAGTGCAGAGTGGTAGTGCAGAGTGCAGATTGAGAGTGCAGAGTGCAGATTGGTAGTGCAGAGTGCAGAGTGGTAGTGCAGAGTGGTAGTGCAGAGTGCAGATTGAGAGTGCAGAGTGCAGATTGGTAGTGCAGAGTGCAGAGTGGTAGTGCAGAGTGCAGAGTGGTAGTGCAGAGTGCAGAGTGGTAGTGCAGAGTGCAGAGTGGTAGTGCAGAGTGCAGATTGAGAGTGCAAGTGGTAGTGCAGAGTGGTAGTGCAGAGTGCAGATTGGTAGTGCAGAGTGGTAGTGCAGAGTGCAGATTAAGAGTGCAGAGTGCAGAGTGGTAGTGCAGAGTGGTAGTGCAGAGTGCAGAGTCGTAGTGCAGAGTACAGAGTGGTAGTGCAAAGTGCAGAGTGGTAGTGCAGAGTGCAGAGTGGTAGTGCAGAGTGCAGAGTGGTAGTGCAGAGTGCAGAGTGGTAGTGCAGAGTGCAGAGTGGTAGTGCAGAGTGCAGAGTGGTAGTGCAGAGTGCAGAGTGGTAGTGCAGAGTGGTAGTGCAGAGTGCAGAGTGGTAGTGCAGAGTGGTAGTGCAGAGTGGTAGTGCAGAGTGGTAGTGCAGAGTGGTAGTGCAGAGTGCAGAGTGGTAGTGCAGAGTGCAGAGTGGTAGTGCAGAGTGCAGAGTAGTAGTGCAGAGTGCAGAGTGGTAGTGCAGAGTGCAGAGTAGTAGTGCAGAGTGCAGAGTGGTAGTGCAGAGTGGTAGTGCAGAGTGCAGAGTGGTAGTGCAGAGTGCAGAGTGGTAGTGCAGAGTGCTGAGTGGTAGTGCAGAGTGCAGAGTGGTAGTGCAGAGTTCAGAGTGGTAGTGCAGAGTGGTAGTGCAGAGTGCAGCGTGGTAGTGCAGAGTGGTAGTGCAGAGTGCAGAGTGGTAGTGCAGAGTGGTAGTGCAGAGTGCAGAGTGGTAGTGCAGAGTGCAGAGTGGTAGTGCAGAGTGCAGAGTGGTAGTGCAAAGTGCAGAGTGGTAGTGCAGAGTGGTAGTGCAGAGTGCAGCGTGGTAGTGCAGAGTGCAGAGTGGTAGTGCAGAGTGCAGAGTGGTAGTGCAGAGTGCAGAGTGGTAGTGCAGAGTGCAGAGTGGTAGTGCAGAGTGGTAGTGCAGAGTGCAGAGTGGTAGTGCAGAGTAGTAGTGCAGAGTGCAGAGTGGTAGTGCAGAGTGGTAGTGCAGAGTGGTAGTGCAGAGTGCAGATTGAGAGTGCAGATTGAGAGTGCGAGTGGTAGTGCAGAGTGCAGATTGGTAGTGCAGAGTGCAGATTGGGAGTGCAGAGTAGTAGTGCAGAGTGGTAGTGCAGAGTGGTAGTGCAGAGTGCAGATTGAGAGTGCAGATTGAGAGTGCGAGTGGTAGTGCAGAGTGCAGAGTGGAAGTGCAGAGTCCAGAGTGGTAGTGCAGAGTGGTAGTGCAGAGTGCAGAGTGGTAGTGCAGAGTGGTAGTGTAGAGTGCAGATTGAGAGTGCAGATTGAGAGTGCGAGTGGTAGTGCAGAGTGCAGATTGGTAGTGCAGAGTGCAGATTGGTATTGCAGAGTGCAGAGTGGTAGTGCAGAGTGGTAGTGCAGAGTGGTAGTGCAGAGTGGTAGTGCAGAGTGCAGATTGAGAGTGCAGAGTGCAGATTGGTAGTGCAGAGTGCAGAGTGGTAGTGCAGAGTGCAGAGTGGTAGTGCAGAGTGGTAGTGCAGAGTGCAGAGTGATAGTACAGAGTGCAGAGTGGTAGTGCAGAGTGCAGAGTGGTAGTGCAGAGTGGTAGTGCAGAGTGCAGAGTGGTAGTGCAGAGTGGTAGTGCAGAGTGCAGAGTGGTAGTGCAGAGTGCGGAGTGGTAGTGCAGAGTGGTAGTGCAGAGTGTTAGTGCAGAGTGCAGAGTGGTAGTGCAGTTTGAGAGTGCTGAGTGCAGATTGAGAGTGCAGAGTGATAGTGCAGAGTGGTAGTGCAGAGTGCAGATTGAGAGTGCAGAGTGCAGAGTGGTAGTGCAGAGTGCAGAGTGGTAGTGCAGAGTGTTAGTGCAGAGTGGTAGTGCAGAGTGGAGATTGAGAGTGCAGAGTGCAGATTGGTAGTGCAGAGTGCAGAGTGGTAGTGCAGCGTGCAGAGTGGTAGTGCAGAGTGCAGAGTGGTAGTGCAGAGTGCAGAGTGCAGATTGAGAGTGCGAGTGGTAGTGCAGAGTGGTAGTGCAGAGTGCAGATTGGTAGTGCAGAGTGGTAGTGCAGAGTGCAGATTGGTAGTGCAGAGTGGTAGTGCAGAGTGCAGATTGAGAGTGCAGAGTGCAGAGTGGGAGTGCAGAGTGGTAGTGCAGAGTGGTAGTGCAGAGTGCAGAGTGGTAGTGCAGAGTGCAGAGTGGTAGTGCAGAGTGGTAGTGCAGAGTGCAGAGTGGTAGTGTAGAGTGCAGAGTGGTAGTGCAGAGTGCAGAGTGGTAGTGCAGAGTGGTAGTGCAGAGTGCAGAGTGCAGAGTGGTAGTTCAGAGTGCAGAGTGGTAGTGCAGAGTGCAGAGTGGTAGTGCAGAGTGCAGAGTGGTAGTGCAGAGTGCAGATTGAGAGTGCAGAGTGCAGATTGGTAGTGCAGAGTGCAGAGTGGTAGTGCAGAGTGGTAGTGCAGAGTGCAGATTGAGAGTGCAGAGTGCAGATTGGTAGTGCAGAGTGCAGAGTGGTAGTGCAGAGTGCAGAGTGGTAGTGCAGAGTGCAGAGTGGTAGTGCAGAGTGCAGAGTGGTAGTGCAGAGTGCAGATTGAGAGTGCAAGTGGTAGTGCAGAGTGGTAGTGCAGAGTGCAGATTGGTAGTGCAGAGTGGTAGTGCAGAGTGCAGATTGAGAGTGCAGAGTGCAGAGTGGTAGTGCAGAGTGGTAGTGCAGAGTGCAGAGTCGTAGTGCAGAGTACAGAGTGGTAGTGCAAAGTGCAGAGTGGTAGTGCAGAGTGCAGAGTGGTAGTGCAGAGTGCAGAGTGGTAGTGCAGAGTGCAGAGTGGTAGTGCAGAGTGCAGAGTGGTAGTGCAGAGTGCAGAGTGGTAGTGCAGAGTGGTAGTGCAGAGTGGTAGTGCAGAGTGTAGAGTGGTAGTGCAGAGTGGTAGTGCAGAGTGGTAGTGCAGAGTGGTAGTGCAGAGTGCAGAGTGGTAGTGCAGAGTGCAGAGTGGTAGTGCAGAGTGCAGAGTAGTAGTGCAGAGTGCAGAGTGGTAGTGCAGAGTGGTAGTGCAGAGTGCAGAGTGGTAGTGCAGAGTGCAGAGTGGTAGTGCAGAGTGCTGAGTGGTAGTGCAGAGTGCAGAGTGGTAGTGCAGAGTTCAGAGTGGTAGTGCAGAGTGGTAGTGCAGAGTGCAGCGTGGTAGTGCAGAGTGGTAGTGCAGAGTGCAGAGTGGTAGTGCAGAGTGGTAGTGCAGAGTGCAGAGTGGTAGTGCAGAGTGCAGAGTGGTAGTGCAGAGTGCAGAGTGGTAGTGCAAAGTGCAGAGTGGTAGTTCAGAGTGGTAGTGCAGAGTGCAGCGTGGTAGTGCAGAGTGGTAGTGCAGAGTGCAGAGTGGTAGTGCAGAGTGCAGAGTGGTAGTGCAGAGTGCAGAGTGGTAGTGCAGAGTGCAGAGTGGTAGTGCAGAGTGGTAGTGCAGAGTGCAGAGTGGTAGTGCAGAGTAGTAGTGCAGAGTGCAGAGTGGTAGTGCAGAGTGGTAGTGCAGAGTGGTAGTGCAGAGTGCAGATTGAGAGTGCAGATTGAGAGTGCGAGTGGTAGTGCAGAGTGCAGTTTGGTAGTGCAGAGTGCAGATTGGGAGTGCAGAGTGGTAGTGCAGAGTGGTAGTGCAGAGTGGTAGTGCAGAGTGCAGATTGAGAGTGCAGATTGAGAGTGCGAGTGGTAGTGCAGAGTGCAGAGTGGAAGTGCAGAGTCCAGAGTGGTAGTGCAGAGTGGTAGTGCAGAGTGCAGAGTGGTAGTGCAGAGTGGTAGTGTAGAGTGCAGATTGAGAGTGCAGATTGAGAGTGCGAGTGGTAGTGCAGAGTGCAGATTGGTAGTGCAGAGTGCAGATTGGTATTGCAGAGTGCAGAGTGGTAGTGCAGAGTGGTAGTGCAGAGTGGTAGTGCAGAGTGGTAGTGCAGAGTGCAGATTGAGAGTGCAGAGTGCAGATTGGTAGTGCAGAGTGCAGATTGGTAGTGCAGAGTGCAGTTTGGTAGTGCAGAGTGCATATTGGTAGTGCAGAGTGCAGATTGGTAGTGCAGAGTGCAGAGTGGTAGTGCAGAGTGGTAGTGCAGAGTGCAGAGTGGTAGTGCAGAGTGCAGAGTGGTAGTGCAGAGTGGTAGTGCAGAGTGGTAGTGCAGAGTGGTAGTGCAGAGTGGTAGCGCAGAGTGGTAGTGCAGAGTGGTAGTGCAGAGTGCAGAGTGGTAGTGCAGAGTGCAGAGTGCAGATTGAGAGTGCGAGTGGTAGTGCAGAGTGCAGAGTGGTAGTGCAGAGTGCAGAGTGGTAGTGCAGTTTGAGAGTGCAGAGTGCAGAGTGGTAGTGCAGAGTGGTAGTGCAGCGTGGTAGTGCAGAGTGCAGAGTGGTAGTGCAGAGTGCAGAGTGGTAGTGCAGAGTGGTAGTGCAGAGTGCAGAGTGGAAGTGCAGAGTCCAGAGTGGTAGTGCAGAGTGGTAGTGCAGAGTGCAGAGTGGTAGTGCAGAGTGGTAGTGCAGAGTGCAGAGTGGTAGTGCAGAGTGCAGAGTGGTAGTGCAGAGTGCAGAGTGGTAGTGCAGTTTGAGAGTGCAGAGTGCAGAGTGGTAGTGCAGAGTGCAGAGTGGTAGTGCAATTTGAGAGTGCAGAGTGCAGAGTGGTAGTGCAGAGTGCAGAGTGGTAGTGCAGAGTGGTAGTGCAGAGTGGTAGTGCAGAGTGCAGATTGAGAGTGCAGAGTGCAGATTGGTAGTGCAGAGTGCAGATTGGTAGTATAGAGCGCAGTTTGGTAGTGCAGAGTGCAGATTGGTAGTGCAGAGTGCAGATTGGTAGTGCAGAGTTCAGCTTGGTAGTGCAGAGTGGTATTGCAGAGTGCAGAGTGGTAGTGCAGAGTGCAGAGTGGTAGTGCAGAGTGCAGAGTGCAGATTGAGAGTGCGAGTGGTAGTGCAGAGTGCAGATTGTTAGTGCAGAGTGGTAGTGCAGAGTGCAGATTGAGAGTGCAGAGTGCAGAGTGGTAGTGCAGAGTGCAGAGTGGTAGTGCAGAGTGCAGAGTGGTAGTGCAGAGTGCAGAGTGGTAGTGCAGAGTGCAGAGTGGTAGTGCAGAGTGGTAGTGTAGAGTGCAGAGTGGTAGTGCAGAGAGCAGAGTGGTAGTGCAGAGTGGTAGTGCAGAGTGCAGATTGGTAGTGCAGAGTGCAGATTGGTAGTGCAGAGTGCAGATTGGTAGTGCAGAGTGCAGAGTGGTAGTGCAGAGTGCAGACTGAGAGTGCAGAGTGCAGATTGAGAGTGCAGAGTGGTAGTGCAGAGTGCAGAGTGGTAGTGCAGAGTGCAGAGTGGTAGTGCAGAGTGCAGAGTGGTAGTGCAGAGTGCAGAGTGGTAGTGCAGAGTGGTAGTGCAGAGTGCAGAGTGGTAGTGCAGAGTGGTAGTGCAGAGTGGTAGTGCAGAGTGGTAGTGCATAGTGCAGAGTGGTAGTGCAGAGTGGTAGTGCAGAGTGCAGATTGGTAGTGCAGAGTGCAGATTGGTAGTGCAGAGTGCAGATTGGTAGTGCAGAGTGCAGATTGGAAGTGCAGAGTGCAGATTGAGAGTGCAGAGTGCAGATTGGTAGTGCAGAGTGCAGATTGGTAGTGCAGAGAGCAGATTGGTAGTGCAGAGTGCAGATTGGTAGTGCAGAGTGCAGAGTGGTAGTGCAGACTGCAGAGTGGTAGTGCAGAGTTGTAGTGCAGAGTGGTAGTGCAGAGTGGTAGTGCAGAGTGCAGAGTGGTAGTGCAGAGTGCAGAGTGGTAGTGCAGAGTGGTAGTGCAGAGTGCAGATTGAGAGTGCAGAGTGCAGATTGAGGGTGCAGAGTGCAGGTTGAGAGTGCAGAGTGCAGATTGGTAGTGCAGAGTGCAGAGTGGTAGTGCAGAGTGCCTAAAACACATTTCCATTTACAATGCCATTATCTCTAACTCAAAACAAACCCGAGCCCTAATGCATTCCAAGGTTTTGCCTGCACAGCTCTTGCGCTGTGCTTGTGAAATCTATTATATTTAATATAAATCTTAAAAGGGGCTTACATCCCGCTCTAACTTTTCAATTCTCCATGTTCTTGCCACTTAATTTTACTCCATTTATATTGGTTGTAGCATGCTAGTTCCTGATGTTCTTTGTGTGGCACATGGCTGAAGAGCTCCTTTTCATCCGCTTTTCTCAATTTTTATTTTATTTATGAGCCAGCACGCAATCTGCACTTTGCCACCCTCCCACTCTCAGCTGTGTTTTTACTTTGAGACATGCATTTACATGGTGCCCTAGAGCCAGTCGATAGAGGCTTTTATTTTGTTTGTTATTTTTAAGGTGCAAAGTTGACCCAGAGGTATTGGAGCACTTTGCATGAGCACTGGTTTCATTACACACTGACACAGCATCCCATAGCCGGGGGGAGTGGCTTTTTTTACCTAAACGTATGGGAGCGTTTTGCGTGAGCACCAGTTAATTTACGCAAGGACACAGCATTACGGAGTCAGCAAGGTGTATTTATGACTGCAAAATCCTTTTGCGTTTTGAAATGATGTGATTACTATATTCCAAAATGCAGCATAAAGTTGTTCCATGTTGGGAAAGTAGAAGAGTGAAAATAGTACAACAGCTAGTGCATAATAACGACCAGAGATTCTGATTCAATCCCTCAGTTTTATACAAACAAGTGTAAGCAGTGATAGCTGGTGTTCAATACCAAAATCAGATTTGCAGTATGAATATACATGCTACCTTGTGCTCAAGCGCTAGTTGGCCTCTTCCAGAACTTTGAGATCACTGAGCTTGACCTAGCACTAGTAATCTGTCGAATATGTACCTGGAAGCTATAGCACCTCCCCATAAGATGGGTGCTGTACTATGCACTTCCTAATTCCTCCAAAGGTAGTTGGTGGCCATGAGGTGCTATAATGCAAATAACCCCTTTATCCCCTGCCAGCTTCGAGACAAAAAAATGTATTTCAGTGCTTTGGTCGGAATGCGAGGCACTGATCGTGAAACATAAGCCGACCTAAGGCTGCTGAAAGAAGTGATTTTGGCACCAGACCTTATAGTAACATTGCTCCCATTCTGGCTACCCATGGCCCAATTTCTTCCCTTTACCACTACATATTTGGGTCCATAATATTTGACAGTTAATTAGGTTTATACCCGGGTTTGACGTTTTTGTATTTTTTTGCTGAGCTGTCTCTTTAAGGTAATGGGAAAAAACGATTTCCTTAGCCAGTGCCATCTTTGGACTTTCTAATTCTCTCAGCACCACCCTGACTGGCAGCACAGACCCAAACTATGACACCCGTACCTTTAAAAAAGTGCTCTCAACTACAGCAATAACCGGCAGGATCCACAAAAGGGCCTTCAGACCCAGACTAAGTGCTTCCAAACCAGAACAAGTGGACTGCAAATTCCGGTCAAATTGTCATAAACCCAGCCGAGGGACCATAAACACAGGCGGAGGCTTTGGGTGCATATAGTACATCCTGAAACCTATACACAGGTGAGAAATGTGTAGATTTTCTCCAAATCATGATTTTCTTTATTAGAGGAGAACTGGCCAGGTTCAGAGTGAAACGCTCTGGAATCCTCTCTAGCCATAGAGCAGGGACAGTGTGACTTACAAAGGTTACCCGGGGCTTCCTCAGTCTCTTTGACAATCCAGTAGTGTGTCAAGCAGCAAAGGTGGTCTTAGAGGAGGGGGTGTGATTCTTGTTTTCCAGTACAACAAAACACATTAGTTAACATATCCAATAAGGGAGAATGTCCAATTTAAGACAATTTTATTTTCAGAGTTATATACATGACAACATAGATGTTAATGCCAATACTCCAAACCTACCACACTGCACCCAATTTTTTCCTCCTAGGTCAATCTGCAACCAAAATATTTCAATCATACACCAAATGTTGCCAAGGGAGCTGATAATTCAGGGCTGCTTCCACGACCTAACCCAGGCCATAAAGAGCTTGCTGTAGAAGTTGCTAAAGTGCTAGGAACAAGGTTCAGAGAGTAGAGCTTCATATGCAAAAGAAGTTACTGAGATATGTATGTACCCTGGCTGTAAGGTTGCTATCATACTTTAGGTCAGTCAGTGTATTAACATTTGTTTGAGTTATGGAGGTTTGTACCTCAGTGAGGATGTTTTTTGGGAATTCTATGCATGGTAGGAATTATATGTGCTTGTTAGGTTTCGCCTGCACAGCAGATTTGATTTCTTTAAGCTATGTAGCACAGCAGCGCGCGCTGCTGTATAACACATAAACAAAATTGATAAAGCCAATATGTTGTGCATAGGCAAAACCTACTGGCTTTGCCAATGCTTGTTCTTTTTACTGACTCTCGCCACTAGGTTCTTCATCACACTGTCCACTTAAAATAATGCCTCATCTACAACACTGAGCATTCTTGACTCACCATGGAGATTTCTATAAAGAATGTTAGAGGGAGAGGGGGTACTGTGCCAGTTACGATAGCAATTTATGGGCTTACATCCCACCACACTGTAGGCCTTTCTCCCCAACTCTAAACTGGGCAGCAGTTCTGCAACCCGTTCTAGAGGTATTTTGACTGGGAGAGGGGATGTAAGAGCAGGTTGTGCTAGTCAGACTGGATAAGGGTCCATCACAATTAAGATTCGAAAATAGGCAACTAATGCCGCCATCTATAAAGGTCTCACTAGGATCCTAAATATCAAGTGTGGTAAATACATATACCTGTCAAAAAATCTTTCAAAGTATATTTCTAACATGGAAATGATATCACTTTGGTTTATGTGGTTTGACTGTCAGATCAATTAAAAAAAACATTGCCTAATTTCCACTGTTGTAAGGTTTGCAACACATAAAACATATTACTCAGCACAATAAAACAAGATCTGGTGGAAAACAGAGGAATAAATGTTCACAAAAGTGCTAATGGCAGGGATTCTTTTAAACTTCTGCTTTAGGAGCCACTGCCACGTGAAAGCGAAGAGAAAGGGGAAGGAATACAGTGTTAAAATATAATTATGCGGTCAAAGACTTGTCTACTAAACTTGCGACAACCATGTGATCCTTTGCACAATCATAAAGCTCAGAACTGTGGCTATATTCTCATGTTCACAATAAAAATGTGTAAAGCTCTCTGTTGCACATATTTATTTCTTCAACATGAAAACATATAGGATACACTTTGCACAAAGAGGTTAAAAAAGAGGTTAAGATTGCTAAATTATAAGCTATATAAATTGTGGCGCCTGAAATATTGTTTATTTTCTGGTAAACATACACATACACTTGAAATACTATGTTGCCAGGCCAGTGGCTGATTGTAAACTTTACTAATGGCAATAAT
This sequence comes from Lissotriton vulgaris, assembly GCF_964263255.1. Taxonomy (NCBI): domain Eukaryota; kingdom Metazoa; phylum Chordata; class Amphibia; order Caudata; family Salamandridae; genus Lissotriton; species Lissotriton vulgaris. The sequence goes on along the minus strand of NC_141694.1, from coordinate 802,161,292 downwards.
ATAATGCAATGTAACATAGCAAAGCAGGACATATCATATGCAGTAAATGAGCAGCACTAACGTTAGTACCTTAAGAATTTTAGAATGCACAAACTATCAGCAAAAACCTGAAATGGAACTGTTTCTGAATCACTCCACCAAAATTACATGATTAAGAAAGTCTTGAATGAGAATGAAATCTTAACGGGAAAGTTCCACCCAACACCATTGTGAAGGATTTCCCTTCAACAGCGGCCACTTCCAACTCAATCACTCCCTCACAGGACCTCTGCAACAATTGCTCAAATCTTCAACAACCAAATCATCTCCATTTACACTCGCAAATGGACAGGTGGTAGTTCTTACCAAACACATTCCAATCTAAACCAATGAACCAAGCTAACCACACGGCCTGTCATCACCCCAGAAGAAACCAGTACCACCATCAATTCCGTCTACTCAGGGCAGGGCCCAATTGGATCCCTGGCCTCACCACTCATGCTCCTAAGGACTGCAGCCCATCAGCAGTATATGCTCAGACCCATTGTGAACCCCTTCACCTTCACTTTGTGACTTTCCTAGATGCTTTGAAAACCCCAACTGTCATCACATAGATGAAGAAAACCTCCATGAACCCTTCAGCGATGTCAGCTACAGACCAATTTCCCTTCTACCATTACCGGCCAAGGTCTTATAGAATAATATCAACAGATGCCTCATCGAAAACCACAAAAATCACCAACTCCTCAAAACCAATCAGTCTGGTTTCAGACCTAACCACAACATAGAAACTGCCCTCATTCCCATTATGGATGACTTCCACATGACTCTGGATGGAGGAGACACAGTGGCCCTCATCCTCCTGGACCTCTCTACAGCATTTGATATGGTCTCCCACCTCATCCTCATCCATCACCTACATGACATCAACATCGAAGGACATGCACTCCTCCTTCCTTACTGGAAGGACCCAGTCAGTCAGCCTGGAAACATACACATCCGACCTCATTTGCAGAGTCCCACAAGGACCCTCCATGAGCCTGATCATCTTCAACGCATGCATGATCCCTCTAACCAGCATCATCAGCTCTCACAACATTAACATCGTCTCCTGCGTCGAAGACACACAACTCATTCTCTCCCTCACAGGAAAGTACCCAGACCCAGATGAAGTTCAATGGCTATTCAAAGTTCAAAGACAAAAATTGTGATCTTTGGGAAGAGCACTTCACCGTGGGAGTCCAACTGTTGACCAACAGAGCTAGGGTTGATACTTTCTCCCACCACCCATGCCAAGAACTTCAGGATCATTATCAACAGCAAACTTGACATGACCACCCAAACCAACATTGTCACCACCTAATATTTATATACCCTGAAGTTGCTAAGGAAGATTTCCAAATGGCTCCCAGTCAGCACCCTGAAAACCACAAGCTAGATGATGGAAACACCCTCTATACCGGATCAACAAAAAGCTAACCAGCAAGATGGACACCATTCAGAATCCCTCTCAACATCCCACCCCAAACATACATTTCACCACACCTCCTCTGGCTCTCCATTTACAAACAAGCACAATTCCAACTGCTCACCCACACTTTCAAGTCACTGCCTACATGACACTGGAGCCAGCATGGCTCAACAATCTGCTTTCGTTAATCCTCCAGATGCCTCCACTTGTCCGGACTCCTACTTGCACACATTACACGCATACAGAAAACCAGATTCAGCAGTCGAGCTTTCTCCTACATTACTTCCAAAGTGTGGAATGACCTGTCGCCACACGTAAGAGCCTACTCCTCAATTCATGAATTCTGCAATAAGCTGAGGACCTGCCTTTCGAGTAGTCTCATTAGGCTCTAGGGTTGGCAAGACTCCTACCTGCTCAGATCCAGGATAACCTACCGGGTGATAGTGTGCTTTAAAAATCTACATAACATAACATAGTACAAGATAACAACATCATTTTAGGCATTGGACGACCCACCATACTAAACCACAGAATGATTCAATCACTTTATTTTTTCCAATGCAACATCTGTCAATTTCTTCCCACTTTAACAACTGTAAGCTAACAGGTGGCAACTAGTATATTTCATCCTTCTTCCTGATATCTGACATATGTGTGGAAAAGAAACATGCATTTAGGCGTTATTGCCTCCAAACTAGGTTAACAGTTTAACAGCTGTTATAGCCCTTCAGGCAAGGGCAAAAAGGCTAGCAGGACCCCCTCCTCCCTACTCAAAATAGGGAAGAGAGGGTCCTTTGTGGTTTCTTTAGCCTCTTCAAGAGCAGTAGGTTCAGACATGGTTGTCAAGGCTTCTATATTTGCTTACACTGAGTGAAAAGTCCTATCAGCCAATGAATTTTGTGTTTCCTAGGTGGAGCTCAACAGTTGTTTATGAAATGGCTGCTTTCAAACAGAAGGAGGGAGCGCCACAGGAGAATGTGGTCAGTATTTTCCTTCAGACATTCAGGTGAGCATCATCTGCTACTCCATCAGTGTTCCCAGGGCCAACAGCACCAAGGGACATTTGGAGGAGGCAATCAGAGAATGCTCCCTTTGCAGGCCTGAGTGTTAGATATATCAGGCAAAGGGATCCTTCTGATTGGCTGGCAAGTTGCAGATGTTCAACTCTGGGTGCTAAAACGTTGCTACTTTTATTTGTCACATTTGTTGACACACATTTAGCAGCATAACCACCTTTCTCTGGAGCTTGCATTGGATTGGTTGTCAACACAATTGATGACAGTGCTCCCCTGTGAGATATTAATGGTAGTTCACTGATGAAAATGGCTAGAGGGATCATGCATGCGTTGAAGAATATGGCATTCTCTACTTGATATAGAGCATCAACCTGTGGCCTGGAAATAGAGAGTGGTATTGTGTTAGTCGTGCCGACTATCTAAACTTCATATTTAGATCCCATTATGAAATATTCATTTTTCCATCATTGCATAATGGATATATTCCATACATTTTAAAATGCTATCCTGATATTCCCAGAGCTTTCAACAGCGGTGAATTTGAGTAGCATCTGTGTGCATCTGGGATTGCAGCTGGCATAACTCAATAAGCAGTAATAGAGGGCACATAAATACTTTTAAAGCTATGCTAACATTAGAGACATCTGGAAATGATTCCACACAGCACTAGTGCTTGGATACACCACAATCAATTGTGATGGTCTAGCTTTGGGTGCAGACAAATGTTTCTATGCGGATAAATGCTGTTCCAGAACAACATGCCCATTCTTGCTGTCTTTCCAGGAGTATGTGTACCAAATGTGTCATATCAGCAAAAAGCACCAGATGGATGAGAGCTGATGGGTGATTCTTATGCTGGGCTATAAGGGAGCCCTAGAGTGAAGTCTGTTAGTATGGTGTGAAAATGGTACCTGTCATGAACATACATGATTCAGGGTGGCACATGATTCAGGGTGTCAGACTTCCACGGATTTTCCAAGTTCCTAGCTGGGCCAGATGGCATACTATTTATATACCACAAACATACTGTGTGAAGACCCTGGTACTGAACACTTTTGCTGATGAAAAAGTAGGTCAGCAAAAACACATATGTAACACTGTTAAGCAATGGAAAGTGTGTCGAGATTTCTCTACTAATGGCCTGTACCCACGACAGAGGCAGTAGTAATGCCCTTTTTTACCCTCAAGATACACTCTACATTCCCATGATTTGTGATATTTGACTTATGTAAGCACTGGCAACTCATATGTAATGTGTATCATATTGTAAAGTATACGTACATGCAAAAAGCTCTATGGTGCCATATCAGTGACAGATTGTGTGCAGTAAAACTTACAATAACAAAATAATAACATCACATAGCAAAATATAACAAAACCTATATGGTCAAAAAGTTGAGCCCGATAAGTACCATAATAATTCCAGAACACATGGGATGGCGGAAGGAAAGGGAAATAGTTCGTTCTGTAGTCCTTAATCACTTCCCTGAAACTACAGGAACAATGAAGTCTTACACCAAAATAAAACTATAAGAGGAGTTACATCACCGTCATCATTGCACTAAAACAATATCTACCCAAAAGAGCAGAATAACACTTTTGTTTTGCAGTAGCTCAGGAATAAATGGCTAGTCCCACCATAACCACCATGCTAAGCCTGGAGTAGGTTGGCATACTGGTCACATTTCAAAAAAATACTCCAATTGCGTCGAGCGCAAGATTCTTTATGCACCTAAGGTTTCACAGGACGAAGGGGTAGCCTTTTGGTTATTCATTCGTGCGTCTCCCTTAGTTTCTCTTTCCAGCTGCATAGTCACCCCCCTTACATAAGAAGTGAGCAACTGAAGAGGAAACTTGTCTAAGTATTTTAAAACTGGACTCAGAGGTACCTAACTCCAGCAACAAACTTAGAGGCGTCTGCCAAAAAAGATCAATGAAGGTTAGTAAGACAACCCAGGGAACCTGAACATACAAGTTATTAACAGAGCAAATTGGACCTCAAGACTAGTACAAAGCAAGATCATTCAGATAACATCTTAAAAACAGTACAATTTGTTTTTTATGTGCAATGTGCAAGTAGAATGAGTCTCTTGATCATACACACAGTGTAATTCAAGTGTTTCGGAAGACTATGTCATTCCAGAAAAACCTGTGATTCAAGTCTCAGTTCAGCTAAAGAAGGGAGACTGCAATCAGGGTAAAACATTGAACTTGGAACTTAATAAAGGTCTCTGACTGTTTGTGTCTTAAAACCATGAGTAAAAAGGGGAGGTTGATTCTGAGTTCGGTAATAACTGCATATCTGCCAATTTCTGGAGGAAACTCTAAAGGAGTAGTAGAAACCATCAGCTGAATTTCTTCAGGGCCGGTCCAGATAAATAAAAGAATCCCTTACACAAATACTCAAACTAACCCTTCTCTGTTCATGTCTGCAGGCAATTTCTCTCTTTCCATCCATCCATTCTCTCTCCTCTCTCTCTCCTTCCTCTCTGATCACGTTCTCTCTACCTTCTACTTCCCTCCCACTGTGCCTGCTGCAATTAACCTCAGGGACCTCAGGGAACTTGACAGAGGTACCAGGAATGGGCAAGGGCTCCTAAAACCGGCCTCAAGGGCTTCTTCTCACAAAGGAAATGCCCAGTGGAATAAAAGGCCTGTCCAGACCAGCATTTCTTTCATGATAGAGATATTACTGCTGAGGGTATTCAGCGGTGGCTTCTCCTCCTTGTTTAGAGTTTCCTCTAGAAGTTGGAGAATTTCCTCTCACTGCAGGACTCTAAATCAGGCCTAAAATCAAGAGGAGGGATATGAAGAATGTAGGATTTGGTAGAAGATGAAGAAGGAACATATTTGTTACTGCTTGTGGGGAAAAGGAGGGGAATACAAGGATTGTGTTCTGATGAAAGCAGGATAGAAATGTGGGGAACCTTTGGGATCATGAGTGATTATCGGGATGGCTAGTGACGTGGGTATACATGTGATGGATTAAGGTAGTTAGTCACAGCTCAATGGCTCAGCAATAGGTATTATGAATGACTGGTATGCCTGCTTTATCAATAAAGGCAGCTCTGGGCTTCAGCTGGACACTCCGAAACGTTAACAAACGTCTGCACCACCACAAGCCTTCCCCTCGAATAATGCCTCTGTAGTCCAGGGCATAGTCTCCCGTGTAATCCCAAACAGACATATGAAACAAATTAGGTTTATGTCCCAAACAACAATGTAAGGCAATTTTGTTTAACACCTGTGTCATCTCTACAATTCATGACATGAGCACCTGGGTCCTCACGAGCTGGATAATCACCTCTCACTGTTGTTTGCGATATTAACCTAATTAGCTGCATATGTTATTTTTTACTACAAAATTAGACAGATAGGGTACATTTTTTTGACAACTCTATTTCACTCCTGTTCCCTTGGTCCTATTATTTTAGGGGGTTGAATGTTTTTAGCATAGTTTACCTTCGCCTAGAACCAGCCCTGTTCACAGGGACTAAGTTGGACAGGGACTGTGGATGTGGGACAGAGTGACAAGCATGGATTACAAGAACTAAAGGTCTTTCTGGGAAGTGGTTACGGTTTAACAAGTTGGATAATATGGATAAATATGTTTTACAGACTTCTCAGAAAAAGCTTTCATAAACGTTTTGTTATTTTTCTATCTTTTTTGTATGGAATTATATCAGGCACTTATTTAGAATGGGTAAAGCAACCAAAGAACACAGGTTTTATTTTTCCAGGGCCTGCATTCACACCTTGGTAAATGCAATTCTGTTGAGTAAGTAAGCTCTGAGAAAGCTTAGAGGCTGATGGTCAAATCATATTAATAAAACTAAAGTTAAGACATAATAAAACTTGTGTTAGGACACTTTAAAAAGTCAGATATTTATGTTCCATATCAAAGGTTAGAGCTACAAATTGAAAGGCAGGTTGAGGAAGCAAGGCTCTGTCTAGCTTTTCTATAGTAATGCTTTCATGCAATGGATCAGCTTAGGTGTGCGGATACAGGACTAGTTAATACTTTATAATGGGTGTTAAAGGGAAAATGGGCTATTCGGCCATCCGCCTAGGACAGGTTTATCTAGTACAGTCAACATGTTTGAACCTTCTGAAAAAGAAATTTGAAAGAACAGGGAAGAAAGACACAAGACTAAAGTAAGTCCTCTCCATACTCGGCGAGACCCGCCTCCAAGTGAGATCTACCCAGACACCGAACCCCAGATTTGACCCACAACGAGCCTTCGTACTCCACGGCTTTACTCGCCATTCTCTGTAAACCACCCATGCTTACCCAGACGTAACTGCTGACCCAAGTGCGCCCTGCGGTAAAACCCGATTAGGACCGGGTCGGAAGTATCACCGTTCCACCGACCCTGCTCCTCACGTTCGTTTTACAGCCCTGAAGAGTCACGGGTTAACTCCCTGCTTGACGAAACACGTGTCGGCTGGTTTCATGTTCTAAAATATATATATATCAAAAATAAAAAACGACACAAAAAGAACACATCCGTGGTACTTTTTCTTCAACATCTGTTGGTGATAACCCATATCACATTCAATCGTTGTGTGCATTGGCTTTCTGCTTACTTTTCTATAGTAATGCTTTCATGCAATGGATCAGCTTAGGTGTGCGGATACAGGACTAGTTAATACTTTATAATGGGTGTTAAAGGTAAAATGGGCTATTCGGCCATCCGCCTAGGACAGGTTTATCTAGTACAGTCAACATGTTTGAACCATCTGAAAAAGAAATTTGAAAGAACAGGGAAGAAAGACACAAGACTAAAGTAAGAAAACACATTTACTGCAGCTATGCTATACAATGCAGAGTATATTCAAACTTGCAAGGCTTTGCAAACCAACTTACAATTAGTATGACTGTGTGCACATCAGAACTCTTGACCACGCCCACCACACAATACTCTACAAGACAGACTCCTAAGACAAAACTCTGAACATACAGCCAACAGAGCTCAAGTAGGCATTTAATCAACAGCTAGGTAATTAATTTGCAGATGCTCCTCCTGGCTGCCAACCCCACACACAGATCTTCTAGGCAATAGGCATGCAGACCAAAAAGACGTGTAAAGGAGCAAGGACCTGATAAAGTCTGTGATGGGAACTTCTGAACCATTTAGAAAGTAATGTCCATAAATCCTCTGTAATTCATCAGACACTGCACTTAACTATCCCCCACTGCCAAACATGCATATATCACTGTACTTAAATCCCATTCGTTTTTTTGTTTCTTTCTCCTTTTCTCAATTACTATGTTTATTTCATGTTGTCCTCTCTACCAATTTATTGTAAAGCGCTCTGATATCCTTCGGGATCTTGTTCGCGCTATATAAAACTTTATAAATAAAATAAATAAATACATTTCTTCATTACAGAAAGAGCTGTGATACCTTTCCAATAGCAAATGATGCACTATAAATGACGAATCGCAACAAGAATTGGCTACGCCAGTATGTCTTGCCATTGGGACCTATTCACTTTGCCAATAGCTTAGCAATATGTCACTGTATATACAGTGGGTATTTTACGTAAATAAAAACTTTGGGGCTTATTTACAAGCCAATTGTGCCGCCAGTGCACCATTATTTTTGACGCACCGGCGGCACAGTGTGCCTGACCGTATTTTCAAGGCCATGTAAAGACACCCTCCGTGACTTTTCATGGCCTTGTAAATATGGCTCCATTTCATGTATTACTCCATGGGTGTGGCTGTGGGTGTTCCCACGCAACATCCATGGAACCTGACGCATTCCCAGATATACAAGGTTTTGTAAACCTGGGAATGCGTCAGATTCTTACGCCTCCCCATTACCTTTATTTCTCCTTGTTTTTCCTTTTTCTATGTGTGCTGCATTCTGCAGCATATGTAGAAAGAGAAAAACCCCTATCATTAATGTTTTTGTGCAGGAAGGTGTCCCTTCCTGCACAAAAACAATAACCCTTACAAAGCAGACACCCTTGCACCATGGTGCAAGGGTGCCTACATTGGCGCATGGCAGCCCATTGTGCACCAGCGGAAGGGAGAACGGGCAAGAATGTGCTGTACCCTGCATTCCTACCCTTTTCTTTTGATACACGGCAGTGCAGCAAGAAGGCCTGCTGCGCTTTCTTGCATTAAACTATTGTAAATGGATCCCTTTATATTTCTCATTTGTAAACTATCTTTTCTTTAGTGCAGTGTTGTATTGTAATTTTTCTGAGTAGTGGCAATGCCTAGATGTTTCAGCTCTGAAAGGCTGAGCTAATGGGTTTTACAATGCGTGTATAGTACATGTGAGATGAGTTGGATAGGTATCTGTATGAGATTTGGAAGGGTTTCATGATGGGGCCTGATTGAGAGCTCTGGAGGTGAGTTTGAATGCAGTGCCAGTCAGTATGCCACAATACTGTTCGGATTACATGCTCTTGCAATTCTTGGCCTCTCTCCAGGGCTCACAGAATGATGGTCACATATGTACCATTTTTAATGAGAAATTCTAATTATTTACCCCAAAATCATAGTTCTTACTCATTTTCATTCCACTTACATCATTGTGGTCCACAATAGGCTTTTGCCTAGACACTGCTAAAAATTATCTTGCGGCTGAGACCGAAAAATGTAGTCCCTGGAGTCAAATCGAAAACTTGAGGAGCAGAAAGAAGTGACCTCTTTTCTCGTCAGAGGCACTCACTCGGCAGAATCTCAGGGAGGGCAGGTTCACAGCTTGAGTAACACGTCAGACGAGGGAGTCAAGCGCTTCAGGAAAAGAAAGAGAAAGCAGAGGGCCTGACCTCCTCCACTGCGGCACCGCAGGGCGTGATTGTAGATCACTTGGCACCACTGCGCCCCTTTAGAAGGGACGCTGCAGTGTTGATCCAAACGTCGTGCAGATAACTTTGGGGCATATTATCAAGAAACAGCGTTAAAATTATTGCCGCTTTAGAGCAGAAAACTGCTGCTAAAACGGCGATAATGGGCTTGATAATAGGCTCTTGAGAATAACAATAGAAGCCCATGTTCTGGTGTCAACATGGGCTTCTATTGGAATTCTCAGGTGCATATTAACAAGCCCATTATCGCCACTTTAGCAGCAGTTTTCTGCCGCTAAAGCTGCGATAACTTTAACGCCCTGCTTGATAATATGCCCCTACATCCCTGGCAAATCAGATTCAAATATCCTCAGTTTCCCTGGGTGTCAAGTTGCACAGATCTCAGACAAAGTTTTTGAAAAGCTGGGGATTGAACTCAGGGTCTTGGGCATACTAAGTGCATTCTCTGCCGCCACGCTGCACACACTGTGCTAGATTCATTACTCTCAAAGAATATACTTAAAGTTAAAAAAATAATATTAATTATGAATTCCAAAGAATGTGAAAGAAAGATGTTCTTCTTTGGAAAGTCTATGTGTGTGCTGCACCTGGTTTGGGAATTGCCCACTGTTGGTCACAGGGTTGAAGCAAGATAAGAGAGAGAAAAAGGTGCAAAAGGAGAAACACAGGTGAGAGATAGAAACGTGGAGAGGGAGCAAAGCAGTAAGGAGGGTACAGGTCAGAATCACGAAACTGGGGGGTACAACAGAAGGGTGGCACAAATTAACATAGAGGGTGAGGTGGAAGCAACATGGAGGGCATGGGAAGGGAAGCAAACTAATTGGATGAGAGAGCAACGTGGAGCGAGGTGAGAGATGCACACGAGCGAGAAGGCAATCCAGGGCAAAAGCAAATGAGGGTAAGTGCAACATGGATAGGGTGGAGAAAAATCACACAGGTGAGGAGAGCAACATGGAGAATGGCAGAAGGGGAGAGAAGTACGCAAGGCAGACAGCTAGAAAATATGTGCACTTTGGTGGAGCATTTAGCTAAAAAGGAAAAAGTATCACTTGAAAAATGAGCAGGGGAAGGACACAGCTAAAGCATCCATGCTCCGGAGGAAGGGACAAGCATAAGAGGGTATGACCCGCACAAGCTAATGCATAAGAAGCTAGCAAATGAGAGTAACAAAAAAAGCCAACCAATGCTCAGCAGTGGGTGGGCTCTAAGCCCACTGGGAGCCAACATTATGTCTCGTACCATCCACCTCCCCATCCACCTCCGGCTAACCCAGGACCATCTCTCCTTCAGGAAGCAACTCAAGACCTGGCTCTTCGAGCAGTAACGTACACCCCCCCGGCCCCCCAGCGCCTTGAGACCCTTCCGGGTGAGTAGCGCGCTATACAAGTGTCATGATTGATTGATTACCAGACAGCACACGCGCTGTCTAGTAGGTGACACTTAACAAAATTGAAAAAGTAAGGTTGTGAAGTGTAATTGGGTCTCACCACCTCCGTTGCGCAGAGTGAAAGTAGATGAATTTAGGATGATTCAAAACAAAACACGACAGAACACAGAGATGCACAACAGTTGCCCTGCTTGATGGAGGGGAGCCAAAATGAATTAACCTTTTCCTCCACTCACCATATTTCAGTGTTATATTGGGGAGAAGAGAATGGGGCTTTCCCTCAACATATATGGCACATAGAGCTTACACATTTTCTTTTAACCTTACCACTGATTTTTAGTTGCATGTGTACAAGGGTTAATTATATTCCTCACTCAATCAACCAACCAATCAGGGGCTTATATAGCGTGGCTACTCACCCTTAAGGGTCTCCAGGCGCTACGAGGGGCTGCTGATCTCTTGTTTTTACTCTTTGGTGGTACTATTCATGAAAAATAGGTTGCTGTTTTTTTTTATCATGTTTGTTCATAACTCTGAATTCTGTTTGGAATAGAAACAAATGTTTTATTGGCTCTAATCAGTCCGGAGAGATGTGGGTGGGATGCAAGGTGAGGCAAACAAGATAGAAAAGGTGTTTTTGACACAGATTTCCAAGTTCTTTGTCCAAATCCATTGAGGCGCTTGAATGCCATTCCTGGTGGCGGAAATAGAAGGCCCCTGGGGTGAATACATGAAAATGTTGCTTTGTGCATGAATAGCTTAACACTGTATCATAGGAAAGCAATTCATTGTGGTGGAATGTAGGCCCGGCTCCCGGAAACTAACAAGTATGCTTGTTTGAGAAGATACAATTTTTGAAATATTTGTAGCTGTGATGAGCAGTGTGACTGCTCGTAAATGGGAACTGGGGAGCAGAGCCAAACAAAAGGAATGCCTGTCCACCAAATGAACTATTTGTCAAATTCAGTTCAAACACTGGGCTGGAGGGAAGAGGGCCCTTTGAATCTGGTACCGAGTTCTATGAAAGGAGGAGTGGTGTGAGGGACTGCAGTGTGCAACAGAGTCTAACATTAACCTCTTTTCTTTTTTTGTCAGAAAGTGACAGTAACATGGATATTGAATGTGCTGTCTTGAGTTTGTGTTATTACTGCACATGATGTTAAAACTAGGGGTGGGTGAGCCAGAGAAATAAAGGGAAGAGCGGAGCCACAGCTAAGGCAGTGTTCCGGCTTGGCACTAACAGGCACATGCATCAATGTAGGCTTTTACGATTCCTTAATTGCGATTATTGAGGAATCGCAATTAAGGAATTAAGAAATTGCAAAAGCCCATGCATGTAGGAACCGCTATAAAATTAGCAATTCCCAAACATTCCTTAATTGCGACTCGCAAATTGTGAGTCGCAACTAAGGAATCCTATTCATTCCTATGGGCCTAGGAGTCAATGGGAAATTGCATGTGCAATTTGCGAGTGCCAATAGGTACTTGCAAATTGCGCATGCAATTTCAAGGGGGCAAGGGTGTAAAAAGGACACCCTGTTGTACCCCTGAAATTGCTCTGTGCACACATGTTGCGTACACACATGCCCTAAGGGCATGTGTCTGTGTAACCCATAACTTTGAAAAATGCACTTTAATGCATTTTTCAAAGTTTTTACAAATTACCATCAAGTTCAACTTGATGGTAATTTCCACCCTCTAGTAGCAAAATCACTATTCTAAATTGGTTCTTGCATTGCCTTTAAGGAATCACAAACTGCGATTCCTTACATGCAATAAAAATTTGAGAAATCACAATTAATTACGAATTCTTAAATTGTGAGTGCCGTGAACCTTGATGCATCGCAAATGCACTTTTTGTGGGTGCAAACGGCCGATTTTTGCAAATCGCACTGTTTGCGCTCGCAAAAATGGTTGTTGCATGTGCCTGAATGAGCCTAAATGTAAGCCGAGCCAGCAAAAAACTAGTGGTGCACACAGCAAGGACCAACAATAGCAGCTTATTCTGGCCCTTTTGGGAATTGCTCTGCTTTTTCACCCCTTTGCCTCAAAACCACATGTGCACTCCCTCCTTTTCAGCACCAGAATGACCCGATGTCCATGTTTCTGGAGATTGCCCAAATGCCTACGGGGCATGTTTACAAGGGAATGGCGGAGCGTGGCATTAAGTACAAAATGATAACGCCACACTTCACCATTATGAAAATGCAGGGATGTGCCATATTTACAAAGATACAACACATCCCTGTGGTTTCCATTGCTCTGGAGCTAAATTAAGTTGCCTAGAGCCAATGCAAGCACCCTTGCACCATAGTACAAGGGTGTCTCTGTTGAGGAAATTATTGTTTATGTGCATGAAGGTGTCCCTTCCTGCATATAAACAATCACAAATTGCGATTTGAAACTGCTATGTGTGGTGCATTGTGCAGCACACATATAAGTTGCAAATCATCATTTTTATAGTAATTGTTCATCAAAGGACACCTTCCTGCACATACACAATAATTCATGGCGTTTTGCTGTTTCTATGTGTGCTGCACAATGCATCACACATTGAAACAGCACTTAGAAACAGCAAAAAAGAGGCTAGATCAATAATTTTGCCATGTTAAGACCAGGTTATCCCTGATCTTCATTTTGGTGCTGCCTCCTATTTATGCCACCCTTGTAAGTAGGGGGCAGCATCAAATTCAATGGATGTTGCATTTTCATGATAAGTATAGCATGAAACAGTGCCTTATTTACAAGGCAGCGTTAAGCCACATTCACTGGTTTCAATCCCAGCTAGACTGACTCTGCCTTTACACTTTCAAGGCCACTGAATGCACCAATAAGTGAGGTGAACATTTACAGTAGGTATCTCTATGGGTTAACACACCTGCCACAGAAGTCTGTGTTTCAGCTTCAGGACCCTGGTCACAATCTCTTCTGATCCCACTTAGCCTTTTATACTGCCAAGTTTGTAAGTGCCAAGGAGCATGGCAGCAGTCAAAGCAGGAATCAGCAAAGGTGTGAGACTTTGGGATGCCAAATGCCAGAATTAAAGATCATGTAATTTTTGGCCATCAGGGAGTGAGTGGGATCAGCTCGTTTTGGGCTCGACGTCCAAGAGGACCTAGAACCTGGCATCTGGCTTGAGCCAGGCAGCCACGGCCCGTGGAGGGAGTTTCGGTGGGGTGGAGAGGCGGAGCAGGGGAGGGGCAGGGTGGGGGGTGCTAAAAACTGGAGTATGAATAATTGAAGGTAAGTAAACAATGTAATTAATAAAACGAATTTCGTAGCGCGCCCTGCATCGCATTATTAATTACATTGTTTACTTACCTTCAATTATTCATACTCCAGTTTTTAGCACTCCCCACCCTGCCCCTCCCCCGCCCGCCTCTCCGCCCCACCGAAACTCCCTCCACGGGCCGTGGCTGGAGCCAGGCTCAAGCTTTCAAGGTCTCGCCCACCTCTAGTTAATATGTCTGAAAAATGTGGATGAATTTGTTTTCTGTGATGGGAATGATGGTGGTAGCATTGGAAACTTGGGTTTGATCGGCAGTGGCACTTGCAAGTGTATGTTGTTACAAAAAGGTGTCCTTTCACCCATAAGTCCTTTTAATCAAGCACAATGCTACCCCAAGTTATAGTAATATTAAAGTAATATTACACGTGAGCAAATAATACCAGTCAAGCTATGAGGAATGGACATTCCAGGGCCCGGTTTCCTTTAAAAGGCTAAAAAAAACACATACTCACAAATATTTTCCCAATGACGAAAAAAAATATTAAATATGCTGCCACTGAACAAAGGAAAGACCTTTCACATGCAAAATTAAGCACTTACAATTACATCTGAAAATATGTCTTATCTCACAAACCTTTCCCAGAGGTGCACCTGTAAATTTACAGCTTACCACGCATTCTTCTGTAAAGCGTTATGAATACTCGTAAGTCGAAAATTAACACACATTAGGGCATTATCAGAAACCCTTTAGGAAGGCCCTGATGCAAGCAGGATCTACTGGGCCCAACCATGGATACTGAGACATTTTTTAAGCCTGATGTCCTGGTGCCCAGCCTACTATGGGTCCTGAGCAACTGGGACCAGTACTCCTTCCACACTTGACTCTCAGTAGTAGCATGGATCTAGCAGTCTAAGGCTTCTCAGGTAAGAGGTACATGCAGCAGAGTGAACACAAGCACACAACTCAAAATATGTTCAAAAGCAGCAATAAATGATTGTCCAGTCAAACGCTTGCTTTTATGAAACAAGGGGTATTTATTTTCACCCACAAGTGAAATAAGGCATACACAAACACTACACACAGTCACCTGAAGTCATGGCTCTAGTGTTAGATAAGCAGGTCCCTGAGTCCCACTGCCCACTCACTACTGGCAGTGGTTATTCTGCTGTGATCATTCTAACCCACTCCTGCAGAGGATGCGCTACTGGAGTTCCCAGGAACACTTCTCTCTTAGACATTGTGGAGTTCTGCAGTGGCTTCTGATGGTATGTAGCACTTACAATTCTGCAGAGGCAGCCCTGGGAGTCTATGGCGCGTCTCCCAATTAGATGGTAAGTTCTTCTGATCCTTATCACAGGTGGCTTAGGTTCTGATCCTCAAACAGAACTCGGGTCATCACAGAGTCCTCTCTTCTCAACGACGGCTAAACCAGGTAACATTCCTTGTTCCTCATAGTGGCAACCTCTGGTATACAGGCTAATCAATCTTACTTTGCACCCAGGCAGCAGCCCGATTGGCATGGCAGTACATTCCTCTCCTCAGCAGGCCCATCTGGCATATGGTTTGACTAACTACACTACATACATGGGCTACGGCTCAGTCGCCACAGCAGTAATCTGCACTGCAGCCCCTTTGGCTTAAGGGGCCACTGACTTCCCTCTGCTTGTGGACTATGGCCTGATCAGCTCGGCAGCAATCTTCACGGAAGTCCTCTATGGCATAGGAGGTCGCCGAATTTATTCCGCACACAGGCTTTGACTTAATTGGCATGACAGTAATCTCCATGGAGGGCCCCTCTGGGCACACAGGGTCACTGACTTTACTTTGCACACCGCAGCTAACTTCAAGGTGGGCCCCTCCGGAATATGGGGTCGAAGACTGGGATCTGCACACAGGCGACAGCCCGAACGGTGCTGTAGCCATCTCTCCACACTTCACAACAGGGATCCACTCACCAGGCCTTGCTTCATCCAAGCTCTCGCCTCTTCCTCACAGGGCACACTGGTCTTGGCATGCAGGCAGGCACTGATGCTCCAGGCTCCTGTGAAAGGGGGTCTTGGATTTCCCTGAGCGATGTCCCTTACTTAGCTGGGAGACTGGCAGGCCCAGGTACCCACTTCCAACAGTCCTGGACACAGGCAGACATTTTGCAGATCTTCCCTAACTCACACAGCCCAACTGGCTCCTTCCAGAGATGTACCCAGGCCCCTTTCAAGTGACCTTTCCCTGAATCAAACAGCCCCCTGTGCAGTGTACGTTAAAGCCTGGCTCTTCTTACTTTAGTGCGTGTCCCACCTAGACCACAGGAATGCAGCAATCCACAAATCTGTCTGGGGGATTCCTTTACCTCCACATGCTCTTCCAGTGAGTCCTAGATCGCTCAAAGTGGAACCCTGGGCCCTGCATGTATTGTACCATTCACAGGCACTCATACACACACCACATGTGCGACACACAGCACTGATGCAGGCAGGCAAAGGCTAAGTTAAGGACACACCAGTGGGTCTTGGGAGTGAGCCTGTAGGCTTCCCTCCAGTCACTCAGGTAAAAAAGCCTATTCACTTCTACTGTTCACTACACGGTATGCCGCCACCACTGTCCTTGTGCTACTTGTAAAGGCAGTAGCCTTTCAACATCATGAGGGTAGTACTTAGGGTGCCCCTTGCAGTCCAGCAAGACAGAAATGCATGAGACAAGCTTATGTCTTGACACACATGAATGACTCGTGTTCGTCCATGACAACAAAATTCAGCACCAGGAATCCAGGCATCACATAATGTTACCTTTCAATGAGGTTGTACCAACCTCTGACAAATGTCCTTCAAATTATGGCTTCTAAGTCTCCTCGCTGCTTGAGAGGTTACCCTGCACAATAGGGAAGGAAGAAGAGTTGAAGCAGGCTGTATCATCCTTCCACAGGAATATCGATGAAAATCAACAAAGCTATAGCTTGCTTGTAAGATTAAACGTAAGTGAATTCTCAAGATCCAGTCTTCGTGACAACCCTCATGAAGACCACGAGACGGTTGTATAAGGACTCTCACCCACATAATCTATGTGGCATATATCATCATGGAGTACTTCATCCAAAATGAAAGTGCATCTGGATGGACGGGACCTACGAATGGGAGTTCTTGATAATGTAGATCTGAGGGATGTTCTGAAAATATGCTGTTAAAATTACTTAGTAGGCTACACCATGTAATGTACTTATTAATCAGTTTCCATGGTAAGACTACAAACATAGAAGTGACACAACAAGGTAATTATTATTCTAGTGTCCAAACATCTGTGGGTCTATATGTCATGTCTGTGTATTAATTGCCCTATAGGTTTACATCGCCTTCATCAGGACCAATGATCCCTAACAATTCACTTGCTTGTGAACTCAACTGTAGTTCATTTATGATTAAAGTTTGCATTCAAGCATGCTCACACTCATGCATTCATACGCTCCGAATTGAGTAAGCCAGGTTGTTTTCCCTGGTAGGGTTTCTTTTAAACCTCAAAAGTGGAAGAAATAGAGCTGCCCTTGTCCTTCTATTGTCGAAGGAAGCAGCCGGATGAGCGTACGTATCTCATAAATGAGATCTTTGTTGATTCCATCGATACTTTTGAGGTTACACACTACAGGCAGTTTTGATGTTCTCCATACTACTTCTGAATAGATATCGGTATGTATGGTTAAAGTCACAAGAATGTTTTTCTATGATTTATGAATGTATTTATATATTCTTGAATAATTTTATAGATTGCAGACCAGGCTCCTAAGAGTGTGAAAGTGTTGACCATGAGAAACATAAGTATACCTGTTTTATGAAAGTGAGGAAAATAGCTCTGATGTAGAGTTGCTTATCTAGGTAGTTAAGTTGTTAATACAATTAATAAAAATAGATTTTATTAAACCACAACAGAGAATTGTATTGCAAATTCCATCATCACAATTACCAAACATTTTGAATAGTCTAGAAGGGGCAAATGCATTGAGTTGATGCACTGTATAGAGACAGGCTTACTATGGAATATCTAGATACAGGGCAGTGCTTGAAAAGCCTGGGAGTGTTTTTCTTTACAGTTAGATTACTTAAAAATCTGAACCAGAGGAGCTCCTGTGGGGACTAGAAGGATGTGATGCTTTAGTGTCAAAGCAGCCACAAAGACACACATACACTTTTCACTTTTTTACAACGTTACCAAACAAATGTGAATCGAACTGTATTATTACGTGACAGAAATTGGGCTGAAGCAGAACTGCTCAATGATTCCCAAAACTATGTGACACAAATATTTCAAATTGTGATTTGCTAACATGAAACGCTTTTGTTTTTGATTCCTGGGACTGTTTTCGTGCCTGATTGACCCTGTGTAATGCATGGTTTTTGGGACAGAGACAAACGTATGGAAATCACCAAAAGCTGTTCAAACGTGGAGTCCATACAACATTCTAGTACAATCTGGGGTATAATCAGGGATCCTGGAAGTACGCGGCAGTAGAGGGCCAAATTATGTGACAAGGTTAAGTAAATTATGCAGCAAGAAAAGGCTAATTATACGGCACAATTCGCATTTTGCAGTAGTATTACTTCATCATTTCGTCATTAGGTCTCGCCTACGCAGAGCGCAAGCGCTGCTTAGGGACCTCTTGGAATCGCTCTGTACTTTGTTGGAAACTCATGCATGTTGTGAACTGTTTCCAATGAGTACTCGTGCATGCAGAGCGTTTGCCTTGCGGGAGCGAGCAGCGTCGCCAACTGTTTGCAATTATCATCACCCTCGCTCCCGCAAGGCAAATGCTCTGCATGCACAAGTATTCTTTAACTTTCACGGCCGCGGGCCGCACTTGTCTCTCAACCCTTGTTTGGCTTTCTCGCATATGTCCGGTCTCTCTTTCATGCAACCTCGTCAACCTCTTTTTTCCCACTACCCTGTCATGTCCCACGTTTGACTTGTATTAGGGAGGCTCCTCCTACGCACTTCCCTTCTAGTCTTCCACGTCCATGTGGAGCCGCTGAGGCAGCGCGAGCAGCGGGACAGCCAACTATGCCGGGACTTGTTCAATCATGGCACGGACCACAGTGTGCACTCCCACGGTGGACCGTGCCTTCCATTAATCTGCGACCTTCCGGAGCCCGGGATCAAACTGCCCTCGTGCCCCCCGAAATCGGTGCAGTACATGTACCCGTGCACCCAAGGGCGCTGACACCTCAACAATCTCCCGAAGCTTGGATATCCTTGCATCTCACGCAAGTCCACGCCACATGGACTCCACACATCCCAGCCTTCATTTCTATATCGCCTTGTATTAAACATACACCAATGCACCCAACAATCAATCCCCCGTACTACAAAAATCTTGCATCCTAACTACACACAATGCACCAGAAACATCCACAGCCATGTACCCTTGTGATCCTGCACACCAACTAACTCCAGTAACAATATACCTCTGTGTTCCATGTACCCCTGCACCTCATCTAACCCGATGTCCCAGATAGCTTTGCATTCCATGTTCCCTGTACTGGATCTATCCCTGGCACCCCAACTTCCTCCTGCACCCTGATATCCAAATATGTAGGTGTTCCCTACGATGTATATGCCCTTGAAATCCCCCAACTCCACTCCAATACCCCCAAAACCATGCAACAACCCCAGTAACCGTGGTACCCCTTCATGTGCTCCATTTTTTTCTATATCTCCTGAAATTCCTCCTGCACGTCTTGTAGCCTCATACCGCCGATGTAACTCTTCGATTTCATGCTACACTCAATATATCTATGCCCAGGCCAAGAGTGTTCCCTGCACCCCAATACTTGAGATTTTCCGGAAGCCCCTTCACCCAACCTCCCCTTGAGACCACAGCATCCCCTGTAACCGCGCTTCTTAAACTGCTGATCCTCGTCACTTCATATATTCATGCTCAGATGTCCCCATAGCCCTGTGTATCCTCGATGACCCAATGAATCACTGCATCAGTCAAAGGGCATGTACTGTCCTCGCACCCTGTGCACCCTGCATTCACTCTACTCCGGATGCATCCCTATGGTCCCAAAAACCCTACACCTGCATCGTCGTATCACTAGGACCCATGCACTCCCATAACTCTGCAGTTAACCCATGCTAGCTAGCACAGCTGCAAGTTGTGGGCCGGTCCCATGAATCACCAGCATTCCCAGTATCCTCAGTGGCCATACCCCTGTCCCCCGGCAGCCATGCACCCTCTATTACCCACAGTGCACTGTACACCCTAGACAGTTCTGTACCCTGGTATTAGGCGCCCCTGTGTACCATATGTGCACGCAGTGCATCATTTATCACTATTCATTCGTACCTCCCCCACCCCCGTTCTATTCTATTCTATGTGCAAGTCGCACCGATGTGGCCATTTGATTTCTATCCAACCATCTACCCCTTCTAGCCTGCTAGTAACTTGGAATTTTTAACCCCCTCCCGTCCCATCCATATCAGAAGTGCATTTACCGGTAGCAATTATTCTCTACCGAATTACATGTATGCGCCGTACAGTCAACCGCACCACTTCACAGGTATCCTGTAATGCACGCGGTGCCCTTTACCATGTATCTAACAGATTCCCAGCCAGAGCCTTAATGGGGCTTGGAGAGCTGGGAATATACCAGAGCACTGACTTTGGCAGCCTAAAAAACACTAGAACTCTGAGAGCATAGGCCAGGCTACCATGAACATTGAAAGCGCTGTCCCTGCAACCATAGTGGGCTTTTCCTTTGATACCCGAAGTTTTTGCCCTCACTCAAGCTCTGATTACTTACAGAAATGAGAAGGGTCTGTTAAGTTGTAATTTTGCCGGTGAAATGGGGCAGCATACTGAATGAACATTCACTCTTCTCAGAATAGCGAATTTTGTCAAACTTTCCTGTACTCTTTTCTGGATGAAAGGTTAACCTTCAAGCAAAATCCTTATCTTTTAGTGGGCAAAGTCTCCCTCTAAAAGTAGGCACTGATGTATTTTTCTCCTGCAAAATGTATTTTTAAAGGGTTTGTTTACTTGTTTTTTTTAACCATAATTTTGCAAATAAAGTTTATGAAATATGTGGAATTTAAAAAAATAAAACTTTATACATTTTAGGCAAGCAATGTTCTACACCAGTATAGCTGTTTGACATAAAAAAGCCTTAAGGAGAATAGTAAGTCTCTCATTCTATGACATGCGCAATATCAGTTAGTAGTTGCACTCCAGTTTACTATCGATATTGCCTGGTGGATTATTTCCGGGTGAGCAATTAATGCACCATTCTGAGTTTCGGACTTGGGGTTAACGAGCTACCAACCCGTGATTTCCCTCAATTTGATGTCTGAAAATGTGAATTTGTGCAGTTTGCCCACACAATTCGCACTTTATTTTACCTAGAGAAAATCTTGAAGGCAAAGACATGCAGAATTAACTCCTAAATTGACACTGATTCGAGGTCAAACTGCTGCATGATATCTACACAGTTTCTGGAATGAGGGTCTAACCGCGTTTTTGGAAAGTATGCCTTTTGCAGGGGCGGCTGGTGACATTTGAAAGTGGTGAAGCGTAAAAGTTTGGGATAAGTGCTCGGTGGCGGACAAGCGGAGCAAGCGAGCCCGTCCATTATATGAGGGGATTCGGGAAGTTCCAGGAGCTAATTTGTAAAAAAGTGGGAGCAAATGGTGCATTCTCAAGCATATTTGAGAAAGCAATGTATGCATCCTCTCCTGCCACTTTTGTGCAGCCATGCATGCACCTGCTGACCTGAAAAGAGTGAAACTCAGTCCAAAAAATCATGCACATCCCCTTAGCTGAGGGGGTTGATCGAAGGTTGCAGTGATCAGTGAGTTAGATGTTCGAATCACTGCAAGGCTGACTCAGTCTTCCCAGAGTCAATTTGACATTAACCATTTTTGCTGCTTCATACCTACAGACAAGCTAACTTGTGTCTGGAATTTTAATCTCAGAAACACAAACTGACAAATCATTGTCTTTGCACTATAGCGGCACAAATGTATTGTTCTAACTATGTATTCAGACTTAAGGGGCTATTGGGTGTAACAAATGCACTTTGTGGACATGCCCGACCTTATATCTCCTGCCACACAGATAAGTAAAAAAACACTTGCATTTCACACCCATCACAGAACACCATATTAATCTGATAATGATATATAGCGATTGCAAGTTTTGTCCATATAAATTATATTCATTGCCAAATATTTAGGCAACCGATATCCATACAAAATGCAAAATTAACTTTTCTATGTGTGTGCTGTCATATCATGAGTGCAAGTGAACTAAGAAGAGGGATGCCAGCACGCTGCCATCTTGTCCTGAGGCACAAACAAGGTGAAAGGAAGCATGCAAGGAGTTGTGACTGTAAACAGTTCAGAAGCCAGGGAAGGGGTGTGGAGATCCGAGGGGCACAGGGCTTTGCTCTCAGCGGGTTCATCGTACCGACTTCAGTTATATTTCAGCTTCAGAACCACATTATATATTGCAGCTGCAGGTCCTATGAAAGTGCATCATAAAATAAGAGCTTTTACAATGCAAAGCGGAGAAGCCTTATATATGAATGCTGCCTTGGCCACCACCTCCCCTACACATGACCCGTGTATAGTGTCAACCCCTACTCGTGGTTAGCTCTTCTACTCACCCTCTACATCGGCACACTCCACTCCTCTTTATATTGCCCCTGCTTCACCCTTCTCTTTCCTTTCTCAGCATAGTCTTGGAGGTCTACATATTCTCATTCAGAACTCCCTTTCATTGTATATGTCTGAAATGGCGAATGCAAGAACAAGTAAAAAATTTGAGATATAAATCGAACTGAATCACTGGCATTACCTTACCGCTTTACACTCTTCAGTATTCGACCAGTTCGGCTTTTGTCTCTCCTTTTTCTACCGGATCTCTGACCTAGAGGGTCCTGGCTCCCTTAAAGCCCTGCCCTTGTTGCTTTAGGATTAACATCTTCGCCATCAAATCTTCAGATTGGGGTTCTCAGGAGAGTAAAGTGATGAGGCCCGGGTACTCGTGTTTCGAGGGCGTGCGGTGTGATTCTGGCTGAAAGCCTTCCTGTCCTGCTGACCTCTGTTCCTTTCCACTTGGTAGAAAAGTCATTAGAGAACCAAGCTGTGCTTCTGCTTCTATGAACTACTGTTGTATAGAATTAGTCCACACTCCCTTTGACGTGAACTAGGACCACAATTCCCAGAATACTTTAGTTATTTATTGTAGGCCCGATCATTGGATGCTGTGATGGCAGTCATCTGCCTATTAAGTGCGATAGAAAACGAGCAATGTCTCTTTCTGCAGCCTCTCCTGCACATTTCCCGACTTTACCCCTCTTATCCTATATCCTCTTATCCTATAGGCTTGCCTTTGTATACATTCTCTGCCTGTTCCACGGCGTGCATGGCAGGCTCTGCACTTTGCTCTGAAAGTGAGCTTAGGCTGCTCCCTCTGGCTCAGGCGTCTGTGGGGAGGCCCTGGGGTGCCAAGGGCCGGCCCAGTGAGCCAACTGGTTTGCACTTTTCTTCCCGCTCAA
Organism: Lissotriton vulgaris; assembly: GCF_964263255.1. NCBI lineage: Eukaryota > Metazoa > Chordata > Amphibia > Caudata > Salamandridae > Lissotriton > Lissotriton vulgaris. Next base: position 802,137,842 of record NC_141694.1, on the reverse strand, counting down.
TCAAAGCCGGGCATCCCCTACCTCACCTCCACCTCCCCAGACTGTTCCTCATTCTCCATCTCGTCCACCGTATCCTTGTCGTCATCCCACAAGGGCCCGCGCATGCTTCGGGCACAGTCGAGAAGTCTCCCCTGTGGTTCCGTGATTCCGAATTGGGTTCGATAGTGCTGAAACCCGATTTATAAAGATCGTCGGAAATGGACGATTTTGGTGTCAGCAGACCGCAAATGACGAGTCTAACGTGTCTGAGTGTTTTTGTATGAATCAATATAGGAGAACACTCTGCATTTGAGGATTTAGTTTGAACCCTCGGGTTCCATTTTGTAATGTGGCAGCCATCTTGTATGGTTGCCCTAACATAGGCCCTATGATCGTGGCCGAACGGGTCCTTGACACGTACGCCTTAGCTGACTCCTGGTTGACCTGTCCGAACTGACTCCTCGCCTGGGGCGAATCCTGCTGAGCCAGTTCCTTGGTTAGCAGCTGCACTGATAAAGATCAAAGAACAGGACGTGGTCCGATTTTATGGCCCACCGTTCCCACTCCTCTATCTCCTTTCCGTCTGTTTCTGCCTTTCCTTTACGACATGTTCATCGATCTGGGTTGAAGGTTTTATGATGGGTTTGTCCGGCCTGATCGAACAGGAAACTAGCATATGTGCGATCGTTTTGGTGGGCTGGACAACGGAAAGTGGGATTAACTTTGACTGTCGTGATTCGCTACTTTTTGAAATGCTACTTGCTCATTGGTTCGCTTTGCATGCACCGAATGTAAATTGTGATGTTGCCAGAAGCGTAATTTTCGGCATAAAAGACAGAGTTTTGTTCATTGAGATGGTGCAGTCTCTTTCGAACTACCCGTGCGTACTTCGTAGACCTCTGTCCCTGGTTGCAACCAATAAACTTTGGTCTTTGACGTCATCGAGAAGTATCCAGTGTCTCTGTTTGCCAAGACAGGGGAATCCGGGGTCTTTGGGTGTTGCCCTGACACCGCTGGGTTATTGTAATAGTATCGGTTCCGAGAAAACCCAGTACCTCATTTGGCGCCCAACGTTGGGCGACTTCAGCGGTACCGGTCCAAGCCAGAGGTTCGTGAGGAGCGTCGTGAGAAAATTCCAGAGGTTGGCCAGCCACTTCAGCGACCCCTGTATGTCGACGTGGTTCCGAAGGTCTTTGCTGCGAGGCTTCTCGCGTCCCAACGGCTACGAAGGACTGCTGCCCTGACTGTCGCCCTGTTTTGGAGCCTTAGACGTTTGTAGAGCGAGACGATTGACGGGTCTTCTGGTGACGCCATCGACAACTCAGTTAAGTATAAAGGGAGCGTCTCCTAGTCCTTAGTTTGGTTTGTATCCTTTAGTGGATAGCTTTGATTTGGTACCTGCAGGCCCCAAAGCCAAGGGATTCGTGTATTCACGAGCTTATCGATTTTAGATTACCCTTGTTGTTTGAAGCTAGACTAGTGAGCAAGATGCCTGGTTTTAGCAGTCTTAGGAATTTGTTCAGTTGTGGTACGTCAAGGGATTCCCGGTTAGAGGATTCGTGTCCGGTTCCTCCGATCGGAACTCCTACATACCAGCTGTATGTGAAGCATGGAGTAGGTCCTATTAGCTATAATGAGATTTGGGTAAAATACACAAAGAATGACGGTGTCCTACAGTGGCCCCGTTATGGTAGTTTTGAGACAGAAGTTTTAGATAACCTTGAAGTGAAGTTGTTCAAGAAGAAAGCCCGGCCGGCAATGTTTGACTCTTTTCTCATATGGCGCAAGGAAGCCAAACAGAAAGAAATTAAGTTAGCGAAGAAGAATAGAAAGGGTATGTCAATGGTGCAAGCCGCCGTTGCATACAGAGATAATGAAGAAGAGAAAGACAGTGAGCAGATGCTTAGAGTGAGGAAGTTAGCGGTAGACAGATGCTACCCAGTCTTGCCAGCTAAAGAGCAGAAAGACGAAAAGGATCTTGTGAAAGACCCTTTGATGTCGCATTTGCTAAATTCACCACCACCTTATGTGCAGAATGCTACGGCACCACCACAACAGGTTGTGGCCGTGCAAGCTCCTTTTGTTCTGCCTCCTGTTATTCCTCCACAGCCTGCTCCTCCATTGGATGTTGTTCCTAATGCGCAGCCTTCTCAAGGGTTGCCCACTTTGCCTCCTTCTACTACTGCTGTCTCTATGCCTGTTCCGACTATGGATCCTACTACTACTGTTTCATCTCCTCTTGTCCTTCCAACTGTTCCTTCTCCTAGACAGCGGATGACCGCTGCCTTTTCTAATTTCCTAACTCCTATTTTGGGACAAATGGGTATGTCTCCTGTGAGTGAGCGTAGACAATCGGGTAGTCAATTGCCCGATACAGATGAGCGAGTGGTTTTGGATCATATGGCACGTAGATGGGTGACGTATAAGTCCCAGTATGATCTAGAAGGTATTATGGATGTTTTCCGACAATGGGAAGCACCAAAGCAGCGTTATGTTTTTGAGCTTATGTGTGCATTCCTACATGAACAGTGGATGTACAAATTGGGTAGGGTTCCTGTAGAATTGTCTCGGTTGCGTTCGGAGTTTGCCAAAGGAACAATTGTGAGTCTACCCGATGTTGAGAAAGCGGTATCTTCGTTACTGTTGCTTCGTAGCGAAGTTCCTACTGAACGGCTGTTTGAGCCAGATTCGTCAGTTAGGAGACAAGCGCGTCAATATCCGATGCGAGAGGTTCCTCCAGTATGGAGACCTGCTGATCCTAATGCTCAGCCACCGGTTTTAGCACACTTTCAGCGTGTGTGGGTTCATGTACCATGGAAGCGTGCAGAAGTGTTAGCGCTTAAGCAGACTTTACCAGATCCGCGGAAGAATCCGGCAGGATATTATAAAGAACTTGCGCAAACTGTGAGTTCGTGCGTCATGAATTTGGCGGACATAGATATGCTTTTTGGGAATGTTGTTCCACAGCCCATCTGGAATGTCATTCGACATACAGATCATGATAATGAATTGGGCGATTCGTGGGTGAATCTTGTTCCAGCGAATGACAGACAAGTTGGAGGTGCTAAGCCTGAAGATGTTATCACTGAACTTCCTGGTAGGATTATCACTTTCATGAAGACTTTAATGCCTGAAGTCCGTGTTAATTGGGACAAATTGTCAGCCTGTAAGCAGAAGAAAGAAGAGTCTGTTTCAGACTTTTTCTCGCGTTTTGAGGAAAGTTTTGTTGATCATACTGGTCAGGATATGGCTACTGAAGGTGGCCAGAGACTGTTCGTTGATAAATTTGTGCACAATCTTCTTCCTGAGCTGTGTACTAAGTTGAAAGATTCCGAGAGTGCTTGGCCTGTTTCTACTTCGGCGCAGATTCTTGCTACGGCTCAGTACTACGAGAATAGGCGTAAGGATGAGTTAGAGAGAGCGGATAAGAAGACTAAGGAATTGAAGACTAAAGTTCTTCTACAACAAGCTTATCCACCTCGTGTTAATAATCAGCGTGATTATCAGCAGCCTCAACAGTATTCGAGGAACTCGCAAAGAGACGAGACTCCTCAACAACAGCGTATTCCCTATGGGCCTAATCAGTGTGCGTATTGTAGAGAAGAGGGTCATTATAAGAATAGTTGTCCCGTTCTGTTGCAACGTGCAAGTAGTGCTCCTGGTGTTAGAGGTAGAGGTGCTCAACAAGCGCCTAGAGGTAGAGGTCGCGGACAGAACGCGCGCCCTTTGCCTCCTCAGAATTCGATGAATAGCTTTGATCAACAGCAGAATTCTTCTGGTAGGTCTACACAGTACTACATAGATGATTATTATGTTGAAGGCGATGGAGAGCAAGGTAATGATTGTTAGGACAGCCATGGACAAAGATAGAGAGTTGTTTTAGTTCCGGTAGATCAGAGTGGACCTTATGTGGAAGTGATTGCATCAGGTGTGTCAGAGCCTTTTCTGCTAGACACTGGTGCTACGAAGAGTTCTATTATGCATTTGAAACTCCCTGGCGCACCTTTGTCTGGCTTAAATAATGTTTCTATAGGTTTTTCTGGCGCCCCCGTTATGAATCCGATTTCCGTTCCATTGCCTCTTTCTGTTGGTCCTCGTAGGCTTGAAGCACCCCTTCTTTTGACTACAGGTTGTAATGAGAACTTATTAGGCCTTGACTTGTTGAAGAGATTGTATGCGACTTTGTACTGTTCTCCGTCAGGAGTACATCTTACGTTGGGTGAGAATGTGATTTCTCCGATATATGTGTCGAAAGATTGTCTGCCACCTGAATTGTCTTCGCTACCAGATTCATTATGGGCTACGGGTCCAAATGATGTGGGCCTGTTAGACATTCCTCCATATGTTGTGACGTTGAAGATGAATGCTCAGTTACCACGCATTCCGCAATATCGTATTTCAAGTGATGGCGAACGAGCGCTTTTAGCGATTATTTATGATCTGATTGATAAAGACGTTATTGAAGAGACTCGAGGTAATGTGTGCAATAGTCCGGTTTTGCCTGTTCTAAAGAGAACTGATTCTTCACAGCCTCCTGTATATAGGTTTGTTATCGATCTCCGTGAAGTGAACAAGATTGTTGTTCCGCAATTCCCTGTTGTACCCGACATTACTGCTTTACTGACATTGATTCCAGCTTCTGCTACCTGGTTTTCGGTGATTGACTTGAAGAATGCTTTCTTCAGCATCCCGATTGCCATAGAGAGTAGAGATATCTATGGATTCTCTTTAGGAGGACGAAGTTTCTGCTTTAAGCGCGCTCCTCAAGGTTATTGCGAGAGTCCATCGATTTACAGTCAAGCTCTGAAGACGCAACTTGACTTGTTGGCCTTACCTGACGGTGCGGCCCTTATCCAGTATGTTGACGATTTGTTGGTCGCTGCCGATACTGAGGATATATGTAAGGATGCCACTGTGTCCTTGTTGTCTCATTTATCTGATTGCCATCACAAAGTTTCTCTTTCCAAATTACAATTCTGTCGCCAAGAAGTTACCTACTTAGGTCACCTCTTATCGAAGGAGGGAAGGAAACTGACCCCAGAAAGAATCCAGACTATTGCGAGAATGAGTGTCCCTACGACACAGAGGGAAGTACGTGCGTTTTTGGGTATTACGTCGTACTGCAGACAGTGGATCCCACATTTTTCCCTTCTAGCGAAACCTTTGATAGCTCTTACGGTTAAGGATACTCCAAATCCTATTCCTTGGACTGACGAATGTCAAAAGAGTTTTTCTGAACTACGTAATGCGTTGTGTTCGGCTCCTGTGTTGGGTACTCCCGACTACAGCAAGCCTTTCACATTGTATGTCCATGAAAGAGAGGGATGTGCATTGTCGGTTTTGACCCAACAATTTGGCGGGAAGCAACGCCCATGTGCGTACTTTTCGTCAGCTTTAGATCCTGTGGCTAGAGCGTTGCCAAGTTGCCTGCGAGCAACTGCAGCAGCGGCTGTTTCGATTCGACAATCTGCTGGTTTAGTTATGGACAATACGCTAGTGGTTATGGTTCCACATGCAGTGGATACCTTGTTGAATCGGACGAAGACACAGCACTTGACTAGTGCTCGGTTGTCAGGGTATGAGCTTACGTTGTTAGCGAGCCATGTGCACATCAAGAGGTGCAATACCCTAAATCCGGCTACGTTGTTGCCGATTTCGCTTGAGACAGACGATGATAGCGAAGAGCAACACGATTGTTTCTTGAGAACTGAAGAAGAGACGAAAGGGAGGATAGATCTGAGAGATACTCCTCTTCCTGATTGCAATGATGCCTTGTGGGTTGACGGCTCGTGTTTTAAATTACCGAATGGCGATACCACTGCAGCATATGCCGTGACGACTTTACATACAGTTGTCGAAGCTGCACGTATCCCGTATAATTCTGCTCAAGCGGCGGAATTGATCACACTTACGAGAGCATGTGTGTTGGCGAAAGGGAAAAGAGTGAATGTATATACTGATAGTCAGTATGCATTTGGAGTGGCCCATAGTTTTGGACGATTGTGGCGTGAACGTGGATTTTTGACATCGCATGGGACGAAAATCCAGCATGGGCAACTGGTGAATGAGCTTCTTGAATCTCTTACGTTACCTTTGCAGATAGCGATTGTAAAATGCAGTGCCCATAGAAAGATCACGGATGATGTTGGTCGTGGTAATGCGTTTGTGGATGAGGTTGCGAAAGAAACTGCTAGGAACATAACGAGTCGAATGTATGTTGTGGGTCCAGCGAGATGGGTTCCAGAGAAGGGCATGTGCGAAGACACTATTGAAAGTGTGAAGATTATCCAGAGTGAGGCTTCGGAGAAAGAGTTGGATGAATGGAGAGAGAGTAAGGGTAGGTTGGATTCGAATGGTTGTTGGACTGATTTATCTGAACATCAAAGATGGTTGTTGCCAAATGCGTATGTGCTTCCATTTGTTACAATGGCACATGGATTGGCACACATTAGTGTGAAAGGGATTTGCAAGTTGTTGGCCCCGGTTTGGCAGAATGTGGGAATACCCAAATGTGCAGAGAATTTGGTCAAGAATTGTATGGTGTGTTTGATGCATAATCCTGGCAAGGGAACTCCAACACCAGCTGGTCATTTTGCTCCTCCTACGTATCCGTTTGAGGCTTTGCAGCTAGATTTTATCCATATGGAAAGATGCAACAACTTAAAGTATGTGTTAGTGGTTGTTTGTTCTTTTTCTAGATGGGTAGAAGCTTACCCCCTCAAGGACAACATTGCTTTGTCCACTGCCAAGGTTTTGATAAAAGAATTCTTCCCTAGGTTTGGATTGCCGGGAATCATTTGGAGTGATAATGGAAGTGAGTTTGTGGGTCAAGTGATGAGGAAAGTGTGTGACGGTCTTGGAATTAGGCAAAAATTCCATGCTGCAAATCATCCCCAATCAGCTGGTTTAGTCGAGTGCTATAATGGCACTCTGAAACTCAAATTAGCCAAAATTCAAGAGAGCACTGGTTTACAATGGCCAGATGCTTTGCCATTAGCACTTTTGTCCACCCGAATGACTGTGCATTCAAGAATGGGTTTGAGTCCGTATGAGGTCGTGTTTGGTCGCCCAGCAAATATTTGGGGTGTACCAAGACCGACTAGATTTAGTGATCTTGAATATCCTGTTTTGCTTGATTATTTGCGTGAATTGACAACTAAAATGAGTGTTTTACGCCAACAGGTATATAATTCCTTGCCACAAGCTACAGATGATCCAGGCCACCTCATAGAACCCGGCTCTTGGGTTTTTGTCAGGAACTTTCAGAGAACGAAGAATAATCAGCCCCGCTGGATTGGACCTTACCAGGTCCTCTTATCGACGAGATCTGCGGTGCGAGTACGTGGCAAGCGTCACTGGATTCACGGGTGCCACACGAAGAAAGCACCCTTACCTTTGCCGTATGACAAGTGGGTTCAAGACGGTCTTGCAGACTCTGAGACCGAGACAGTTCCGAAATGTGTCACCTTCAGTGATGCTCGTTTGATTGGGACTAATTCAGAATTGGAGAGTGATCGGCTTTTGCAAGCAGCAATACCTCCTGCAAAGCGGTTGGACACTACCGATCCTCAGCTATTGTTCACCGATCAAGAATTACCTGGACGAGACAGATACAATTTGAGATCGAGAACTAAGGACAAATAAAGCTTAATAAAGTTGATTTTTTTACTGTTTGCAGGTTAACTCCCCACCAAGGATCTACGTATTTTTGTTTTTCTGAACTGCCATCCGGTTCTTGCTGCTAGGGTCGCAGTTGCTACCAGTCTTGGGAGTGCAAGCCTGAGACACTAGGTCTTGGGTTCTGTTGGTCCGAGGCAGTCTTCCTGGGTTCAGCAGAGGCCCTCTCAAGCAGAATCAACCAACCACCGCGGGCAGCACCTTTAGTTTAGGATGGATTTCTTTGAGTTGGAGAGACCTGTGCAGACACTGACTTTTAAAAAACGCATTTGCAAAATAATGTCGAAGAACTGTTTTTTGATACCATGCATACTTTTATTACTGAGTTTTGTAATTTTCATAGTTGGTTATGTAGCATTTGTTTTTAAAATGACGTCTAATTCCACTGTGCAATCTACACCTTCACCTACTATTTCCTCTCATTCTTTCCACCCTTTGCCTGAATATGAGGTATCAGACGTAAGGAATTTGCTAATAATTCCTTCATACAGCTTTTGCACCAGCACCAGTTAGTGATCAATACAACGAACTGCTGGATTTGTGGTTTGATGCCTCATACCACTGATAAAGGAATTCCTTATTTGGTTCTACCTTTTAGTTTGAATGGTTCGATCCGAGCTTACAGAACCATGTTCATATATGCCCACAGTGTTGACCCCTTACGTTCACCGAGAGATAGTCCGAAGAATAGTCCTATAGCTAGAGGCATAGTCGACATGATTCAAGGGACTAATGCAGTGGAGACTATTCCGAAAGACGAGAGGGAACCATATAGTGGTTGGACCGTGAATGGATATGGAGTAAGTCTGAGTATTAACCAGCGTGCGAAAAGTCCTCTACCGATCTGGATAGTGCCCCATAAGGGTTATTATTGTCTGCAGGGCAACGGTAAGAATCCGAAAGCTCAGTTAGGGAAGAGCGTTTGCACTGAGACTTACGTGTTTCCGTCTCAGTCTTCCCCAGCGTTCTTAGCTGCCAAGGGTACTTACTTTGTTTGCTATGACAAAGCATACACATGGTTGCCCCACGACTTTTCAGGCACATGTTTTGTTTCCTTTCTGTTACCCCCCACTTTTACAGCTGCGGCAGATTATCATAAAACGAGAATTACTAGAGGTGTCTTTAGCCAAGAAGACACTGCAGGGCAAGAATTGGGTGATTTCTTTAAGGGTTTTCTGCCGTTCTGGGGACCCATGGCTAACAGTAGGAATATTCGTCAGCTTACGAGAGTGGTTGAGTCCACTATAGTTGAAACTGCCGGTGCCCTTGGTAACTTGACTGCTGAGCTCCAGTCGGATAGACTTATGACACTTCAGAATAGAGTTGCCCTAGACGTTATTCTAGCAGATCGAGGGGGAGTTTGTAGATTGATTCAATCGAGCTGCTGCGTTTTTATTCCAGATAATGCTCCGTCAGTCTTCCAAGCCATTTCTAAATTGCACAAAATCTTCGATTCTGTCCATCTGGACAAAGGGGATTGGTCTTTGATGGGATGGTTATGGGGATTGATATCCACTTGGGGTTGGAAGATTCTGATGGTTATTGGTGCGGTTTTGGCGATTCTGTTTGTGTTTTGTCTCTGTGTACAGTGCGCTCCGGCTATTTGTGGCCTTAGTGCTACTTTGTGTGTACGGAAGCCTGTCCGGAGAGAGATACATAGTAATAAGATGATGCTACAACAGCATATCGATGACCTGATGAATATAGATCCGGATTCAGATTAAAATGGGTCTGGGTTTATTGCCTATGATAGGGCAAAAGGAGGGTCTGTGGTTCCGTGATTCCGAATTGTGTTCGATAGTGCTGAAACCCGATTTATAAAGATCGTCGGAAATGGACGATTTTGGTGTCAGCAGACCGCAAATGACGAGTCTAACGTGTCTGAGTGTTTTTGTATGAATCAATATAGGAGAACACTCTGCATTTGAGGATTTAGTTTGAAGCCTCGGGTTCCATTTTGTAATGTGGCAGCCATCTTGTATGGTTGCCCTAACATAGGCCCTATGATCGTGGCCGAACGAGTCCTTGACACGTACGCCTTAGCTGACTCCAGGTTGACCTGTCCGAACTGACTCCTCGCCTGGGGCGAATCCTGCTGAGCCAGTTCCTTGATTAGCAGCTGCACTGATAAAGATCAAAGAACAGGACGTGGTCCGATTTTATGGCCCACCGTTCCCACTCCTCTATCTCCTTTCCATCTGTTTCTGCCTTTCCTTTACGACATGTTCATCGATCTGGGTTGAAGGTTTTATGATGGGTTTGTCCGGCCTGATCGAACAGGAAACTAGCATATGTGCGATCGTTTTGGTGGGCTGGACAACGGAAAGTGGGATTAACTTTGACTGTCGTGATTTGCTACTTTTTGAAATGCTACTTGCTCATTGGTTCGCTTTGTATGCACCGAATGTAAATTGTGATGTTGCCAGAAGCGTAATTTTCGGCATAAAAGACCGAGTTTTGTTCATTGAGATGGTGCAGTCTCTTTCGAACTACCCGTGTGTACTTCGTAGACCTCTGTCCCTGGTTGCAACCAATAAACTTTGGTCTTTGACGTCATCGAGAAGTATCCCGTGTCTCTGTTTGCCAAGACAGGGGAATCCGGGGTCTTTGGGTGTTGCCCTGACACCGCTGGGTTATTGTAATAGTATCGGTTCCGAGAAAACCCAGTACCTCATTCCCTGAAGTTTCACAACATTAACCCTTGGTGTGCCGGCCGGCGCTGCACGAGCTGCGTAGACGCTGCACAGCCCACTCCCTCAGCTTCCATTGCCCAATCAGGAGGCGCAAACATGAAGGGAGTGCTTCAGTGTTACCACCCACTTCATTTCGTCTCTGTAGGCCAGCCCTGCCCCTTACCATTTAGTTCAATGGCGTTCTGTTGAAAACGCCTGGGCCACAGCATAAGCGCCCCATTCAAAAGTAAATCATTGCCTCTTCCTCCGGCCACTCCCATCATGCTTTCATCACCATCCTGGTGTGTGCCTCTAGGGCGAGCAATAGCCCTCGCCCGCAGCCAGCACATGCGCAGGAGGACTGTCTCTGACCACATTGGCACCCCTTCCTTAAAGATAAAAAAAGAAACTAGCATTGACATAGCAAGAAGCAAGCAGTGACTGAGCGCTTAATTTAAAGCTGCTCCACATGTAAGTACACATTTTCTCTGACTCTCTCGTCTTCTCCCGGATGTTAGTGGGGCAACGCCCCTTTCGCCCATTAATACCAGCCGCCGCTGGCCATTTGTAGAACATTTTCCTAGCGTTAAACAACATAAATTACTCTAGCAACCATATTTTTAACATTGGCTTCTCAAAGCAACAAAAATCCTAACATACACAAAAGTAAATAAGTAATTTATAGACCTTCGCAAAGATTGCAAATAAACATCCCTATGGTAAAACACCGCTGCTGGAAGGGATTGGCACTATCAAGTAATTACATTGGAACAAGGTAAAGAAACAACAAGCATTGGCATAGCCAATAAGTCTTGCCTTTGGGACCTTATAAGTGTTTAGCCATGCAACAGCTGATGTTGTTGCACCAAGGATATTGTGCTGGATAACTAAACACTTATAAGGTGCCAAAGGCGAGACCTATTGGCTATGCCAATGTTTGTTTTTAAACTTGGCAACACTGTCTGGGCATTGGTTGTACCTCATTATTATTTCCAGTTTAAATACCCAAATATAGCAATAAGCAACATAAATGTGACCAATCCAGCTTTGCAAAGGGCCTTACACTGCACAGTTTCACGTGTCACTGCATTTTGAGTCACTTTTCAACCGTTTGAGCCCGAAACGCATTATTGTTTTTTGTTAAAATCTACAGAACAGATTATGCAATAGGTGAAGTATTATGTGGTATATGCGACACATCTGTAACTATGCGAAAATCGCTGGGGCTGCACAGTCGCATAATTCCATATACCTCAACTCAAGCCTTTGCATTGGGCATGGGACTAGGAGGCTTCTTTCTATTTAAAGCACAACTGTCCACTTCTTTTGCTTTAGATCCACTCCAAACATCTCTTTCTTTCCAGTTACTCTGCTATTCCATCTCTAAACTGCAGAGTGGGCACAATCATTGATTACCACGCTTTCCCTCTAATAAAATTAAGCCCTCAGACATGTTGGTACTTTTGCTGATTCATCGGTTTGAAAAGTAAGTGAAACTATTTTCTGAAATCAACGGTTAGCATTTTTTGTGGAGTTGGCCTCTTGCAATATAATTTTGTTAGGATCCGTTTAATTTCTTTCTTTTGCTTTTTTTCGTGCTAGACAAAAGCGCAGCATGCTGCTCTTGCTTGAGGGGTAGAGGAATAATAGAACAGGCACTACGTATGTCATATTCTCGAGAGATTTCAGATCATGCAACATAAAATGGAGATTCGAAGCGAGGTTAAAGGGAAACAGCCACAACCCTTTGATCATAATTATTCCTGGTTGTAAATATACTCATAGTTGAAAAAACTACTACACTCGGAGTTTTGTATCCAAACAAATAACGCAGGGACATTGGCTGGTGGTGGACTTTCCATCCTTGCAACACTCATTCCAGCAGTGGTGGCTGTTGTGACATTTAAGTGGTGAGCAGTGCTAGGGAGGGCAGCGTGGAGCGGCAGCACAGGGAAAATAATGTAACAAGCATTTACAATGCAATGGTTTTGCCTTTGTTAAAGTTAGAGCTATTGGCATTGCTCTTGACATTATTGTTATTTATGTTTTTTTTTAACATAAATAAATGGCATTGTCATTTACAATGCCACTAGCTTTATCTCTCGCAAATGACACCCACAGAGAGCCCCCCCCACACACACCCACACAGAGCCCCCCACACACACAGCCACACAGAGCCCCCACACACACAGCCACACAAAGCCCCCCACATACACAGCCACACAGAGCCCTCCACACACCCACACAGAGCCTTCCACACACACCCACACAGCACAAGCAGGCAACAGGGGCACACGGAGGCACAAGCAGGCATCAGGGGCACACAGAAGCACAAGCAGGCAACAGGGGCACAAAAACGGAGGCACAAGCAGGCAACAGGGGCACACGGAGGCGCAAGCAGGCAACAGGGGCACACGGAGGCACAAGCAGGCGACAGGGGCACACGGAGGTACAAGCAGGCGACAGGGGCTCGAAAACTTAGGCACAAGCAGGCGACAGGGGCACGAAAACGGAGGCGCAAGCAGGCAACAGGGCCACACGGAGGCACAAGCAGGCAACAGGGGCACACGGAGGCACAAGCAGGCAACAGGGTCACGAAAACAAGCACAAGCAGGCAAAAGGGTCACAAACAGGAATTGTAATTTAGACGGGCTGAAGTGGAGAACGGTCAGTAGGGAAGTAGTGCGGCTGGTGCAGTGGTACCAGGCCGAAAGGTGAGAGGGGCTGTCTGCACCCCAGTTTGGACAGTTTCCACTACCTAACAGGGATTGGTGGGAGGGGGGCGTACTTCTTGCTTGCTTTAGGGCTGTTACTTCGGGGACGCAGTGCACGCTCTTGCCTGCTGCCTGCTGCCGCCGGGACACGACAACAGGCAGGGAGAGGACAGGCTGGGAGAGGGCAGGGAGGGGACAGGCTGGGAGAGGGCAGGCTGGGAGAGGGCAGGGAGGGGACAGGCTGGGAGAGGGCAGGTTGGGAGAGGGCACGCTGGAAGTGGACAAGCTGGGAGAGGACAGGCTGGGAAAGGTCATGGAGGGGACAGGCTGGGAGAGGGCAGGCTGGAAGTGGACAGGATGGAAGAGGACTGGCTGGGAAAGGGCAGGGAGGGGACAGGCTGGGAGAGGGCAGGCTGGGAGTGGGCAGGCCGGGAGAGGACAGGCTGCGAGAGGACAGGCTGCGAGAGGACAGGCTGCGAGAGGACAGGCTGGGAGAGGGCAGGCTGGGAGAGGGCAGGCTGGGAGAGGGCAGGCTGGGAGAGGGCAGGCTGGGAGAGGGCAGGCTGGGAGTGGGCAGGCTAGGAGAGGACATGAAGCGAGAGGACAGGCTGCGAGAGGACAGGCTGGGAGAGGGCAGGCTGCGAGAGGGCAGTCTGCGAGAGGGCAGGCTGCGAGAGGGCAGGCTGCGAGAGGGCAGGCTGCGAGAGGACAGGCTGCGAGAGGACAGGCTGCGAGAAGACAGGCTGCGAGAGGACAGGCTGCGAGAGTGCAGGCTGCGAGAGGGCAGGCTGCGAGAGGGCAGGCTGCGAGAGGACAGGCTGCGAGAGGACAGGCTGCGAGAGGACAGGCTGCGAGAGGACAGGCTGGGAGAGGGCAGGCTGGGAGAGGGCAGGCTGCGAGAGGACAGGCTGGGAGAGGACAGGCTGGGAGAGGGCAGGCTGGGAGAGGGCAGGCTGGGAGAGGGCAGGCTGGGTGACGACAGGCTGGGAGAGGACAGGCTGGGAAGCAGAGAGGGTCTTAACTGAGAAGTCTGCTAGCGCGGAGCTCTCCGGGGCGCAGAGCAGCAGCAGGGCCCAGCAGAGCAGGGCGGGGGCGGTAGGGGCTCGCAGAGGTGTCTCCTGGGGCAGCCGCCCAGGTCCACCATGGTGCGGCTCCGAGCCCCAGGCTCACATGGTGCCAGCGCTGCCCGCTGCCGAGCAGCGACGAGTCTACGGGGCGCTGAATAGCAGCAGGGCCCAGCAGGGCGGGGGGCGGCAGGGGCTCACAGAGATGTCTCCTGGGGCAGCCGCCCAGGTCCACCATGGTGCGGCTCCGAGCCCCAAGCCTCTGGTGGTGGTGCTGCTGTGCTCGGTAGCCCATTTAACTTACTGGGCACTCTGGCGGGGGCTCCTTGAGACGGCGGCAATCTCTTAGGGCACTTCTCCGGTCTCCCTCTTCTGCATGGGAGACCGGCAACATCCTCCGCTTCTCCCGGGGCTCCCTCCAGGCCACGGGAGCCCCGCGTGGTCCGCCATACTTCTTCTCCTGGGCCGCCGTCCTGGCGGGGGTTACTTGCGACAGCGGCAATCTCTTGCGCACTTCTCCGGTCTCCCTCTTCGGCATGGGAGACTGGCAATGTCCTCCGCTTCTCCCGGGGCTCCCTCCAGGCCACGGGAGCCCCGCGTGGGCCGTCATACTTCTTCTCCTGGGCCGCCGCCTTCCTTCTTCCCCCGGGCTGCGGGGGGGCGGGCACTTCCGGCCGGCCGCGCTTGGATTGGCCGGCCGGCTAGTCACTTCCGGGTCGCCGCGGGCAGCACGGCGGCCCGTCTCTAGCTCAGGCAGGCGGGCGGCGAAGTTTCCCGAGGAGTGGGCTCCCTCAGCTCACGGGAGCCCGGCAGAGCGCCCGCCATGGTAGTGCTGGTGGCCGAGGCTGCTGCAGGGCCCCGCTGCGGCGGGACGGACGGAGGCGGTGGGACGCAGGAAGAGGTGGCCTGAGCTGCAGCCTAGGACTCGTGGAAGGGGCGCCGAGTGCTGTCAATGCTAGAACAGATTCGGGGGCGTTCCCGAGGGCTTTTGGCTGACGTAGCGTGACGTCGCCAAAAGCCAAAAATTCTCGGGAACGCCCCCGAATCTGGTCCGGCATTGACGGACAAGCCCGTCTTCCAATGGCTAGCCTCCATTTATGGAGCTAGCCAATGGAAGACAGGGGCCGTTCCTGTCTCCCCTACTATAGTCATTAGGTTTTCGCCTGCGCGAAAAAGCTGCGCAGAGCGCAGCTTTCGCCAGGCAAAACCTAAAAAAGAATGCTTGCCTGCATTCTGCAGCATCTGTGCTCTTCTGGCCTCTGCCCCTCGACTCCCAGCTTGCCACAGGGTCCCCTATGCAAATCCAGACACTGCTCTCATGAGGATGTACGTCGTTACAACGCATGCTTTTACAACGCATGCCTTTACGACGCAACTTTAACAACGCAAGTCATTACAACGACTTGCGTTGGGGGGTGCTGGATAGTGAATAGTTTAATTTACTATTCCAACTCCAGTCCCCGTGGATAGTAGGGAAGGTGTTGGATAGTATATTAAAACTATTCCCTATCCTAGAGCGCCCCCCAGCGCAAGTCGTTGTAATGACTTGCGTTGTAATGGTTGCGTCGTAAAGGTACTTTGTTGTCAAAGTTGCGTTGTAAACGCTGTTCCCCCTCTCATGATACTCTTACCCAGCATGAGAGCAGCAATGTGATGGGTGTGAGCGCCATAGTTTGGCGCTCACTAAGGGACTATGACAGTCTGCTTGTTCTCCACCCAACTGTATAGCACAGCTCAGTTGGAGAGACCTAAGTGCACATGATGGTTTGGCTGGCCTTAGACGGTCGCCCAAACCCCTACGTGCACGTGTAGCAGAGCCACCACTCCCACTCCTTCCTGCAGCTGTATCGATGTGTTGGAATGGATGGCACCGACCGCGGCTCAGCTGCAGGAAGTAAGCAAGGGAAAATAAAATAACCTCTGTTAATATCGTTTTATTTCTCATTTTTAACTGCTCAAAAGCAATGGGGTGACACTCCTCTGCCTTAGTGAAAGAGCCGCACCCGCATTCCAGTATCTAATTTTTGCATCACAATTGAGATTATCACCCAGGTGCAAATTCTGCAAACCCGTTTATTATTTTGCCAGCACAATTTTCACATTTTTCAGTCAAACAGCCCACATTTCGAATGTGCACACCTCCAAACAAGCAATAATACTTGCTATCGACGTGTTGTTACCCATTCTGTGGTGTGCAAATCAAGATAGAGGCTAAATTGTGGGCTTAGTAAATATCATATCCTGCAGTATGGTTTTTACTTGATTTGCATTTCGTATGAGTGATACCACAAAGTGTGTTGTCCAATTATACTGAGTGCCTTAGAGGTTTCCAGATCCTTTTCCCCAAAAGTTATTAGTACAGCAAAAAATCTTCATTGTTCTAACAATCACTGTGAAAAGAGCCTCTTGCTTTAAAGAAGAATGCAGCTTCATTTTAAAACCCAGATGGACAAAAGACAACCACAACATACAGCCTAACCTACTGGATGGGGGGGTCAGGTCACTTCACACTATGAAATACAAGAACACTTTTGAAAAGAGATGTGTAGGGCTATGCAGATTAGTGGCTGTCAGCCATTTATACTAGTCATTCAAGAAATAAAACGACTAAAATCAATAAGGGCTCATGTTTCTTTAATTGTGTGTGCTGAAATGTACTCTTTGTATTTTAAAGAAAAGGTGAAACCAGAAGCAATGATTGCTGCCAACAGTAAGGAGCAGAAGGAAACAGGAGAAGACACCAATGTAGGACGTTGGCAGTAAAACACTTTTTAACACAGCTCGTTTATTGGTCATTTTCTTTTCTTTGTATTTTCTTTTCTTTCCCACATCCTGTTTCACTCTCATTGCTCATTTCCCAACTTCCATTTCCCACCTTCCCATGTCAGCCTTTGGCCAACAGCCACCATGGTGAAGAAGGGTTGTGCCTCTGAGGAATCAAAACTCTTTGCACCTTCGCTCTACGACTCACAGGCTTCCTCTTCGCAGATAGCTATTTACACCCCAACTCAACTTAATATTCTGGTGATGGTTATCAGCTGTACAAAACACATAGAATTTAGGTCTGATATTCAGATTGATTCTAGTGTGCACTATTTCATGTTTGTTTTAACTGATTTGAGACAAGAGGGGGATCAGATTCTCTTGTTGGTGTGAAACATTCTTTAATAAACAACGACTAGGCCACTAGAGTTGGCTTTTTACAATGAGAACTTTAGTAGTGTGAGGATGTGTTATGTGAGAGGTTCTGTAAGACTGTGTATCAGAAGAGAAGAGGGTACTTTCACTTTTCCAACAACGTTTGCCTCTACTAAACGCTTCCTAAACCATGAATGCGTCTGAACAACGCATTCCTTTACCCCGCATGCCTTTACCACACATGCCTTTACCACGCAATTTCATGATAAAGGCATGCCTGGTATAGGGATGTGTGGTAAAGATCACACCTATGCCACCTGCCCTTAGCCCTAAAACTACCCCGACCCCACCCTGAGACCTTAAAACTAAACCAACCTGCCTAAGCCCTAAAAACTTCTATGACCTCCCCCTGCACCCTAAAAAACTACACGACCCCCCCCCCCAAGGCCTAACAACTACACCGCCACCCCCTGAGCCCTAAAAAGTACCCTGACCCCCAAGCTCTAAAAATTACCCACACCCTCCCCTAAGCCCTAACAACTACCCTGACTCCCGTAAGCCCTAAAAACTACCTGACCCCCGAACCCAAAAAACTACCCTGACCATCTAGCCCTACCAACTACTCCCAACCCTTAAAAAATTGCCCACAAAACATGGCCCCAGCCCCACTTACCTCACTGTGTCCTCTCCCGTCCTTCCTGTTCCTGGGCCCGCCGATTCCAGCATCTAGACAACAAATTGCATTAACCATCCATCTGCTGGCACACATGGCTCTGCCCGAGTTGTTCAGGCCGTTTCCCTTCGCAAGCTAATAGGGACATTTGTGAGAGCATCTACTGTCATCTCTTCAGTATGCTGTCTATGTATGTGGCAATCTAATATCAAAAACAGGAACACCCAACCATTGGTACAGGGCAGAGAACCATTTTACATGCTCTCTTCCACTTTCCTTACTGGTCTGTAGACAAAGCACATTTGTCAACATAAATGCGAGTACAGCAGTGGATAGAGAAAAGATAATAGATGGAGGGAAAGAAACACAGAGGAAAAACTGGGTGATTGGTGTCAACATTGGATAGAAGGGAATAAAAAAATATGGGGGGTGCAAAGAAGAGGAGTGAAACAAGGCATTAGAAAGGGTATGTTACTGTTAGCACACAACTTTTAGCACAAAGTACCGTTACCACAGATCCATTACCACGCAGGATCCATTACCACGGATACCTTTACAACGCATTATTGTACAACGCAGGTACTATTACAACGCATACCATTACAACCTAAGTTTAGGTAAGTTTATAGGTAAGTTTATCTTTTTTAAATAACATTTATTAGGGGTATTGGGTTTGGGTTTTGGGGTACAGGGGTATTTTTAGGTTTCAGGGCTGGGTTTGGGTTTTGGGGTACAGGGGTATTTTTAGGTTTCAGGGCTGGGTTTGGGTTTTGGGGTACAGGGGTATTTTTAGGTTTTAGGGTTGGGTTTGGGTTTTGGGGTACAGGGGTATTTTTAGGTTTCAGGGTTGGGTTTGGGTTTTGAGGTACAGGGGTATTTTTAGGTTTCAGGGCTGGGTTTGGGTTTTGGGGTACAGGGGTATTTTTAGGTTTCAGGGCTGGGTTTGGGTTTTGGGGTACAGGGGTATTTTTAGGTTTCAGGGTTGGGTTTGGGTTTTGGGGTACAGGGGTATTTTTAGGTTTCAGGGTTGGGTTTGGGTTTTGGGGTACA
Source organism: Lissotriton vulgaris (assembly GCF_964263255.1). Classification (NCBI taxonomy): domain Eukaryota; kingdom Metazoa; phylum Chordata; class Amphibia; order Caudata; family Salamandridae; genus Lissotriton; species Lissotriton vulgaris. Next base: position 802,118,875 of record NC_141694.1, on the reverse strand, counting down.
GGGGTATTTTTAGGTTTCAGGGCTGGGTTTGGGTTTTGGGGTACAGGGGTATTTTTAGGTTTTAGGGCTGGGTTTGGGTTTTGGGGTACAGGGGTATTTTTAGGTTTCAGGGTTGGGTTTGGGTTTTGGGGTACAGGGGTATTTTTAGGTTTCAGGGCTGGGTTTGGGTTTTGGGGTACAGGGGTATTTCTAGGTTTCAGGGCTGGGTTTGGGTTTTGGGGTACAGGGGTATTTTAAGGTTTCAGGGCTGGGTTTGGGTTTTGGGGTACAGGGGTATTTTTAGGTTTCAGGGTTGGGTTTGGGTTTTGGGACACAGGGGTATTTTTAGGTTTCAGGGCTGGGTTTGGGTTTTGGGGTACAGGGGTATTTTTAGGTTTCAGGGTTGGGTTTGGGTTTTGGGGTACAGGGGTATTTTTAGGTTTCAGGGCTGGGTTTGGGTTTTGGGGTACAGGGGTATTTTTAGGTTTCAGGGCTGGGTTTGGGTTTTGGGGTACAGGGGTATTTCTAGGTTTCAGGGTTGGGTTTGGGTTTTGGGGTACAGGGGTATTTTTAGGTTTCAGGGCTGGGTTTGGGTTTTGGGGTACAGGGGTATTTTTAGGTTTCAGGGCTGGGTTTGGGTTTTGGGGTACAGGGGTATTTTTAGGTTTCAGGGCTGGGTTTGGGTTTTGGGGTACAGGGGTATTTTTAGGTTTCAGGGCTGGGTTTGGGTTTTGGGGTACAGGGGTATTTTTAGGTTTCAGGGTTGGGTTTGGGTTTTGGGGTACAGGGGTATTTTTAGGTTTCAGGGTTGGGTTTGGGTTTTGGGGTACAGGGGTATTTTTAGGTTTCAGGGCTGGGTTTGGGTTTTGGGGTACAGGGGTATTTTTAGGTTTTAGGGCTGGGTTTGGGTTTTGGGGTACAGGGGTATTTTTAGGTTTCAGGGTTGGGTTTGGGTTTTGGGGTACAGGGGTATTTTTAGGTTTCAGGGCTGGGTTTGGGTTTTGGGGTACAGGGGTATTTTTAGGTTTCAGGGCTGGGTTTGGGTTTTGGGGTACAGGGGTATTTTTAGGTTTCAGGGCTGGGTTTGGGTTTTGGGGTACAGGGGTATTTTTAGGTTTAAGGGTTGGGTTTGGGTTTTGGGGTACAGGGGTATTTTTAGGTTTCAGGGCTGGGTTTGGGTTTTGGGGTACAGGGGTATTTTTAGGTTTCAGGGCTGGGTTTGGGTTTTGGGGTACAGGGGTATTTTTAGGTTTCAGGGCTGGGTTTGGGTTTTGGGGTACAGGGGTATTTTTAGGTTTCAGGGTTGGGTTTGGGTTTTGGGGTACAGGGGTATTTTTAGGTTTCAGGGCTGGGTTTGGGTTTTGGGGTACAGGGGTATTTTTAGGTTTCAGGGCTGGGTTTGGGTTTTGGGGTACAGGGGTATTTTTAGGTTTCAGGGCTGGGTTTGGGTTTTGGGGTACAGGGGTATTTTTAGGTTTCAGGGTTGGGTTTGGGTTTTGGGGTACAGGGGTATTTTTAGGTTTCAGGGCTGGGTTTGGGTTTTGGGGTACAGTTGTATTTTTTATATATATATTTAAAAAATAATAAATAAAAATTAATATAATTAATTAAAATATTTAATAATAGAATAATTATTATTTAATTAAAATATTTAAATTATTATTAATTACATTATTTTAAAATATTATATACTTACCTATACTTACGTTGTAATGGTATGCGTTGTAATAGTACCTGCGTTGTAGTGTAATGCGTTGTAAAGGTATCCGTGGTAATGGGTTCTGCGTTTTAAAAAATGCGTGGTAATGGTATGCGTGCTAAAAGTATGCGTGGTATCAACATACATCCATTAGAAAGGTACATGGATTACTATGGTTTTCCTTTTTGGCCTGTGAGGATGAATTCCTTACTTTCACTAGGACCCAGTACACCCTTTCCACTGTGCATTTCACTTATAGTGAAGTGTACCTTTACAGCAGCAGGCTAGCACATTCTTTAGAAAACTAAATATCTGAGTAGATTATCCTTCCAACTTGTACAGTTAAAGCATCACAGAAGAAATTAACATTTGACTTCTCCCAGCTAGCCAATGTTCCATCACTCATGAGGACAATGTCTCAACCTATTTCTCTCAACTACTACACTCCTCCGTATTGGTTCCTAGTAGTTATCCTGGTTAAACTATTAACTTCCCCAATGAGGTCTGCCAGACCCCCAATATTTCTTCTTCTCTAGAACACTGTATTCCATAACTTGACCCTAATCTTCTTGCTTCATCCAACTGCTTTTGGACTCGCCAAACTCCATTTGGAGACACCTGAAGAAATTATAGTACTTCTTAAAAAAAATGTTCTTGTGCATTAGACATTCTTGTCCCCTTGTCCGCCTGCAAGCCCAATTCGAAGAAGATCAATCAGTGGTTCCCAGATAACCAGGGGCATAGCTTGGTCAGTGATATTGGGGGGGGGGTGAGCTTCAGATTGTCCAACTATCACGCTGCCATTTAATGTGAAGGTGCATGAGAGGGGCTTAAGGAGCAGTGGAAAGGGAGAGGAATGCAGAATGATAGAGTTACTAAGTAAGAGAACACCCAAGGGTTCATATTTACAAGCCCCTATCGGCACCACAACATCACTTTCAGTGACATGATTGCGATAGGGGCCTTGCCTTATTTACAAGGCTTTGAATAAGTAAAGGTTTGCCTACAAGGGATTTTGTTTGTCAATTAATTTTAGAGATAATATCTCATGAACAATTGTCAAGGTTCCACCCTGATTAGTGGTGAACGATTGATTAATCTAGCAATAAAAGAATGATTCTACTTCGCAGATTACTGTCTTGAAAACACAGGATGTAACACACGGGGCAAAATCTACTTCAAACCAAACATATATTTAATATATGATCAATTACAGATTAGGGAGAAAAAAGAGATAAGGATCAAGCAAACATAGTTCATGAGGTGACATAAATTAACCTACAAAGAAACTATGTAAACATCTTTTCTTTAAATTAATAGAAGGAAATAATCTGGTACATCAATGAAAAAATTCCTTCAACACAACAAATGTACAAAGAAAAAGATGTTGCAGTCGACGTTTCGGTCTGTGATGGCGACGAGACCGCCAGACCTTCTTCAGGACGAAATGTTGATAAATATCCCAATATATACAATGCAAATAAATATTCTTAGACATTGTCATCCAATATTGATTGGTGTAATAGATAAAGGAAAAGATGCACCCGTGTGAAAAGAAGAAAATGAATACAGACTTGAAACACAATTTTATCAAGTCTTCACCCGAAATTGTGGATAGTGAAAAGACATACATCACCAAAAGGATGAAGAGTTATTTCTTATTGTTTATTTTAAAAAAAGGGGAGAGGGCCCGTTTCAAGATATGTACCGCAAGAAATTCTGCTTACTTCAAAAAATCTTATTAGAAGCTCCTTCTGCAAAGTCAAGGAAACGAAATTAAGTTCCTTAAAGTTCAAGGGGAAATCTGTATAGTTATGGAATTAAGACAAAAACATACTGTTGTGCATGATGCATACTGCGTGTGATGAAACATTTAAATATGCATATAGTTTGCATTCTATGTCAATCGGAGCTAGATGCAGAAAACTAAATAATATCTTGCTCTAGCAGTAGTAATTCAGTATTTCAATAATTTTGTCTACATATATAAATTGACGTATATGCATATTTAAATGTTTCGTGACATGCAGTATGCATCATGCGCAACAATATGTTTTTGTCTTAATTCAATAACTATACAGATTTCCCCTTGAACTTTAAGGAACTTAATTTTGTTTCCCTGATTTTGCAGAAGGAACTTCTAATAAGATTTTTTGAAGTAAGCAGAATTACTTGCGGTACATATCTTGAAAGAGGCCCTGTCCCTTTTTTTTAAGTAAACAATAAGAAATAACTCTTCATCCTTTTGTATGTCTTTTCACTGTCCACAATTTTGGGTGGAGACTTGATAAAATTGTGCTTCAAGTCTGTTTTCATTTTCTTCTTTTCACACAGGTGCGTCTTTTCCTTTATCTATTACACCAATCTATATTGGATGATAATGTCTAAGAATATTACCTTTGCATTGTATGTATAGGGATATTTATCAACCTTTTGTCCTGAAGAAGGTCTGACGGTCTCATCGCCACCCCAGACCGAAATGTCGACTGCAACATCTTTTTCTATGTACATTTGTTGTGTTGAAGGAATTTTTCATTGATGTACCAAATTATTTCCTTCTATTAAGTTACAGAAAAGATGTTTACATCACTTCTTGTAGGTTAATTTATGTCACCTCATGAACAATGTTTGCTTGATCCTTATCTCTTTTTTCTCCCTAATCTGTAATTGATCATATATTAAATATATGTTTGGTTTGAAGTAGATTTTGCGCTGTGTGTTACATCCTGTGTTTTCAAGACAGTAATCTGCGAAGTAGAATCATTCTTTTATTGCTAGATTAATCAACCGTTTACCATTAATCAGGGTGGGATCTTGACAATTGTTCATGAGATATTATCTCTAAAATTAACTGACAAACAAAATCCCTTGTAGGCAAACCTTTACTTATTCAAAGCTTTATCGCCCAAGCCTCCAAGGGTATATTGGGTTTCCCACATCTTTTGAAACATTAGTTACAAGGCAGCGTTAAGCCACTTAGCGTGGCTTAGCACAGCCTTGGCTAAACACTGCCTTGTAAATAAGGCGCTCTTTCACGCTGTATTTAGTGTGAAAGAGGAGGGGAATGGGTGTTGTGGTGGGCATCCAACTGCAACACCCATTGATTGTGACACTGCCTCTTGTTTACAAAGGAAGCGTAAATAGGAGGCAGCTCCAAAAGTAAGACCAAGGAATAACCTGGTCTTAAACAGGCAAAACGAGGAGAAATGCTTTATTTCTCCTCGTTTTTGCTGTTTCCATGTGTGCTAACTTGTGCAACACACATAGGAATAGCAAATTGCCTATGATTGTTTATGTGCAGGAAGCCCTTCCTGCACATAAACAATCATTTTTAAAAAATGGCATTTTGCAACTTCAATGTGTGCTGCATTAAGCAAAACACAAATAAGTCACAAACTGGAATTTAAAGATTGTTTATGTGCAGTAAGGGGGACCTTCCTGCACATAAACAATCTTCCCCTCAACACAGGCACCCTTGCACTATGGTGCAAGGCTGCAAAGTTAGCGCAGAGGGAAACGCAAGCTGCACCATATTATAGTAAATATGGTGCAGCGCTGTCTTTCTAAAGTGACAAATCGTGTCGTTAGCTAGCTTAACAACACACTTTATTGTAGATGTGCCCCAAGATTTTGTAAAAATAACCAGCATTTTTTAAGACTTTCAAATCAGAGAGGGAGTGTGTGTGCATTTCTGTTGTGTATATGTAAAAATAGCTAGAGAAATATGCTTGACACCTCATCAAACCGGACTGAGAGCCCTTGCACCCAACTATTTATTAGAAAATATATTTATTAGGTGGGTGTAACACCTCAAACACACCCCTGAAGCTACTCCCCCGCAGATAACTTTAAGCAAGTGAAATGTCAAGGTAGAGCACTGGAAAGTCATGTAATAAATTGAAGCAACACTCAAATAGTACCACTTGCAGAGTGCACGAGAAGGGCTACAAATCAGCCTGACCAGTGCTCAAAAAGAATACGAAAGCAAATACGTTGTAATTTTCATTATCCTTGTTCTGGTGATAGAACTACTCTTTTCCCAAATGGTTAGATTTCACCACCTGAGCCTGTCACTATTTGTCTTGGAATTTTGGACATTGTTTCTTTTTATTTCTTCAACACAGGCTTGACCGTGTTCACACTATTTGGCCAAGCACTACCTCTGTCAATGAAGGGTTATCTTTTTGCCAAAAGCTTTCTTTTGCATTCTCTTTTCTAAAAACTAAGGTAAATTGATCCCGCAACCATTCCTCACTATATGTATCAAAACTGCAAGTAAAAGCGAGTTCCCTCAAAACAGTTATATATTCTTCTACGGTTTTCCTTGACTTGCCATTCGTTTATCAAAGTGATATATTCCCAACACAGTTAAAACCTTTGGGAAAAAGTTTTAATCTCATTTTTCACACTGATTTTTATCTTCATTCAATCCATGTGCCGCCTCAGTTGATAACTCTAGTAAATGCTCATAAACTTCCTGTCCCTCTGGTCCCAAACAATACAACAATAATGAGGTTTTGTGTTTAGCACTCAGTAAAGTACTACACACCCAGGCTTAATACGGAAATATTTTTTTCAATTTTCCCCATTGTAAATCCAGCTTCCCTGAATTTGATAAAAATAAATGGTGGGGCACAAACATTCTGCATTTTGTAAATTTATAAAACAAACAAAAAATAAGCTCATAAAACATGCTGGTATCTGATCTGATGCCAGAGCAACAAGTTTACCTGCCATAAAATGTATTGTATAAAGCGAGAAAGAAAAAAAATGCAGTAACTTTTGTTGTACATAAATACTTTCGACAACCCTCTTTTAAATTTGTGAATCTCCAAAGACAGGAGGAAAACATTAGAATGTTGACTGTCTAGGTTAAAGTCACAAAGCAGAAAGTGCACTGGTAGTAACTCCTACTTTCCCATGACCTTTGAGATGCAACGTCATGAAATTCGTGTTGAACATAACAGGCCTTATGTAACCGTGCCTCTAATTGACATGAAACTGGCACTCGGAAAGAGCCAAAATTCAGCCGCGGCCGGTGGTGGGAGTACCTGCCGGGCGGTGAGGTGGGGAGGGGGAGGGGCAGGGTGGGGGTAGTAATGTATGGATTACAGAGTTTAACAGGTAAGTAAACATATAAATAAATAAAACAAACTTTGTTGCGCGCACTTCATCGCATTTGGTAATGCAGTGCACGCAACTAAATTTGTTTTATTTATTTATAGGTTTACTTACATGCTAAACTCCGTATTCCATACATTACTACCCCCCACCCTGCCCCTCCCCCTCCACACGTCACCGCCCGGCAGGTACTCCCACCACTGGCCGTGGCTGCCAAAATTGCTGGGTACCACCGACAGAAAATAACTTGTGGTCCGTAGGCTGAGGAATACACTGCCAACAAAGGCGTAATCATATATGGGTAGACCCTACAGGCGACGGAATGATATCAGTACAACGGCATAGACGTAATATCACAAGCATGCTCTGACAGCATACAACTTACAAATAAGCGCAAAGGAACACAAGCACTGAGGGGCATATTGACAAGCCCCTATTGCCACCACAACGTCACTTTCAATGACTATGTGGTGGTGATAGGGGCTTCACCTTATTTACAAGGCAGTGTTAAGCCACTTAACTTGGCTTCACTCTGCCTTGTAAATAAGGCTCCCTTTCATGCTATACTTAGCATGAAAGGGGAGGGCAATGGGTGTTGCTGTGGGTGTTCCACCGCAATACCCATTGATTTTTATGCTGTCCCATATTTACCAGGGTGGCGTAAATATGGGGTAGTGTCAAAAGGAAAACCTGGTCTTAACAGGGCGCAATGAGGAGAAATCTTTAATTTCTTCTCGTTTTTGCTGTTTCCGTGTGTGTTGCTTTGTGCAGCACACATAGAAACAGCAAAAGGCCATTGATTGTTTATGTGCAGGAAGGTGTCCCTTCCACCACATAAACATTTTTTTTTTACATTTTGCAACTTCTATGTTTGCTGCATTTGACCGCACACATAGAAGTTACACAATGCTAAGGGGCACCTTCTTGCACATAAACATTCACTCCCCTCAACGCAGACACCCTTGCACTATACGTTGGCTCTAGGCAGATAAATGTAGCTCAAGCGCAGGGGGAAACGCAGGAATGCACCATTTTCTTGTAAATATGGTGCAGCTCTGCGTTTCTAAAGTGACGGAGCGTGTCGTTAGCTTTCTTTGCCTAATGACACGTTTCAGCACTTTCCTGTAAATATGCTATTACAATTTTACTGTTGTTAGGCATTTATAGCGCTACTGGTAAACGCACTTCGATGAATGGTGAGAGAAAGAGAATGGAATTCATTTTTTTTGTTTCGTATAGTGCGAACTCAGCCCGAAGGTATCAGAGCACTTTACATGAGCACCAGTTGCGTTACAGATGGACACATTAGTTTTGTTAGGCAATGAAATATTAAGTGATTTGCACAGAATCACAGGATGTTGAGCGCCCCTACTGAGACTCGAACCCGGATTCCCAAGCTTCAAGGACAGCCGCTCTAGCCGTTAGGTCACATTCACCACTGTACAAACCTCCTGAGGACACAAGAAATTGCAGATATGAAGTTAATGAAAACTGTCTCTACCTTACATAAACAGCGTCCCTCCCTTGGCTAAGCGAAAGACTCAGGACAATATTTACTTTCAGTCCATATAACTGAATTGAAGCGATGGTTACCTTGTTTACTCCAAATAAAATATATTCGGATTGAAGTAATGACCTTCTACTCTGTGTTCGGAGAAAGGGCTTCCCTAAAGAGTACACAAGCAGGCTGCAGAAAGTAGCCAACTACAACACCTCTTGTTAGTCTTGTTGAAATGGTATCTTGGCAGTCACAGTTAGCAGGTGAAATTGCAGTGAAATGCAAGGTGGGTTTTGCCAATCGTCGCTGGTGTAATAAAGGTGATGAAAGCTAGTAAACAGTTCAAGGTCTTTACTAAGTCAAATGTAAGTCACCTCAGCCATCGCTTCTTTGCTGCTTCGCCAGCTGCAGATGAATCATGACATTCCACATAGTGTTAGCTTGCAGCAATATCAACATTTTTAGATGAAAGATACCACCAAAGTCTAAGAGATGAATAGTAAGCTGAACTTGGACGACATTAAACATATGATAGGAGGAAGAAGGACAAATACATTTGACAGGAAGCTTGGCCATCTAAGACTTTGTGGGTGAGGTAGACAAATATGGTTTTCCCCTTTCTTTTGTAGGCAGCCCTTGGAGGACCAACCGCGAAGGCGTGACGTGGTCATGTTCTTTCAAACTGAACAGTAGACAAACAAATGGCATTTCTGAAAATTATATTTAGAAATCATTTCTGAATATCATATTTCTACATTTTAGCCATTATATGAGGATGTTCACAACACTAGCCCACAGTCAGCTACAAAACAGACCTTTCACACAGGGCACAAGTCCTAAAAAAAGAAATAGGGGGACTAACCTAGAGGCCAATTAGGATGGCGGTGAATCCGCATCCTCCGGGCCGGAAGCCACCGCCGGCCTGGAGGATGCGGATTCACCGCCGCGGCCACAGAAAACACCCACCGCCAGATTAGGATGGCGGTGGGATTTCGGTGGGACCAGCGGCGGACGGCAGGTCCGTCCGCCGCTGATCCACGGGGTGTGAAGGGCTATTTGGTGGCGGTGTCTGCAAGACACCGTCAGCCAAATTACGATGTGCATTGCAACATGCTTTTCCACGGCGGCTTTTCTGCCGTGGAAAAGCATGTGGTCTTTGGTGTTTGGGGGCCCCCTTGTGGGCCCCCAGGGTGTTGGGGGTGGGGGGTGCACATGGGGGGTACCTATGGTCCCCCCCAGCATTTACATGCACAAAGCGGCAGGCACCGCGCGGTGCCTGCCGCTTTGTGCATGTAAATGTAAAACATGCATTTTTAACCTTGCGGCTGGTGCTGCTTCAAGCAGCACCCGCCGCAAGGTTAAAGATACAGGATGTGACCGCCAGGGTGGCAGTCACATCCTAATTGCACCGGAGAGACCACCGCTGCCCCTGCGGATGGTCCCTCCACCTCGGGGTGCGCCATCCTAATGAGGCCCCTAGTTAGGCAGTATGCAAGTGACATCACAGCGCACGAAATCACAGTGCGCGACATCACGACGCATGACATCACGGCACAGGAAATCACACATGGCATCACAGGAATTGACATCACAGAAATTGGCATCACAAGGCACGACTTTACAGGAAGTGTCATCACAAAAAGTGACATCAGATCTAAAGCCCTCACATATATGGTTTAGCAGGTCTATCATGTGTACTTTTGAGCGCATTGCGAGGATAATAGCAAGGTGAATTATGGAAGATGACATGTGACTTCTACACCTTGCAATCCCCCAGTTTTATGTAACACATCCTGTACATTATTTTACAAACTTGTATAATTTATTGTACATGTAATATGCACATGTTGATGCAAAGCGCTCTGACACCCTGCATTGGAATGAGTAGGGCTATGCAAGAAAATATTGTGGTACTTAAATTATTTCAACGCCGGCTCAGGGGAAGTAAGCTCTATATAAATGCAATTTGGTTTGTGTAAATACTGGGAAAGACCAACACATCTGATATTCTTACAGTGCATGCATATCTCCTAAACAGGGACTGAACAAAGTGAAAGGCTGCTTGTCTTAAGTATGTGTGATGTGCTAACAAGGGGTGTGAGCCTTTGTTTCCCTTCTGCTTCATTTGTATCAGATGTGAGTGAGGCTCCTGACTGCTCCCAGCCAAGAGAGTCAAACAAAAGGAGGCCTAATGATCCCTTAAATTCGGCCTTTGTTATGGGCCCAGCAGGAGTCTTAAATACGAAAGCCCCGTACGTGCCTGCACGTTGTACTTCTTGCAGAAGGAAAGCAGGCAACGTGCAGGAGCTTCTGAAAGTGTCCCGGTGTTTGGTAATTACACTGGGACGAGTTCAGCACATTATTCAGTGGCGGCCAAGTTCTTTGCAGGGTGCACGCCGTTCGCCTTGTGAAACAAGCATTTGCAATGCAATAGGTCTCGCAGCATTAAAGTTTGAGTTATTGGCATTGTGTATGACAATGCCAATAGCTATAACATTTGTAATGCAATATGAGTTGTATTTGCATGACTTAGATGTATTGATATTACAAATAACTATGGCTTTTCATTTTTTAATACTTAAATAAAAGTTATTGTAATTGAGTTGGTAGAAGGGTGAAGTGGGTCGTGTCCCCGAGTGATGTGTTGGTGTCCCGAGTGATGTGGTGGTGTCCCCGAGTGATGCCCCCGAATGATGTGGTGGTGTCCCCGAGTGACGAGTGGTGCCCCTGAGTGATGTGGTCGTGACCCAGAGTGGTGTGGTGGTGTCCCCGAGTGAAGTGGTGGTGTCCCCGAGTGAAGTGGTGGTGTCCCCGAGTGATGTGGTGGTGTCCCCGAGTGATGTGGTGGTGTCCCCGAGTGATGTGGTGGTGTCCACGAGTGAAGTGGTGGTGTCCCCAAGTGATGTGGTGGTGTCCCCAAGTAATGTGGCGGTGTTCCCGAGTGATGTGGTGGTGTCCCCAGAGTGATGTGGTGGTGTCCCTGAGTGATGTGGTAGTGTCCCCGAGTGATGTGGTCGTGTCCCCAGAGTGATGTGGTGGTGTCCCTGAGTGATGTGGTGGTGCCCCCAGAGTGATGTGGTGGTGCCCCCAGAGTGATGTGGCGGTGCCCCTGAGTTATGTGGCGGTGCCCCTGAGTGATGTGGTGCATGGCAGTGGTGGTGTCTGTGTGTGCATGGCAGTGGTGGTGTCTGTGTGTGCATGGCAGTGGTGGTGTCCGTGTGTGCATGGCAGTGGTGGTGTCTGTGTGTGCATGGCAGTGGTGGTGTCTGTGTGTGCATGGCAGTGGTGGTGTCCGTGTGTGCATGGCAGTTGTGGTGTCCGTGTGTGCATGGCAGTGGTGGTGTCCGTGTGTGCATGGCAGTGGTGGTGTCCGTGTGTGCATGGCAGTGGTGGTGTCCGTGTGTGCATGGCAGTGGTGGTGTCCGTGTGTGCATGGCAGTGGTGGTGTCTGTGTGTGCATGGCAGTGGTGGTGTCCGTGTGTGCATGGCAGTGGTGGTGTCTGTGTGTGCATGGCAGTGGTGGTGTCCAAATGGACTTCAAGGTGCACTTTTCCGAACGGAGGTTTTTTTAATCGAAGACTGTGATTTGTGATTGTTGAGACTGCGTGGTTCTGAATGAGACGCCGACAATAGTATATCTTCTTTAGCTTGGATCTTGTGAATGGTGCCCATTCAGAGATTGTCTTTTTATCAAAAGAAGGTATTTACAGCCCTACACCAAAAGAACTTTATATGTAAGGGAAACATTCTCGGCATATGATATTCATTGTTACAACATGACTCATTAAGTCATCAGAAACTGTTGGTTCCGAAAAAAAAAGGCTGATTCGATCAAGATTGCTTTGGTAGTCAAGCGCACCTTATACAACAGTGCGTGGTAGCAACAGAAGAAGGAAGGTGGACTGAGTTCTTAATAGCAATAAAGAATCTTAGGAAACTTGTCATCCAAAGGTAATTGTTGCAATATCTCCTTTGGTGCATGGTCAACTAGGATTTTTGACTTTATCTGGACCATATTATTGCTGATATACAGACTGTGTTCGGACACTGACATTTAATGCCACAGTAAGAGTGATCCGTCCCTAAAATGGTCCTGTAAAATAGGCTCGAGGAAATCGCTGTATTTAACATGTAACTCACCAGTAAGCCTAGTGTACGTTACTGACGAAATTGCACTAGAAGCCCAGATGGTAAACGTCATATATGGGCTCAAGGGGATTTCTACCACCCACACAAACATGACAAAAATGGGCAGATCTAGACTGCAGACTTGTGTAATGGCTGGGCGGCAGTTTAAAAGCACTGCAGATACATGCCTCGGAAAAGCGTCTTTGCCAGGTAGGAAAACTTATTGGATATATTAGTTAAACAATCCATAAAGTGTACCTTATACGATCACAGGGCTGGATGCTGCTTAGTATAGAAAAAAGTGAAATGCTCAGAATTAGGAATAGTTGACCCTCACGCGGACGATTTGTGCAAAAGCGGTTTTCACTGTGTGATTACAATTGCTATTAAAATGCCCCCGGAATCCCGCCGCCCCGGAAGTCAGGCACGGTCGCCTGTGACGGGGGCGGGCCACGTCCAGACCGGAAGAGGAGGCAGGCGGAGTCAATGCGTCTCGCGGCCCGGGGCTCCTGTGAGTGGTGTAGAGCCCCGGGGCCGCGCCAGCAGGAGGTTGGGCGCCGTGTGCTGAGAGCAGAGTCCCCAACATTGGCCAGGTAAGTTCCAAAAGGCTGGGGGGGGCTTGGTGCACTTGTGTGTGTATGCTCGTGTGTGTATGTATGTGTGCGACGGTGACGGCGGGGGAGGGGGGGCCTCGGTGCACTTGTGTGTGTGCGCGCGTGTGTGTGTGTATGTGTCGGGGGGGGTGTCTCTGTATGTATGTATGTGCGTGCGTGCGTGCATGGGCGCTTGTGTGTGTGCCTGGGTGTATGCGCATGCGTGTGTGGTGCTTGAGCTTCCCAGGAGACAGCGCCTGGCCACAGCACGCGTTCCAGTTTCAAATCGCCTCCAAGGCGATGCGCGCGGCCGGCACTGTCTCCTGGGAAGCACAGTCAGCAACAAAAGATCTCTGGCGAGACACAGCGCTGACGCGCTGTGTTTTCGCTACGAGACCTAAAAAGTAGGTGGATGCCGTCCACCCGCATGTACCCCCGACTCGTGCCCTTCTTCCACAACACAAATCTGGCCCAAAAATAGCCACAAACCCGGTTTCACAAAATGACTTATCAGAATGGCCGTATGACACTGCCATATTTGCCCTATAAGCCACTCTGACCCTGCACATCACCCGAACAGGTAAGACTCATAATCTTTTAGGGGCAAATGTATTAAATATTCACACAGCGCAATGCAGCAAGCCACCTTGGTTTGCTAGGGGAAATGGCAGGTATGTGCCATATTTAATATCATACAGTGCATTCCTGTCCTTTGCGTGCACTGGTGCACTCTTGGTTGAATAGTGCCAAGAGATGCACTCTTGCACCATGTTTCAAGGGTGCCTGCGTTGTATGCAGAATTGTTTTTGTGCAGGAAGAGACACCTTCCTGCACAAAAACAATCCTCTGGCCTTTTCCTCTTTCTATGTATGCTGCAGAATGCAGCACATATAGAAAGAGGAAAAAATGAGAAGAGGTAAAGATATATTTCCTTGTTATGCCTCACCTGGGAAGGGGTAGCATTTTGACACATTTCCAGGTCTACCAGTAATGGTAAATCTAGAGATGAACCAAAACCCACGGGTGGATGCATGGGAACACTCATGCTCCATCCATAAAATGGCTTCCTGGGGCAGAGTAACCCCTCTATGACACTCCGTTTTATGCCCCTCTACTCTATCCCATGCCACTCTATGCCACTCTACTCTACGGCACTCCAATATACTCCACACTATGACACTGCTCCCCCTTCACTCTACTTCGCTCTACAACATCTACTCCACTCTGCGCCACTTCTTTCTATGACCCTCTAAGCCACTTCACTCTAGGGCACTCTACAAAACTCTACATCACTCCATGCCACTTAACTCTATGACACGTCACACTATGGCAGTTCTCTCAATGACACTCTGTGACATTGACCCCTCCACTCTACTTCACTCTACAACACTCTATGTAACTTAATTCTAGGCCACTCTCCGCATCGCCACTCTATGACACTCTGCAACACTGTATACCGCTCCATCCTACAACACTGTAAGCCACTGCACTCTAGAGCACTCTATGACATGCTACAACACTCTGCCATACCACTCTATGACACTCTATGCCACTTCACTCTAGGTCACTATACTCCATGCCACTTCACTCTACGTCACTCCACTCTATGCTCCTCCACTCTACGGCAATTCACACCACTTTACTCCACTTTATGACAATTTACTGTACTCTTTGGAATGCCACTCCACAATACTCCACTCTATAGTACTACACTGTACGCCTCTTCACTGTGCTCTACTCTATGACACTTTACTTCACTCTGTGCTATGCCACTCAATGCCACTGAACCCTATGACACTGCACTCTATGACACTCTACTCCACTCTTCAATACTCTAGCCACTCTATGCCACGGCTATCTAGGCCACTCCACTCCACTCCACTTCATGACATTCCACCCTACGCCACTCAACTCTATGCCAGTCTATGACACTCTATGGCACTCCACTCTCCAACACTCTATACAACTCTATGCCGCTCCACTCAACGCCACTTTACTACACTCTACACCACTCCATGCCACTCCTCTATAAACCACCTCATCATGACACTTTACTCCACTCTATGCCGAACACTACGTTCCGTCACTCTGTGCCCTGACATTCTAAACCACAACACTCTATAACACTATATGCCCTTCCACTCTATGCCCCTCCACTCTAAAGCCTTCCGCTCTAAGACTCTCTACACCCTTTCTTCTCTACACCACTCCATTGTACTCCACTGTACTCTGTCCCACTCTCCTTCAAAACACTCAACACTCTTCAAAACTCTGTGTCAATCTACTCTACAACACTCAACTCCACGCCACTCTACTCCACTCTATGCAACACTACTCCACTTTATGGCTAGTTACTCCACTATATGCCACTCTACTCCACTCTGCGTCACTCTACTCTCCTCCAATCCACTAACTTTTAACATTGCTGCACAGTAACTCTTACATAGGCGAGTCCTATTTGCTTTTCCAATGCTTGGTGTTTCTGTATACACCATACTTTTGTTTGGGATAGCAACAGTCTTTCTTAAAAATATCAATTTAAGATTTCCAGATTCTTACTTAGATTATCATACGTTCCAGACTTTATGATCTGATGTTAGGACTAGGAGGTGTTGTCACTTTCTATAAAGTATTTACAAAAGGTATTTAAGAATGCCTTTTGTCTAGGATCTCACGTCATTAGGCCCAGGATTGGTCTGTGAGCCAACACTAAGGGTCAGATTTAGCACAGTGTTGCATCACTCTTGCAACACGCAGGGTTCACAAGGATGCAACACTAAAGTCAGATTTATCAAGCTACGTAAGGCCACCTTATGTGCCCTGCATGGCTTGATAAATCTGGAGTAATGCAAGGCAGCTCAAATTGCTGCCTTGAATTACTCTGCCGAGGGAGGCGTTCCATGGGTGAAGCATGGGTGTTCCTATAGATCCATCCATGTGTTTTGGTGCATTCCCGTATTTACCATTAGTGGTGGACATGGTAATGCATCACAATGCTATGCATCCCCAGGTGAGGCATAACAAGGAGAAATATCTTTATTTCTCCTCCTTTTTCCATCTTTCTATGTGTGTGCTGCATTCTGCAATCTGCGGCACACATAGAAAAGGAGATGCCACTCTGGATTGTTTTTCCTGCACAAAGTGCACCAGAACAACTAAAGGACAGAGATGTGCCACATGATGTTAAATGTGGCTCATTCCAGCCCTTTCACGCAGCCCAGGAAGGTGGCTTGCTGCATTGCTCTGCTTGAAATATTGATAAGTCTGCCCCTTAATATGTTGTAATGGTCAAATCAGAAGTCTGCATTGTGACAAAGATGACTCATCCTTGTGAGGTTAGTAAAGTGTGAGTACCATTAACTTTGGTATTAGTAAAATATCTCCTGTACTGCATTTAGAAACAACAGAACTGCACTATAAAAGAACAACATAAAAACAAGTTATTATTTTTTGCTGACATGAATTGCTAAATTGCTGACATGAATTTGTAGGTCTTACTTTCCAAGAGAGAACATGTGTACCTAAAATACACAGGGTGTAGATCTTCAGTCATGCGGTCAGCTGGCCACTGGACAATGCAACATTTGACCCACCTCTAATGTGGTATCCTATGACAGATTAGAAGATCTTCAGGACCCAAGGAAGAGGAATGCAAGGGGTAGCTCTACCACACAACACTCGTGCTACTGCTGAAAAGCAGTAATAAGAAAATGGTACATTTGATTCCTCCCTCCCCATGGGAACATGATACATGTTTAGTCAGTAAAACAGAAATAGTATGTGTCACTTACTTTAAGAGCACAGCCAACTGTAGGCTCTCTGGCAAGCCTTGTACCTCCTTCTGACAGCAAAGCCAAAAGAGGCCCGCTGTTGAAAATTCAGCAGTTCCTCCATCCCAAAACAAAAACTACAAATGTCTAATCAGATTGTTGACTTTTACATTTCTTCTTTATTTTTAGTTCAAGGAAGAAACATTTGGTTGCTGAAATTTCTTGTTGTGAAACCATTGATCACGATTACAACATCTAAGGTACTTTGCAAATGCAATTCAACGGTTGTGTGATGTCAAATAATACATCTAAAACATCAAGCCCTGAAGAAGTCTTGTGAAAGGAGATGAAACACGTTAGACACGCTGGTATGAATAACTTTTATAACTCATCAATAAAGAAAATCTTTTAAACACACAACATATTTGAAGTGATCTAAGTACACATAAACGTTTTCCTTTGAAGCACATTCTGAGAAATTGAATGGGATTTGAAATCGGTTTGCAATTTAACTGTTTTTTGTTTGAAAAAATATATTATGTTGAGAGGTATGGATATTTAGTGGGGGCTGAGCATTTCTCAAATATAGAGGTCTTAGATCTGTTGCAAACGCCCACTCGCTTCTATTCAGAGTCAAGCCCACCTTGTGAGGGACACCTATTGAATACGATAGCGCCCATGTAAATATATGAAAGGGCCTGATTCAGTCAATGCTTTGTTTAAAATTCTGATATCATACCCCATTCTAGGTTACTCAAATTTCATCCCAAATTAGTAATCCTATGACTCCTAAAGCAGCCCACAGCCAAGGCATTCAAATAGGAAAATCCTAATTTTATGGAACCATCATTAACACATATCCATGTTAGGATATGCGTAAAGCAAAGAGCGCTGCAATCATGACATTAGGTTCTCATTCCATTCGTGAAAAAATTTGTCATGAGGCCACATATTGAAACAAAAGAGTAACCACACAACTCTATCAACATGAAATTTAAAGAACTCGAGTCATATCATAAAACTTGACTCATATTGGTCACATGATCATTCAAACAAGTATTTATCATAAATATCCAGAGAGAAAAGAGACAAAAATACATGACTACATGTTAAATCAATAAAACACTCCCAAGGTCAAGTCTGTAGTACTCAGAATTAATATGCCAATCACGGTTCCATACTTATAATTCAAAACACAAAAATCCAAATAAACATCAAGGTCTCCGGCGTTCATGTTATAAGCAAGTCTGGACGCCAGGTCAGTTTCTCATTAATCCAGCTAATACACACCATAACCAGATCATTCATGTCTACCTACCCAAATCCATGTCCAAGTACGGGCTCAGTAAATGACTGACACCATGCCAAAAATGTGAAATTTGGGTGAGTTTCTCATTTAAGCAGCTTGTCTATATCAGAGACGCGCAGCTTAACTAAAAATAATTAACTTCTGATGTATGCCTTCTCTGATATCTCTATCCCCTTTACTCCCTCTTCATCATGGGCGATGAGTGCAATCTTGGACGTTGTAGTGTCTTGTAAATAAAAGAACGCTTGAACTCTTTTGGTTCCCACTGTACACCATAGGCCTGTGACATAAGCGTTGAAGAGATGAGTTGAAGGCAGTCTTAGAATGTTGAGTTCTGACTTATACACAGCAAAGTAAAGATGTGTACAACTACTCACAGTGTACGGCATGGTTATTGGCGAGTACCTAGGCTGGCAGCATGCTACAGGCATTTTTGGTGCTGTCAATGGGGAAGAAGACTGATGGGTTTCAATTCATACCTGCAGCAATAATCAGCACTAGAACTTAGGTGTGACTTGAGCCTGACAGAGAGCCTCACAGTGCAAAGAAATGTGCCATGAGGTTGTGCCTTTAAATGATGTTTAAGTTTACCCTTGTGTTAGATACAAACATTTTAAGCTCCTTTTCAACTTTTTGTACACTACTGCTTGGAGGATTTTCTTCTCATTTGAAGTTATTCAATAAAATCAGGGGATGGTTTAACCTCAAACACATCCCCCTTTTGGTCATAATTAGGTCTTCATCTGTCAGATCCAGTTGATTGCATTAACCTCTATTTATCATCTACAAGATTACTCTTGCAGCTTCTTTAAATCGCTCCTCATGACCTCCATGCCATATACAAATATTCATATATTTACTAATAGCTCCTCTGAGGTTTCTCTTATGAATGCATCGAATAGCAATGAACAAATGGTTCTTCTATGACCTCCGAAAAGCACTTTCTTTCCCTCAAAATAAATGTCCATGCGTGTATTTGACAAGACATGAACACAAGCAAAATGTATGCAAACCACATCAGGGAAATGAGGGAGTGCAGTGAATGGATTCACAGAAAAAAAACATATATTAATAAGAAGCACATTTGGTGTGGGGGAAAAGGTGTGGGTCATTTACGTCAAGGAGTTATACACAAACGATCAAATTATAGAAACAACATCCCTCTATCCATCTTGTGCCTCAGTCTGCCCAGCTTAACAAGCTTCTCCTATCACCGAGGCCTCAGTAATACGTACCATCAAAAAAATGAAGAATGATGGTGCTCCAGGAACAAACGGATCCTCGCCTCTATTTTGAAATCTGCCCAAGACGTCCAGGCCGGGATTCTCACTCCACCCTACAACTACGCCTTTGCTAACACAATGATTCCTATCTCATTGAGAGGTCCAATCTCTTCTCAATTTACAGAAAGAGAGACCACTCAAATCTGGCAAACTAGTGGCTCATTGCCCTCTTTGACCTAGAAGTAAAAGCTTATGACAGCATTCTATTAGAAGAGCTGGAATCTTGGGCAACAGAACAATAAATCCTTTCTTTTTTTCAATCTGGATTTAGGCCTGAAAGTTCCCCGATGGACAATATCATAACACTGGCACAATTGTCGTGCTAAGCCACACGTAGCAAGCAACATCCATTGTTTTGCTGCCTTGTTGACTACAGCACAACTTTCAATAGGGTGGACCGGAAAGGCTGTAGGAGAAATTAGCTGCATGGGAGATCCCTCTCCAGCTCTTCAAGGCCATAATATCCCTATATCAGAGTCCTGGGTCCAGATAAAAACATGCCCTACCACAGAAACTGCCAAGGTGCTAAACAATAATGGGTTTAAACAGGGCTGCTTGCTAGCCCCACCTCTTTTCAACCTCTACATGGCCAACCTGAGTAACACATTGGAAGGCGCCAGTTTAATCACACCAAGGCTGGGCAGGGTGCATCTTCCAATTCTGCACTACGCAGATGACATTGCAATCATGAACTATTCTTGAGGAGGCCTACAGAGAGCCCTCTGCGCTCTCCATTGCTACAATCAGGCGAATTGTCATCTTCTGCAAATACCCACCTAAGAAACAAGTACACTGGCAGCTAGGAGATCTACAAATAACAACTATTGCAAACTACAACTACTTACATGTTTGGTTTACCGAAAGGACAAACCAGTGGCCCACCTAAAGTATCTTAGAAGCAAGGGCACTGTAGTCATCCACAACCTGAAACTCTTAAAATATCGCCTATACAGTTCAACAGCGGCACCAATGGTGAATGTCCTGAGAGCAAAACTGATTCCAGGTCTAAACTGCTGCCACTTAGCCCCCCCCCCCGCCCCCCCCACCCCCGGCGCACTGGATACGCATCTCATGAACTCTCCAATCTCAGCATTCAAAAAAATCATACACGCTCCAGCGACCAGAAAAACAGGGCAGAGACTGTAGCTGGGCCTCGAGAGACCAGACCTCATGTGCCAAAGGGATCTAGTAAAATAATATATTAGGACCCTGCGGGTCCCAGAAAGAACACTTAAAGCACAATTTAAAACAATCTTTGAGGAGGTGGGCTCCCAATGCAATTACAGCTAGCAGAGGCAATCATTTGTTGGAAAATTGAGGCTGCCAACTTGCACAGTCCGGCTATACCATTCCCACCCTGGAAATAAGCAGTGAATGGGCAGGTTATGAAAACCTCATTTGAATGGGATGTCGAAAGCCTTTGTTGAAAGTTCCTACTTTGTGGCACTGGATGCCTCTTACACACCGGGGAAGGCCCAACCTTACTTACTGACAAATGTTTTTAGGGCAAATGCACTGCTGTATTTCGCGTATGTTATTGAAATATTTAATTGTTTTGTTGGTGCTCCAAAGGTGGCGTCGAGAGTCCCACGACGTCAAGAATACAGTAGCTAAATGTGATGCTAGTGGGTCACTAGCTTCATCCCTTTAGGCACACATTCATGTCTTTTTCCTAGAAAGAGACTTCCACACTAGTTTTGCGAATTAGTTCATTCTCATGTTTTTATTCATTTGTATATTCTTTCCTCATATTTTTCAATCGTTAATAGTTGTTTTTTATATACATATTTCAACTCAGGCGATGTCTTACAAACAAATGTTTTCAGACATTCTTGATGGAACTCATGCTTTTCACGTTATACCAAAGCTACTTCAAATACCACGACAAATGGTATCAACAACTAACTGGAATGGCTATGGGCAACTCGGCGGCGCCGGTATATGCCAATATCTTTATGCAATGGTAAGCACATCTTTGCTAAGAGAGAATGGACAGATAACCTGAAATTGATCATCAGATACAGTGATGACATATTCATCATTTGGACAAACCTAGAGAGGAGTTACAAAAGGCTCTCACAAAATTCAACCAAGTAGATGAACGGATACAATTAACCTGGGTGATATCTGAAACTTCAGTTAACTTTCTTGACGTCAAAGTCTCCTTAACCCCGGAAGGATTTACCACAGATTTGTTTGTAAAAACCACAGACAGAAACAATATGTTACACTTTACGAGCTTTCATGAACCTAACCTCAAAAGGAACTTACCGTTTTCACAAATGGCACGTGTGAAAAGAATCACCTCAGAGTCAAATATGGTGGACCAAAGGATCAATGAAACAGCTAAAAAATTCCTCAACAGAGGGTACTCTCATTCCATAATTGAAGAATCCAAAGAAAGGATTGGAAACATAATGAGGACAAAACTACTATCACCAAGAGTCAAGACAGAACAGACCCGTGCTGTGGTAGTCTCAAAATTCTCAACATCTAGTGGGAAATTCAAAAAACCAATCCTGAAACATTGGGCACTTTTGAACATAGAACCAGATTTCAAACAGATCTTCAACCTCCCACCCATATTTGCATTCACGAGAGCACGTAACTTGGGGGAAATCCTCCAAAATAAACCCATGCCAAAAATTGACTATTCAGGAACCAAACCATGTCTAAATTGTGGCAACTGCAACAGTGTAATCAAGGGGAACAAGATCAACCACCCCATGAAGGGACAGGAAATCAAACTTAAAGTAAACGCCACATGTGACTCAAGCAACCTGATATACGCAATAAAATGCCCATGTGGGAAATTATACGAGGGTAAAACGGAACGACGCATGAAGGTGAGACTAACTGAACATAAATCAAACATTCGCTTAAAGAACATGAAATCATCCCTATCTGCCCACTTCGTGGAAGAACAACATAATATTTCCCAACTTAAATTCACCATCCTGGAAACTGTGAACAAAACAGAAGGAAGGGACAATACGAAACATTTACTTAGAAGAGAAAACTTTTGAATACAAAGACTCTCTACCCAGAAGCCCTTTGGCTTAAATGATAGAATTGAAATGTCATGTTATCTATAGGAATGCTCAATGGACTATAATGTAGTAACTGTGACTTTTCACACAGACCCACTTCAATATGATATTCATTGTTTACGTTTTTTGCACGTTGTTTATATGTCAACATGCATCTAAGCTGACCTCGTCCATACCACTTGATCATAAACATTAATATCCCAACAAACTTCAAGTAGCCCTTTAGCTCAGACGGAATGTGCCGGTTACCGCCATACTCAATGCACGAGTTCGTAGCCTTATACTGCATGCTACAGCCAACTTGTTCTTTATTTTTTTCTTTACTTTTAATTTTATGGCAGAATGTTGTTTTTGCACTCACAACAATATCAGAGCTATCAAGCGAACACTCACGCCATAGATATATTTACACGTTTACGGTGTAATTCCACCCAATATAGTCTGTCCTCTAGTTTCACGGTCACGTGATCGCAACTTTATTCAAATTTCTAAAACGCGGCTAAACTTGCTCTATGCCGGCGTTCGTAAAGGAGCCAGCTGGTTCGAAAACGCTACGATCCTCAACTTCTCAACGTTAAGGTTAGTCAACCCAAACTAGCCACTTAACATTCTAGTGCTAAAAACCAGGAGGAACAATCTACCGATATTGATACAACGGCTCTTTCCGTTCGTTTTCAGATTTCTCTCAGCCCATAGCAACACCAGGCTACTAGTGATGACAGGCTTGTAAGTGACACGGTTCCCCTAATTTATTTACGTTTTTCTTCGAACCTCACGGGTTTATGGGTTACATAAGGTGCAACAGTAACGTTGATACACCCCAGCGTTTCATCTCACAACCCTAGTGTTTCATCTCACAATCCTTTTATGAACCTTGTTTATATGAAAAATCGCAACAGGTTTCCTAATGTTTTGTTTATGTATATTTTTGTAGTGTCTGTTCCCTGACGAAGGGCATCCATTAATGCCCGAAATGCATTGGATTTGTTTATGAGACATCGCCTGAGTTGAAATATGTATATAAAAAACAACTATTAACGATTGAAAAATATGAGGAAAGAATATACAAATGAATAAAAACATGAGAATAAACTAATTCGCAAAACTAGTGTGGAAGTCTCTTTCTAGGAAAAATACATGAATGTGTGCCTAAAGGGATGAAGCTAGTGACCCACTAGCATCACATTTACCAACCTTACTTACAGCATGCTCTCACAGCCCATGCACAAAATGAAAATCATTTTCATGAGCTCCTCGCCCTACCAATTATGAACTTTAACCCTGCCTGGGCTAGGTGGGATGAGGCAATACCCTGCAGACTATGTAAAAACCGCAGAGCATCCTGGCTCCACCTGTTGTGCTGTTGCTCCAAATTTGCTAGTGATCACCACCAACTGCTTGTTCCTTAATGCCGGGCCAATGGCATTAGATTTTGCAGAAAAACCTCAGTCCTGTGTTTCTCCGCCGACTCCCCAAAGACACAAGCAAGGATGGGGAAATTCACAGACGCTATTCGATCTGCACTTCTTAACGTCTCCACAGGGTTATAATGATCCAGCCTTAGTACGCTATATGAACATTCTTCTTTCCCTTTCTTAGGGATCTAGGGACAGCTTACGTTAAATATTCCAAGGGACCCAAGTAAAGTTAGTCCTGACTTGGCAGTTTGGCGCATTGAAACACAAGCACTTGGCTTTCTCCTTGTTTCTTGCACTCTCCCTGTGGACTTTCTATGCCGGAATGCAAGACCAGAAGAGACAATACCCAAGACACTTTCTCCTCTAAGTACTTCAAAATTGTTAACACATTAGCAAGGTGACAATGGGCTAGTTTCAAGGCATCTCCTGCACTTTTCTTTTACCCTGAGGGACACAAGCTAAGTTAGTCCGGTCCCTCTGGCCTTGTATGCTGCAATACAAGCACTTCGCACTTTTTTAGAGAAACACGGACGTAAGATAAGAAGAGACAAAATTCATGATATAATTTCTTTTAAGATTTTTAATGCTGTTCAGAAATGCTGCTTTCTTTAAAAAAATCTTAGATTGCATTTTCTTATAATGTTTTAAATATTGATATTTAATGCATATAGGAAACCGCTGTGTTCTGTTGTTTACATGTAATAATTTTAAATAATCGAACATAAATAAAATTCCATTCAATAAGAAGCACAATTAAAAGAAAAGCCTGGTCCACAGGTTGAAGACTATTAAAAGAAATGAAATAACATCAGTATAGAGAGGAAATGTTTTTAAGGATAACACTCTAAATAAAATAAACCTGCACAAGAGTTTATTATAGTCCAAGTCGTTTCTCCCCTAGGGGATAAAATAAACTTTCAAGAGTCCAATGAAGGACTTTGTTAAGAGAACTAGTAACAGTCCTGCTGGAATCATGTTTCTGTTGCCTGAAATACATGCTATTTTGAAAAATTATTTAGAAAGCTCTAAAATAACCTCTTGTGATAATCATTTCAGAAGATTATTTGTCTGGGACCCATTTTCTCTATAGTAGTGCTCAACATGAAACATATTGTGTGTGAACAATAAAATGAATCCGGAGTACTTGAAAGAAGAACCATTGACCATTTTTGAAGGAAAGTATTTGGAGAACAATCCACTTAATCACATTGTGTTTCTTAGCAACCTGTTTTGCAGGATGTATGAAGTGGTGGCTCACAACCCCTCTTACAAGATAATTCAATTAATGTTACTCCTTCTTTTTTCCTCTATCTATGTGTGCTGCATTCTGCATTCTGCGGCACACATAGAAAAGGAGATGCCTCTATGGATTGTTTTTCCTGCACAAAATGCACCAGCACAAGTAAAGGACAGAAATGTGCCACATGATATTAAATATGGCTCATTCCAGCCCTTTCACGCAGCCCAGGAAGGTGGCTTGCTGCATTGCTCTGCATGAAATATTGATAAGTCTGCCCCTTAATATGTTGTAATGGTCAAATCTTAGGTCTGCATTGTGACAAAGATGACTCATCCTTGTGAGGTTAGTTAATTGAGTACCATTAACTTTGGTATTAGTAAAATATCTCCTGTACTGCATTTAGAAACAACAGAACTGCACTATAAAAGAACAACATAAAAACAAGTTATAATTGTTTGCTTCTCCCCAATTAGTGACTCAGAATGCAAATTGCTGACATGAATTTGTATGTCTTACTTTCCAAGAGAGAATATGTGTACCTAAAATACACAGGGTGTAGAACTCCAGCCATGCAGCCAGTTGGCCACTGGACAATACAACATTTGACCCACTTCTAATGTGGTATTCTATGACAGATTGGAAGATCTTCAGGACCCAAGGAGGAGGAATGCAAGGGGTAGCTCTACCACACAACACTCGTGCTACTGCTGAAAAGCAGTAATAAGAAAATTGTACATTTGATTCCTCCCTCCCCATGGGAACATGACACGTGTTCAGTCAGTAAAACAGAAATAGTATGTGTCACTTACTTTAAGAGCACAGCCAACTGTAGGCTCTCTGGCAAGTCTTGTACCTACTTCTGACAGCAAAGCCAAAAGAGGGCCGGTGTTGAAAATTCAGCAGTTCCTCCATCCCAAAACAAAAACAACAAAGGTCCAATCAGATTGTTGACTTTTACATTTCTTCTTTTTTTTTAGTTCAAGAAATTAACATTTGGTTGCTGAAATTTCTTGTTGTGAAACCACTGATCATGATTACAACATCTACAGTACTTTGCAAATGCACTTCAACAGTTGTGTGATGTCAAATAATACATCTAAAACATCAAGCCCTGAAGAAGTCTTGTGAAAGGAGATGAAACACGTTCGACACGCTGGTATGAATATCTTTTATAAGTCATCAATAAAGATAATCTTTTAAACACAAAACATGTTTGAAGTGATCTAAGTATACATAAACGTTTTCCTTTGAAGCACATTCTGAGAAATTGAATGGGATTTGAAATCGGTTTTGAATTTAACTGGTTATTGTTTGAAAAAATATATTATGTTGAGAGGTATGGATATTTAGTGGATGCTGATCATTTCTCAAATATAGAGGTCTCAGATCTGTTGCAAACGCCCACTCACTTGCTTCTATTCAGAGTCAAACCCACCTTGTGAGGGACACCTATTGAATACGATAGCGCCCATGTAACTATATGAAAGGGCCTGATTCAATCAATGCTTTGTTTAAAATTCTGATATCATACCCCACTCTAGGTTACTCAAATTTCATCCCAAATTAGTAATCCTATGACTCCTAAAGCAGCCCAACGCCAAGGCTTTCAAATAGGAAAATCCTAATTTTATGGAACCATCATTAACACATATCCCTGTTAGGATACGCGTAAAGCAAAGAGCGCTGCAATCATGACATTAGGTTCTCATTCCATTCATGACAAAATGTGCCATGAGGCCAAATATTGAAACAAAAGAGTAACCACACAACTCTATCAACATGAAATTTAAAGAACTCGAGTCATATCATAAAACTTGACTCATATTGGTCACATGATCATTCAAACAAGTATTTATCATAAATATCCAGAGAGAAAAGAGACAAAAATACATGACTACATGTTAAATCAATAAAACACATCCAAGGTCAAGTCTGCAGTACTCAGAATTAATATGCCAATCACGGTTCCATACATATAATTCAAAACACAAAAATCCAAATAAACATCAAGGTCTCCGGAGTTCATGTTATAAGCAAGTCTGGACGTCAGACCAGTTTCTCATTAATCCAGCTAATACACACCATAACCAGATCATTCATGTCTACCTACCCAAATCCATGTCCAAGTACAGGCTCAGTTAATGACTGACACCATGCCAAAAAGGTGAAATTTGGGTGAGTTTCTCATTTAAGTAGCCTGTCTATATCAGAGACGCGCAGCTTGACTAAAAAAAATTCTGATGGATGCCTTCTCTGATATCCCTATCCCCTTTACTCCCTCTTCATCATGGGCGATGAGTGAAATCTTGGACGTTGTAGTGTCTTGTAAATAAAAGAACGCTTGAACTCTTTTGGTTCCCACTGTACACAATAGGCCTGTGACATAAGCGTTGAAGAGATGAGTTGAAGTCAGGCTTAGAATGTTGAGTTCTGACTTATACACAGCAAAGTAAAGACATGTACAACTACTCACAGTGTACGGCATGGTTATTGGTGAGTACCTAGGCTGGCCTGATGCTACAGGCATGTTTTGTGCTGTCAATGGGGAAGAAGACTGATGGGTTTCAATTCATTCCTGCAGCAAAATTCACCTCTAAAACTTAGGTGTGACTTGAGTCTGACAGAGAGCCTCACAGTGCAAAGAAATGTGCCATGAGGTTGTGCCTTTAAATGATGTTTAAGTTTACCCTTGTGTTAGATACAAACATTTTAAGCTCCTTTTCAACTTTTTGTACACTACTACTTTGAGGATTTTCTTCTCATTCAAAGTTATTCAATAAAATCAGAGGATGGTTTAACCCCAAACACATCTCCTTTTGGTCATATTTAGGTCTTCGTCTGTCAGGTCATGTTGATTGCATTAACTTCCATTTATCATCTACAAGATTACTCTTGCAGCTTCTTTAAATCGCAGCTCATGACCTCCATGCCATATACAAATATTCATATATTTACTAATAGCTCCTCTGAGTTTTCTTTTGTGAATGCATCAAATAGCAATGAACAAATGGTTCTTCTATGACCTCCGAAAAGCACCTTCTTTCCCTCAAAATAAATGTTCATGCGTGTATTTGTCAAGACATGAACACAAGCAAAATGTATGCAAGCCACATAAGGGAAATGAGGGAGTACAGTGAATGGATTCAAAGAAAAAAAACATATATTAACAAGAAGCACATTTGGTGTGGCGGAAAAGGTGTGGGTCATTTACGCCAAGGAGTTATACACAAACGATCAAGTTACAGAAACAACATCCCTCTATCCATCTTGTGCCTCAGTCTGCCCACCTTAACAAGCTTCTCCTATCACCGAGGCCTCAGTAATAGGTATCATCAACAAAATGAGGAATGGTGGTGCTCCGGGAACGAACGGATCCTCGCCTCTATTTTGAAATCTGCCCAAGACTTCCGGCCGAGATTCTTACTCCACCCTGCAACTACGCCTTTGCTACCACAATGATTCCGATCTCATGGAGAGGGTCAAATCTCTTCTCAATTTGCAGAAAGAGAGACCACTCAAATCTGACAAACTACTGGCTCATTGCCCTTTTTGACCTAGAAGTAAAAGCTTATGACAGCATTCTATTAGAAGAGCTGGAATCTTGGGCAAGAGAAAAATAAATCCTTCCTATTTTTCAATCTGGATTTAGGCCCGAAAGCTCCCAGATGGACAATATCATAACACTGGCACACTTGTCGTGCTAAGCCACACGTAGCAAGCAACCTCCATTGTTTTGCTGCCTTGTTGACTACAATTAGAAAATTACAAAAAACAATTTGATGGACAGAATGTAGATCAATGTCTTACATTCACACCAGTACAAGGATCTGGGCCTAAATCCATCGTTTTTTGCACTCCACACCACCCTGGGTCAGATAATGGCTTTATGCAAATCAGCTCTGACCCTGTGCCCCATGGGAACAGTCCAGTCCGAACTACAACAGCCATATCTTTCCCAGACCGGAATCAAGCATCCGAGGACCGGACCGGTTTCGAGGTAACACCTCTCATCAGCCCGGCTAGCTTGACTCCAGTGGTGTGGAGGCTCTGGGACCCACGTCTGAGCTACCCCAGTACACTCAGGGAGAAAATTACAAAAAACAATTTGATGGACAGAATGTAGATCAATGTCTTACATTCACACCAGTACAAGGATCTGGGCCTAAATCCATCGTTTTTTGCACTCCACACCACCCTGGGTCAGATAATGGCTTTATGCAAATCAGCTCTGACCCTGTGCCCCATGGGAACAGTCCAGTCCGAACTACAACAGCCATATCTTTCCCAGACCGGAATCAAGCATCCAAGGACCGGACCGGTTTCGAGGTAACACCTCTCATCAGCCCGGCTAGCTTGACTCCAGTGGTGTGGAGGCTCTGGGACCCACGTCTGAGCTACCCCAGTACACTCAGGGAGAAAATTACAAAAAACAATTTGATGGACAGAATGTAGATCAATGTCTTACATTCACACCAGTACAAGGATCTGGGCCTAAATCCATCGTTTTTTGCACTCCACACCACCCTGGGTCAGATAATGGCTTTATGCAAATCAGCTCTGACCCTGTGCCCCATGGGAACAGTCCAGTCCGAACTACAACAGCCATATCTTTCCCAGACCGGAATCAAGCATCCGAGGACCGGTTTCGAGGTAACACCTCTCATCAGCCCGGCTAGCTTGACTCCAGTGGTGTGGAGGCTCTGGGACCCACGTCTGAGCTACCCCAGTACACTCAGGGAGAAAATTACAAAAAACAATTTGATGGACAGAATGTAGATCAATGTCTTACATTCACACCAGTACAAGGATCTGGGCCTAAATCCATCGTTTTTTGCACTCCACACCACCCTGGGTCAGATAATGGCTTTATGCAAATCAGCTCTGACTCTGTGCCCCATGGGAACAGTCCAGTCCGAACTACAACAGCCATATCTTTCCCAGACCGGAATCAAGCATCCGAGGACCGGACCGGTTTCGAGGTAACACCTCTCATCAGCCCGGCTAGCTTGACTCCAGTGGTGTGGAGGCTCTGGGACCCACGTCTGAGCTACCCCAGTACAGGAAGGACATGGCTTTTGTAGTTCGGACTGGACTGTTCCCATGGGGCAACAGGGTCAGAGCTGATTTGCATATCGCCATTGTCTAACCCAGGGTGGTGTGGAGTGCAAAAAAACGATGGATTTGGGCCCAGATCTTTTGACTGGGGTGAATGTGTGACATTGATCAACATTCGGTCCATCACTTGTTGTTTTTGCAATTGCCGCCCTAAGTGCGCTGGGGATGCCCAGACGTGGGTCCCAGGCACTCCACACCACTTGGAGTCAAGCTAGCCGGGCTGATGAGAGGTGTTACCTCGAAACCGGTCCGGTCCTCGGATGCTTGATTCCGTTCTGGGAAGGACATGGCTTTTGTAGTTCGGACTGGACTGTTCCCATGGGGCAACAGGGTCAGAGCTGATTTGCATATCGCCATTGTCTAACCCAGGGTGGTGTGGAGTGCAAAAAAACGATGGATTTGGGCCCAGATCTTTTGACTGGGGTGAATGTGTGACATTGATCAACATTCGGTCCATCACTTGTTGTTTTTGCAATTGCCGCCCTAAGTGCGCTGGGGATGCCCAGACGTGGGTCCCAGGCACTCCACACCACTTGGAGTCAAGTTAGCCGGGCTGATGAGAGGTGTTACCTCGAAACCGGTCCGGTCCTCGGATGCTTGATTCCGTTCTGGGAAGGACATGGCTTTTGTAGTTCGGACTGGACTGTTCCCATGGGGCAACAGGGTCAGAGCTGATTTGCATATCGCCATTGTCTAACCCAGGGTGGTGTGGAGTGCAAAAAAACAATGGATTTGGGCCCAGATCTTTTGACTGGGGTGAATGTGTGACATTGATCAACATTCGGTCCATCACTTGTTGTTTTTGCAATTGCCTTGTTGACTACAGCACAACTTTCAATAGGGTGGACCGGGAAAGGCTGTAGGAGGAATTAGCTACATGGTAAATCCCTCTCCAGCTCTTCAAGGCCATAATATCCCTACATCAGGGTCCTGGGTCCAGATAAAAACACGCCCTCTGCCATGGTGCTAAACAATAATGGGTTTAAACAGGGCTGCTTGCTAGCCCCACCTCTTTTCAACCTCTACATGGCCAACCTGAGTAACACATTGGAAGGCGCCAGTTTAATCACACCAGGGCTGGGCAGGGTGCATCTTCCAATTCAGCACTACGCAGATGACATTGCAATCATGAACTATTCTTGAGGAGGCCTACAGAGAGCCCTCTGCGCTCTCCATTGCTACAATTTATTTATTTATTTATGTGATTTTATATAGCGCAGACTTTACCCGAAGGTGTCAGAGCGCTTCACAATAGGAACAGTTATGATACATGAGGAGAAAATTACAAGTGAACAAATTACAAAAGCAAACGTTAAGTTACATGAATCAAAAGTGGCAATAGTGAGCAACCAAAATACATGAGGTAGCAATCGGTACATTAAAGGAGGAAAAAGTGATATGTGTGCAGGTTACAAAAGCGTACAAAGTACAAGTAGAGGTATAGTACTGCAATAAATGGCAGACACTCCTTCACAAGAACAAACGTTACCTATGCAATGGTGGCACTTGTGCAAGTATCTAAAGCAAACAAAAAGTGAGAGGTAGCATACAGTGTGTTACAAGAGAAAAGTGACGTGTGCAAGTTACAAAAGGGTACCATTATACACAGGCACAAGGATAATACTGCAATAAATGGTAAACACTCAAACTGACAATAGAATATTCAATAATGGGAGGTCTTCCTTCAGATGATAGAGAGGGCGTGAATTAGATTTGGAGGTGTCTTTGGAGGAGGAGAACTTTGAGGTCCATTTTGAAGGCCTGGGAGGAGGAGGTGCTCCAGAGCTGAGGCGGAAGTGAGTTCCAGAACTCATTGCGTTGCCTGAAAAGGATTGGGCCATCGATCTTTACTTCTTGAAAGTGGGGGGGTTCAAGCAGTAGATTTTCCGCATTACGAGATGGTCTAGAGCCTCCATGCAGTTTCAGTTTATTCGACAGGTAGCGAGGAGAGGAGGAGTGCAAGGCTTTGTGGGTGATACAGGCAGTCTTGTAGATAGCTCTAGCGTCAATTGGAAGCCAGGGCAGAGAGGATAACAACGGTGTGATGTGGTCGCTTCTTTTGGCCCCACAAATGAAACGGGCTGCTGAGTGGAGGACAGATTTAAGGGGGGACAGGTGGGATTTGGGGAGGCGAGTAAGAAGAGAATTGCAGTAGTCCAGTCTGGAGAGGACCAGCGATTGCACCAGTGTTTTAAGGTCTTGCTCAGGGAAAAAGCGACAAATTCCCCAAAGAAGGCGCAGTTGGTATTGTGCAGATTTTGCAATTGAGTTGATGTGGGGATTAGATTGAGTTTGTTGTCGAGTATGACACCAAGGGATTTTGCGCTGTCGACAATGATGGGTTTATTGTTAAGTAGATTCATCTGATCCATCCATGATTAAACCGGGGGAGGAGAAAGTGAGGAAGAGAGGAGGAGGAATTCAGTTTTGGAGGGATTCAGAATCAGTTGATGAGTTGCCATCCAGTTTTGAATGGAGTCGAGAGTCGAGCTTAGGATGGCGAGATCATGAGTGGAGGCAACCTTGAGGTAGATTTGAGTGTCATCTGCGTAGAGATGATAGTGGATCCCAGATTTACTTAGGAGAATTCCCAGTGGTTCTAGGTAGAGATTGAACAATGTGGGTGCAAGTATAGAGCCTTGAGGAACACCTTGACCTACCGCCAAAGGAGATGACAGACTGCTCGCTATTTTGATCATTTGGGATCTATCAGAGAGGAAGGAAGCAAACCATTTAAGCACAGTGCCCTCCATGCCCATTCTCTATTGCAGAGTGTTGAGGAGAGTGTCGTGATTGACAGTGTCAAAGGCTGCAGAAAGGTCGAGAAGAATTAGAAGACAGAACCCACCCGAGCCGAGTATCCTCAGCGCGTCATCAACCACTTTCAATAGGGCTGTTTCAGTGCTGCAGTTTTGGATGAAGCCGGACTGACAATTGTCAAGAAGATCATTGTCCTTGATATGACAAGAGAGTTGTTTCGCTACACATCTTTCTGTGATCTTAGCATAAAAGGGTAGGTTAGTGATGGGGCGGAAGTTGTTTAGGTCATTCGCATCAGCAGTGGGTTTTTTAAGCAGAGGGGTGACCTGCCCAGTTTTGAAGGAGACAAGAAGGGAGCCTTGACAGAGGGAGAGGTTGACCAGAGTGGTCCAATAGGAAAGAGAATGGGAATTCGAAGTCAATGGCAATGGCACTGGGGATGGGGTCAAGAGAATGGTTGGATGGCTTTGATTCGAGATGCACTTGAGGAGGGCATCTTCAGAGATGGGGTCAAAGTTCTGCCAAATGGCTAAGGATTTGCGCTCCTCTGGAGGGGTAGGATGAGCGACCTGAGCCACAAGGGATTTCACTTTTCCGTCAAAGAATATACCAAAATCTGCTGCTTTCTTTGTAGAATCCTCCAGCTTGGAGGTTGGGGAGAGCGGTTAGGAATCTTGATGAGATCGAAGAGTTTTTTGGGTCTATTTTTGGCAGAGTCAAGGAGAGTTCTGAAGTGCGACGCTTTCCCAAGGAAGATGTTCTTGTGGTACTTGGATCTTGCTGAACGAAGCGTGGCCAAATTATCAGTGGAGGGCGCTTGCCTCCATTGTTTCTCCAGGAATCTTAGTTGCTTCCTTTCTTCATAGAGGGATTTGTTGAACCAGGGTGCTGAGGGCATGGGCCTTATCTTATTACTTTGGAGAGGAGCGACGTTATTGATTTCGACTGCAAGGACTGTGAGGCATTGGGAGGTGAGTTTGTCAACATCTAGGTTCGGGTCTAGCCTTGGAAGTGATAACAAAGCTGATTCACAGAGGGAAACAACGTCAATATTTTTAGCATTACGGAACCAGGAGGTAGCCCTCTTAGGTTGGCCAAGAGTTATAGAGTGTGATAGGTGAAGAGAGAATGGGATGAGGAGGTGGTCAGACCAGTCTACATGAATAGGGGTAGTGATAGAAAGCATGTCTGCTTTAGAAATGACAAAGTCCAGGATTGAGCCCTTAGTGTGTGTTGACTCTGTGCAGTGTTGGATAAGATCGTTAGCAGAGAGGAAGGCGGCCAGCGAGTTCGCAGAAGAGTCTTGCGTTGAGCCCCAGTGTAGATTGAAGTCACCCAGAAAGGACTGATTGTCACTTTGCGAGTATTGGTCGCTGATGAAGTCAGTGAGTTCCTCCATAAACGAAGGGCCGGTACCCGGCGGGCGGTAAATGACATGGAATCTGATGGGTGAGCGGTGGTGCAATTGTAGCTCAAGAGAAAGGCATTCAAAAGTGTGGAAGGAGCTGAAAGAAAAAGCCTTCAGTTGAAGGGAGTTCCTAAAGATGACTGCAACACCTCCCCCAACGCTGTCAGTTCTGTCATTCCTAAGTAAGGAATAGCCTGTGGGTAATAGGAGATCAAAGATAGAGTGAGAGGTATCGTTGAACCAGGTCTCTGTGAGGCAGAGCATGTCTATATTGTGAAAGGTGATGGTATCGGAGATTTCAAGTTTGTGTTTTACTGCAGATCTGCAGTTGTGGAGCAAACAGCGCAGTTCTGTCAAGACTGTTTTGGTGACAGGGGCATTTGGGCTCTGAAGGGTGATCAGGATATTGTGTTTATACGAGGGTGCTCGGGAGGGTTTAGGTGGATGCTTGGTTCTGACAGAGGAGATGGTTGGAATAGAGTAGATAGTAGGGTTACTTGGAGGTGCAGGTTGAAGAAGGGAGACATTCAAAGGCTTTTGTGAGTTGACCAAGTTTGCAGACGATAGGTTCAGCTTGGCTATAGTGGGGTGAGGGGGCGAGGTGCATCTCGTGGGAAGGTGAGGGTTTTCCAAAGGAGTAGAGGTGTATGGAAAGGTGGAAATCTTGGAGCTTAAAAGTGAAATGGCAGTTACAAGCTGGGAGATGGAGGTGATCAGAGAGTCAAGCTTATTTTCCAGAGAGAGTAAGGCAGAGCACGGATGGTTGGGTGGCTGGATGGAAATAGGAGGGGGTGGAAATGATGGTGGAAGGCAGGGAGAGGTGGGGGGTACAGGAGGGGAGTTGGGGTATAGGGTTCAAAAGTGGGGAAAGGTGGAGGTTGAGAGCGGGAGTTGGTGAGTCAGAGGCGAAGAGAGTGTTGTCTTTGTTGGAGTTGCAAGAAGGAAAGGAATTAAGTACAAATTTACGGGGAGATGGGTGCGGATCAGGGAGGTATGGTAGAAGGAGAGGGGAGACCTATGTGGAGTAAGCATGAGCGGATTTTGCGGATTGGCAATCCGCGAATTTGCGGATTTGCGAACTCGCAATCCGCAAAATCCGCGAATTCCCGCGAATTTGCGGATTTTTTTTTTTTTTTGTGTTCGCCCGTGTTTCTGCCAGTTCGCGAGGGTTTTTACAATTTCGCAATTTGCGAACTTACCTGTCGGGTCGCAAGTTTTGCGAACTTGTTGTTTCTACGTGTCCAACCTGTTTGGGACACTCTTCTTCATCACTGCCACTCTCTGTCACCACTGCCACTCTCTGACTACTCATGCCACCCTCTGGCCCACCCATGCCACCCTCTGTTTCATCACCACACCCTCTGGTTGTCCAGTGTACATTATTTTCGGCAAAGCAAAGCACACCTTCCCTGCCTCAAGTGACCTGAATTAATTTGGGGCTGATTAATGTGTCACAGAATATTTTTTTAGCTGGCACCTGCTTCCTTAGTGCGCCCTGATTAGTGATCTTTTGCACTTGCTAAGTGCTTTCATTGTTGCAAAATTAGTTACAACACCTGCCCTGCCCCAACTGACAATAATGAATTAGGGGCTGATTAATGGATTTTAACTTCCAGCCTGGCTCCTGCTTGTCTCCCTTAGCTGTAATTCATGACCTTTGTGGCATATGTGTAACTATTCTGAGGTTCAGAGCAGGGTCACATAATAGTTTCAACTGGCAACTGAACTCTGGAGGGGCCCCTCAGGAAGCACTACAGGAAATGGCTACTAATGATGTGCCTGAACTTTTGAACCTGGTAAGTAGTTACTTTCAGTTTTGCTTAGAACGTATTTCTGCAATTTCGCACTTATTCGCGGGGCGCGAACTCACGCGAACAGTGCGAGCAGTGCGAGCAAAATCCGCTGCTCGCGGATTTGCGGATTTTGCAGGAAATTCGCAAATCTCGCGGATTGCGGATTTCCCGAAAATCCGCAAAATCCGCAAGCGGAACGGATTTTCCGCCCATGCCTAATGTGGAGTCATGGGAATGTAGGAGGTTAGGGAAGAAAAGAGGGGAGGTGGTTGAAGAGGTCCTGTCATCGAGAAGAGGTGGCTGTGAGGGAACGGGCAACTGGCAGAGTGAGGGGTGTTGGGAGAAAGGGAAGCTGAAGAAAGGAAGTGGTTCTGCTGTGCCCGGGGGAGGAAAATGGAAAGGGTTACCAAAGGGGGAAACGGGGTAGCACAGCACAGCTGGAGGAGTGGGGGGAAGGAGAGATATGAAATGGGTTTGAGGAGAAATCGGGGTGAATAACGAGGGGAGGAGGGGGTAGAGGAGAGGGGGGAAGGAGGAATAAGGGGAGCGTAGGGAAGGTTGACCGGGGGAGAGGTTTGGAGGAGAGGTAGAATCAAAAGGGGGTGGCAGGTAGGACTATGGGTGAGGTGAAGAGATTGGCGAACCGGGATGGTGCAGATTGGACGAGGAGCATATTAGTTAGAGGTAAGGCTGAAGTAATGAGGGGTGGGGCAAACTGTGAGGGTGGAGGCATAGGAGAAGAGGGCACAAAGGAAGGGGAGGGAAGAGGGGCTACCTATCATCTTCTGCAAATACCCACCCAAGAAACAAGTACACTGGCAGCTAGGAGATCTACAAATAACAGCTATTGCAAACTACAAATACTTACGTGTTTGGTTTACCGAAAGGATAAACCAGTGGCCCACCTAAAGTATCTTAGAAGCAAGGGCACTGTAGTCATCCACAACCTGAAACTCTTAAATTGTCACCTATACAGTTCAACAGCTGCACCAATGGTGAATGTCCTGAGAGCAAAACTGATTCCAGGTCTAAACTGCTGCTACTTAGTACCCGCCCCCACCCACTCCCCCTGCGCACTGGACACGCATCTCATGTACTCTCAAATCTCAGCATTCAAAAAAATCATCCACGCTCCCCAGCAAACCAGAAAAACAAGTCAGAGACTGTAGCTGGGCCTCGAGAGACCAGACCTCATGTGTCAAAGGGATCTAGTAAAATAATATATTGGGACCCTGAGGGCCCCAGAAAGAACTCTTAAAGCACAATTTAAAACAATCTTTGAGGAGGTGGGCTCCCACAGCAATTACAGCTAGCAGAGGCAATCATTTGTTGGAAAATTGAGGCTGCCCACTTGCACAGTCAGGCTATATTATTCCCAGCCTGGAAATAAGCAGTGAATGAGCAGGCTATGAAAACCTCATTTGAATGGGATGTCAAAAGGCTTTGCCGCAGTTCCTACTTTGTACACACTTGGGAAGGCCCAGCCTTACTTACAGCATGAGTGTCACAGTTAATCATTACAATATATACCTTTGTACCTTCAGACATCAGGGCATTTTGGCAATATACATTTAAAAAATTGAGTTGCCGGTCAGTATTTATACATTCTGCAGTGCGAGCGGTTCGTCAATTGGGGCACCATAGGGGGGTTCACATATATGGCCCCTATACTCATTCCATGCAGACCAAATTTCAGACCATTTCCGGGGACATCCCCTGGCTACGTAGACTGTCTTCTCCTGGAGCATCCACCAGTCCATGTCCTTCTTCCACGCTCCCAGTTTCGGTGGTTCCTCTGCCCCCCCATAGCCTAGCTATATTTCTCTTTGCGATTGCGAAACTCAGCGTGGCCCAAAGCCTCCTACGGGGCGACAGATCTGTGGGCTCCCAGATATTCAGGATGCACCTCTTCGCCTCGACTCGTAGCCCCACCTACCACACTTCCTACATACACCTATGTATTCTGAGCCAATATTGCTGGAGCACTGGGTAATCCCATAGTATATGGAAGAATGTCCCCCTCCCTCCACATCTTCTGCTACAAAGTCCATCCTCACTGCGGCCCATCAATTGCAGTCTAGTTCCCGAGAAGTAGTCTCGGTGGAGGATTTTAAGCTGAATGAGCCTAAGTCTAGCCGGAATGCCCACTTCTTTAGGGGATGCTAGAGCACACCTCCACTCCTCCTCGTCTATTTCCAACCCTTCTGCCTCCCACTTCCTTTTAAGGGGTTGCAGTATGTCAGGGGAGTCATTGATCATCTTTTTGTATGTAAGGGAGATGGCGTGCTCTGGTAGGTGGCCGTCAAGCAGTCTGTCCTCCATGGGGGACGAGTCAGGGGGCATAGTTCCCGGTGGAATGTTGGATTGTAGGGAATGCCTGATCTGCAGATATCTAAAATATTCTGTTTGTGCAAGCTCGTATGTGTGTTGGAGTGAGGCAAAGGACACGACTCCTTCGGGTCCCCAGAGGTCTCTGATATGGGAGATCCCGATCAAGTCCCAGTTACGGAATCCTGTCATTCGGTTCAGGGTGCCCAGCCGTTGTGAAACCCAGAGCGGAGTAGCCAAAGTTATGGTGTCAGCCCATCCCAGGTTACGTTGCACCGCGTGCCAGAGTTGGACCGAGTGTTTGGTCGGTCCAGTTAACTGGTACCTGCCAGGTTTGGAATACAAGGCTGCTTCAAAGTTCCCGCCCGGCAAGAGCCACCTGTCCATCCCATACCCTGGGTCATTACCATCGCAATACGTGGCCTGATTAAGTGCCGAAAGATGTGCAGCCCAGTAGTATTTGCGAATGTCCGGGAGTGCTATGCCTCCGGCAAACCAGCCCAGCGTGAGTTTGTGCAGGGAGATGCGGGGCGTTCCGGACCATAGGAGTTCCCTCAGCGCGGTTTCAATAGCCTTGAAGTAGGACTGCGGGACCAAATCCGGATGGTTCTGCAGGGCGTATAAATTTTTCGGCAACGCCATCATTTTAAAGAGCGACGCCCGTCCTAGCAGGGACAGTGGGAGCTTCCTCCAGGAGACAGAGTCCCTCTTGAACCGATGTAGTGGGGGTAGGAGATTTCTGTCAAACCTGGCAGCCCCGTCCTTGGAGACAAAGATACCCAGGTATCGAAACCCGTCAGTGGCTACCGTAAGTGGCAGTTCCGAGGAAGCGCAGGAGGGTCACCCTGTAGGACATACATCACCGACTTGCCCCAGTTAATCCTATAGCCAGAATTCCTGCCGAAGCTGTTGAAGATATCCATGGCCACTATTGGGGACTTACGAGGTCTGGTGAGATAGAGGAGGACGTCGTCCCCATAAAGCGATATCCTGTCCTCCCAGTCGTTGGCCCACCTGATCCACTTCAAGGAGAGGTCCTGCCTGATCCAGGCTGCGAGTGGTTCTAGAGACAGAGCAAAAAGTAGGGGCGAGAGGGGGCACCCCTGTCAGGTCCCTCTCTCTAGGGTGAAGACCTCGGAGACCTTATTATTGACTGTTACCTGTGCCAGAGGCTCGGAGTAGAGGAGCCGCACCCAGCCGATGAATTCAGGACCAAAGCCCAGTTTGTGGAGGACGGCTATCATGTACGGCCACTCAAGCGTGTCAAACGCCATAGTGGCGTCAAGCGACACTACCACTGCATCTTCCCTGAGGGTGTGACTGCGCCCCAGCACCCCATGAAGCCGGCGGAGGTTGAGCATCGTATTGCGATGTGGCATGAAGCCCGACTGGTCCGGGTGGACCAGTGTCGGCAGGACCGGCTTGAGCCTGTTGGCCAATACCTTTGCCAGGATTTTGGGTTCCGCGTTCAGTAGGGATATAGGCCGATAAGAGGCACAGGAGTCTCTCGGCTTGCATTCTTTGGGGATGGCTACTATAGTGGCTATGCGCTGATCACGCGGCAGTGTATCCTTCTTCCTGCTCTCCTCAAACATCCGTTTCAGGAAGGGGCTGAGGCCGTCCGGTTGGAGCTTATAAAGCACAATGGGTAGCCCGTTGGGCCCCATGGCTTTCCTCGAGTGCAGGTCACGAACAGCTCGAGCCAGTTCCTCGACCGTGAGCGGCGCCTCTAGAGCATCGCGTTCTGCCTCCGTAAGGGTAGGAAGACGGATGTCAGTGAGCAGGTCTACGGAGTATACCTCTGGCAGGTTAGACCCTGTACTATAGACTTTCCGGTAGTGCCGCTCAAATTCCTTGACTATCTCACGGGGCTCTGTGAGAACCGCCCCGGCTTCTGTCTTGAGCTCTACCACCACTTTCTGCAACTGCTGCTTTCTGTCCAGCCACGCTATGAGCTTTCCTGCTTTGTCTCCCTGGTCGTAGATTCTTCTCTCCCTGTCTCTGAGTACTTGTTTAGCAGCATCTGTGGCCAGTGCCCTATATTCCGCCCTCTTAAGTTGCAGCTGATGTGATGTTCCTGGAGCGTGCTCAGTGAGCGCTGCAGCTTCCAGTTCCTGGAGATCCTTCTCTAGCGTGACCAATTGTTCCTCCCTTTCCCTGCGGTGACCTGCTATCACCGAGAGGGCCTCCCCTCTAAGCATCGTCGTCTTGAAAGCCTCCCACAGCACCATCGAGGAGTCAACCGTGCCGTCGTTGTTCTCGAAGTAGTGAGTGATCGCCAGAGTCAGTTTCTGTCTAGTTTCCTCATTACGGAGATACCAAGCGTTAATCGGCGTTGTGATCCCCTCCCTCCTTTCTCCTAGCGTGAGATGCACTATCAACGGGGAGTGGTCCGAAATGCCTTGTGCTAAATGTGTGGCTGACTGCACTGTGGTGCCCTGATGTATAGGTGCCAACATATAATCTATGCGGGAGAAGGTGCCATGGGGGCCTGAAAAGAAGGTGTACTGGTACTCTGTCGGGTGCTCGAATCTCCATATGTCAGTAAGGCCAAATGTCTCTGTGAAATCAGCTAGTCACTTGTGGCCCTGCGGTATGTCTTTGGGGGGGTGTCTGTCGAGGTGTCCTGAGATAACTGCATTAAAATCTCCTCCCACTATAAGCTGCCCCTCCGGAAGGGATAAGAGCAGTTTCCCCAAGTCCAGGTATGATTGAGTTTGGAGCCCGGGTGGGATGTAGCTAGTGACCAGATTGGGAGGTTGCGATGTGTCATTATGCCCACCCCCCGGGACCCTGTGGTGAATCCGGCATGTAGCACTAATGAGTACCCCCACCTGTTCAGTGGATGGCATGAATTACCCAGTAGGTGGGTCTCCTGGAGGAGCACCACGTCTGGCAGGTGACGTTTTATAAATTGCAGCACTATGGTTCTTTTAAGTTTGTCCCCCAGTCCATTGGCGTTCCAGCTCATAATCTTGAGGCTTTTATCCCGCTTCATAATAACATTCACTACTAACTGCAATGGATGCCCCGAGGATCCTGGTACAGCTCACTATGATGATTGCAAAATTCAGTTGTGACACCACCAAACTTGTCCCAATTCCCCCACCCAATCCCCATCCCACCATCCCCTCCCCCCAACTCCTCCACCTCTCCCCACCCCTGGCCTTCCCATTGTGCCCCAAACTATGCCAAAATAGGCAAAGTCTCCCCCTCCCCAACTGCCCCCCCACCCTGCTACCCTGCTCCGCAGGCTTTGAACTACCCACATCCCCAATTAGCAGAGCGCCTTTAGCCCCGAACCCACCCGGGAGTGAGGAAGCCTCCCCCTCCCGCTCGAACTCTAGTAGGAAGCGTGCACCGGCCCCAGCCGCCCCTGTTCCCCCCCGATACAATTCCTGTTACACTGTAGTGACCACATTCCCGCTCAGCCAAAGTATCAGTCATGCAGCGGCAGTGCCATGCCCATTGCAGCCAGACTTCTAGTCCGCCTGGGGCCTATACAGTTTGCCCGATCAGGCAAGGGAGGAGGGGGGTTTAAGAGATAGTGTGTTACTGGAGTCAGCCTATCTCCCTTTTGGGCCCACCATATTGTGCCCCCCAAGCTCCTAGCCGTCTAGTAAAAGCGCATATGTCCCTCCCTCCAGTGCCGAGTCCCCTTATACTTTACAGTAGTAGATGTCCAAGCTGGCAGAACTGTCGCCTTCAGTGGTCTGCTCCCTCTCTCTGGGTCCCCCACCCAGGACTAACGGATTTCGACCTCCAGGAGCGTTGGCTCTGCTCATCCACATCCGATCTCTCTGCTGCTGGCGAAGTGACAAGATTGTCTCTCCAGTTCTCTCCCTCCGTCCGGTTTCCAGCTCTCGTGAATTCCCGGTCGATCCAATCTTGCGCTTCCGATGGGGAGGTGAAGAATAAGGATTTGCCCCCAGCGAAGACTTTAAGCTTGGCCGGAAAAAACATCATATATTTGACTCCGCGCTCCCTCAAAGCCGCTTTGACACCTGCAAAAGATCGCCGCTCCCTCTGTACCTGGAGAGTGAAATCCGAAAAGAACCGAATCGTGGCATTTTCATACTGCAGGTCCCCCATCAGCCTGGCCGCCTGGAGGATTGCGTCCCTATCCTGGTAGTTCAGGATCTCTGCGATAATCGTCCTGGGCGGCACCCCTGGTTTGGGTTTAGGGATGGGTGCGCGGTGGGCCCGCTCAACTGTGAAGATCTTTGACAGCCGTTTGGGCTTAAGGTGGTTTAGTATCAAGTCTTCCAGGAAGAGTTCCACGCTGGGCCCTTCCAGTTCCTCCGGTACACCCACCACGCGAACGTTGCTTTTGCGGGCCCTCCCTTCTTGGTCCTCGAGTCGCATGGCCACCTGTCGGTGCTGGTGCACCAGTTCGTTAATCCGCTGTTCCATGGCTTTTGTAGATGTTTGGAGCACCCTGATATCTGCCTTGTTAGTCTTGGCTCTTTCCGAGGTTTTACCGAGGTCCGCACGCAAGAGGTTGACCTTTATAGAGACTTTGTCGATCTTGGTTTCCAGATTTGCGCCAAGCGTTTAAATGGCGGTCATGATGGATGCCAGCGATGGATCCTTTTGCCCAGTCGAGTCCCCGGTCACGCCTTCCGTTTGCGGCGTCCCCTTCTGCACCGTATATTTGTCCAGTTTGTTGGACTGGCTGGCGGTGGTTTGTTTGGACCTCATGGTAGTGGCGCACTGTACCTCTCACACAGCGTAGAATATTCGGATGCTGCTCCCTTTCTCCCGTGCTCCACCTGCGCCGGACCCTCTCACTCCGAGCCGCTTGCAAGACCACCCAGTCAACCGGCTAGGCACTGCTACCCCTGGCGGCCCTTGGCGGAACCAGGAGTCTCAATGGCGTCCCAGTCTCCACGTTGATCGGACCTTCTAGCGCTTCCTCCCCCAGCTGTCACTTTGCAAGGGAGGTAAGGATGTTCCACAGCCACCAATGCGCTGTCTCCCCGGCCTCGAGAGTGGGTGTTTCGCCCTTCCACTATTCTAACAGCGGGCAGCAGGGGCCTCCGGCCCGGGGGCCCGCCCCAACTCTCTGCAGGGGTCCGCAATGGCTCCCGAGGATGTTCACTCTCCTGTGTGCTATGGCCCCAAACAATACTTCAGGTGGGCGCTCGTGGTGTGGCGGAGCCCTCCTGTGGGTCGAGCAGTGCACCTTGCGTTTGCCCAACACTTCGCGCTGCCCCAGGGGCAAATGGCCACCCTCAAGTTCTGGGCCCCTCGCCGTCCAAACCTTCACCCGGTTGCACCGCAGTGGGCCTCCAGGCGGATGATTCCGGGGGCTTGTCTCGGGCTGCCCCTCAGTCTGTGGCCCCGCTGAGGTGCAGTTCACCTCCGGTGTTGCCTTTCGCGGCCCTGGCTTAGTTCCGGATGGGCCGCAAAGCCGGGGCGTCGCGTAGTTCTCCGGCCGCCCAGGCTTGCACCAGCGCTCCACTCCGGCACTCGGTCCCAGGACTCTAGCCCACAGCTCGGCTCCGGGAGCAGGCAGCGAGACCGGGGCAAGTTCTGCAGGTTCTGCTTCTCTTTGTCAGCACAGCGGTGCAAGGGAAGTGCGGACTGACTGGATTTTGGCGGATATACTCGGGGTAAGGGGTTTGGGCTCCGAGGAGCTCTCGGGTTAAGCAGCCATTATCGTTGGCGCCGGGCCTAAATATTGATTTTTAATGCATATAGGAAACCGCTGTAATCTGTTGTTTACATGTAATAATTTTAAATAATTGAACATAAATAAAATTCAATTCAATAAGAAGCACAATTAAAAGAAAAGCCTGGTTCACAGGCGAAAGACTATTAAAAGAAATGAAATAACATCAGTATAGAGAGGAAATGTTTTTAAGGATAACACTCTAAATAAAATAAACCTGCACAAGAGTTTATTATAGTCCAAGTCGTTTCTCCCCTAGAGGATCAAATAAACTTTCAACAGTCCAATGAAGGACTTTGTTAAGAGAACTAGTAACAGTCCTGCTGGAATCATGTTTCTGTTGCCTGAAATACATGCTATTTTGAAAAAATATTTAGAAAGCTCTAAAATAACCTCTTGTGATAATCATTTCAGAAGATCATTTGTCTGGGAGTGATCCAGTTACCCCCAATTTCTCTATAGTGGTGCTCAACATGAAACATATTGTGAATGAACAATAAAATGAATCCGGAGTACTTCAAAAAAGAACATTGACCATTTTTGAAGGAAAGTATTTGGAGAACAATCCACTTAATCACATTGTGTTTCTTAGCAACCTGTTTTGCAGGATGTATGAAGTGGTGGCTCACATCGCCTCTTACAAGATAATTCAATGAATGTTG
Organism: Lissotriton vulgaris; assembly: GCF_964263255.1. Lineage (NCBI taxonomy): Eukaryota > Metazoa > Chordata > Amphibia > Caudata > Salamandridae > Lissotriton > Lissotriton vulgaris. Next base: position 802,074,047 of record NC_141694.1, on the reverse strand, counting down.
CTATGGCCTTTCAGTTCCTAGTCTACGAGAAACCTGGTAACCTGTGGCCTTTGTCATCCTTTACCCTCCTATAGTGGTGCTTAAATAAAAAAATAAAGAAACCATTCAAATTGTTAATAAAATCAGTGATATCTTCAATTTATTTTGGGAGGGTAATTTTAAACATTCCCACCATTGTTTGAATCCATTGGTTTATTTTCAGTTCATTTTTCTAAAATATGTCTACAGTGGCAACCAACACTAGTTACATGAAGAAGGCAAACACTCAACAAAAGAAATGCAAATGTAATAGGTGTATCCAAATTGAAACGCTAATGCCAAACAATATTAATAGAGTACAGCATATAGCATGCTACAAAACCTATACGAAATTAAAAAGCAGAGACAGTAAAAGTAAAGGCAGATAGCATGCATTATTTATTTAACTTATTTATGAGTGTGCAGAGTACCCTTCAAATATTTTGTAACACGAATATAAAATTTCCTCAGAAAAGACAGTCTAACTCACTACATGAACCATAGGTAAAAGTAAAAAGAAAACGTGCTGGCATACAATAACCCAAAATCGCACAGACGTTCACAAGAGAGCTATCAATCATCATTTGGGTCTTGGCAAGCCTTTCAAAGAGACAGAAAAAAGGCTCTTTGTTTTGCTTTCCAAAGGCTATCCTCTTAAAGGGTCTCTTCGGGCTTTTCTATTTTCTGCGAGTAACACACTTGCCAATCAGGGGTGACCTCCAAATCCAAGGTAGTGATCTTTTACCAAGACAAGCTTGCAGCTAGTCAAAGATGATATTATTTACTTCTTTGCTGAGAGAGTGACCAGTCCCCAAGTATGCCCTGCTTTGATATCTTCAAACACGACAACTTTCAATAAATATATGCTTGTAGGGACCTTCTTTTTGCCACACTTCCCGCAAGGTCTCGACGTATAAGAAAGAGCTGGATCGAAAAGCTTGAAAGGGGGGCAATGTAACTTGTAAACACGACTTTGCTGCAGAATAGTCAACTGCAAGTCCTTAGAAATGGCTTAGTAAAATGATGGTTCCCCCTCGCAGAATGTGAAGAGGGGCCCCTGAGTCTCCCATATCTCACTGTTATTCATTTGCCTTGGGTAGAATAGGCCCCCTCTTAAGAATGTGTGGACTCCTGAAGGATTGGGGGCCTCCCTGCACCACAGGGACTGCAGGATTCTGAGCTACATCCCTGATCCTTAGTTTTTAGTATAAGTCAAATTAATCTAATACTAATTATGGAGATAAAACATTTCATTGACGTTTTTACTGTTCTGGTCTTATATACCTCACCTACAATTGATTACACAGGGAAAACCGGGACGGGTTCCCCAGCGGTCTTCAGCGCCAGGATACTCCGTGGAGTCGCAGTGCGCTTTACAAGTACACCCACATTTCCATTTCCATTTACATTATTAGAATGGAGTATAGTATTTTGTTGTATATACATGTTTAAAGTGTGCGGTCATCCATAAGGGTATCACTGGTGCGGCAAGTGTGATAAGAAGGCCTAAGGAAGCTGAACGAAGGGGGTGAGCCAGGTGATTGTAGTCATATTTAAATTGAAGATAGATAGGACATTGACCTTGGAAGGCAAGAACTTCAGCGATTCTTTTACATAATGGATTTGGGAATGGGGAGTAAGTGATGGGTGAAGATTTTTTTTCCCCAAGTCAGATTTGTTCAACATACAAAGATCACAGAATTCAAAAGCATAGCATTTAGAATAAAATCCATAGGGCCTCATTTATGAGAAATGACGCATCGCTGCGTGAAAGCAGTGATGCGTCACTTCTCAGTGCGCACTCCTTGAGACATGATTGATGCGTCACATTTATAATATGACGCATCATGGCGCAAGGAGTTACAGGTACGTCAGTATTTCTGACGTATCTGTAAGCGCAAAAGTGACGCATTGTTGGAGTGTGTCACAAAAGTGACGCAACTCCAGCAATGTGTCCTTTCACATGGGGCAAGCCCCATGTGAAAGGGCCTGCGTCAGTCTTACGACTGCCATGAGGAAGGCGTAAGATATTGACGTATTTGCGTCCTAGAAGTGGCGCAGTGAAAGCTCATAGATTTCAATGCATCACTTCCAGGACCCTTTCTTGCGTCAACACGCCCCCCTTGCATACATTATACCTGGCGCAGGTATAATCTGGCGCAGGGGTTTACAAAGTGACGCATCTACCTAGATGCGTCACTTTGTAAATATGGTGCAACAAGGCACATTTTTTACGCTGCTGGTGCGTCACAAAAAGTGACGCACCGGCGGCGTAAAAGTGACGCACGGCCTCATAAATTAGGCCGATAATTTTTAAACATAAGATAAAAATAAACCACAACCCAGAATGGAAGAACAAATAAACAAAGCAGAGTCTGTAAATCTATGATTGGACGGGTGGGATATAAAATGAATGAAGAAAAAGAACCGATGGGCGAAGATCGAAGAAAAAATGTGAGCATGCGTCGGCAGCTGAAACACAAGCTGGCCTTTTGCATGTTGGATAGCCACCAGTCAAACAAGGGCATACGCAGGGGCACATGAAGGAAAACCAGATCAAGGTAGAGCAAATTACATATGCAATATGAAGAAATCTCAAGACAAATGAACACCTTTATGGAAATATATACTATATTTTGTGCTTATTAGGTTGTGGTGTTGTATAATTTTCTACTTATTTCTTCTGCTATTGCGTCTTTCACTTGTCCCTGGTTTTCGGGTGCTTGCCTATGTCAAATTAACTATCCTTACCAGAAATGTCATGCAGTTCCAAAGATGGCGATTTCATTTGTGTAAAATCTTGAAACTAGTGCTTAATTTGTAAAATAATAAGTCCCAGGGCCCTTACCAGGAGGCCACTGCAGCTTGCACCACCCATTGCCCCGTCATCGCTGCCAATGATGGTACCAAAACAACTACTAACCATCTCTCTCGCCTGCAAGTGCGACAGTTCTGACTATTCCCGGTCCCCAAAGCTAAAGGAATGGCTGGGAGACAGGTATTAGTCATTTATAATGTATATTGTATTTATGTGGCAGAGTGTCATAATTGTGATGATGACAATTAGGTGCTGGTGCCGAGCACCGGAAACCAATTAGATACCCGTACTGAGAACCGGAACCCACCAGCTCAAATTAAGCACTGCTTGAAACGTATTTTACTGATTTCAAAAGGCCGGATCTAGTATTGGGCAATATGCTCTATCCTTTGTAAAGATGGGACATATTTTATGTTGAACTCTGATAAAAACTAATGGTGAAAAATATAATTTAATATGAGGCGTGCTTTGCTATCTTCAGGCCTCAAAAGCTCCGAACTATTTTCTTTATGCAGATTACTACACACATCGGAGTGGACACGGGTTAGGAATGGTATCTACATCAGGAATTTCACTGCAGATAACTATTAGGGATTATGACCTTGTTTCCTAACTTGCCCTTTTGTAAAAAAAAAACGTTTTGGCAAAAACACGTGCTCCTCATTAGTAGGCAAGCATGCCTGGGACATTCCAGTCCTCTGCTTCGTCTGGGTTTCAGCCCATTGGGACATCAAAGCTGAAAAACACCGTCAAAGAGCTTCTCGCTGCCGCCATTAAAAGGAGGCTTCGCGAAGCTAGTGCTGAAGGAATTTGAAATATTTTTATTAAAACAATCTTTTGGAAAACACGCTGATTAAAGGGGAGTCGGGGACCTTGAGCAGCAAATATTTAGTCTGCTCCAAAGCAGTGAAAAAGCTCAGCTTCTTTCACCTTAGGAGGCCTGCCTTTAAATCTCCCCTCTTCTTTTTTGCCTGCTGTTAATAACTTTGGAAACGAATGACTAATAAGCTTTGCAACCAACGGTTCAGAGCTAATGGCTATCAAATTACAAATCTGGCATTTCTTTACCTTGAGAGTAAAACATTTCACTGAATGACGGATGCTTAACGCTTGAAGTAACAGGCTCGCCTGGCACACTGCGGATTTAGGATAAATCGTTCAAAGCCAAGAAATGCGTTTATTTATTTACGTTTGTAAAATTTTGAAATGTTAGTGGCACTGCCCAAAAAAACGATTTGACTATCCCAAAAATTGATAAAACAGCTAATTTTGTGCTTGCGTTTGTCACACAAAAATACCTTTACCGACTGTGTCCGACATTTATCGTAGAGCTGGTATCAAGGCTAATGGGATTACCGAGCGATAACACGCGGGTTTAATTCCCCAAGCTAATGAGAGCTAACGGTATTTAATTCTGGCCTCTGGAAGCACGTGCGAAGCCCAGAGGTGACCACCCCCTTGAGGACTCTATTGACCCTTGACCTGCTGTAAAGCTCCACGCCGAAATAATGGCCCCTGTCAATCTCATTCAAGGCTAAGCTCACATATCTGTTGTCTACAAAACGTTGAATGTTTTATTAAATAAGGTGTTGGGGATCGCTGCCGTTTTCGCAGGGGCGTAGCTAGAGCTTGTGGCGCCCGGGGCTATCCCTCAGATTGCCACCCCTTAGGGGTGCTGGGGAAAAAGGCCGGTGAGCACTTGAAAGATATCCGAGAGACACGTAGTATTGCTGCTAATAGTTACCTCGATCATGCGAGTTACATGCACATACATGAGGGATTTAAATTTTTGCCCCTGAGAAAGTGTGACTTACATAGCAATCTGACACCTTGGCAGCTATCATGGAAGAGCCACAGACTCAGCCACCCACCCCTCTGAATCTGCTGCTGCTCTCCTCTTACCTCACTAGCTCCAAGCAGGGTCTATGGCAGGCAGGGGTGGTTCCAGGAGATGCAACTTCATAGTCACTGGTGCTGAACAATACTAGCGCATTCTTTGCAAGGTACTTCAGAAAATCATGCAAATAGTTCAATAATAAAGCCAGATTCTTCTCATCCAGAGGTGTGTAGGCAAGCATTGCACCAATACGGACAAACAGTCTTAAAAGGGGGGGGGGACAGTGTGAGTGTTTCCCGGACCCGCTGGCCGGCTTGGACGCTCAGTCCGCTCTACTTTACTTTCCTTTGAAAGCAGCGTGTTGCGCATGATTTAACCTGTGAGATTTTAAAAAGAATTGTTAGAATTGATTTTACGAATTTATGCCATCTGTGACACTAGATTAAAATAGTGCACACACTTGCACACATACACGCTGAGAACACTGCATTACCTGAGCACTCGCTCGCTTCCCCGCCTCCCCGTGATTGTGTATCGGGGAGGAGAACACCACTTCCGGGTTTGCTGAGCGGTTAGCGCTCTAGCGGACAGGCTGACGGGGCTATTTAGCCCTCGCCCCCTCTGAGCGCGCAGCGTTCGCGCGCAGGGGAGCCGAAGACATCGCCGACGACAGGACGGGGCCAGGGGCCACCCACTCAGCCTCTGCCTACATGGACTGTCCTATGTCTACCCCTCATATCAGGTATGCTCCATCTGCTCTTAGAGCACTGCAACCCCAGGGGAAATATAAGTGTACCAACAGAACACTAAACTGTCCCGAGGGTCCCTTTTCCTGCATGAAATGCGGTTTTCAAGCTACAGACTCTCACATCATTGTCGGACGGCCCATAGATAGCACAGATTCCCATGGAGGCTGGAAAAGCTTTCTGCTAAATGTCAGATCACTCCCCAAACACCATATACAACTATGGGATACCATCTATAGCATTCAGCCAGAGATCTGTTTCTTAACTGAAACATGGCTGAAACCCCATACTATCCCCACTATCACCCTGGGGATACCCATGGGATACAAAATTCTTCGTCTAGACCGTCCCGTGAAGGTAGGAGGCGGGATTGCTATCATATACAGAGACACTCTGAATATCAGCGTCTTAGAACAAGTAATGCTACCTACCATGGAAGTTCTAATCTTTCACTTAAAAATTAGTCCCAAGGTACATTGGAAAGGAGCATTAGTTTATCGCCCGCCTGGACCCAATGCCGGGTTCTCCCTTGCCCTTACTGAATTGCTAGCCCCCCACATGGAAGCTAATGGGGACTTTCTCTTACTTGGAGATTTTAATTTCCACATTGATACTGATGATCATACGGATGCTAATGTATTTCTGGCGGACCTTGCTCTTTTAGGTCTACATCCGAGAAACAGTGGACCTACTCATTCAGGTGGTCACACTCTGGACCTGATCCTCACTACCCATCCCAACGTCCACTGCTATCCCCCCAAGCACATTTACTGGTCCGACCATAAAATGGTAGATTTCTCCATACCTTACCTGTCCAATCCCATGAATCGCCTAGCTACTCAGTCCACAAAACGTAGACCATGGCATAAAATTACTTCTGATAAGCTTATACAAACATGGGAACAGCCGATATTCTCCAATTCTGACAACATCGACACTGCTCTCCTCAAGTTTAACTCCACACTGATGACAGCTATTGACACTCTTGCCCCTCAGAAAAATATCAAAAAAACTACCATGGCTAAAAGGGAAGCATGGTACACTGAGGCCCTTAAAACAGAAAAGCAGGGATGCAGAAAATTGGAGAAACTCTGGAGACGGACAGGCAATGGGGAAGATAAGAGCCGATACTTGGAAGCTATGACCTCCTACTACAAAAATATAAAAAAAGCAAGGAAATTAAGCCTTACCACCCAAATCACAGAGGCGGGCAACTCTACAAGAGAGCTATTTAAAATCATTCAGACCTTCACCAATCCTGAAGTGTGTGAGAGTCCAGACACCTTCACTCAAGTCCTATGTGATGAAATATCACAGTTCTTTGAGGACAAAATAGAAGGGATATACAAAAAAATCACTACAGTTTCAGATCCCTTGGAAACTGAGGCCCCTGAACTCTCCCCAATATTGACGTCTGGAAAAACTCTTCAAGAAATTCCAGAAATAACCATCAAGGACCTGATCACACTCACCAACCAAATAAAGACTGGCTCACCTACTGACCTAATACCCGCCAAACTTATCTCCCCTTTAATTGAGATATTAGGACCTCCTATTCAGAAACTGCTAAATCTCTCCTTTGCTGAGGGTCAACTTCCACTAGCCTGGAAGGAAGCGGTAGTGAACCCCATACGTAAAAATTCCACCTTGCCCTGGTCAGAACTCTCCAACCTCCGCCCGATTTCTCTCCTTCCTTTCATCAGCAAACTGGCAGAGAAACACGTCAATACCACCCTCTCTAGCTTTATCGAGGCGACAGGGGGCCTGGACCAATCTCAATCTGGGTTCAGGCCCAACCACAGCACTGAATCAGCCCTTCTCTCTGTGACAGATCAGATCAAAATGTCACAAGATCGAGGCGGCTCCATGATTCTAGTGCTGTTGGACCTGTCCGCAGCCTTCGATACCGTGTCCCATAACATTCTTCTCAGCCGTTTGCAGGGAGTTGGAATTGGAGGCCTAGCACTATCATGGTTGGAGAGTTTCCTCTCCGGGAGATCGCAATCCATCAGCCTGGGCCCCTTCCGTTCCATCTCAAGGGGGCTCACGAAGGGGGTGCCACAAGGATCATGCCTTAGCCCTACATTGTTCAATGTATATGTGGCCCCCCTTGCTGAGATTGTACGGAAATATGGGTTCATACCGGTTTCCTACGCCGACGACACCCAGCTCCTCTATCCCTTCAGCTCCCTTGGCCCTAAAGTCAAGGAGAACTTTGCTGAGGGTATGAGAGCGGTGTCACATTGGATGGCGGTGAACTGCCTCCAATGCAATGTGACAAAAACAGAGGTCATGCTCTTTGGCAAGGCAAACATCCTTTGGTCCCCTGACTGGTGGCCAATAGATCTCGGCCCAGTACCTACATCTAAACCTCATGTAAAGAACCTTGGGGTGAAGCTGGACCAAAAGCTGACCCTGAAGGAACACACCAACTACATCGCAGGGTTGTGTTTCCACACCATTGGCCTACTAAGACGTGTCTTCCCATATCTTCCTGCCACCTATAGAAAGACACTTGTACAGGCCTTGGTAACCAGTCGCCTGGACTACTGTAACGGCCTGCTGACATTAGCTAATGCTGATGCAGTAGGACGTTTGCAGGTGGTCCAGAACACGGCAGCAAGATTGGTCATGGGTGCACCAGCCAGGACTCCCTCCAAACCCTTGCTGAAAGAACTGCATTGGCTCCCTATACGGCAGCGCATCAACTTTAAAATCTGCTGCACAGTTCACAAATGCCTTTATGGAGCAAGTCCTAAATATCTTTCTCAATCTCTGGAGCTGTATCAGCCCAGTAGGTCTCTCCGCTCAAGCAACCAAGCCCTTCTAAAACCCCCGGCCACAAAGAAATCCAGACAAGGAGACCGGGCCTTCTCCTCAGTTGGACCTGCCCTGTGGAACAAACTCCCCACTGATGTAAGAACAACCATCAATCACCTATCTTTCAGAAAGACACTAAAAACCCTCCTCTTTCAAGAAGCGTTTCTTTCCACTTAACTCTTAGGATGTACTACCTGATAACCCTATAGCTGGCAAAGCGCGGAGATACCCTTACGGGATTGATTCCAGCGCTATAAAAGAAATTAAAATAAATAAAATAAATAAATAAAGGTGAGGCGCTTCATAGACATGTGACATCTGTGCATCTGGATGATCAGCCAGAATTTCTGCATACTGTGGCCTCTCAAACTTGTACAGCAGCTGTGTGCCGAGTGGGAGATAGAAGAGCTGCTTTTGCCTAGTTATCAAGTCCCAGTCATCAAACAGCCACGGTTTGAGCTCCTCTGGAATCTTTACATTCACTCCAACTCTGTTTATAAACGTTTCCTCATTTGCGCTCATATGTCTGTGTGCATGCGTGCACAAAGGTCTGTGTGTACATGGGTGCATATGTCTATGTGCACGTGTGCGTACAGGTCTCTGTGCATGTGTGCGCACAGGTCTGGGTGTAAGTGTGCGCATATGCTTGTGTGCATGTGTATGCACAGGTCCGCGTGTATGAGTGTGCACAGGTCACTGTGTATGTGTGCTCATATGTGTGTGCATGTATGCGCACAGGTCTGTGTGTACATGGGTACATATGTCTGTGTGTACATGTGTGCATATGACTGTATGCACATCTGTGTGTACTTGTGTGCACAGGTCTGTGTGTAAGTGTGCGCATATGTCTAGGTGTAGTTGTGTGCACAGGTCTCTGTGTAAGTGTGCGCATATGGTCTGTGAGTATGTGTGCGCTCAGGTCTGTGAGTATGTGTGCGCACAGGTCTACGTGTACGTGTGCTCATATATCTGAATGTATGTGTGTTCGCTGTTCTATGTGTACTTGTGTGCAGAGAGCATTTAGCTCTCCGTGACACGCCTCTCTTTACAATCGGGCCTGGAAGGTAAACCCAAGCCACAGCACATCCTGGTCGCTGACATTTCTGTCCCCTCTCGGGTCACCCACGGCTGAGTGATGAATAAATCATTCCCAGGCCTGCAATGCTTAAGAATGGCGGGAGAGGTCGAGGGCGGGTGTGAAGGAAGCAGCATACCTCGCTATGATAGGATCTATTAGTCGTACTTTGGGTTGTCTATTTATATACACGTTTGATTATTGCCTCTCTTTTTAGTTTAAAATGTTTCTAAGGTATGGCTAAAGAGCAGCTGGCCTTTAGGGGTGGGCATTTGGGTTATATTGTTACAGTGACTTCTCCACGTGGTGCGGCATTGGGTCCCCTGACTGCCATAGTTTGTATGTTTTAGTAGTTTCCACTTTACAACTGCCCTTTCTCAAGCTTCTCTTCATGCGTTCCTTGCGGAAGCTGGTACAAATACTCACCTACACACAAGCTGGCTGGTTTTGAGATCCTGGGTAGAATATCCCGATAGTGCTTGTGCTAGAGTGACCTAGGCTGCCAATGGCTTCAGTGAGATGTGTTTTTTTTTTATTAATAACTGTGTCAGATGTGTCTTTGCATTTCGTCTGTATTGGGTAAAAAGAGCACGCCCGCTGCTTTTGGTGCACAGTGGCAGGCAGTGTATGTGACAGTTCATTGTCATCTTTTAATGACGCCGCTGCTGCTTTCAGCTCTGGACCAATCCTTAGCATTACAGCAGAATAGTGCATAATCTATGAGGCAGACCCGACAAAGCATGCTGTATGGGTTGTTTGACAATGAAGCCTATGCGTGTCTTGGTTCGGCAGGTGACAAGGAGAAAAGGTCCAGGGGGTTCTGTTTCCCTTTCAGTTATGTTTTTTTTGTTGCATAGCTTTAAAATTGAGAGTCGGACTTGTCAAATTCTAGAGAACCAGGAGGTTTAGCAGTCACGGTGTGTCCAGTATCACACAGTTAACCAAGTGTAGAAGCCAGGACTAATTAACTAATTTCCGTACTTGGCTGCTAGGCGACACCTCTGTCATTTCACCGGCCTGGATTAGTTTCAGTGATTTGCGGCCGCAAAGGGCCTCCAGTACCGCGGCCGCGGCCGCCTCAAAAATGTTGCTGCCTGGGGCGGACCGCCCCCCTCGCCCCCCCCTAGCTACGCGGCTGCTCGGCTGACTGCGACTTACACTGAACTATCATCAGAGAGAGCTCAGAGTTCACTCCCAGTATACCTTGGTGCCTTACCAGAGAACGTGTATTACAGACCACAGCTTGTCAAATTCAGTAACATGCAATTGGTCATTTCGCAGTCAGGGGCTGGTTAGGATGGCTGTCGGACTTTTGTCGGAGGTGGGACCGCCCGAAAGAATGTCAGCGGTCCCGCCATAGGTATTAGGATGCTACCGCCACCACGGCGGTCGCAATGTCTATATTTTGTATTGTGGCGGGTGATGCTGGCTGCAGCACAAGCCATAGTACAAAAAGGGGACAATGCACATATCTCTGCACTACGTGGCCGGAACCATGCGGGGCCTGCCACATGGTGCAGTGACACGTAGGGGGCACCATATGTACCTCCAAGGTCCCATGTCTGAGGGCCAGTGCGTAATGAGGGCCCACCACAGGCCCCCAATGTCCCTTTCTGCCAGCCTTTTCATGGTAGATAAACAGCAATGAAACAGCCGGCAGGGAGGGCCATCATAATCCCTACAGCAGTGCCTGGCAGGCACCACCACTATTGTGGGGATTGTGGCTCCCTCCGACACACCAATGCGTGGTGCTCGCCATTGTAATATGGCAGGCGCTAAACTATGTTACGATTGCGGTGAGACTACCACCAAAGGGTTTTCAGGGGCGGTCTCACCATCATCGTAATCAGGCCCTTATTCCAGTCAATGTGTTTATACCTAGTCCAGGTTTCATGGTCCTGTGCGGCATTTTCAAAATGTCTTCTATTGCTTCATGGAAACATGTGATCAATTTATAGATATACAGGTACATAAGTATATTCATATTTATTTGTGCCACTTTCGATAATGTAGACCTGCCACCATCAAGATATTTTTCACCATGCGAGGGGAGGGGGAAGTGGCTTGAAAGGGCATAGCTTTGCATCAAGCACTGCTTGTGAGGCATTTCTGCCTTCCACCTAAAAAAAAAATGTAAAGTTTATTCAGCTGCTGATGTCCTGTAGAGGAGAGGCTCGCTGTGTTGGAGGTGGGTAGTTTGTGGTAGGCTCTGCTCATAAGGCACTTCTGCCCCACCTCAAAAAAAGAAAAAAAAATCCAAAAGCTTACCAATCTGCCACTGATGTGTTGGGGTGTTTTTACACCCCGCTAAGGACATCTGCTGAGCAGAGGCTTCTAGCACGATCTGGGAACCCACTCTATTCAGGGGTTTCCAGCCCACATTTGATCCACGGCGTGATATCAGCACCTCACCAGGTCACCGTGTGAGGGGAGCCGATTGACACACGGTGGGCCCTGTGTGTGTTGACAGGTCCGGATGACGTCACACATGTTGCCAAGTAACTACTGAAGGTACGTATACTTGTGAACATTAGCCCTGAAATTCAGCTTCAGGAATATTTGAAGACCTCTCTTTTCTAACTGTTTTCTGAAGAGTAGTTACTCCGGGGATCATTTGAGTATGCTCAGTTTCACCCTGTCTTTCAATGGCAACCTCAGGAGTGCTTAGAGGGTGGATTTGATTTTGGTTTTTAGAATTGACGGTCAGTCTGGGTGGCAGTACCAGCTTCAATATGGAAGATAATCATATCCAATATTCTGGACCCACCATAAAGATGGATCTTGCACCTCGTAGTTCGACTTAAGTGTGGAGAAGTGGAAGTTGGGCCCATTCATCACTGAGCTGATATCATAAGAGTAAGCAAGCTCACATTAGAAGAAAAACAGTTTCTGAAAAGGAACAGACTTGTATCCTGTGGAGCAGGGTCAGTCAAGTGCCCCTATATATTATTCTGTGCCTTCTACCTGTAGGAATTTTCTATTTCTCAGCCACTGAGAAATATGAAGCCCTGCATCGTCGAATGATGTATGTGGTCAACACATCTTGTACACTAGTTGTGACCTCCATTCCCCAGTCTGTTGTGAATTTATGTATCATCTCTGTACATCAGAATCTTTAGCTTGCCCTGATCTCAGAGATGAGATGAGTAGATAATGAGGACCTCATGGCGATTTTATTTGAGCTTGGGCAAAATGTAAGTTATGCAGACGTAATTGACATTATTTTGGGAAAATTCCTAAATTATGGCACTTTGTGAGGTAGCCAGTAAAGAAGAGCGAAGAATAAAGAGCGAATTGGGAGTTAAGAAAGTAAGTCATAATGTGTACTGACAGCCTAAGAAGTCAAGAAAGAATAGCTGTGATCGAAAAGCACTGTGTCAGGTCAGGTATGGAGATGTCTTTCAAACAGAAGACATTAAGGTCTGTGTTGAATATAACATTTATTTATTTATTTTTTTATTTAGGAGTTTTTGTAAAACACTGATAACCATCTTATGTATCCTACAAGTGTTTTGGAGTGAGATGATTTGGAGTGGGAGTTCAAATAAGAGTGAGTGATGGGCAGTTTATAATAAAATTGCTGGAACTGTTGGTGAAGGATTGTCAGTCCTCAATCCTCAATGGATAGCACCTGGAGAGCATCCCAGTCAAGTATAACCTAAACAAGATGGCAATTCCTGAATAATAGGACTCCTGTGTGAGGCGACAAGATGACTTTTAGCATCTGACCAGGCAGGCCAAAATTCCCATCTGAGAAGGGCTAGATTGGACAAGTTGTGGTTATCCAAATGCCTTGGTGATAACATATATCTTCTGAAATTGAGGTGCACATCTCACAGTCTAATTTGAAGAATAATGTAATTCCAAAGAGAGGAGACTTGGAAAGGGAAAAATCAATCACCATGTCTCCTACACTCCTCCTAAATTAAAGTACGATTTGGTTGTAGTGGTTTACAATCATACCTCTAGAAGCATATGTACATGTACATGTGGGTATGATGTAATACTTAACACTTGAAGTTTATGTTGGGTTGGTGCTCTGTTGCTATCCAAACACACTACTACCAGGTGTGCGAACCGCACTGGACCACAAGATCCACTGTGTATACTAAGCAGCAAAAGAAGATACCACAGCACTCAAATGGAAGTCCAAGAGAAATTAAAGTCCATAAAGTAAAGAAGTGTGTTGATGAAACCCAGTGGACCCTGTCGCCATATCGTCCAATACTCATCAGGGGTCTTTGTCCATATGCTTTAAACCCCAGAATATCGCCTGTGATGGGTTACTTGTTTTAAGATTAAATGTAAGTTCTGTTTTTCATATTGGATGGTGGTTATGGACAAAACGTGAATACTGATATGGTTTGGTCGCTTTTCAGATTCTACTTCCTCCATATTTATATATCTAGACGGACATCACTACCAGCAGTTGCGCCCTGATGGGCATTTTTCAGGTTTGTCCCAACTTATCCAGTATACAATGTATAGAGCCTTGGACTTTCAAGGACGTCACCTCACCAACCTTTCTTTTATCAAGATGCATCATCTCATTATGGGTTTTCTATTGTTGGAGCTTCTCGTATCATCTTCAAACATATCCAAACTAGTGTTAGGTCAGCTTATTGACCGCCAAAACCATGGTGAGGCCACCCACCAGATTAGGAGTTTCCTCCTGTCTGGTGGTCCTTTTTTTGGCGTTTCCACGGCGGTGCCTTTAAAAACAGGCACTGCAATGGGAACACCAAAGACAGTTCCTGCACAGCATGGACTGAAATGTCCATGCCGTGCAGGATCTGATGTGCATGCTCACAGGAGGGGGCATATGTTATACCCCCCTTGTGTACATCCACAGGGTGCAGAGGCACCAGGGGGCCCTGTAGAGCCCCCCTTTGTTGTCTTTCCGCCAGGGCTTACATGGAGCAGGAACCCCCATGTAAACCCTGGTGGAGAGGAAACTTCTAATATGCTTAGCCGGACCGCGGCAGTCCTGCAAATCATATGGGTGCCTCCTGATTGCTGCAACACCGCCAAAATAGTACTAGTTGATTCAATGCCTATTAGATTCCCACCAAAACATTTTGACTGCTGTTTGTCAGGACAGTGTTGCTCTCCACTCCACTTTCCTTGGCTGACTTCAACCTGTGCTACAACTGCTTTTAGCATTTTCTGCAGGGTGTGGAAATGAGAAGCCTGGCGAAGTGTGCACTCTGCCCAACTAGCTCAGTTTTGGGGAAGTCTGCTTTTAACAGTCGCGTCTGTGTGCCGCATAGCAACGACATGCATGCACAGCCGGACTTGGGTTAGCAGGGTTTTTTTATTTAACCAATTTGCACTATTCCTCGTTTTATTTCTTTAGATGCACAGTGCCTAACTGGCGGTCTGTGCCATCTACCTGTTACTTTGACTAATGTCTGTAGCCCTGGAATTTCTACAAGCCACTGTTAACATTTATTAAGTCTTAAACATGCAACCTTTGCTGCCTTGTTAATGCAGCCAAAGTGAAAGGTTAACCTCCCAGACTCAAGCATTCCCCTTGTTAGACTAATGTTCTGATTTGTTACCTTTGCCTCAAATTGTAAAGCGCTCTGATATCCTTCGGGATCAAGTTCGCGCTATATAAAACTTTATAAATAAAAAAATAAATAAAATATATAGCAAATCAAGCTACCTTTTCAAAGAACATTGTCCTAGAAAACCCTCAGTAGTTTCTTCATAGCCCAATGAATGCAAGTACAATAGTTGATCCTTATTTATTATATAACATTTGTCTACATTTGAGCAAGGAATGTTTAATTTGTCAACATTCCTGATGTAATTGTGTACCATCTATGTAGAATGTTCATTTTAGTATTTACTTGGATGGTTCGCTAATTTCCAGCAGAGTACCTAAATGAGCACACTATTCAGTGAGTTCAAATGTCTCCCCTAAAATATGCAATGATCTGCAGGTCACAAGCTCAATGCCGACTTTGCCATTCATCCTCTTAATGTAAATTGAATACCATTAAATTGGGTACTAATAACTTCGCTTTTTAGAGAGCTTAGAAATGTTTGGCCTAGAAACGTTAGTAGTGAAGTATGAAGTTCATTAAAATACCAGTGATTTTTAATTAAAAACATTCCTTACCTTGCACATTTTCCATCATGTGCAATCTTCTTTTACACACTGGCCTTACGTTGCTTTACCAATCAGCAGAATTTATTCTGAAGTAGGCCTTGGTATGAAAATTGTCATCATGACTTTACCAGATGGATTGAGATGTGGATAATCTGAGATAGTCAAATGTGACGCTAAAACATACATTGAAGATTAGAAATTTATCCCACGGGCGGATAGCCTTGAAATTTGCTATAGTAAAAATAAAACTTGCAAGTGCCTGCCATTGGCGGCCGCCAGACCTGCTCTGCTTCAGTTGGCAAACTGTATAGTAGAATGTACAGATTCCACTCAACTCTACAACCACTGCTGATTTGTACAAATAACCACTTTGTGCAGTGCTTAATTTGTAAAAACATTAGTGATAGGGCTATCATCAGAAGGCCACTGCAGCATGTACCACATATTGCCCCTGCCATGCTGCCAATGATAGTAATAACACAACAACAACCACCACACTCCTACAGGTGTGAGGAAAAGGACTATTTCAGGCCCCTGAAGCTACAAAATTGGCTTGGGCGACAGGCAATAGTCATTTTAATGTATCTGCATTCATAATTAACTGTTGCGGTCATCTCTAAAATAGCCAGGCAGTGCCACCTTATGGCAGGCTGTCACAAGCGCCGTGCTGACACTTAAGTGCTGGTGCCAAGCACCAGAAACCACCAGCTCAAATTAAACACTGACTTCGTGTCAAGAATGAAACGTCTCTGACAAGACATACAGGCTCTTTCGGAGTCTTCTTGCAAAGCCACTGAAGAGCATGCACATTGTCAACTCTTCAAAGTGCATCTATACATTCCGCAACAACATATTTGGTAGAGGGAGAAAATGGCAGCAGAAATAAATTAGGATAGCCTGAAACATTGAGTTTCAGGTGCAAATGTCCATTCAGTTGAAGTTTGCTGTCCCTGCATTGTTGTTAATGACTGACAGATTCTCTTTTTTTGGCAACAGACTTATTTTGTTTATGCACTTTTATGTAGTGCAAACTTGGCCAAAGGACATTACTGAGCTTTACATGAGAACCAGTTGTTGGGCAATATATTTATATATATTTTTTTAGGTTTAAGTGATTTGCCCAGAATCACAGGATGTTGAGGCAAGAGGCTAGGATTCAAACCTGCCCCCCCCCAGTTTCAAAATCACTAGCTTTATGATGTCAACAACAACTTCTCTGGTGAAAAATATATTAAAATCAATTTTCTAGAGTCCAGAAACGTACAAATCCGCCTTGGGAAGAACCGTGCCGCCTTGAAGATTCTTCAGTGAGAAATGAGGCACGGGTTGTGATACAAGATGCTGAAGGCTAGCACGGAAACAAGTCAGATTTGTTTTGCCAGGTATAAAACCCTAAATATGACTAATTGGTGGCTTTGTATGATTGTGTACTTCCTGGAGTTCACCATTAACAACAAAATCATATCTGTTTAAGGACTTCAAGCCACAACTTTAGTGATTTATTTAGGTTTCTTATATCCTCGGCATGTAGGAGCTTACAATAAGCCGCAATGGAGGAGAGGAAAGCATATGTCAAATGGGGTCAAGAAGAAAACAGATGAATCCAGCAAAAGGGATTGAAGCTGTATCTTTTTTTGTTGCTTCCTGGCTCTTCCTGGCTTCTGATGGTGAGTGGGAGAGTGTATTAGGCCAGGATGCTGCCCAGTTATGACATACATCTCTGTGTAGGTAGAAGCAAGAACCTCCTGGTACATGTCATCCCCGGCCGCCTCTGTGAAAACATTTCCAGATTATTTTACTTGGTGGTCATTAATTCAAAAGATTGTTCTGCGTATAAGACCGCTGTCCCTCTAGCTGCAATTGCTTTAAATTGCCTTTGAAAGAACTGGAATAAATCTGCACTTTCATAACAGAAAGTGCAGAGGAACAATCAATACAACCTCATACAGACATTGATGAAGGTGGGAACATTAGGTGAATCTACAGATGACTGCGGTCAACACAAGTCAACAGTGATACTGAAAGATGGCCCTCAACCTAGCACCATGTTGAGTCTTCTTGGTAAGAAGAGGCAGAGACATGAGGAGTCTGGGTGGACCTGATTATCCTTTTGTTAAACTCCTTGTTACTCTAATGCAGCATGGACTTGCTAATGCTCCCAACATACTACCAACCAATAGTTTTCCAATTTAAGTGGAAATAGAGTTTGTAAAATGATTTTTTTTGTGTTTGCTGACATGACACATCATTGTTTGAGCCATGCCCCCCGTATTATGCTAGCGTTTATCAAGAAAGCAGAAGCACGTCCGCGCCGTCGGTGCTGCAAACTCAAACCTGTCCACAACCGGACTGCGTCGTGCGCCAGAAACCCTGGCCGTTCTGCCTTCGAAGGGGCTCCACAGAAAACATACTCTAGGGGCCCTCTTTTGGAACTTAAGAAATTAATGTAAGCTGCAGGGCACCTCTACACTTGATATCCATGGGGCACACCAGAAAGGGGGGCTGACCTCTACCACATGTAGGTTTGAGACAAAGGTTCTCCTCCCCAGCCCAGGCCCGCCAAATGAACTTTCTACTGTACAGGATGGTAGGGAGGTTGAGAGGAATAGTAGCCTGAAAGAAGAGAAGATTAAGGGTTTCCTGATTAACGCTCAGACTCTAATAAAGAATAAGAAGGAATTCTTAGAATTTTTTGCTGCCCACAATCCTGACTGCATCCTAATCTCTGAGACATGGGCCCATGACTCTCCTGGCCCCAACTTGTTTGATGGGATTCTCCCTGGGCTAAGTATTCTTAGACAAGATACACAAAACAGAAGAAGAGACAGCCTTGCTATTTCTATAAAGAATCGTTCCATTGCACCATTGAACCTCTAAAGTTCACTTTTCCCTGTAAGGCTTTATGGTTTAGCGTAAAATTTCAGTACACAGGCTACTTTTTAGGTATTCTGGTTTATGTACCACCATGCCCTAGGTTCGTCTTTACTCTTGAAATAGGCCAATTGGTTGAACCTTACCTAGAGAAAACAAACTTTACCATATTTGGGAGCTTTAATTTTCATTTAGAGAACCTCACATATAGAAAGACGGTTTCTCTTATTGTCGCATTCTCGTGTTTTGGCCTATCCCAATTGGTCACTGATCTTGTGCACTGTGGGGGGGGGGGGGGCACACATTAGATAGAATCTTCTCAAATGATCTGCTGTGGTGGTTTAGCAAAGTGCTTCTCCATAGTTGGTTGTATCACCACACATTCGGCTTGTGCTCTCTTGGAAGTCACCTTTTGGCGACTGTCAAAATGCTAATACGAATTTGGTTAAGTTAAACTGAAAGCGTCTGTCAGAGGCATCTTTTTCCACCGCCCTTAAAAATAGTGAAAGAACTGACTGTGATGATGTCAATTTGGCCACACAAGACTTTACTGCCTGGCTTAGCTCAGCCCGGGACACGGTTGCCCCTTTTAAGGCAACTCAGAGCCACAGTGAGCTGCCAGCAGCCCAGTGGTTCTCTGACTGGCTTAGATCTCTTAGACAAGCATGTCGGTGTCAAGAACAGGTATGGTGGAAAAAATATGAGTCCCAAGAAAAAAATGTAATATAGAGCCTTGATTAGTGACTATAAATTAGCAATTATAGAGGAAAAATCTAGTTATTCTATGAATTAAATTAATGCCTCAAACTACTCTAGAGATTGTTCAAAGTTATACTTCTTATGTCCTCTCCTAAAAGCCCCAAAAATTTGGATGTGACTCAGGATTTTTTGATAACCTGGCTCACTACTTTCAGACCAAAATCCTAACCATCTATTCAAAACTCCCTAGGATCTGACCCGCAGGACAAACCAGACTCCAGGCTGCCCAGAGAGGGGAAGCTAGGGAATGAATCTATATTCACTTCTTTTTCACAAATCTCAAAGAAACAGACTGGCAATTATCTTCTCAGCATCAAATCAGGCTTGCCTTTTGAACCCTTCTCGTTTCAAACCATTCACTTAGTGGTTAGCACAGTCGCTGCGCTCCTGGCCTCGATCATGAATAGAGCTATTGCTGCGGGATGTTTTCCACAGTCTTGGAAAGAGGCAGAAATCTTGGACCCTAATAACCTAAAGAACTATCGTCCTATATTCCTTTTTCCAATCCCTGCGAAAATTGTGGAGAAACATCTAAATGGTCAGCTCATGACATCAATTGAGGAACATGAGTTTCTGGATGCCTCTCAGTTTGGGTTCCTAGCTTCCATAGTCCTGAAACTGGTTTGGTCTCGGTAGGCGATAGTATTAGAACAGTGGTCGATGTGGGTCTGGCTGCAGCACTGATCTTGTTGGATCTGTTTGCAGGATTCAACACGATCTTCCCAGCCTACCTCGCCTCTTGCTCAGCTACGTATCAAAGATACAGAGCTAAATCTTTTGAAATCCTTCCTAACTAACTGGAAACAAACTGTAACCTATAGTCAGTGTAAATCAAACCCCTTTGTTCTTTCATGTAGGGTACTTCAGGATCTTCCCTAAGTTCTACACTATTTAATTTATATGTATTCCCTTTAGCTAACTGATTTGGTCCTTTGGCTTACAGGCTCTATCCTATGCAGATGACGGACATTCTATAGCCATCAACTTTATTACCTGCATGAAGACAGTTTCCATATGGATGAGGGAATATTGTCTGAAATTAAATGCAGACAAAACGGAGGTCATCCCTCAATCTGGAATAGTAATTGGGGGCCAGATGTACTGGGAACACTGCCTTCACCTACTAACCTTTGTGTTATTGTGGACCAACATCTCTCCTTTGATCTGCAAGAAAACCAAATGGTATCAACCTGCTTTAATACTGTCAGTATATTTTAGAAAGTTTCCCCTTATATCCTTGTTGCAGCATGAAAGTCAGTTATTCTGGCAAATCCTCTCTGAAAAATCTTCGAATTGACCAGATTGCAGCAGCGAGGCTCATATAAGACATTCCTAAATATCACTCAGTCTCAGTTGAACCAGTTAAGCTTCACTGGCTTCCAATTAGAAAGCAAATCTTGTTTAAAGCTTTGTGCATTGCATATAATGCTCTACACATGTTAGGGTCTAAGGTCATTAGAGCAATGTTCCATTGGAATCTGCCGACTATGGGGCTCATTAGGATTGTGGATAATCCACACCCCCCGGGCCGGCGGAAGCCACCGCCGGCCCGGAGGATGCAGATTATCCGCTGCGGACTGGAAAAAGACCCCCCGCCAAATTAGGATGGCTGGGGGATCTATTTTCCGTTCGCCGCTTTTCCGCCGCGGTCGCCTTCAACCGCGGCGGAAAAGCTCTAACATGGCTGGCGGTGTCTATCAGACACCAGCCATATTAGGATGGCTGCGGTCATTTGCCTTTCCACGACGGCATTTCCGTCGTGGAAAGGCATACGGTGCTGTCTTCGGGGGCCCGTTGCGGGCCCCCAGGGGGGAAGAGGGGGTGGGGAATCGCACATGGGGGGTACCTATTGTATCCCCCTGCCTTTGCGTGCACGAAGCAGCAGGCACCACACGGTGCCTGCAGCTTCGTGCATGCAAAGGTAAACATGTTTTTTTTTAACATTGCGGCGTGTGCTGCTTCAAGCAGCACCCGCCGCAATGTTAAAAATACAGGATGTGACCGCCAGGGTGGTGGTCACATCCTAATTAGCACGGAGGGACCGCTGCTGCCGCTGCCCCTGCGGACGGTCCCTCCTCCTCTGGGGTGGTGGACGGACGCAGGTCAGTCCGCCATCCTAATAGGCCCCCATGTCTCTTCCTTTGGCTAAATATAATTTTGTGGTGATCCTAAAATTTCTAAAAGCAAGGTGGGAAGGTCGATTCTTCTCAGTGGCCATGACCAAGCTGTGGAACACTCTTTCTTGATATCTTACAGGCCTGAAAAATCACGGCCTATAGAAAGGCTTTTAAAAACTGTTTTTTTAGCTCATAATGTTCCTGGGTTGGTAAGGACCCCTAGGGTGTTCGGTTGTCCTCAAGCTTAGGTGGATTAATGGTTTTAGCGCCTTGACACTTTTGAGCAAATGCATGATTTTTAAAGTGTTGGGGCAAACTAGGAACATGCGATTCAAGATTTTATGCTGGGAAGGTATGTAATAATTGGTAAGTTCCTAAGAACAAAATAAACCATATTATTTTAATAACAAACATATACCTTTGTTTTTGTCGTTTATTTCAGAATGGTGCAGTAATTGTCAAAGTAACCTCTGAGAACCTAACTACCCCTTCAATCACTTTTGACTCCTATTTTTCATTGTCACCTGGCATAGCACTCATTTGCCTTTTGGTCTGATATGAGCTAAATAAATAGCACATTTACACAAACTTATAGCTAAATTTGACAAAGACTGGCCTGCTTTGATATTCCAAGGCTAAATAAGCCTGCCTGGGCAGTGGTGGCAATCTGCGTCTGTGGGGGTACTTCAGTACACTCATTCTACAAAATGGAAATATGTTCAATAATACCATAGTTGATTCACTGA
Organism: Lissotriton vulgaris; assembly: GCF_964263255.1. Taxonomy (NCBI): domain Eukaryota; kingdom Metazoa; phylum Chordata; class Amphibia; order Caudata; family Salamandridae; genus Lissotriton; species Lissotriton vulgaris. The sequence continues at coordinate 802,052,122 of NC_141694.1, read as the reverse complement.
TGAATGATGTACTCAAATTACTAAAATCACAGCCAAAACCACATTAAGCAGGAAGCCCATGTCAACGGACTGGGCACATTTCAACACCTTTGCTCAGTGACATAGAAGTGATTTGCTTATTGTCAACATTAGTTGAGTTTGAAGAGTTTAACAGTTCCATGATGTGGAAAAAGGATTAGCTTCCTGTGAGGATACATGGGTGTTAGACAAAGTGGACGTGTACATACACTGAATGTGGTTTTTATACATTTCAGTAATAGGGTGTGAAGATGGCTTCATACTGAATAAAATAGAAAAGTGTAGTAATTTTAATAGTCAAATTTGACAAAATAACATCCATTTGGATGTCTAGTAGCTGACCTGAGTATCCTTTATGTATTTCTCATTAAATAGGAATACTTCACTGCCACTTTTATTGGCTGCCTTGATTTCTATGGGATTATTCTGTTGCATGCTTCTTAACGCTGTTTTTATTCTTTTTTTTTAAATATTCAACTCTTTTGTTCGAAATATTTGTATGATTTTCCAAATCGTTCATAATCATCTTTGCAAATAGATTGAAAAGGAAAATGGACATTATGATCAAATATGCAAAACTAGATGAAATCAAATTTAAAAAATCAGCATCTAGAAGGGGTTGTCAGAAACATGAAAAAGCAAGAAGGACTAAAGGATCTCCTATCTTCAAAGGAGGAAGAATAACAAAAGTATAAGAAGGATGGGAAGTTAAGAAAACAGTGAACATTTTTTGAGCTGAAAAGGATTATGAAAAGAGGATAATTTATATATTCGCAAAATGGTTTAAATCTATAAAACAGTGAGACACATTAGACAAATTACAAGAAAAACTAGAAACAGTGGGATGGAGATTGACCAGAAGTGGAAGCTACAAACAAGGAAGAAAACACTTTTCACTTTTTTAGACAAGATGCACTTGCTGCATCTAGATCAGAAACCCAACAGAGACCAAGGCTATCATAAGAAAGTTGAAGTGGAACAAAAAGAAGAAAAGAAAATGAAGGATGAACTAATTGGAACAGAAATGGAAGAAGAACAAGGAAGCGCAATGGGAAATAATGGAGCTGCTGCACAAAAAAAATTCAAAATGGCAATAATTAACCTCTCAGAAGACTGTCAAATGAGGAAGATAACAAATTAAAGAAAGGACCGAATTTCTTCTCAGAGATACATTTTGTTGCAGAGGATTTAAAAATTGACACATATAAAATAATAAGACAGATTAAAGTAGCATTATTCTATGCTAACTGGACGAAGCAAGGAAAATCTATGGCTAAGTGAACAGTAATTGAAACTAATTCTGACTTGAATAAGAAAGATTTACATTTCCAAGAGACGCAGGGTAAATTAGAGAATCCACTCTCAATTGAAGAGAGAAGTAAAATACGCCTTTTGAAGCAGTTGGAGAAAGACCAGATGGGGAGGATTGACTAACTCCAGGGAAAATTCAGGATTCCGTCCAACACTGCCTGGAGATAATAGGATGAATTTGTTTGCTCTACTGATTACAAAAGATTTGGAAAATGTAAAAAAAATATTATGAGCAACAGAATGGAATACAAAATGTAAAAAAAAGGAAAGAGCAGATTACAAGAAACCTGCAACAGGTTATTTCCATGCTAAGGAAGGAGGCCGGTCAATGCAGTACCCGAAATATATAATATTTTTGCACTCAGCTAGGCTAATGCTCTACCCGAACCGAGATAATCCTGGCTATGTCTTCCATAAAATTGAGTTCTCTGATGAATCCATTCCCTACTGCAGTATATAATCAGATTAGCACAACTATTACTCCTGTGGTGTGGACTATCAAACTCACTATTGTCTCAAGGTATCATTCCTTCTTCATATAAGGCTGCCATAATTACCCACATACTAAATAAAGCAGAATCTGACCCCCCCCCCCATTTTGAAAACTATTGTCTCCTCTTTTTACTGTCGTTCAGCTACAAAAGTTTCGAAAATTATGTGAATTAGCTCCCATCTAAACAACAATAACCTTCAATCCCCTCTCCGCCATGATTTAGCCTTCATCACAATACTGATGTTATCCATTCTTTATGATCTTACATCTGAGTAAGATCTTAGTCACATAAATGCATTGAAATTCCTAGACCTATCCGCTGCTGTTGGCTTGGTCGATCATAATATCCTGCTGGAGCATGCCAAGGAAGAGGATATTGATGGCATCACTTTACAGTGCTTCTTTCATTTCTGGACGCACCAAGCAGTCATTCCAAATTCATTTTAAAGTTAAAATCTCGAGGTGAATTGTGGAGTTCCTCAGGGCTCAATATTGGCTCCACATCTGTTTAATGTGTATATTAGCCCTTAAGCATATCCTCTTTCTGTGAGGGATGTCAGACTATTCATGTATGCTGACAACACCCAAGTAATGGTGCACATAGATAACGATTCTACTTTTGTTGTATTCCAAATAACCAAAAAGCTTATATGGGAATGATTGGGGAGTAATATGTTAAAATATTGACAGAAGGACTAACTGCAGATAGCCAAAGGGTTCTCTGTTTTGACTCCTACTGACCTAAAAAATGTATGCTCTTCCTGTCCCTTAAAACTCATTGAAAATCGTCAGAGTTAATAGAAATAATAAATTGTCTCTATCTTAATAGTTTTTATAGTGGTTTCTATTTGCTTGTACCACCTAACTTTCTTTTTTCTTGTTTAAAATGTTTATTGGCATTTTGACATATATAAACAATCAAAGGTGTACCAGGTGATGCTAGAATGTGCGATATAAAAAAAACCCTCATGCATTCACATCTAGGTCACAGTAAGACGAGGGCGAATTATGTCGCTGAAATTTTGGGTTACAAAATGTGTGAGAGAAATATAAAGTTTGTAAGAAGGAATGACTCATGAGATAGAAAAATGTGCAGCATGCTCATCTTGAGGAGAATTGGCGGAGGTCTCAAGATCCTGTGTAGTAGCCAGATTACCAGCTGATAGCCAAGTCATAAAGGGACCCGAAATGTCCTTCGGCCTAGTTGCTTGAGGAAGTAATTCCCAATACACATTTCATTGTTCTTTACAGAACATGGTGTCAAGGATGCTAGTCTTGATGGCGGGTGGTGTGCGTTTGCCTTAGTGCATCGTAATCCAACGTTTAGCAAGGAGTAGTAACATGGCAAGGAGCCTGCGATGGCCCGGTGGGACTTCCTTAACATATCCTAGGAGGCATAATGTGGGAGTGGGGTTGTAGTGAGATGCCAGAATCTCATTGATAGATTCAAGAACTTCCTTCCAGAAGCGTGTGATGTCGGGACAATCCCAAGCCATGTCGAGAAATGAGGCCCTTGGCGATGCACATCTCCAACAGTTTGCGTCAAAGCGGATGCCCATGCGCTTGAGTTGCAGGGGAGTTCTGCAGATGCAATGTAAATATTTTAAATTTATACGGCAACGTTTGTAATTGGGGGAGAGCATCTCCAACTGTCCACAGCAGAATTGCCACTGGATCTCTGATAATGGCTCATCTAGGTTGTCATTCCAGCTACCCATGGCTTTCGGATGCGTGATTGGGGAAGTTTGTTGCATGCACCTGTATAGATGTGTAATAAGCTTATCGTAGGATCAATTTGTGAGCATCGATTCAAGGGCTGGAAGAGGTGGAGGCAGAGAGGGGAATGTTCAGTGTAAGGTGCAACATGTTCCTCTGAGGGAATAATGCAGTAGTAGGGTGGAGAAATGGGACGTGCCTCCAGGCGAGGATGTAGGGGGGGCAAAAAAATGTCATTGGAATAGAGATCGGCAAATGTGTCCCAACCCAACTTATGAGCACAGGCAGTTTCCTTTGTCTGTTAATATGTGTATTTACGGGTTATGCGCCAGTGTAATAGAGGGCGCATATAATACTGAGTGCCCTGCCCAAATGCGGAGTTTATCCCAAGCCCATTGCAGTGTGCCAGGGGTGTTGATATTGGTTTGCTTGGGCTTCTGAGACTGATAAAAGGCCACTGTTAGCGGAAGTGGTGAGACATTGTCAGACTCAACTGCCACATGAGGTTGAAAGGGAGTTGGAAAGATCCATTAATAAAGGAATTGCACCTGTGTACAAAATGCACACAGGGCTAGATCTGGGGCGCCAAGTCCGCCCTGTGACAAAGGAAGAATAGTTCCCATGCGATACATGGTTGTTTCCGGGCCCAGTCGAGAGAGATCATCGATGAGCGCAGAATTTTCAAAAAGATTGCGTGAGTTGCAACGGAAGATTAATGAATGAATAGAGAAGTTTGGGCAACACGATCATTTTGGCAATCGCAATTCGGCCAGCTAATGATATGGGCGGTTTAGACCAGACAGGTATTTTGTCCCCTAGCCAAGTCAGTGCGCGCTCGAAGGTCATATCCCAGAGTTCTTGGATGTTGGTACTGAGCCATATCCCCAGATATCGATCAGTACAGTCTGCTCATTGAATAGGATAATCAGGCTCAAAGGTGGCAAAGTTAGGGGTAAGTGGCAGCAAAGTAGACTTGGCCCAGTTAATATGCACACCAGAGAGGCTGCCAAATCGGGTAATTTCTCTAAGAACAGGGTTCAGATAATACAAAGGGTCTCTTATAAAAAAGGTATTATCGTCAGCTTATAACGATATGATGATATCTCTCATAGGAAAATCTAGCCTGCATGTTTTATGGTGTTATCTAATTCTTGCCGCAAAAGGTTCCATTGCAATGGCAAATAGGAGAGGTGACAAGGGACAACCTTGCCTGGTGCCACATGAGATGTTAAATAGGGCGGATATCAGACCATTCGCGTGTAATCTTGCCACTGGTTGAGAATAGAGGAGCTGGATCTGCTTAATGAACAAGGGGCTAAGGCCTAGCCTGGCAAGGATGGTGAAAAGATACGCCCACTCCAGTGAGTAGAAGGCTTTTGTGGCATCAAGAAAGGCTGCAAGGACAGGTCTATGTGGATATATTTGATGAACAATGGAAAAGTAAGTTCTTAGGTTGTGCGATGTAGAGCGTCCAGGTATAAACCCAGATTGGTCAGGTCTGGCTATTAAAGGTAGTAAGGGTTGCAGCCTATTAACAAGGAGCTTGGCATGGATTTTGTTGTCTATGTTTATGAGGGAAAGGGGTCTGTATGAATCGCATTTTTTTTTTTCCTGGTTTAAGTAATGTAGAAATTAGAGTCTCTCTAGTTGTCGGAGGGAGAACACCACTTTGCAAGGATTCCGAGTACATTGCCACATTGACGAGGCGTTAACAGGGAAGCGTAGATCTTGTAGGAAGCAGTCGTCGTACCATCGAGGCCCGGTGCTTTATCTGAAGGGAGACTTCTTATGACCTGCTGCCTTATAATAACTTTAAAGGCCACCCACAATACAGAGGGAGAGGAGACAGAACCCAAATTCAATGAAAAGTATTCGATAATGCCGGTTCTAATGTCGGCATGGAATGCCGAGTCAAGGAGGGTGTAGGGTGGGAGTCTCCAGGTGAATTCCTGTTTAATGGAAGTTGGAAAGGCTATCGTGCATGTGGAAAATAAATACAAACTTGGTGAACATTATCGGCGCCATCTTGCCCCTTTCCAAGCCCATTCGTGCGCGTAAGCGGCAGCCATTTTGAGCACCATGGCCTCCCTGCCCCTCGCTGATAGCCAGCGCGTCTCTCTCTCTCTCTTAACCTCGCAAGCATTCCCCCGCACGCTGACAACCCCCGCTCTCTCATGCCTTGGGTCATAAACTCCTCTTCAGTGCAGCTTCACCACGGAATCCCATCCTGTTCCCAGCGCGACACCTCCCCTCATTCCTTTCATGGCCTCAGACCCTTTTGATGCAAACCCCCTTTTCCTGTGTCCCCGTTTGTCTTCCTTGTTCCCAGGCCGCCACCTGGCCCTGCGGATACTGTTTATTACCCCGTACAGTAGGAAGTTTCCCCTCCCCATCAAAAGACCCCCGAACCGATCAAAGCCCCCACCCCATGAGATCCGATCAACCCCATGCATTCCGTGAATCGGCGGAATGCCCTGCTGTGCGACAACCATCACCTGTTGTGACCGGGGTGGGGAATCCAACTGTAAATGTATGTGGGAACGGGTCTGAAGGGGAGATTCCGAGGATGTTCTTTCAAGTACTAAAGTATTGCGAGAATGTGTTATGTGCAATAAAGGTCATAAACCCTAGTATAAGAGGCCAGGCCTCAGAGATGTGGTTAGAGCACCTCGTGACGATACTTGCTGTCTGAATTGATGTGTTCTCCTCCGGAGAAAATAAAATCCTCGTTTCCTGCCTTCCAGTCTCCAGCGCCTGCTTCTTCATTGATTAATATTGGTGGGTCATAGAGGCGATACCGCCGGGCAACATAAAAGGGTCTTTGGTTACCGGTTGTCTTTGGAACCCTTTTTAACAATTGGCGTCCCAAACGTGGGGCCCATCAGCGACTCGTGGATCCAGTGGGAGAGGTCCCGACGACAGAGTGAACGACTGCAACGATCGGAAGGTACCCTGTCCGATAGACCCTCGTCTGACAGCCGATCATCCGAACTTCACTGGTTCCGAAGAGACCTCTCTCGAGTGATCTGCGGTCCTGACTGGGAACCATCAGGAGTGCCACGAGAAGTACGAAGAGAAGAGGACGATCGGGCGCTGGATTCGGAAGACGAGAAACTGTCCATGCGGTCCGGGTAAGGTCGTGTAAACACGACGAATTGCGAAAGTGATAGATAATTGAAAGTGATTGATAATTGTTGAGAAAATACTAGTATTACTTTTTGTTAATTTATTGGAGATTCACTGTCTACAAACGGAGAAACAACAGGCTCTCCCTTTATAAACAGCGAAGGATAGGTACGCACCCGTCGGACCTATCTTTCTCCCCCACTGAACAATTGCCCCTTCCCCCCATTGATTAACTGTTATAGATTGTTTTCTGGAGATTCTCTGTCTGCAAACAGGGAAAAATAGGTCCCCTCTTTGCAGATAGTGAAAGGGTAGGTGACGCGAACTTTTGCGAGCCTACTTATTCTCCCCATTGACCATATTGATTTTTTATTTTTGACCTAACATTGATTGCTCAGAATTGGTTCATGAGGTATTCACTACGTGCAAACAACGTAGAATAGAAATATTCTGTCTAGTCTTTGCGCGCAGTGATAAGATAGGTAGTGCTGACTATTATCCCATTGCGATCCGTCATGCCTGTCTTCTCCCCACTGGTTAGTAGCCTGTTTTACCCGGACCGCTTATTAGAGATGAACCATCCGGCTCCGCTGGAAGGCACCCCTAATAAGGACATGTTCATGAAGCATGGATTAATCGCTATAGCCTACAGTGAACTATGGCATAAATATACGAAAAAGGATCGAGAAAGTCAGTGGCCACTGAGAGGATCCTTTGATCTTGACAAAATAGAAACGGTAGAAATAGCCCTTCGTAGGAATGAAACAACACCTATTATGCTCGATAGTCTCGGTATGTGGCGCAAAGAAGCTGCACGACGAAGGGAAGGCGACGAATTTAGAAAAGGTGAAGGGACACGACGGACAACCCTCCAAACGTCTAGTAGGCAAAGGGAAGGGCCAGCGATGGCACAGTCCCGAGGAGTAGACATGAAAAGCGAACGGTGTAAAGGGATGTGCCGACAAGCCAACCCCGGAACACAACGACCCGAAGGTAATCCCCCGGCACTATGCACAGGACGAACAGATGTAAAACAAAACCAATGTGCTTTCTGTAAATGTCTTGGACACTGGAAAGCCCAATGTCCGACTTTGCAGAGCATAGGTAAGAATGGAGGGTCGACAGAAAGGACAGGCCGACAGAAAGGGAAAAGGCACGAAATAAAAACCAATCAGACTAGTATGGACAGGACAGATAGGACCACCACGTTTGATTATGCTCGGTGGCACAGATTTCGTCAGACCAATTTTAACGACATGTTAGAGTTCTGGGACTGATTGCTCTCTGTTGCTCCCCCACTCTGAAAAACAAACACAACTGCAGGTCAGTGTAAACAACCCCCCGTTAGAGAAAAGACTCAAGAAAGCCAAGCGTCTATTATATAACTTAAGGATTTAATTACGGTAAAACACACAACCAACAGTAAATAGAATAACTAGTAGAACTCTCTAAAAAAAAAAAAAAACTTTACTAATAGAAAAAAATACAAAACATATTATGCTCACTCCGGAAGTCTTCCAATGTAACAGTTCGATGGTCCCGCCCATCCGAAACACATAGCACGTGTGGGGCGGGGCCTGCCAGCAACCATGGGCCAAAAAGAGATCGCTGGCGAGAAGGTACTGGAGACTCCACACAGCAGGCAATGAAATGGTCTTCCCATACTACCCTTCCAGGGATGGCGTCCCCCGGACCGCGAGTAGGGAGGGGGCGGATGAAAATGACCCCCTCCCTTGTATCTCCTGGTCCGGCCATCACGAATTTCTCCATCGAACGGATGCAGGGTGGGCAGGGAGGAAGAGGCGACGCGGACGAGCCTCTTCCACCTCCACAGGTAGGAGGCTTCCCTGCCCTGGCCCGGCGCCGATGTCCTCCAGCCGGGCGACGGCCATATACCTACGCTGCACAGGACACATAATGCCCGACTGGTATATTTTCTCAGCACAGGACATACAATACCCGACTGGTATATTTCCTCAGCACAGGACATACAATACCCGACTGGTATATTTCCGCAACACAGGACATACAATGCCCGACTGGTATATTTGCGGAGCACCGGATGTACAGTGGTCCCCCAAGAGTCGGAATCAGGGGCGTAGGGTGGTCATCATGTGCGCCCCTGATTCAAAGGGACGGCGAAGGATGCGCCGGGAGAGGGAGGCGGCACAGACAAGCCTCCCTCACCTCCCCAGATGAAGGCTCCACTGCTGCACCCTGGCGCCCCGAACCAAAATGTCCTGCTCCAGCAGCATGATGCTCTATCCTTCGCCATCACAGGAAGTTTCTTCCACTCCTGATGGATACGACAAAGGGTGGCTGCCGCAGGATCTCAAAATGGCGTCTGGGCCCTCGAAAGGCGGGTCTAGGCCGCTGGAGTAACTTTGTCCGAAATTGCAACTCGGGCACTTGCCCACCTGGGCGCAAGCCCCCACCATCGACAAACATCCCCTCGACTTTGAAGATTCTACCAAAGTCCCAAAAGCCCTCGGCCCCTTCAGGCTTCCGGTGAGGAACAGTTGCATTGATCTCAAATGACATAACCACGGCAGAGCAACAAGATGGCGGTGCTCTCGTGTTTGCATCAGCTTCCGTCTGAACCACCCAGGAACATTATGGGCTAACGAACTCGAGCAAGTTCCGGCTGAACATCAACATGACCCGGTAAGAGAGACTCTACCCCCTCCCTCTCTTGATTGACGGTCCACACCACCAGCCCCTCTGTTAGCACAGTTTTCTTTTGAACTGCCGAAAGGGACTCTGGTCCAACCGCCAATTGTCGGGGATATTTTGCCCCTGATGCTACTTCCGGACTAAACCGGCCTCGCCCAAAATGGCGCTGGTATCAATGGAAACTAACGGATGCCTCGTGGTGTTCCTTAGCTATCAATCAATCAGTGACACTTATAGAGCGCGCTACATACCCGTAGGGTCTCAAGGCGCTGGGGAGGGGGGGTGCCGCTACTGCTCGAACAGCCAGGTCTTCAGCTTCTTCCTGAAGGAGAGGTGGTCTTGGGTCAGGCGCAGGTCGGACGGGAGGGAGTTCCAGGTCTTGGCGGCCAGGTAGGAGAAGGACCTTCCTCCTGTAGTCGCTCTTCGGATGCGGGGGACGGCGGCGAGGGCGTGGTTGGCTGATCGGAGGTGGCGTTTGGGAGCGTAGAAGTTGACTCGGCTGTTGAGGTAGCTCGGGCCTTGGTCGTGTAGGGCTTTGTGTGCGTGGGTGAGGAGGCGGAAGGTGATTCTCTTGTTGATGGGGAGCCAGTGAAGGTCTCTCAGATGACCGGAGATGTGGCTGGATCGTGGGATGTCGAGGATGAGTCTGGCTGAGGCGTTTTGGATCCGCTGGAGTCTCTTCTGGAGCTTGGCGGTGGTCCCGGCGTAGAGGGCGTTGCCGTAGTCCAGTCGGCTGGTGACGAGGGCCTGGGTGACGGTCTTCCTGGTCTCTGAGGGGATCCACCAAAAGATCTTTCGTAGCATGCGTAGGATGTTGAAGCACGCCGAGGAGACGCTGTTGACTTGCCTGGTCATGGAGAGGGAGGAGTCCAGGATGAAGCCCAGGTTTCGTGCATGGTCTGTCGGTTTGGGTGCGGTGCCCAGGGCGGGAGGCCACCAGGAGTCGTCCCAGGCGGAGGGTGAAGAGCCCAGGATGAGGACCTCCGTCTTGTCCGAGTTCAGTTTCAGGCGGCTGGTCGTCATCCACTCGGCTACCTCTTTCATCCCTTCGTGCAGGTTGGCTCTGGCGGCGGCGGGGTTGTTGGTCAGGGAGAGGATCAGCTGGGTGTCGTCGGCGTAGGAGATGATGCTGAGGTGGTGTTTGCGTACGATGGCCGCGAGGGGGCTCATGTAGACGTTGAAGAGGGTGGGGCTCAGTGATGATCCTTGGGGGACGCCGCAGATGACTTCGGAGGCCTCTGACTTGTACGGTGGTAGGCGGACTCGCTGTGTTCTTCCGTCGAGGAAGGAGATGATCCATTCCAGCGCCTTGTCCTGGATACCGATGTTGCTGAGGCGCCGTGTTAGGGTGCGGTGGCAGACCGTGTCGAATGCCGCGGAGAGGTCTAGGAGGATGAGGGCCGCTGTTTCTCCCTTGTCCATCAGGGCTCGGATGTCATCGGTGGCGGCGATGAGGGCGGTCTCGGTGCTGTGTTTGGCTCAGAAGCCGGACTGTGAGGGGTCGAGGGATCCGTTCGTCTCGAGGAAGGCGGCCATCTGCTTGTTGACGGTCTTCTCGATGACTTTGGCTGGAAACGGTAGAAGCGAGATGGGGCGGTAATTCTTGAGGTCGGTGGGGTCCGCTGTTGGTTTTTTGAGTAGAGCGCTGAGTTCGGCGTGTTTCCAGCTTTCGGGGAAGATGGCGGTGTCGAAGGATGTGTTGATGATGTCTCGCAGGTGGGGTGCGATGACAGCGTCGGCCTTGTTGAAGACGTGGTGAGGGCAGGGGTCGGTTGGTGATCCGGAGTGGATGGAGTTCATCGTGCGGATGGTGTCTTCTGTGCTGATCGGGGTCCAGGCGTGGAGGGTGGTGGTGGGGGGGGGTGGCAGGTCGGTCGTGGTGTGCGTTGGTTGGTTGTTGAAACTGCTGTGTATGTCCGTGATCTTGTTGTGGAAGTATGAGGCGAGGGAGTTGCAGAGGTCTTGTGATGGGGTGATGTCGTTGTTTCCTGCGCTGGGGTTGGAAAGCTCTTTCACGATGTTGAAGAGTTCCTTGCTGTTGTGTGCGTTGTTGTCCAACCGGTCCTTGAATGCTGTTCTCTTGGCGGCGCGGATCAGCTGGTGGTGTTTCCGGGTGGCCAGTTTGTAGGAGGTCCTGTTGTCCGGTGTCGGGTCCCTTTTCCAGACTTTCTCGAGGGCTCGGCAGTTCTTCTTGGAGCTCTTGAGTTCGTCGGTGAACCATGGGGCCTTCTTGCTGGCGGGTCTGCTGGGCGGGGTCCTCAGCGGGGCGAGCTCGTCCGCGCAGATGGTGATCCACTTCGTGAGGTTGTCGGCGGCCTGGCTGGGGTTCGCTGAGCTGGCAGGAGGGTGTTGGCTCAGGGAGGTGGCGAGCTGGTCTGCTGTGATCTTGTTCCAGCTTCTGCGGGCGGTGTGTTGCTGGTGTTGGTGGGTCGTTGTTCTCTTGAAGGTGAAGTGGACGCAGCTGTGGTCCGTCCATTGAAGCTCTGTGGCGTGGCTGAAGTTGATGTCTGTGCTGGATGAGAAGACGGCGTCGAGTGTGTGTCCGGCGAGGTGGGTGGGGGTGGACACCAGTTGCTTGAGTCCCAGGTTGGCGAGGTTGTCGAGCAGGGTGCTGGTGTTGTGGTCGTTGTTGTTCTCCAGGTGGAAGTTCAGGTCCCCCAGGAGGATGTAGTCGGCGGAGGGGAGGGCATGCGGGCTGACGAAGTCGGCGATGTCCTCGCTGAATTGCGTGCGTGGTCCAGGGGGTCGGTAGATCAGGGTGCCTCTGAGGGTGGTGTTCGGGTTGGTGTGGATCTGGAAGTGCAGGTGTTCGGCGCTGGTCAGGGTGTTGTCGGTGCTGGTCGTGAGACGGATGGTGTTCCTGTGGATGATGGCGATGCCTCCTCCCATCTGGTTGGCGTTGCGGTCCCTCCGGATGATCTTGTAGCCCTCTGGGATGGCGATGGCGATGTCGGGAGCTGAAGAGGCGTTCATCCAGGTCTCCGTGAGCTAATGAAACTTGATGTACTAAGATATATATATATATACGAACCATTGCGCACTCGATGTTAAAGGGAGGAGGGTTCACTTGGCGAACATTTAAGAAGGGTTCCGTAAAATGTTGATTTCAATGAACAATTTATTTTTGGTATTTGTTGTAACTGATACATAACGTCGCTCATGATGCACACCCGCGGTTTACATCTAGGAAATGTGATTACGATGAGCTTGACTGTGTTTCCATTTATGAACTGAAATGCCCCTGATTCCTTCGTCACGCAATGAAATATTTTTGGTTACTTGCAAATAATTAATTAGACCTTTTTTACATGTTCTTGTGCTACAAAATAACCCCCTACTGTATGTGCTTCCATCGACGACATGTCAGACCAAAATATGAATTGCGCTCTCACATTTTACGTACTGAATAATTCTACAAATAAAGGTCTTAAAAAGCTATGGATAGGCATCGCATACTTTTGTAAATGCGGGTATCGGTGGGAGGGTTTTTCTGTGCGCAACTGTTCTGCTCTTTTTTTAAGGTTATCCGAGAAATGGTTGTTCGGCCCTGGGTTGATGGTCGAATCGAAGGTATGATACGCTGCCTCCAAGATATGCGACTAAGCTCAGGAACTGACGTATGAAGAAGGACCTCGACTTCTGAGAATGGGTAAAGTAAAACGGTGTGATCGATAAAATGTTATAAAGATATGGTGGTCGAAGGTACTAAGGTACAGGGTTGAACGAAGAACTGATATGCCTTAGAACATCACAGCTTTGGGAATGATTTAGGGATCCCGATGGCCGGATACATCTACAAAACCGGGTACCTCACGCTAGGCACCTCTGATTCCTCTTTTTAGCGTTTTCACTACACACGATCCTTAATGCCATCCTCGAACCTCCCCATGAACCACCTATCACATTGCCTGCCCCCATGACTTTAGGAAACCAAAACCCTAAGGGATTATATCCCGAAGAGATAAGTACGAGTATGTGGTAAGTAAAGGACTTTCGTGCCCATACACTTGATGTGTTCGAATGATGTCCCCCTACCTCCCCTTTTTCCCCCTTTTTCCCTCTGCAGGTTACATTAGAATCCCGATTGGAGTATCATAAGGGATCTGGAACCACGTCACGCCCGATGCATGAAAACGGACTACCGCTGCAAGACGACACAAAAAGGACGCCCTACCCAATGCACGACCTTTTTGTACTAGATCTAATGCTTTTCTGTCCCAAAACTGCATGCTTTTTTACATCCTAACACAGACCCGAAACGTCTAACGTTGGGTAACGCACTGAATAGCCCAAACAATACACGGTCATTCTCTATGTCCCATGTGTACTGTTTTGCCTATTGTCTCTCTCTCTCTCTCTTTCTCTCTTTCTCTCTCTCTCTCTCTCTCTCTCACTCTTTCACCCCTCCACACTTTCCCTCTTCCTAGCGACTGGCACCTAATTGACGAACCTGGTGCACCTCCTGATTGGCCCCAAATACCACAAGTATTTGCACAAATTTGTCCTAAATAAAATTGTATCGGTACCACGTTACTACCTCTCCTTTTCTACTAAAATATGGATGAAATTTAAATTGGCCGATAGGAAAGGGACAGGTAAGACGACTAAGGTTCCCTAAATTTGACCCACTCTCAGGGAACTATTTGTCAGTGGCTTCTATGATAAAATGTGTCTGTGGTAATGCGACCATCCCCATTGAAAATTGTCTCCGTACCCCAAGCTGTAAGAAATGATCGAGACACCCCCATCTACCCAAAATGCCCCCAGTTTGGTATCAGCTGCCCTGAACGAGAACTTGAAAAACGCCCCTTGCTCCGATTCGCTGTGTTCCTAATCGTTTTTCATAAGATCCCACCTTCCCCGAGGATAAGTTTAATAATTATCGCAAACCACCCCCCGAGTTTTTGTAGTAACCAGGTTGCGAGGATTTATATAGAAAGTTAGAAAGATGTATGCAAAGTTAAAAATTAGATCGAAAACCGAAAGACCCTGTTGCTGTAAGCCTTGCTGAAAATAAGATGTTTTGATGTAATGAAGACTTGTTTAGCCTATGTTCATCCCTCAGAAGGATGCCTATCAGACTATGGTGAATAGCACGTTGCACTTTTTGTAAAATACAAGGCCCTGAAGACCAGCCTAGCCTTGCAAGACTCGTACTAGGGAAATGGGTCTCTGCCAGAAGAACTGACATCTACTATAATAGACATATGACAAATGAACGTTATAATCATCAAAGCGTCAAAGAATTAGCCAACAAAAGGAAGTTGTAAGGAATCCAGCAAATCCATCATCAATTGTTTATACGTAAGCCGCAAAAATCTCAAATGTAGCGAGTGCGTACCCCTGTTGCTTGGTGTTGGGAGAGAAAATAGATTTATGTAATTACCTTTTTCTGCAAAATCTCTAAAGACTGTCTTTTCAACACTCATTTAAGGGTATCACTGTCGGAGGGGAAAGAGACCGGATGTGGGAGCACGCGGCCTGACTGCGGATTGTGGAACATCAGCGACGGAGGCCGAGGCGAGACCACAGCAGTAAGGAGTCGCAGGACGGGGCACTGTTTCAAACAAAGCTAAGGAAAGGGCTGACCTGAAGCCCCTGCTCTATGATCAACGTGTGCCAAAAAGTCCCCGCTCTCTGAACATGGTTACGGACCCGCCTGTCGCAAACCCTCCGTCCCCCTGATCTGTTCCCGACTTGGCCTTGTTCCATCCCCTCCTCCTCCGACCTACCATAAGGACTGTTCACACCCGCACCTTTCCACCCGAACTCCCAAGTTCCTCCAAATTCTACTGAGCTACCCAGAGAAGAGTACTCCCTGCGTCAGAAGGGAGGGAGCTCCGACTAAGTAGACCACGAACTATGTTAAATCCCAGAACGGTGACCTACAACTCCACCAAGGGTCGCCCCCGAAGAAAAGATAAACAAAGTCTGTGGTTCTGCCCGCTACCAAGCACCCTGAAGATGATGGAAGCAACAGGAAATGCCCACCACAGAGACTCAAGAAACGAACAGATCTCACAATTCTGGAACAATTGCACTTTCCATTGCAAAATCTATGCTCTGCATTACGGAGGAAGATGCACCTGCTCCAAAACCGTAACGCATTTCTCCTACGAGGTCTGACGAAAACCAAACAGAATGCACCCCTACCCGCAGACCCCCAACGACTCAATCCACATGAACATTTCTGTTGATAGGTAATCCAGGTGCTCAACAGTGCCGACAGAAGACGACAAAGGACAACGAGAACTCTGATATATATATTTTTTACTGTATCTCATTTCTCTCCCAACCACCATTGGACTGACTATGCACCCGCCGTATACAAAAAGGACTTACTTATATGATAACTTACCAGTTCTTATTCTATGATCTGTACCCAACGCCCTCGCTACATAATTCTAGTCTGATATTGCATTACGATGACTTTTTCTGCAACCAACTTAACGATGAACCCGCCTACTAAATGATGAGATTTTTCAATATGATGTTTATAATGTGATGTTTATGTACAGTTCTTTCGCCTAAGTCTCCTCTCCCTTACTTATGATCGCTGCATATAGGTGTAGATAGGAAATAGGCCAGCAAGATGTCTTGGAAATGTTAAAGGGAGGACTGTGGAAAATAAATACAAACTTGGTGAACATTATCGGCGCCATCTTGCCCCTTTCCAAGCCCATTCGTGCGCGTAAGCGGCAGCCATTTTGAGCACCATGGCCTCCCTGCCCCTCGCTGATAGCCAGCGCGTCTCTCTCTCTCTCTTAACCTCGCAAGCATTCCCCCGCACGCTGACAACCCCCGCTCTCTCATGCCTTGGGTCATAAACTCCTCTTCAGTGCAGCTTCACCACGGAATCCCATCCTGTTCCCAGCGCGACACCTCCCCTCATTCCTTTCATGGCCTCAGACCCTTTTGATGCAAACCCCCTTTTCCTGTGTCCCCGTTTGTCTTCCTTGTTCCCAGGCCGCCACCTGGCCCTGCGGATACTGTTTATTACCCCGTACAGTAGGAAGTTTCCCCTCCCCATCAAAAGACCCCCGAACCGATCAAAGCCCCCACCCCATGAGATCCGATCAACCCCATGCATTCCGTGAATCGGCGGAATGCCCTGCTGTGCGACAACCATCACCTGTTGTGACCGGGGTGGGGAATCCAACTGTAAATGTATGTGGGAACGGGTCTGAAGGGGAGATTCCGAGGATGTTCTTTCAAGTACTAAAGTATTGCGAGAATGTGTTATGTGCAATAAAGGTCATAAACCCTAGTATAAGAGGCCAGGCCTCAGAGATGTGGTTAGAGCACCTCGTGACGATACTTGCTGTCTGAATTGATGTGTTCTCCTCCGGAGAAAATAAAATCCTCGTTTCCTGCCTTCCAGTCTCCAGCGCCTGCTTCTTCATTGATTAATATTGGTGGGTCATAGAGGCGATACCGCCGGGCAACATAAAAGGGTCTTTGGTTACCGGTTGTCTTTGGAACCCTTTTTAACAGTGCAGATACAAAGGGAGTGATCCGATAATGTCCTAGGGAGGTGTTACGCATTTGTTGTCCACAATCCAGAAACCAGCCAGCGGTCCAACCTAGACCAGGAGTTGTGTTGTGTGGAAATATAGGTACCTTCTTGTGCGTGTAGATTCAAATGTCTCCATAAGTCAACCAGATAACAATCTGAAATGATGGAATTAAGGGCATGGCTAGAACGATGGTGTAATGTGTGAGATGAGCCCAGCCTATCTAGTTCATCAAATCAAATAGTATTTGAATCCTCTCCCCCGACAATAGTGTCACAACCCATCGCCACAATTTTCGCCTATACATCATAGAAAAAACTCTGGGTCATCAACGTTCAGACCATAAATGACAGTTAAAAGTAATTGTGTGCCTCCTAGAGACCCTTTCAATATGATATACCTTCCTTCTGTGTCTACATGTGACTGTGATAAGGTCCAGCCTAGGCCGTTGCGAATGATGATGGCTACGCCTCTCGAATAGCTGGAGTAGGTAGAGGAGTAGTAATCCCCCCCATCTTTTATTTTGCAACTTGTTTGTATCTGCTGATTGGAGGTGAGTCTACCGTAGGAAACACACATCTACTGGTTGTCTCTCCAGATATGCATGTGCAAGTCTCGCTTTTCTATAGTTGTTAAGACCTCGAACATTCCAAGTTTGGAAATTGTACTGAGCATGTGTTAAGACTGATGACATGCAAGAGGTGTGTCACAGGAAATGTAGAGGTCTCCATGAATATTGGAGGACCATCATAGACGACCTGATTATAGACATATGGCACCAATTGCTGTTGTGGACATGCATGAACTAGAAGGAGCTGTATATCTCCAAGTCTTGATGAAGGTTGTGATGTGTGTGCTTCTACAAAAACTAAACATAACAAATCATATCCCCCCGCCCCCCACCCACACCAACCCCCCCAATTAGGTTGTGCAGTATTCCCTCCCCAATACCCATCTCAACTGAGAGAGAAAGAAACATTATTGGCAAACTTAGGGAGATCTCCCGGGGCAGTGGATTCGCCAGCATACAACCCCGCCTTGCAGTGGGGTGGCCATGCGGTTAAACATTTACCAATGTGCGATTCCTCCCCATAAATACTAAGCAGAGTTGATGGCCCGGTGTGCTGGAGTCCATGAAATTATTTGGCTTTCAGAGTTGTCCATCTAAAACCTCTAAGGAGAAAAAGTGGTAAAACTGCATGATAATATAATTGGGGACATCGGTCATTATCTCTAGAGGTGGCATTAGAAGCAGTATCAGCAGTCGAGGCAGAATTCTTCTGTTGCGTTTGGCCGATGTCCTTTGCGAATTTCAGTGCTGATTTGGCATTAGTGAAATAGTGCGGCATGCC
Organism: Lissotriton vulgaris; assembly: GCF_964263255.1. Classification (NCBI taxonomy): domain Eukaryota; kingdom Metazoa; phylum Chordata; class Amphibia; order Caudata; family Salamandridae; genus Lissotriton; species Lissotriton vulgaris. The sequence goes on along the minus strand of NC_141694.1, from coordinate 802,033,919 downwards.
CTCATGTGTCACTTTCAGCTTTGCTGGATAATAAAGAGTATATGTAGCGCTGGACTTTTGAAGAAGACGCTTGGCAGGGCCAAACTCCCGCCGTGCAGCCTGGACAATCGGGGTGAACTCCGGGATGAATGAAAGCCTGCTTCCTTGAGGAGTGAACGCCCCTTTTTTCCTGGATCTTCGCAATATGATATCTCTGTCCTGATAGTTTAACACGCGGGCAGTAATGGTTTGAGGCGTAGCTCCAACAGGAGATTTGGGTGCCAGTGTGCGGTGAGCTCTTTCTACTATGAACATAGGGGACAGGTCTGATCCAAAGAGGTCACGTAAGAAATCTTCCATAAACACCTCCATTTTGGTAATTGCATTGTTTTCAGGAATACCAAGAACACTGATATTGTTTCTCCTGGAGCGAGCTTTAAGATCATCATTCTTCGCTTGGATGACATCCAACACTTTCTCCATATGAAGGAACTGGCGTTTAGATGCAACTTAAAAGTCGTGCGCATCCGATGCCCTGTTCTCAAGTTGATCAAGATGGACCTCATGAGTATTAACTTGAGTACGAACCTGATCCAGTTGGGAAGAAAGTCTATCAAGTTTATTGTCAATAGTTTTGAGGCTGGACTTGACCTCTAGGAGTATGCTGCACAGGTCTTCTTCAGGTGGATCAGCGGGAGTATTCATGGGAGACTCTGCGCCTTGACATGCTTTAGAGTCAGTGGTGTGGGTGCTTCATCTGTTATCAAACGATATTTTGGATTGCTTAGGATCAGTTTTCCCCATTTTGACTGTAACAAGGTATGATGGGGGTCTTCGGTTGAAAACAGCAGTACCTTAGGACAGTATCACAGACTAAGGCTGGGCAGGGAATGGATCTTGAGGGTACAGTTGCTTTACAGTGTGTTGGATGGCACAGGGTGTGGAAGAGCATGGCTTGGCAGTTCGGGCTGGACTGTTCCCATGAGGCACAGGGTCAAGAATGATTTGCATATGGCCATGTCTGAACTTGGGTGGCTTGGTGAGCAAAATAACGATGGATTAAACCCAGATCTGTGACTGGAGGTGACTGTTTTGCCATTGTGCAACATTCCGTCCATTATATTGTTTGTTTTGCTTTTCACCCTATGTGGGAAGGGTATGCCCAGACGTGGGTCCCGTGCTCACTAAGCCACTGGAGTCAAGCTATCCTGGCTGAAGACGGCTGAAAGCCAGAAACAGGTCCTAGGTTGCTTGATTCGGGTCCAGGGAAGACATGGCTTGGCAGTTCGGGCTGGACTGTTCCCATGAGGCACAGGGTCAAGATTGATTTGCATATGGCCATGTCTGAACTGGGGTGGCTTGGTGAGCAAAATAACGATGGATTAAACCCAGATCTGTGACTGGGGGTGAATGTTTTGCCATTGTGCAACATTCCGTCATCATCTTGTTTGTTTTGCCTTGTAAATAAGGCACCCTTTCACACTACATTTAGCATGAAAGGAAAGGGCAATGGGTCTTGTGGTGGGCGGTGCACCTCAGCACCCATTGATTTTGACACTGCCCCCTATTTACAAGGGTGGCGTAAATAGGAAGCAGCGCCAAAGTTACGACCAGGGCAAACCAGGTCCTAAACAGGCGAAATGTGGAGAAATGCTTTATTTCTCCTTGTTTTTTCTGTCTCCATGTGTGCTGCGTTTGTTCAGCACACATAGAAACAGCAAAACGCCATTGATTGTTTATGTGCAGGAAGATGTCCCTTCCTGCTCATAAACAATCATAAAAAAAAAGAGGTTTTGCAGCTTCTATGTGTGCTGCATTAAGCAGCAAACACAGAAGTTACAAAGCCCCATTACTGATTGTTTGTGTGCAGGAAGGGACGCCTTCCGCCACATAAAAAATTCCCTTGCAACACAGACACCCTTGCAATATGGTGCAAGGGTGCCTGTGTTGGCGCTAGGCACCTAAATTAAAGACCAGCACAGGGGGAAACGCAGGGCTGCACCGTATTTACAAGAATAGGATGCAGCCCAGTGTTTCATAAGTGGCGGAGAGTGGCGTTAAGCCAAGGAGGCTAACTCCATGCTCCGCCACATCTCTCCTAAATATGCCCAATGTTTTTCATGCTGATAGTTACTTTCAATAAGACACTGAAATGGGGCATACCATAAAGGGAAACGCTAAGAATAAAAGAAAATAGTTCCACTGAGAAAGAATAAAATAAAACACATTTTTACAGTCAAAAGGAGATTCCAAAGTTGAGGCTGTTCAAAACACATTTTTGAGAAATACATTAAAAATCTAAACAAAAAAAGAGGGGAACTTTGAAACAAAAACCATTATGAGAGAAACAAAATGACGAAAAATATATACTTATTTTAACGTATATCAAAGGACTTCACAAATTTAATGTTTTTTTCAGAGCCTCGGGCACATCATTTGAGATAACATGGACACATAGCACCTATAGGAGACTTTTCAGCTATAATTTATTGCAAAGTTCCCTCATTTGGAAATGAGAACATAAAATGTCACTTGTTAGAGTAAATAATACCACTGGTTTAGCAACTAGGAAGACTTACAGATATTGCATAATTGCAAAGCATGTAAACACAGAAAACCATGACGTGGATGGTAGAGAATATAACCTAAAGAAAGAATAACAAGCAAATATACAATATATCTATTAGAATGTCCCCGAGTCTTAAAATATGCTGGAAGTACCACTTGCCAACTTCTAAAGACAATTTTTGGAATTCTGAAGGCTAATCAGAAATAATGACCAGAACTACACTAGCATTGTGTTGTCAAAACATGCACTACTGAGATTCAAACACATTTCAATATTATGGAATTCACTTTAAAAAGAGAAAAACGAATGAGACAGGAAGCTGAAAGACGTGGAATAAAAGTACAGCACTTAAATTAGAACACAATTCGCCTAGGGTTATAAAGAAGATTATGAATTGCAAGTTCATCTGGAATAACAATACTATTACACAGAAAACAATCTGGAAACAAAGATAAGGCCCATTATAATGAAAAGGTCACAATAAAAAGGAATGAGAAAAACCTCTATACAAGGAAGGTCGACCGAAAACTCAACTCTAGAGGGCCAAATAAGGGAAAGTTAACAGAGAAAAAAATTAAATAAAAGCAACTGAGAGAATACTGTAGACATACTGTGGGGGACTTTAAATTCCAACTCGAACAAATAGGGTGTTAGAAAGAGTAGTGTAGAAAATGTGTTATTAAAGAAAACACTGTGAATAGAACAAGCACCATAATACACATGGGTTTAAAAATGAATGGAAGTCTGCTGAAGGACTAAATGAGAAACACCATGCACAAAAACAGAAAGAATATTTGTCAGTGGAGGGATCTATGAATTTTTATTCCTAAAAAAATAGTGTAAAGAATTGTTAATTTTTTTAAGAATATGTTAAAAATGGAAGGACAAGGAATAGAAACATGAAAATGCAAGAGCTTCTCTGAACAAGACAAGGCCCAGCCAAAACACATTGGAAGATTTGCACTTCCAAATTTGAATTTAACAGTAAATATTAGAATTCTGACCTATGTACCACATCTTTCAATAATAAGCAAGTATATTGACATATGTGGTAATGGATGCTCCATCTGTTGGGAGGGACTAGTTTGAATGCAGAGCTTTGCTGAACACAGGGCAGTAATGTAAAAAAAAAGACAAAGATATAAAAGCGCAGGTCTACCCACAATGCAAGAATATAAATATTTTAAAAATGACACCCGACAATCCCCGTTATTTACTTCATCCCCAAAATTCACAAGAACCCACAAAAGCCCCCCGGGTGACCAATAATTTCTGCCCACAACAGCTTACTTGAAAAGTCATCCCTGTATGTGGACTATTTCTTTCAGGAACATGTTCAACAACTTTCCTCTTACATTAGAGACACTGGGGACTTTTTGTACAAAATTCATGATTTTAAATGGCAGAGTCATTTCTTTTTAATTACCTTGGACGTGACAGCACTCTATACCAGTATCAACCCCCAAGATGGTTTGAGGGCTGTACAATTTTATCCAGACAAAAGACCAGTCTAATTTGGACAGTAAGACGCTAGTCAATATGGTGGAATTTTGCTTGCATAACAACATCTTTATGTTTCAGAACGCACTTTATCAGCAACTTCGCGGAGTGGCAATGGGGGCCAGCTTCTCCCCCAGTTATGCCTGTCTCCATATGGGATGGTGGGAGGAGCTGGTACTGCAAAAAACTCATGAGAGACATTTTAACAATGTAAAACTGTGCATGCTGTTCATTGATGACCTTTTTTTATAACCTGGCAGGTAAACTTGACAGATGTAAAAAATTTTATAGAGGGTCTCAACTCCAATGATCTTAATTTGCAATTTACAGCAACTATCATTGCCGAGGCAGTCAATTTCCTAAATGTTCAAGTGTATATAAATGGGGGAAAAATAGCTACCAGAATACACCGCAAACTCACGGCAGGCAACTCAGTGTTGCATGCCTATAGCTCCCATCCGAAACACTTGATCCAAAGCATTCCCTATGGGGTAAGGTTTATGCTCAGGAGGATCCGTAGTGACGATGATGACTTAAGGGAAGCACAACTAGCAAGTAAAGCTGGATTCCTGGATTGAGGGCATTCAAACAAATGCATTAATGCAGCCATAAACAAAAGCAAAGCTATAGTCAGAGAAGATATACTTAAAAACTACAAATCTCAAGAACATATAACTGTGGCCTCTAATACAGTAGAGGTACCAAGGGAGGAAGAAGATATCTTTAGGGTGATATTGGGTTACAGTGAGCAGGACAAAGCCATTACCAAAGTCATCAGGAGAAACTGGCCATTCGTCCTTAATGACCCGATCATCGGCCACTTGCAACCTACTAGGCGCTCCATAACCCACAGCAGAGCTTTTTCGATTAAAGACGTTCTGGTACAAAATACTCTGGTGAGCCAGACTGGAAGCTCTTGGCTTGCATAAAGAAAAGGATTTTTCATATGCAAGTTATGCAAGGCCTGCCAATATGGCACAAACAAAACATCCTACATGATACCTTTTGGGAACCAAGAGAGAGTCATCAATAAGGCCCTAACGTGCAAAATGGACCATGTCATCTATGTGCTGGAGTGCTCGTGTGGCCTACAATATGTAGGAAGTACCAAACTGCAGGGCCACAAGAGGGTACTCCAGCACATACGAGCTATTAAAAATCAAGACCAGACCTACCCGGTGGCACGGCACTTTGGGGAAGTACACAACTCTGACCCCAAAGATCTTAAATGGAAACATTTCTCTCAGGACACTTTTATCGAAAGACTCGAAACAGGAGGACCTCCAGGAGGTTTAGACTGTGAAACAGCATATAGTCGACTATAGAACCGTATTTTAACTGCCCTAGAAAGCACTGCCCCTATTCGAAATATGAAAAAATCAAAGAATGTGAGGAAATCCACCCTGTGGTTTACTCCTGAACTCCAGATAGCTAAATCCGCCTGTAAAAAATTAGAACGGGAATGGCGCATCAATTTCTGCCCGACAATTAAAACTCAATATAAAAAAGCGCAAACGGATTATAATAAAAAAATACGCACTACTAAAGCCTTGCATTATAAAATTCGCATTGGGGAAGCAGAGAATTCTTCTAAAGAGCTTTTTAAAATCTTCAAGGAAATCTCTGTGCTAACCACTGATAATACGTCCCACACTGACTCTGTGGAAACGTGCAACAAAATTGCCAAATACTTTTCTGGTAAGATAACTGACATCTATGCCAACTTTTCTAGAAACTTGACATCTGGTCATGATTTTATGGAAAGTGAAGGAGTTAGTCTCACAGAGTCATGCCTACAGTGTTTTTCGGTCCCCCCTCCTGAAATTCTCGCGAACATCTGCAAAAGTATCAAGTCGGGCCCCCCCGTGACCCAGCTCCTCCTAAGGTACTAGGAGCAAGTCTAACAGTATTGGAACCATACTTTAAACATGTGCTCCAAGTCTCCTTTTCATCAGCCTGTCTTCCTGAAGAGTGGAAGAAAGCAATTGTACTCCCTATTAAAAAGAAACCCAATGTGAGCCAGGACACCCTGGAAAACCTACGACCCATCTCTCTGCTCACCTTACCTAGCGAAAGTGGTGGAAAAAATAGCCAATAAACAACTTATGGCCCATTTAGAATCTAATAATTTCCTTCATAGCTCTCAATCTGGCTTTCGGACGGGCTATTCCACAGAGACAGCTCTCTTGAGAGCGACCGAAACTCTACGGGCAGGAGCAGATGAGGGTCACACTATGGCACTTGTTATGCTGGACCTCAGTGCCGCGTTTGACACTGTAGCACATTCCATCTTGCTACAGTGTCTAAACAAAGCCGGGGTCACCAAGGCGGCATTGGGTTGGTTGAAAGCGTTCCTCACAGACCGCTGCTTTCAGGTTCAGAGAGGCACACACCTCTCAGACAGCATAGCCTTAGAACAGGGGGTGCCTCAGGGCTCTGCCCTGAGCCCCACCCTGTTCAACCTATACATGGCTCCTTTGGCAGAGGTGGTTCAATCGTACGGCGTGGAATTAGTCTCCTACGCCGACGATACCCAACTGCTTATCTCCCTATCCCAAGCTCCCACCATAGCAGCTGCCAACTTCAAAACCTGCATGCAGGATCTTGCAGGTTGGATGAACCAACACTGCTTGAAGCTAAATGGCTCTAAAACAGAGGTTCTAGTGATAGGAGGAAATGATGCTAGTTGGACTCAGGATTGGTGGCCACCCTGTCTTTGTCCTTTACCCACTCCTTGTAAGGAAGCAAAGAACTTGGGTGTTTGGGTTGATCCCAAACTCTCTTTTGATGGTCATATCCATAAAGTAGTAGGGAAATGCTTTGGGGTTCTGAAGACCCTTAACCGTACTCTGGACCTTCTTCCTTTAGAGGCCAGACGTACCATGACCCAAGCCTTAGTGACCTCCCATATTGATTACGGCAATGTGCTACTTTTTCGGAACAACGGAAAAGAACATCAGGAGACTGCAGGTTCTCCAAAACATGGCAGCACGACTAGTCCTCAGACTACCCAAAAGAGCAGCCTCAAAACCTACCCTGGCCGCTCTACACTGGCTTCCAATAAAAAAGAGGATCCTATTCAAAGCGCTCTTAATGTGCTATAGGATCATCTCGCACAAAGCCCCTGCTTACCTGACAGATCTAGCCATCACCTACGAGCCTAATAGAACACTACGCTCTAGGGGAACTGGTCTACTTAAAATCCCCCGGATAAAAAAAGCCAGAATGGGAGGCCGTTCCTTTCGTGTGTTAGCAGCCAACAAATGGAACTCTCTGCCAATGAATATCAGGCTAGCGGAGACTGAAACTAAATTTAGGAAACTTTTAAAGACCTACCTGTATACCCTCTAGTCTCCAACCTCTCACTCTCATCTGCCTCTCTCTCCACAGCGCGGGGACACGCCGGGATGGCGTCACCATGCGCTTTACAAACCCCCTTTATTATTATTATATTAAATATTATCTAATAGATGCTGTACTACCAAATAAAAAAAAGGGGGGGAAACAGGGAAAAATCCCTACGCCAACTTGAGACCCGATACATTTTAGACTTGGATTCCAAGCATCCAGGTGGGCTCAATGCTACAGAATACTTATACACTTGTTTATAAGGATTGCCAGGTGGTGAGAGGCTCTTAATTTTAAGACATCGGCAAAACATAAAAATCTGTATTTATACATCTATTTAGCTAAGGCAAAACATTGAATCCAACCGTCCTCCCAATCATTTGCACAGTTCTTTGTTTTATAAACAATGATTTTCAAGTTTTTACACTTTGATGTTACATGCACATGTAATTTTGTAAATTGCAGAAGGCAAAGGGTTTACATTACTAATGTTTACAGTATGCATCAGCCCTTTATGTAGACAAATTATTGATCTACAGGTTAACGGAATCGCAAACTGTTGCACTAAATGTATTATACATGTATTAGGTGACTGTTTTCAAACAGGAATTGCGCTACCATGAAAAATGTATTTTAAATGTTTTTTTAAGTGTCATCATAAAGTATCTAACTCATGATGAGGAAAAGATCTATTTAAAGTTGATGTGCTTAATCAGTATTTATACCGGGATGTAATTTGAGTGCTTGAAGGCAAAGACAATATTAGGGATGTAAAAAAAAGTAATTTATCTATGTCTATGACTACCTTTGTAAATAGCACTGGTCACTTTAAGAAAAAGCTGAAAAAATTATGCAAAAATGAGATCGAGGCAGTGAAGAGCATCATGTGATCAAGGACCTTCGGGGCTGAAACGCGTAATGGCTGCTTTGTGATTTAGAGAAATAAAGAAAACAATTATGCACCAAACCGTGGTCTGTGCTCTAGTCCTTCCGGCGATCCTGGCAAGCAGTGGCGGAGTAGGCTTGATCTATCTATCTATCTATCTATCTATCTATCTATCTATCTATCTATCTATCTATCTATCTATCTATCTATCTATCTATCTATCTATCTATCTATCTATCTATCTATCTATCTATCTGTCTGTCTATCTATTTAAATATATATTACCTACTGGCAGTCGCCAGTAGGTAGTTATAGTTAAGACTTCATTTCTATTGAAAAGGAGTTTTTTGTTTTGCCAAGAACTTTGGCACCATTTGATGAATCTTTGCGAAATTCTCCAAAAAAAGGTCTATCCAGGTCAGCTCCTATCCTGAAAGTTTGGAGGTGATTTGTGAAGTGGGGGCTGAGAAAAAAGGGGGGTCCCAAAAAGTGTTTTCTCCATGTTCATTTCCATAAGAAATTTTAGCCAAGGCTACAGCCCGAACTGCTGAATGGAATTACCCGAAATTTGGCAAAAGATAGCTCTTGGTTCAGAAAGCGACCTTTTTTTAAATGGTGTAAATTCATTCAGTAGTTGCTGAGAAATTCAAAAAATAAGAGTCAAAAAATCAATTTCCCGTAAGAAACTTTAGCCAAGCTACAGCCCAAACTGCTGAACGGAATTCCACCAAATTTAGCAAAAAGGCACTGTTTGGCTCAGAAAGCGACCTTTAAAAAATGGTGTAAATGTGTTGAGTAGTTGCTGAGAAATTGAAAAGACAAATATCGATATGTAGGGGCGTGATGGATCCGCGAACCCTCCCGACCACAAGCTTTATTCTGATTGGCTGTCAACACTCCAAACCAGGAAGTGTTGGCAGCCGTCTTGTGACTCGGTAGAATCGAGTCACAAGAAAACAGAAACAAAAAGATAAAAAAAAGAAAATGGGGTAGGATAGAAACATCCTGACCCCCTAGGCCTGCTCAGAGGGTCCCACAAGGGCTCCCGTGCTTCATTTAATTGAGGGTTAGTTTTATTTTATTTTATAATTTATGAACAAGTATAACGCCAAACCGAAAAAAAGAAAGCAAAGAAAAGCAAAAACAGCTTACATCAATATAGCACAATTTTCCTTATAATAACACCAGCATAATCATATAAATAATGAATTAGACAAAGCGAAGACAGCCAACATCTAACATATAACCCATAGCATATGACAGGTAGCGTATTCATAAAGAAAGAAAAAACACATATTATTAAATTAATAAAGTTCATCATAGTAAACAGATTACCTCTCCTGAATTAATCAGTTGACCCAATCTTTTAATGGACTACAAATCTTAAGCCCTTTAATTCTACCTTTTCTACCTTTCTGTTCATAGAGTGCCCTTTCCAAATTAAATATATGTAGTAGCCGGGCTTTCCATTGCAAAAAAGTTGGAGGGAGAGAATCTAGCCATGCTGAAGCGACACATAATCTAAGCACTGACATAGCTATAAATAAGAACTTGCTTTTAGGGTAATCTTGTGCCGTTACCCCTAGAAGCATAAGCAGTGGAGAAAGCAGCACTTTTTTATGTATGAGTGATTGTATGGGTGAATGAGTAGATGTGTGTGTAGTCCTAAGAACCAGTGAGTAGATATGTAGTAAGTGGTATTGGTGTGTCTATGGTTTCAAAAATAATATTCTGTGTTTTGGAGTGGGTGTTTCAAATGTTATATTAGGGTGTGAGGATGTGAATCAGATTATCACATGGATGATGTCATCAGTGGTGTCATCAGTGATGTCATTTGAGATGTCATCAGTGATGTCACTGACCATGTCATGAGTGATGTAAAATGTGACGTTATCAGCAGTGCATTGCAGGGGCGCGAGTTATAGTTAGCTGAACTAACTATAATGGGGGAATTTTTTATGGTTTTGTACGAGTGAAATGTCCAATTAATTATAACGTCCCTGAAACCTATGGTTTTTTCAGTGAATTTTGAAGGTTTTGTAAATACAAATTTATAACTATAAAGTGCCTGAAACCTATGTTTTTTTCAGTGAATATATGTATATATATATATATATATATATATATATATATATATATATATATATAAACTCAGACAGGTGGAATCTAATATGATCCTCGAGTATGATAGCAAATGGCTCAATGGGCTTAACAATACGGAGGATTTACGCAACTTTCTGTAAAATATATCTATGCAATGACAGCCCAGACACACAGTAGCATAAAATCCACCTTATACCACCCCTAGGTAGTCAGGTTCCCTGTTACCTAGGGAGTAAGCATGAGCGAATTTTGCGAATCTGGCGTTCGCGAATTTTGCGAATTTGCGAACTCGCAATCCGCAAAATCCGCGAATTCTCGCGAATTTGCGATTTTTTTTTTTTGTGTTCGCAAGGATTTCTGCCAGTTCCCGAGGGTTTTGTACCAGTTCGCAATTGCGAACTTACATGTCGGCTCGCAACGGTCGCAATTATGTTGTTTCTACGTCTGGTTCATCATCACAGGTTCCCAGCACCCTCTGTTTCACCCCTGCCACCCTCTGTTTCACCCATGCCACCCTCTGGTACATCAATGCCACCCTCTGGTTCATCATCACTGTAGATTATGGGGGGAAAAAGCAAGCACACCTGCCCTGCTTCAACTGACATGAATTAATTTGGGGTTGATTTATTAATGTGTCACTGTTTTAAAATTCCAGTCTGGCACCTGCTTCCTTATCTGTAATTAGCTTTCTGTTGCAGTGCAATTTTTTTTTCCAGGACCTTTGTGGCCTACTTGTAGCTATTCTAGGATCTGGCTGTGAGGGTCAGAGCAGGGTCATACAATTGTTGCAACTAGCAACTGAACTCTGGAGGGGCCCCAGTCTGGAAGCACTACAGGGAATGGTTACGAATGATGAGTTTGAACTTTTGAACCTGCTGAATGCTTTCACTTTTGCAAAACTCGTTTTTCTGCAGAACAGCATTACAGCAACTGTAATGCCCCAAACAAGCTTACTTGTGAAAGTTGATTTCTAATCCAAAAGTGATCCAAAGAAAGTCAAAAGGCCTCAAATCCAAAAAAGTGCAGGCAAATGTCAACCTGAGGAGTTATTCTGATAAAAATCATCATTTTCAGAAGGTCTATGCTGCTTGCTAGTGGGTTTCTTGTGCAGAATTGCAATTTTTGTAATTTCGCGAGTGCGAGATTGTTGCACCTACATGTTCGCAATTGCGAACTTACACCGCACGCCGCAAAATTGTATCACCAAGAAAAAAAAATCTGCTGCATGCAAATTTGCGGATTTTCGGTAAATTCGCGAGCGTTCGCAGATTGCGAATTTACCGAAAATCCGCAAAATTCGCAAGCGGAACGGATTCTCCGCCCATGCTTACTAGGGAGGCAGTTGCTAGAATTTCTGACCTAGATCTCTTGTTTCAATGATATGAATTTCTGTGGCTAGTCAAGTTTCTTGTTAGCCACAAATATAAAATCTACAGTTCCCCCCCCTTTTTTCGTATGTGTATATAGACTAAATATTTTATTAAAGTTTTTTTTAGATCTCATATTTTAGCACTTTTTTACACAGGGTTTTTTTTCACTTTTTTACATGATAATTTATTATACTAGTATGAAATGTTGTTATAGTGCTTCTTTCATATTGAGAAAATAGAGATGTTCATCCGAATTGTCAGATAAAGCATTTATGCATTCTATACACAGGTTGTTTTATCATGCACTTTATAGCACCTTAATTTTTCCCTCATGCACGTGTTGTCGCGCCATATGTATTTTAGACACTGATGTGGTGGAATTAATATTTGCACTTCATGTTTTGCCTGCCTTCCTATGCCCAAATGATTTTTAAATCAACATATTGATGTATGAGCACCAAATGCAATAGAAATTATATTGGATTTATCCAAGAATTCATGAACTATGTCGCAATCAAAGTGGTTTGAATTTAAAATGTTAAATTATTTACATCCTGCTAAGTTATTAATTTTATGTAACTTATTTGCGTATTTGCACTCGATATACTCCAGAACCATATTATGTTGTCCATGTCTATGGTCATGTGATCTAACTGAAGTGGAGGGGGAGGCGGGTCTCACTGCATTATAAAAATGAAAAAGATACACTGGATCATTGCACGTGAACAAGGGCTTGTGAAGCCCGAAACGCGTATTGCCCTCTTTTACCAGCTGCCTATGCAATAAAAGAAACCTGTGAATTGATTTGGTGGTCCGTCTCCTGCCTTGCTTCGCCGGTCTGATTGGGGATTGGAGGTGGCATTGTGGAGTTTCGCGAATATACATATATATATATATATATATATATATATATATATATATATATATATATATATATATCAATCCAAAGCGATCCTTTCAAGCCTGAGAGCGCTCAGCAGTGTGTGCTCAACCCGGGGGCTGGATCATAGCTCCGTATTAATTTTAGAACAAAGAGGGCGGCACAACTGGATACTTTTTACGAAGCTTTAATCACACAAACACTCCACCGACGCGTTTCAGCCTCACGGCTTTTCTCACGGTCCGTGATAGATAGATAGATAGATACATAGATAGATAGATAGATAGATAGATAGATAGATAGATAGATAGATAGATAGATAGATAGATAGATAGATAGATAGATAGATAGATAGATAGATAGATAGATAGATAGATAGATAGATAGATAGATAGATTACCTACTGGCGTTCGGCAGTAGGAAGTTATAGTTAGGAATAACTTTGTCGTCGTTGATGACTCTGCAAAATTTTCAAAACTAATTTGATGCTCACTCCAGCTGCTGTCTTGATAATTTCGAGGTGAACACATACTCAGTCACCCATACAGTCAGTGACACAAGTACACACTCACCCTTTCAGCCACTCTTACCATCACTCACACACACATACAGTCACTCATATACTCCAACACTGACCTATACTGCCTTTGAGTGTTTGTAAGGGTGAGTGAGTATGTGTTAGTATCTATATGAATAGGTGAGTGGGTGGGGGAACGTCGTTTACGACGCAACTTTTAGCACGCAGTGCTATTACAACGCGATTTTTAAATCGCATTCTATTACAACGCATGACTCTGGGGGGCGCTCAAGGATAGGGAATACTTTTAATTTACTATCCAACACCTTCCCTTGTGTCAACGGGGACTGGTGTTGGAATAGTAAATTAAAATATTCACTATCCAACACCCCTTAGAATTATGCGTTGTAAAAGAATGCGTTGTAAAAGAATGCGTTATAAAAACCGTGTTGTTACAGTAACCCTGGGGGAATTTACCTCCACGGAAAAACATCAGACGATGGGAGTACCCCAGGGGTCCAGCCTTAGCCCGACATTATTCAATGTCTACACTGCGCCCCTGATTAAACTAATATCATCTTTTGGCATAGATGTAGTAGCATATGCCGATGATACTCAGTTAATACTGGTTACGGATAGAGACAACCAGGCATGGGAAGAAACATTCAAGGAATGTTTAACTGCCACCTTCGATTGGATGCGGAAGAATCACTTAAAATGTAATACAGGAAAAACAGAGATCATTCCGCTAGGCCCAAATAATGACTTTATTCCCAGGCAATGGTGGCCAGAAAGGGCAGAAATACCGCCTCATACAACTATAGTTGCTCGGAACCTGGGGGTCACGTTTGATTCCAATCTTGCCTTCAAGCAGCAGGCAATAAAAGTGGCAGGAATGTGCTTTGGCTTAATCAAAAGCCTGAGGAAATTCTTTGATATACTCCCATTGGAGGCGAGGAAAACTGTTACAGTAGCGTTGGTAACGTCGCGCTTAGATTATTGCAACAGTTTGTATGCTGGCACAAATAAAGAAGTAACTTACAGGCTTCAGCTAGTGCAAAGCGCTGCTGCCAGATTGGTGCTAAAATGGCCAAAAAAATCGTCAGCCTCAGGGGCATTAAAGGCTCTTCATTGGCTTCCCATTGTAAAAAGGATCCTGTTCAAAGTTTTCATTATAACATTTCGAGCAATGCACAAAACAGGACCACTATATCTACAGAAAAAATTCAAGAGATACTGCCCAACCAGAAGCCTACGATCATCAAATTCCAATACTCTGGTGGTTCCCAGGTTTCGTTTAAAAACCCGTGGAGGAAAGTCCCTGGCAGTACTGGGTGCAAAGGCTTGGAATACTCTGCCTCCTGCCCTGAGAACTCTGGATAAAGAAACAGAGTTCCGTGAAGAATTAAAAACTTGGATATTTAAACTGCAAGATAGCATGGCCAGAACTCTAGTTTGATGCTTGCCTTTGTTTTCAGTCCAACTCTGAGTCACTTTGTCATCTGGTAATTTGCCGGAGGTAGCGCCTAGATGCTCAATTGGAGCGATTGCTGCGCGATATAAATACAATTTTACATTACATTACATGCGTGCTAAAAGCATGCATTGTAACAACGTACATCCGAGTGGGTGTGTGCATAACTGTGTAGGTGAGTAAGTGGCTGTGTGATTGACTCTAAGGGTGAGTGAGTAGCTATGTGAGTAGCTCTAAGGGTGGCTGTGTGGATGAACGAGTTGATATATTAGTTGCTGTATTACTGAGTGATTTGGGGTATGAGTGGGTGCATGCATGTGTGAGTGGTTGTGTGTGTAGACCTATGAATCAGTGAGTGGGTGTGTAAGTACTTGCATGGATGTATCAATGGTTTTGAGAATGGTAGTGTGGAAGTTAGAATAGGTGTATTAAGGTTATATTGGGATGTGAGTGGGTGTGTCAGACATTCTGTGAAGGATGTCATCAGTGATGTCACTGACCATGTCATGAGTGATGTAATATGTGAGGTCATAAGCAGTGCATTGTGGGGGCAAACTGCTGAATTTCACTGGTTTTCTAAGACTGAAACCTTAGCCTAACTATAACAGTCCTGTAGCATTAGTTTTTTGTGTGAATTTCTACGTTTTTAAAAATTCCATTTCCTAACTATAACGTCCCTGTAAATTTTGTTTTTTTCAGTGAATATATATATATGTGTGTGTGTGTATATTTTAGCTATAAATAAAATTTGTTGGTAATATACATCACATGCACTTTATAAAACTGGTGCCAGTCCCACAAAGGTACCACTAAACCTCCCAGTACCACAAAACCATAATGTGAAGGCAGAAGGATGGCACACTGACTACAAAATATTTCATCAAGTGAAGATTATTCCATTGCCGGGAGGCAAATAGATAACAAACATGAAAAGAGCAGATTACACTTTGATGAGGTCTGATTTGATAAGTATAGGTTTGATCTCATATTTGGAATGGAAGAGAAATGATGCTTCCAATATTTCTGATGGAAATTCATACTATCGGAGTATACCAAAAGAAGGCCTTGCCTCTGTCCTTTGTCTTCTGGTATCTAGATTTGTGTTAGTTTAGTTTCTTATACAACTTTTGATGCTTCATTGGAAGTGATTGTTTTTATTTGTTTTACCTAAGTAACCATTTACATTTCTATTTGAAAAGTTATCTACCTTGATTATCTCGATCTTGAATTCCCCTTCATGGCAGGGCTTACATCCCAACTGGACCAGATGGAAAGTATGCAGTCAATATTCTTAGAACAGATTTTAGTTGAATAAAGATGCAACCCCCTCATCAATAATGAAGGAAATGATTATACATTTTGCAATTTCAATCAGCAAACAGTTTTAATTCCTCAGATTACTAACTTGCTAGGTATTGCCCATAAATTGGGTATGCTGGATCAGGGTGGTTTGGGGTGAAGTAGTTATAAATGAGGCAGCAATTTCTTTAAAATATATTACATTGCCTAAGGCTTTAAGTGCTTTATAAAATGATAAACAAAGTGCACACATCAATGGACTACAAATGATAAATTTGTTAGACAAATAGTAAACATCCTAAGGAAGACAGTAGTTTTATCCTAGGGAAATAAAAATCGAAAGTTTGTGGATCTCTTTTTTAATTGTCATTCGATAATTCATTTTAAATGCTCAATAAAGACGGTATCACATGCTCTCTATTTCTTTCTCAATGCACCATAGTCTCCCCTCCCAATTAGAGATCATGTGCATGGTTTGGATTTCCTCTCTCTCTCTTTGCTTCCTAAAGGTATAGATGTTGTTACTTGTGGGACTGCCCTACCTCTGGAAAAGGTAGTATAATGTATCAGTGTTTTGATTCTGACAACAGAAGGACACCAGAGTCTATGTTGCAGAAAAAGAAGGATCATACTGGCTTGCTCCTTCATTAAGGTATAACACTTCCACAATTAGTAAACTGCTGTTATGTGCCCACCTGAAATTTAATGCAGCAACCTTCTATGAAAGCACACATTAGTACTATTTGCCTACAAGGAACAAGGTGCAGCACACCAACTTATAACAACAAGGGTGCTCTGAACTTTGATGGAACATCTTGTTAGAAGCATTTAGGGGCCAATTTATGTTAACTGGCGAATCCCCAGGGATGCACCAGTTAATGTGAGCCACAGTGCGCCACAGCTCTGCCAACCATGGTGCGCCGCATTTACAATGCGGCGCACCATGGTGCAAAAACGGCACAGATGCATGACGCATCTGTGCCGGAAAGGTGGCGCATTGCTGGAGTTGCGTCGCAAGCGCGACACAGCTCCAGCAAGGCTCGGGGGTGCCCCATCTTCACAATGCTGCATCAAGACCTACGCCTGCTTCAAGCAGGCGCAGGGTTTTGACGCAGCATTGGCCTGCAAGTGACTGAGTGAAATCTCATAGATTTCACTCAGCCACTTTCAGGAGGCGTTCCTGCGCAGAAACGCCTCCTTATGGCGCAGGGCTTTACAAAGAGACGCATCTCCTAGATGCGTCACGTTGTACATAGGGCGCATTGTTTGCGCCACCGTTGAGTCAAATAGAGTGACACAATTGCTGCGCAAATAGGCGCAAGGGCATCATAAATCTGCCCCTTAGTATTTATGGAAAGAACCACGGATGTGTCCATGTTTTTTTTAAATCCCTATCGAGCAGAAAAACAGCACAACTCCCATTTGGAAATCATTTCGCCAAACACAGTCACAGGTAGGTACTATGAGGCCCAATCACAAAAGTAAATATGCATGCATATATTTACTGGTGTACTGGATATATCTCTCCACTTTTCCGAGTGCAGATGTACACATAGGTGTACACTTATATGCCTCGACTCCTTTGTTCAGGGGCTTGTGACATCAAAGACTGAATTCAGTAGTGTAAAGTTAGTATTAGTAACTTTTCAGATGCATGTAGAGGTACCCGCCACTGTGGCATAGGTCTCCCTATTAGAAAATAAAGGAAACATTAAAAACGTTTACTAGTTAAAAATGTATTTTAATATAAGATATAAATGTAAAATATTTAGTTTTATTATTTTTACTCTAGAACTAATAAAATAAGGTGGTACAGCACATTAACTTTTCTGAATACATTTTAATTAAATTATTACAGAAGTACAATATATTTTATTCGTTTTTCAAATTTTAATACAACTTTCAAAATATAATTTAATTTGTTTAACATTATTTCCTATGGTGTGTTATTTTAATTCCCTGCCTCCCTTATTTTCTATGGGAGTGTGTTGCAGAATCTGCAAGTGGTCATGTGTGGTGCTTGACTTAGTACAAACCTGGTTGGAGTACACTTACACATGTTGTGTGATCTGTAGGGCTGTAGAAACTTTACAAGTATAGGTTGTGAAAAGCCATGGGTTTACTCCCCTTGGGTGTGTGTGTATTAATATGCCTCCTTCCTCAAACCCTCCTTGCATTTAGGAGTAGATATTCCCTAAAACAGCGTACTTTTATGTGCACTGATCTCGGCTACATTGACAGAGATCGCCTTACAAAAAAGATGCGAAAGAAGAAAGAGGAGGTCTCTGCCCGTAGGTTAGTGCATTGCATTTTCTAGTACATGCAAAGTACCACAGTAGGACTACACAACATACTACAAAGTGCAGTGTGTGAATACGCCCCTATGCTTGCAAGGGATCACAAGTGAACAGCAACAGTGAAAGGCAGAGTCTAGCTACGTCCAAGATGACCAGCTCTTGCTAAGGCTCTGCGACTAGTGCCGTTGATTTTTCCTTAACCCAGGGTATGCTGACGGGCTCCTTGATGCCATGGTGACCAGAACACACAGAGCACCTGCCGCTTTGTGGACCTGTGCACAGTACTCCTGGGCCCCGTCCGAGACTCTCGATCATCATCAGCCTGGTCTCCGCCCTTCCTGATGCACCTGCAGAGGTGGGGGCACCACTCTGTTGCTGTCCTCTGAGCCAACGGGGCCTCTCCTCACAACTCGCCTGTTACTTGGCCGTCATTGATGGTTGGACACCCAGCAGGGGTGCAGTACGCCTGCATTTTTCATAGTCACCATGAATTCCTTGAAGTGTTCTGCGCAATTGGCGCGTCAACTCGCTGCTGCCCCTTTAGGAGTCCCTTCTGACATTTGCTGACACAAGCAGCCATTGAGTTCTGGATGCCCCCGTTCACCTTCCCCTAGCTTACCTCCTGTGGGCTCTTGGTGATCCTGGTGACTGTTGTGGCGCAGCGCATCCCCCTAATGCTGCCCCCTGGCCGTCCACACTTGGACTTTGAATGCAATGTGTGCTGGCTGCCATGCTGAAATTCACCACGCCAGAGCTTAATGGTGCTCTCAGAGACCCACTGCGGTTTGTTGCCCTTGGACTGTTGGTGCTATAGGTGATGCTTCTGTGTTCTGGGGGTGGTACTAGACCTGAGAAGACTGTTAGCAGCATTGCTAGCACCTTCAATCTACACTTGTTACCCTCTACTGAAGTAGGACAACAATCCTGAAACACCTGTCTAGACATATACAATAGTAGCTGCACCAACAATGGTGACTACTACAGTTTTTCAACACAAGCATGCACTGCACTTACCATAATTCATCTGGGCAACTTGTGTGCTGGTATGCCAGGCAGTGTGCTTCCTCCTCCTTTGGTGCAATAAGTGTGACAAAGATGACCCCCTCAGCTTCTGGCCTCACTGAGGAGATGCCATTAGCTTCCCTCTTTCCTATGTCATTTCCTCCTTTTCAGCAGCTAGCCCTTCGGAGCAGGTGGTGCTGCCACAATATCACCCTTTACAGCTTTGTATGGGCTCAGCTGGACATATGCCTGGAGTCACCCACGCCTCTTCATTTCCAGCACCTTAGGCCCTTCACTTTGGACTCTTCTCTTGCCGAGACTTCTGGCGCTTTGCGGGTGTCCAGAGAGACGGAGAAATGCTTGCTGGATATTTACTTATAATACTTGGTACACCATCTCTCGCAACTGGTTTATCTACTGGTGCCTGCAGACGACCAACCAGCTTGGGTATCCTTGGAACGTAATACAATAAGTCTCCCACCAGGCCTCGGAATAATGTAGGACTCTAGCGCTTCGGTGCCAGAACAATGTCCACCCACTTTAAAGGCAATTTATTCCATCTGGAAAGACTCTAATAAATCCTTGAGTATCATAAATCCCATCCATAAGGACACCCCACTCTGGTCCAATGGTAAGACTATTGTTGTCCATGTGATACTTAGATGGCCACAATAGGAAGGGAGGGGGATTCGGAACATAAATGACCTACTTGCTGAAGGCACATTTCGATGTTTCTAACCGTTGAGATTGGATTTTGTTTTGTCCCAATCCCAACTATGGAAATATCGGCAAAACAGCATTGTCGTTGAGGTATGCTGGAAAAGGACCCAGTCTCTCTTCCGGACTATCCTATTCAAGGATACATACAGTGCTGGCTTTCAGTTTCTAATTTATACCAGATCTGTATATACAGTATGTATTCCCATAGTACGTGGCCAGCACTCAAGATATCCTGGCAGGCGCGGCTTGGGGTCACTTACTCTAAAGACTGGGCCGAACTCCTAACTACACAAGACTGCCCCCTACAGGATGTGTAGGTAAAATTCTCCCACTTTAATATTTTACATTATTGGTACCGGTCTACCTGCAGGCTGCAGAGAGCCAGTGGTGTGGCTCACTGGTTAGAGGCGGCAGACCCGGAAGCAGAGAATGGCCTGGGACCAGGGTTCAATTCCCGACGCGGCAGGGTTGTGGACCAGGGTCAACGGACTCGATAATTCTCGCCTCGGTGCCTACTCTAACCAGGGATCACACTCGGCAACTCTGGGCATTAAGCTTGCCTCATCTCTACAACGGCCCCCAACAGACGCTGGGGATGCCTGGGTACTGTGTACTGTCCTGTGTACCAAGCCCCCATACACTGAATGAGGTACAGGTTAGTCACCTCTATTGCAGACCTTACAGCCCTATGGTAGGGCACACGTTAACCAATGTGTGTACTTATCTGCATGAGCAGATATGATCCTATGTAATCTAAGTCCATTCATGAATATTGTATGTGTGCAGGGAAGCCATAGAGAGTAATTGTGCTGGATAATTGTCATCCTATCTCCATGAGGATTTTACTATACCTAAGATGTTTGATACCAAATGTCTCATCTTAATAAATCCACACTGATGCCAGTGTTGGATTTATTAATAAATGCACACTGGAGACAACTTAAAATCCTACCAAGCACTGGTGTGGTCTCTGACTAGTATTAGCCAGCCTGCCACCACCTGACATATTGCTGATCTCGTGGGGTGAGAGCCAGCACAGTCAGAGGGCAGGAAAAGGCCTGCACTGTGTGGAGGTGCTTCATGCCTCCACCCGGCCGAGATAGCCTTCCAGGGAGGGAAGCTTCAAAGGTGATGCCGCCTTTGAAATGTGACCTAGGCAGTTCCACCTAGTGGAGGATGCCAATCCCCTGTCTTGCTCCACATTTAGCGGGAGGACAGATGGAAAACTTAGTTAAATTAGGAGGTGGGTCCCTACTCAGCCAGGGCAACACCTCAGGTGGGACAGGTGATATGGAGGCCACTTTTAATTTCCCTTAATCTTGGTTTGAGAGGGAATTAGCCAATTAGGGTCAAGATAGCGACCCTTCCCATAGTAAGGGGCCACTTAGAGGGTGTAGACACCCTAAAGGTAGGTAGCCCATTGACCTTACTTGTCAACCCTATAACACCCCGACACTTATTATTAAGGTGGCATCCCAGGATCCAGAACTTTAGATTTGATGGACATAGAGCCAAAAAAGACAAGGAAGAGCTGCTTACCCGAGAACTGAAGCCCTGCTGCAGAACATTGGCACCAAACTCTGCCTGCTGCCTTAAGGACTCGACAATCATGGTGTGTCATCTCGTCCTGCAACTGTGAGGCCTCCAAGAACCCTGGAGGACCTGCAGGGTTTGACAAATTGCCAGAGAATTCCCTTGGAGTAGGGGTACTACTCCCCTGCAGATCACAGGCCCCTAAACCAGAAGAATCTAGTCTCCCGACATGCTGCTCCCTTGCGACTCCAGCTTACCACTCAAACCAAAAGTGGTACATCAATGCCAGAGGGTCAGATCTGCCTGCTCAACAAGTTTGGAGGCACAAGGACTTACCAGAACCATGCCGCACCAATACCTGGGGTAACAGACCCTCTGCAGCAGTCACTAAGACGAAGAGTCCAATCTAGACTTCAACTGCCCAGGAAGCAAGAACCTATCAAGGGACTTTGCGACGCCTAAGATCCACTTAATGAGTGGGCCAGCTGGCCTGGAATTGCCTCTCCAAGCTGCATGCTCCTGACCCTGAGGACATCTTCACTTGTGCGGTCCAGCTGACCTACCTGCTCTTCACCCAACCCGCCTGGCCTGGACATCAACAAACCAGCCATGCTCCCATTGTCCTGAGGACTTTGCAACCTACTCCCTGGAGTGGAACCCCACGGATGTACCTTTAAGTCCCCTTGTGCAGTGTGTTTTCAGGTGGCCCCCTTCTCCGTAACACACCAGCTACCATAGACCTAAGCACCCTGTTCCTGGCCGAATCCAGGACGCTTCCGAGAATCTGCTGGTAGAACATTGGGCCTGGCCTCTCTTCTTACCTAAATCCCAAAGGTGACCTTGAAATCCAACTGTATGATTTTATATGCATTTTTCATTTTTCTCCCATTGACCTCAATTGTGTGTAATTGAGCACCAATGTGATTTATTTTCTGAACTTGAAAAATTCATATCTTAAAAATTGCTTTCTGTAGAATGAAGTTCTTGGTCTGAATAATTATATTAAAAACCCGTGTTATTTTTCGAAATTGGTCTTGGATATATTCTTGTGTGTGCGTGTCACTTATTGCCTCTGTATTGTATTGTATTGCATTGTAATTGCATTTATATAGTGCTTACTACACCTGACGCGGCATCGAAGCGGTTTTTCGGTGAGTAGCACGCTACGCCGGGACCCATAGAGGATTAGTGTTGAATTAGTATAGTGAAATATGCAAGTACATTTTAAGTGGTGGATAGGTTAGTCAGTGCACGCTACTCCGGAAGCCCATAAAGGATTAGTGATTAATTAGTATGGTGAAATATGAAAGTAATCTCAGTGGTGGATATTAGTCAGTTATTTGGAGTGAGAAGGATAGTGGAGGGATAAAAGGGGAAGAAAGGTTTGCATTCATATAGCACTTATCACCAATGATGGGGTGTTGAAGTACCCCACTCCGGAACCCATAAAGGATTAGTGGTGAATTAGTATAGTTGAATATGGAATTGAGAAGTGAACATGTTAGTCTGTTAATTTTGATTGAAAAGGATAGTGGAGGGATAAAAGAGTGAAGGATTAAAAAAAAACATTTTTTTAGGTCTTAGCAGTAGGGGGCTTTTGGATGAGTAAAAAAAGAGATTTGGAGGGGAGGAAACAGAGGGAAGAGTTTGTGAAGGTTTGTTTTGGGGAATAGGTATAGTAGAAATAGGTGTCAGATGATACAAGGAGAGGTAGAGTAGGAGAGAGTCAGGAAAGGGTTATTTTGGGGATCATAGTAGTGGTATGGGGTTGGGATAAATGAGAGTGAATGTAGAGTATATATTGATAGATTTATAGGCTGAGAAATAGGGTAGTGCATTGGAAATGCTAAATTAGAAGAAATTGATAAATATACAGATTCATAAGTACCTTAAGTTTGTGCATGTGGATGGAGTGGGCTGGGTATTGCTAAATGGGAAAATGGGCAGCTTGTCTTGCCCTGGCCAGTCTCAAACAGGCAGCTGCCCTTGTCCTCTCCGCCCTTAACAGGCTCAAACAGGCAGCTGCCCTTGTCCTCTCCGCCCTTAGCCGAGACGCCCTAACCCCAGCCTTTTATAACCCTTCAGCCAATGGGAACCCTAGCCCTAACACTATCCAATCACAAAACTAGCCCTAAAATCTAGAACCAATAGGAGATCAGGACCTTATAGGCAATCTGTGCCCTAGTCCAAGCACCCAATCAGTTCAAAAAACATGATCTCTACGTCCAATAGAGGCCCTAGCCCTACCAGTAGTCCCAACCCAAGTCCAAGCAACCAATGGTACAGGAAGCCCTAGTCCCTACTTCCAATAGAAAGCCTAACCCTACTCTTAGTCCATCAACTAGTCCAGCAACCAATCACACCAGAAGCCCTAATCACTACTTCCAAATAAATGTCTAACCCTAGCCGTAGTCCCTCTCTACTCCCAACAACCAATGGCATAGGAAGCCCTAGTCCCTACTTCCAATAGAAATCCTAACCTTGGCCCTAGTACCAACCCTACATTGATTGAATCACAGACCCAGAAACCAATCAGAACCCTCATAAACCAAACCAATGAGGAATCCAATAGAAACAGCAGATACAACCACCAATCAGTGTACACATGTACCAACTAAGCATGGGCGAATTTTGCGAATCTCGCGTTCGCGAATTTTGCGGATTTGCGAACTCGCAATCCGCAAAATCCGCGAATTCCCGCGAATTTGCGGATTTTTTTTTTTGTGTGTTCGCCCGTGTTTCTGCCAGTTCGCGAGGGTTTTTACAATTTCGCAATTTGCGAACTTACCTGTCGGGTCGCAAGTTTTGCGAACTTGTTGTTTCTACGTGTCCAGCCTGTTTGGGACACTCTTCTTCATCACTGCCACTCTCTGTCACCACTGCCACTCTCTGACTACTCATGCCACCCTCTGGCCCACCCATGCCACCCTCTGTTTCATCACCACACCCTCTGGTTGTCCAGTGTACATTATTTTCGGCAAAGCAAAGCACACCTTCCCTGCCTCAAGTGACCTGAATTAATTTGGGGCTGATTAATGTGTCACAGAATATTTTTTTAGCTGGCACCTGCTTCCTTAGTGCGCCCTGATTAGTGATCTTTTGCACTTGCTAAGTGCTTTCATTGTTGCAAAATTAGTTACAACACCTGCCCTGCCCCAACTGACAATAATGAATTAGGGGCTGATTAATGGATTTTAACTTCCAGCCTGGCTCCTGCTTGTCTCCCTTAGCTGTAATTCAGGACCTTTGTGGCATATGTGTAACTATTCTGAGGTTCAGAGCAGGGTCACATAATAGTTGCAACTGGCAACTGAACTCTGGAGGGGCCCCTCAGGAAGCACTACAGGAAATGGCTACTAATGATGAGCCTGAACTTTTGAACCTGGTAAGTAGTTTCAGTTTTGCTAAGATCGTATTTCTGCAATTTAGCACTTATTCGCGGGGCGCGAAGTTGTACTGGGAAGCCGCGAACTCACGCGAACAGTGCGAGCAGTGCGAGCAAAATCCGCTGCTCGCGGATTTGCGGATTTTGCGGGAGATTCGCGAATCTCGCGGATTGCGAATTTCCCGAAAATCCGCAAAATCCGCGAGCGAAACGGATTTTCCGCCCATGCTTAGTACCAACCACCAGCAGACCATATAATGTCCCAGCAACCTCAGACAAGGTTTGCTGGCCAGGGAGTTGGAAGCTGCTTTTCCTGTTCAGAAACTTCTAGGAGACAGACAGGCTCAATCCACACTTTGGACTTCTGCAGGTAAAGGCCTCACTAAATTGAAATCTAACAATACTGTTTGAATAAAACTTTACTCCCTCTCCTAGCCAAAAAACAAAGTGCACAGTCCCTAGAAAACACAGTTTAAACAGCTCACAGAAGCATCCTCTGATGAAGAATCTTGATGCCCTAAACTGCTCCCTCGTCCTATCCGACTCAGTTAAGTCACTAGGCATTACCCTGGGCGAGAACCTATCAATGAAGGACAACATCAAAACCTCTGCAAAAGGTGCGCTTTACTCACTAAAACACCTCAAGAAAATTAACCCTTTCATTCCCCAAGATGATCTCAAGACAATAGTACAATCCCTAGTCCTCTCCAAACTAGACTATGGGAACGCCATTCTAATAGCAGGAAAATCCAGGACCCTGAGAAGCTCTAACTCACTTCTCATCCCTCCGAAATTGAAAAAGAAAACAACTCAGTGCCGATCATTTTCTGGGAATGTACCCAGAATGTGGAACTCACTCCCTAGAGTCCTCAGATGCAACCCCTCCTTCTCCTGCTTCAAAAGAGACCTGAAACTCCATCTCCCCAAATACTTTACCAACCAATGTCAACTAACCTAGACTCTAATAACCTAGTTGATTCCCCTCTCACTTGACCATCAAGGATAGGCGGTTACTGGACTGTGTCAACCATCTACTTTTTTGTCTCCCTCCCCCTCACTGTTTGCCTAATTATTATGTTTTTGCTTATATCTTGTTTTGCTTCCTTAGATCAGGCTATGCAATGCATTGCAATGTTGGTTGTATTTTTTTTGTCCCATTTAACGTGGTCTTACCTATATGTGTTAAGCAGGGTCCAGTGGTGTGAGCAGGGTTAAATAGCAGCTCCCGGCTCATCACACCACCATCTGCTGCTGAAATCGCTAGGCAGATCTACCACCCATCACAATATCCAGGCAAGAATGGTCAATCCCTGGAAACAGACAACACCTTTGAAAGTGGGCTCCAGTCAAGATATTCTCTCTCACTCTCTTCCCTGTTTCTCCCCTAGTTTATATGTCTGGTGACACTTTCCATCAAGTTCACCAACAGAGATATCAAAAGACCACAGGAGCTTTCAGTGGGTCCATAATATCAACGCCGGACAAGCTAAAACCATTCTTTAGGAAAAACACCAGCTCTACTGAACCTACGTTAGAACTGAATTTACCCTTGTCCCCACTGCTCCTTACCACTGTATCCTAGGTTTTTTCTGGCTCTTCCTCTTCAGTTTCTTCCGGTTCACATTGCAGTTAAACTTTTTTCTGCGATTTTTTCCCTGAGCTTTCGGTACGCTGAGAGTGGGGATGAAAATGGAAATCTATATAAGCCGCTCACTCCTAACTGCAGCCGCAACAGACACGAGGGACGAGATCTCGAGTATGCACGCTTCAGCTGAGGACGGTGCGTACGTAAAAAGAGTACCCCTCGATGCTCTTGAGGGTGTGTATCATTTATTGCCTCCATGACTACAACAAATGCTTACCACTACCCTCTGATAAACCTAACTGCTTGCCCACACTACCACAAATAGAGTGATTAACTACTTTAGCCACTGTATACCAATTTGGATCTCACTGGACTCTGCACAGTGTACTTCGTTTTAGTGCACTATGTAGAGAGCCACCTTCCTACAATGGATAGGTAGATGGGCAGGTTAAAGGATGATGAAGTGGATGGCTGGATGGATGGGAGTAAATGGATAGGTGGTTGGATAGGCGAAAATATGCTAACATAATAGAAGGATGGATAGGTGGATGGACAGGTAAAAAGATGGCAGAGTAAAGAGATGGATGGATAAGTGGGTGAAAAGATGAGTGAATGGATGACAGGGTGGATAGAGAAATGGCAGAGTTGATGAATGGATGGATGGATGGCAGAATGAATTGATGGATGGCAGAGTGAATGAATCGACGGATGGAAGGCAGAGAGGATTGATGCTTGGCAGAGTGGATGAATTTAAGGATGGGTGGCAGAGAAGATGAAATGATGGGTGAGTAGCATGGTAGCTAGATGGTAGAGTGAATGAATGGCAGAGTAGCTGCATAGATGGATGGATGCTGAAAGAGTTGATGTATTGATAAATAAATGACAGTGGATGGATGGATGGCAGAGTGAATGGGTGGATGGATGGCAGTGTTAATGGGTGGATATATGGCAGAGTGGAAAGATGGATGGCAGAGTGGATGGAAGATGGATGCATAGATGGATGGCAAAGTGAATGGATCGGTGGATAATTGGGTGGTTGGATGGACAAATACATAGATGGATGGTAGAGTGGACAAATCAATGGATGGCAGACTGTATAGATGAAATGATGTGTGAATGGACGGCAGAGTGACTTAATAGGTGGATGGACAGACAGATGCAAACTGTATGGATGGATGGAGATGGATGGATGGAATGGGGAAAATTGGCTGATAGATAAAATAATGGAAGGATGACAGAATATAAAGGTGAAATAGTGGATAACAGCAGGTGGATGAAAGGGTGAAATCTTGAATGGAAAGCTGTATGGATGGGAGAGACAAATAATCTGTTCTAAGGAGGATTCGGCTAATTTGCTTTGGTTGCTTGGTGGCATCGTTGCTATAGTTGAAAGTGGAGGCGATTTTTATTTTCTGGCTGCTCCCTTGATGTGGGTATTCAGTTCTCCACTGATTTTGACTCTTTGAATCAAGATCAAGGCAATTACACTACTAAATTACTTTTTTTTGTACACACATGTTCCACTTGAGTATACCACAAAATATCCAAGTCTGTTTTCTCATTAAGCTCAGGAAAGCAAAGTGTGACTTCTCTTCTGTACAAATCGACAATGTGTATTTATGGAAGGGCTAAGGAATGCACACCTGGAAAAAGAACCTCAGCAAGAGCAGGAGTTTGCAGTAGTGGAAGTAGCTATCACATCTACGACCATCTCACAGATGCAAAACCAGACATACTATTCATAACCGAATCATAGTTGGGAGAGGATTCAGATCTCGGCTGCCAGACTACTCTTGTATATAAACAGTGAGACCACATCTCCCCTGCCTTTAAAGCCCTGCATTGGTTACCGGTTGCTAGAAGATCGACGTTCAAGCTGCTTTGTATTTCCCACAAAGCAATGCATGGAATAGGACCACTCTTCATCAGGAATAAAATCACCAAACACATTCAACAAAGGAACCTCCGCTCTAAAGGAGCATCTCGCCTCAAAATCCCACCATACAAGAAAAAAACCATAGGTGGCACATCCTTCTCTGTTCAAGTAGCCAAACTATGGAACTCTTTACCCCCAACATAAGATCCACCGACAACCACCTTGTCTTCAGAAAACTACTCAAGATTTGGCTCTTCCCCACATAAGCACTATACGGAAACAGAAATTGACAGCATATCCCTCTATATAAGCATTTGTTTTCATTATAGATATGTACCTATCTTTGTGTATTACTTTATAAAACATGTAAAATAATTAAGTTGTTAAGAGAAAAGAAAAAAAAATGATATTAATCAATAAATAAAAATCATCTTTGGTCTACATGTACATACTTCCATTGTGCATCTATGTACCTTCCATGTACTTGGATCTGTGTGTCTGTTACTTTTCTCCTGAAAAAGCATATCCAATGCACTACCCTATTTCTCATCCTGTGCCTCTATCAATATATTTAATCTAAATTTACTTCCTTCCTTTATGAATCTATATACTTTCAATGTACTTATGGATCTATATATTTATCACTTTCTTCTAATTTAGCATTTCCAATGCACTAGCCTTTTTCTCAGCCTATACTTGGCTCAATATATCTTCTAGCCCAACCTTCTGACTCATCTCAAAGTTCTTTCTACTACTCCTTCCAATGCACTACCCTATCTCTCATCCTATACATCTATCAATATATCCTCTACATCCACTCTCTAATTTATCCCAAACCCCATACCGCTACTATGATCGCAAAAATAACCCTTTCTAGACTCTCTCCTGCTCTACCCCTCCTTGCATCATCTGACACCTCTTTTTACTACACCGATACCCTAAAACAAACCTTTCTAAACTCTCCCCTCTGACTCCTCCCCTCCAAAACTCCTTTTTACTCCTCCAAAAGCCTCTTCCTACTACTAAGACCTAAAAAAAAAAAATCCTTCACTCTTTTGTCCCTCCACTATCCTTTTCAATCAAAATTAACAGACTAACATGTTCACTTCTCAAATTCCATATTCATGTATACTAATATACTACCCAAATAACTGAATAACATATCTACTACTCAAATTACTTCATATTTATACTATACTAATTTTCAACACTAATCCTTTATGGGTTCCGGAGTGGCGTGCTACTCGCCAGAAAAGCGCTTCAACACCCATCAGGGGTAACAAGTGCTATATAAATGCTAATCTTTCTTCCCCTTATATCTCTCCGCTATCCTTCGCACTCCAAGTAACAGACTAATATCCACCACTGAAATTACCTCATATTTGACCATATTAATTCACCACTAATCCTTTATAGGCTTCCTGAATAGTATGCGTCAACAAGCGATAAATAAATACAAACCTTTGTCCTCCTATATCCTTCTGCTATCATTCCAAATCCAAATAACTGACTAACCTATCCACCAATTAAAATGTACTTGCATGTTTCACTATACTAATTCAACACTAATCCTCTATGGGTCCCTGAGTAGCGTGCTACCCACCGAAAAAGTGATTCGACGCCTCGTCAGGGGTAGTAAGCGCGATATAAATGCAATTACAATACAATACAATGCATACCAAAAGATGCTGGAGTAGAGGCAGCAGAGGAGAGATACATGGGGTGAATAAATTGGGGCTCAACGGAAGCAGAAGCATGGGGCTGCTACCTTAACTGAGGGGAGGGAGTCGGGGCAGGACTATTTTTATGGTGATGTGGTCAAAATGTAAGGTGATGCTTGAGGAGATGCATTTTTAGCTTCTTTCAGAAGTGGTGAAGGATTTGTGTCTGCCAAACCACCATCTTCCTACATGTCACAGTTCGTTATCTCATTTCAAATTCCCACCTACAGTTGCTTTCTTATCCAGGGACAAAAACACCATGAGCTTATTGCCCAGCTCATGGGTCATCTCATCAGGAACCGAGATGAAGCGATTGAGAATATGGTATTAACCCCTTCAACGCTCATGACGAGCTCAGCTCGTCATGAGTTACGCCTGTCGTACGCTCATGACGAGCTGAGCTCGTCATGAACTGCGGGTTTTCGCAAAAGTCAGCGCACAGCGGGAAAACGCGTAGCGCGCATGGTGTTAAATACAGGGTATCCTCCTACAGCGGGTTTAGAAAAACTGGTGGGTAGCATGAAGTAGCTGTTAGGCTCACTTAAATAAGTGCATGCTCGATGACTCAAATCTGCCACCTATATGAGCACAACCATTCACAAAGATGCAATTGTGAACCTTGAAGAAAGACCATTCAGTCTAACGTGTGGAAGCTAGTACTTCTTACTTATGCCTACTACCCCTCCTGGGGTACAGACCGTCAACCAGAACTCTCCAGCCATCTCTGTCTTGGACTTTTCTTTCAATCTGACTCATGGTGTAGCCCATCTCCTTTGCGGTCAGATTTGAGTCCTCGGCCTGGAGATGCTATAGCTGCATATTGACACTAACATGGAAATGAGAAAGAGTAAATGTGCAGAAATATACATATTTTATTTTAAAAAGGGAGGGCTTACTTCACTGGGGAGATTTGCCACATATATCAATAGTCCCAAGACTATGTAGTGATGTTTTCGGCTAGAACAATAGCAAACTATTATTTACTCAGCCGCAAGAGACCTGGACAGAGAATTTTAATATTTTTTTCCTGCAGGAACATTTCTGTGGCAGCCTGGTCATTGTCTGATTTACATACTGTGAGAACTTTTCCCATGCTTATTTACTGTATTTTTAATTTATATTTGATGTCTTGCCACCCCAAAAGATCCCAAAGCCGTCTAGGATTGGCTTGTATCTCTGCTCACTCTTTCTCTCACCGCCCTCTTTCTCTGTCTCTCTGTCGCTCCATTTCCAAATGGAACTGTCTTGCTCTCACTCACACACACACTTTCTCCTGTTTCCTTCTCTCTCTCGCCTTCCATCACATAGAATCCCTCTTATTTATATATGCATTGCTTAGCAAAGCACTGAGCCCAAAAAAATAGGAGTTTTAATTACTATGTATAACTCCATTTCAAAGCAGGGTAATTGACAGATTGCTTTGCTACGCAGTGAACGCCAGGCAGTCTGACAATGAACATTTCATGTGGCGAGGAGACATGTGCTGAGTCTTCTGTTTTGGTTGCACTTAAATCCAAAAATACACATTTAATTTAGTTATTTCGGAATTAA
Source organism: Lissotriton vulgaris (assembly GCF_964263255.1). Classification (NCBI taxonomy): domain Eukaryota; kingdom Metazoa; phylum Chordata; class Amphibia; order Caudata; family Salamandridae; genus Lissotriton; species Lissotriton vulgaris. Next base: position 802,002,324 of record NC_141694.1, on the reverse strand, counting down.
TGCTAAATCCTGGATTCGTGGATTATTAAATAATGTCATTTGCTATGTATGTGGACATTTCCATGGTTCACGTCTAAATCTGCCAACAAACCAAATCTAACTTGTGATGGCAGACTGCCCCGGAAAATATGACTGACCTTCCTTGGCAACCAACGTCCATGCAAAACCCACGAGGCTGTCGTTCCAGGAGCCTGGATATTTTAATGTATGAAATGTTTTACGTGGCAAATATTGTTGTGGGTGGTTGGAAGTACTCCACTCCTGGGCTAACTACATATTGATCTAAGGAAGATGCTCTGCACATCACATAAAAAGTGGAATATTAAAATCGAAAACACTCAAGAAAATCACTTTGCATATAGGGAATGCAGAAATTGAATGTGTGGCGTATCGGCCGGCACGTTGAAGATTTTAATGCAAACCATTGCCTTTCTCAAATGTGATGTTTGGCACTGTGATAGCTGCTGTATGCAAAACTGAGTATCTTCTTTTGAATACTGACCTGAAATGTGTTTTTAGCAACAAGCGCAGGGAGTCTGAACTTTTTCCTTTATGACTCTTTCGTGGTCGTTTTTTCCTAGGTGCAAATGCAAAACATTGATAGAAATCCAACTTTCACACATTTTGGCGCTTAAAGAAATCTGACGGAGATCTTAATTGCACCCATGATTGCATTTTCCCTAGATCTAACAACTATGGTCTATCTGAATGAATGTGACCTGGCAAATTAGTGCGCTTCAACTGGCAGTGTGAGAAAGCACAAAAACCAAATGTGCCATTATCCCCCATTTAGCAGCATTAACGTTGTTAATATTGATGTCAGTCTACGCAACAATTCATGTATATTCAAAAACGAGCTCAAGTCACTGTTATCAAAATCTTCCGAGATGACCTCTCCATCAACCCTGAGTAAGAAATACGTGGTCAGGCAGGCCTTGTGACCTAGGCCTGAGCCTACTGATTGACAGATCACCAGTGGGGTGGCACGTAAACAGCTGGACAAAAACATGAACAGGAAAAACTCAGATTAGTCCCACAGATAGGCAGCAACACCATAATGGTCCCAGGAGATTGCCCCCAATAAAATACATATGGCCGGAGGGGTGCACGGGTTCCCAAAGCACTATAAAGTTAGATGCTATATGAAGTTAGGAACACTCAGCCAATCAGAGCACAGCACACACAGCACACCCATCTATCACACTCTATCCATACCAGACATCTGGACATTTCACCCAATGATCATCATTGTGTTCATGCAAGGTCAAGACTCACCTGCATTCAGTTTTGGCAGGGCTAAGGCGGAGGAGCGTGGTCCCCATTGCTATTGCAGCAGTGAAAAAAAAAGAAAATGATAATAGCAATACGTTATTATCATTTTCTTTTTTTTTCGGGAGTCGGCTTGAGGCTCGCTCCCTGAGCCAGAGCAGGGGAGGAATGCTTTGCACACCTCTAGGGCTGGCCAAACCGTCATATACAATGTCACATTTTATCCAGTTTCTTAGTAAAAGTAAATGTCATTTTACTAAGAATCAGGATAAAATGTAACATTGTATAATCAAGTCCCTATTTTATTGATTTTTTAAACTATTGATGTATTTTAACACTGTGCTGTTGAATGATGAGAGAGAAGTGTATTAAATTGAAAACTGGTGTTTTTGAGGAAAATATACCCCAGAGAATTTGATATATGAAGAAACTATTATTTTCCTCTTCTAACATACAATGGTTCTGTACTATATATATTGTATTACAAAAGTTCTTAATTGAACAAATGTGTAATAAATCTGACTTTTTGTACATGAAGACTGGTATCAGTGTTTATTAGTAATTTTTAAAGAATGTTGAGTGATATAGATTTTTTCTTTTATTTAGTAGTCAGTTTGAATGGTAGATCAAAGTTGTCCCTTTATTTACATAACAATGTACCTCTCCCAATTGTGTAGCTTGTACCAGAGTCTCCATTGAGCAACATCCTTCTCCTTTCCCTCAAACTTCCCTCAAACTTGTACAAAACACCCTCTCAGGTCATGTCCCTCAAAAACATCAACTGTAACGTTTCTTTGAATTGGAAGTCTCTGGAGTAGTCGAAGGGAGACGGGGTACTGGAAAGTGGAAGCTCTGCAAACATCCATCACAACTCCATGCAAGGTACTCAGAAATAGGCTCACCACCATACCCGGTGTAGCGACCAAGCTGACAGCACACAAGGCCTCCACACATTGTCTAGGGGAGGAAGCAAGCCCAATCTCGGACACCTCCACAGCAGAAATACATGTGGGCAACGGGACAGCTCTCCGACCCTCTCCAGTAAACAACAATGGAAATAACCAAATCACATGAGAACCTAGGAAAGCACCAAAAGACCTGCAAAAAAGTAGCCCAAACCAAGCCCAAAAGAAGTCTCTAGGGAAAAGGTGCGTGGTCAGGACACCTGACACTGCTAAGGCAAATCCCACTGCATGCCACGTGGAAGGGCTCGAGGGGCAGACACGAGACCCCGGAGCATAATGCAAGCATTAAAAAAAAACAATTGTGATCCACCTCCTCTTCTGTATGGCCCTGCACACACATAGGTCAAAAGACACCACCCGCATCAATAAATAGATGACTTCACCAACTTCCTGAGACGTCCATTCCCGTTGTGATGAGGGGGGGAGAGACAATGGGCCCGATTCACATAACTAACTTAAGACAAAATCCTAAACCTACTACCATTTTGGTATTCACAGAAAGTACTTACTCATTTGGGTATTCACAGAAGCACTTACTCATTTTGGTATTCACAGAAGACACTTGCTCATTGATGAGTAAGTGCCTTCTGTGAATACCAAAATTAGTAACTTTCTCATTTTGAGTAACTTACTCATTTTGAGTAACTTACTCATTTTGGTATTCACAGAAGGCACTTACTCAAAATGAGAAAGTGCAATCTGTGAATACCAAAATGGTAGTAAGTTTAGAATTTTGTCTTAAGTTAGTGCTGTGAGTCGGGCCCCAAGACTCATAAATAAAAGACCCAGGCAACCCATGAATAAAACTATTCACCACTTAATTTCTAAATATTTTCCACAACTAGGGCCACCTTCCGGTACCCCGCTAAAATTGCGCGAATACAAAATAAAAAGAGAGCACAACCCCAAAAAAAGAATGGTACAGGAAACACCAAGTTGCTTTAGGATGAAACATAAGGATGTAAGTCTTTCCAAACTAACCTACAAACAACACCTCTTATCCAACAGTTCTTTTGTCGAGCCACAAGTCGAGCCACAAGTGTACAACCTCTGCAGAGACTATTTTCAGAACCCCAAACAGGCCCAAGCATGCAAGTTTTAGACCACAGACTGTGTTTTGTTTACAGACATTTGCAAACAAACTCTTTAGCACTTATACCAAAGCAAAAGAAATACACAATCACCAAAGGACTCCAGAAATCATCCTGAGACCTGCAATGTTTCAAAATGTATGTATTATTATACCTTTTTATCCCCCCTATTTAGTATGGGCGTGGCTAAATTCGTCTGTAGCCAGAAATCTGCTTAGTAAAATGGAGCCTATACCAACATTTCTACATCGCTTGCGCAGGGGCCTCTCCCACACCACTTACAGTTACACTGAATCTAACGCTAGTATTCCGCATGCACTGCACACCACACTTTTACACAACATCTGGTATCAGCAGATGACCACCTTGGGCGCTCAGACAACATCAAGTTCATGCTATGTATGTTCACTGATACCACATGCAGTAGCTGCAGACAGGATTTATTTATCTCAAGAGGTAGTTCCGGAAAGAGCAAAATGACTCCTCCAGCTGTGGCTATATAAGATTACAGCCAAGATACAACCCAACAGAGTACAACCCCATAGAGTATTAGTAAACATAACTCGATACAAGACCAATCCCACAGCACCATACCTTTACACCAAGTATAGCAAGATTCAAAGAGAGCTAGATTGGATGCGCAGGCAGGGCACCATAGGGGAGGATACTGTTTGTGTAGGAAGCTGTCTCCCTATATAGTACACTAAAATTAAGTACACTGTACAGAAAGGGCAGCGAGACCCAGAGTGGTATACAGAGGCAAAAGTAGATAATACTAGCACTCTATTTGTGGTAGTGTGGTCGAGCAATTACGATTAACAGTTATGATTAACAGCGGGAAGTGCTAAGCATTTGTTGTACTCAATAAATGAGACACACACTCAAGAATAAATCTGACACCAATTTGCAAAAATAACATCTATTTGTATATCATTTTTTGGTCAAGAACTTCGATCTTAAGTAAGTACTTTTTATGATAGCAATTTTTTTTAATTTAGCAAAATAAATCACTTTTGCGTGCAATTACGCACCATTGAAGTCAATGGGGAAAAAGACAAAAATGTATGTAAAATCGTACAGTTGACTTTCAAGGTTCAACTCTTGGATTTTGGTAGTTAGCATGGCCAGGTCCAATGTTCCACCAGCAGATTCTCAGGAACGTCCCGGATTTGCGCAGGAGCAGGGTGCTGAGGTAGTTGGTAGCTGGTGCACAGACGGCGATTTAAGCATATGCATGCTTGATATATCGTAGAGCACCTAAAAAAAGTATTTTGAATTTTTTTTGGGCCAGTCTCTAAGGTTGCACGGGAGCCCATGAGGGGGGCTTGATTTATCCGTACGGTCCTTCATCATGCCTCAGGCCGGACTCCGCATTTTCATTCAAAACTATTGATGCAGTCTCCTCACTTTGGTCACAACCTTATACTTTCTTGACTTTTAACGTTTTGGTTCAGAACGTGCATTTTGTTTTATATTGGATGCTCAGATATTAGTGTTGTTTGTCATGGCGATGACCATAGCAAATTAGCCTGGTCAATGCGACCTCAATACTTATCTTTGGCATACATTGAAGATGAAGCATTCATTGCTACTTTCGTTCTTGTGATAAGTCGGACCCGTTTCTATGTTAATTCACCTGCCTCTGCTATTGTTTCATTGTTTACACTGTTAATTGTGTCTTTTATAATATCTGTTGGATAACTGTATGAGCACCTTTTGTCCATTGTCCTATTGTCATTTTATATAATTTCTTAGTAAAAGATGTTTTTTGCAATATATATTGGTTGATTGATTATGGTAAGGTAAGGTAATATTTTTATTTGTATATGATTAATTAAAATCTTTACAAAAGTATAAAAGCCATATGACAATAAAAGAAAATGAATTACTTTTTAAAATGCAACAATTACTGTGATCAATTCAAGGATTTTACTAAGCCACAACAAGTCTTTCAAGTATGGTTTAGTCTTTCCTTTGTTAGGTCAAAGAACTTCACAACCTGACAATTCAGTTTGATGTTGCTAGTGGTGAAACACAGTTTAACTGCCTGCCTACAAGTCCGAACGGCATGTGATCTAAAAGGTTCTGTCTCGGGCATATGAATATCACGTGGACAATGTCCTCTTTGCCAGATTTACACAGGCGACAGAAGTCCGAGGCATGAGATCTCTCCCATGGAGGCAGGTGCGGTAATATCGGGATGGCCCCAAGGCGCAGTTTTAAAAACATTTCTTTAACTTTTCTTTTCATCCCGATGTTAAGATAGGCTTGTGGCCATATTTTACCGTAATCTCCCACCGTTATTCATCCGTGCGCTCTATTGGCTAGGTCTTTCTTGTCTTCTATTGCTGAGATTATCCGAACAGACTTTTTGGCCAATTTTTTGAAGGACTGAAGGTCTATGGCTGTTTCCCAAATGTCAGATAAACCTAGCATTTCAAGAGATCCAAAACGGTAGTCCCTAGGCAGTGAAGTCCGACATCTGAGTAGCTCTTCCCAGACGTTAGCATTTAGAGAGTCAGGATCTGAATCGCGGATCTTGCGCAAGTTGGCTACATATGCGCTCCGTCTTTCTAGTACTTGTTTGATGAGCCCAAATTCTAAACGGATTTGGGCCGGAGAAGCACATTTGGGGAGGTTAAAGATAGCCCTATAAGAGTTGGCTATAACTGTGTCCAATAGTGCGGCATCCTTCCCGTGCAAAGATTCACTCCCTTAAGTGAGCGTTGGTTGAAGTTTCGCTCGGATGATTTCAAGGAAGGGTTTGAGGGTGAGGTCAGGAAGTTTGGGCTTTAGTGATTTTAATGCAAGGTAGGTCATTGTTGCCTTCCCTCGGATGGACTGAAGCTGTGGCCTAGACGTGTTCTTAGAATCCAGTACGACACCAACATACTTGTAAGTGGCTACCAGTTCCAGCTTTTCTCCGTTCAGGGACCAACAAGGGGTCCTTTTCTTCCTATAGTTCACGGTCATGACCTTCGATTTGTTTAGGTTTATTTGTAGGGCATTCTTTACCGAGAAGGCGTGGGTACAATTCAGGAGGTGCTGAAGGCCTATTGGCGACCGGCTTATCAGTACTAAGTCATCCGCATATAGCAGACTTGAGAGGGTGGCTTTTTCTAACTTGAGAGCGTGATTGCGGCATTTATCGAGTTCTCCAGGTAAATCAGAGATAAACAAATTGAATAGAATTGGCGCTAATAAGCACCCCTGCTTTAGTCCTTTAGTTGTCCTAATCTTCTTCGAGAGATGTTGGCCAGTTCCAAGTTTGATTTTAACTCAGGTGTTAGAGTGTAGCAGTATTAGGATATCCAGGAGGTGTTTCGGAATGCCCCAATTAAATAGTTTTTCCCAAAGGTTGTTTCGGTCCACGTTGTCAAAGGCGGCAGTATAGTCGATGAATGAAAGGAATAGCGGTACCTTAATGGCTTTTGCTTCACCCATCAGTAGGGACAAGGCCATGATGTTGGTTGTTGTCCCTTGGCCTTTACGGAAACCCGTTTGATTGGGAGGGATGATGGCTTTTTCTGACGCCCATGCCGATAGTTCCTCCAGAATGAGTCTAGCGAAGTATTTTGCTTCTATATCAAGCAAGGCAATGAGACAATAACTATTCGGATTACTCTTGCTCCCATGTTTATAACTCGGGCTTATAATGGACCCATGCCAGGAGTCCGGAAGGGATAAAGTGAGTCTGGCCTTGTTAAAGACTAACCTCAGGGATGCACTCCAGAAAGCTACGTTGGATTTATACAACATGGGAGGGATCCCATTCGGTCCCGGAGCTCCATTCGGACGCCCCTTGATGATTCGCGTCCGATGTCTACTGGGGTAAATCCTGTGAGCCCTGTCTCCGCGTCCTTTACAGATATTCCTTCCAATTTTAGATAGTCAGGTTGCGGTGGGGTGGGACCCTTACCCTCCCGCATTCGGCACTTACTTGTCCCCCTATGACTGTTAAAGTTACCATCATGACCAAGTTTTGTAATCTTCATGCAGGGTGACTTTGTCGTCATGTCTCCTGTATTGTTGTCATTATTAAAATGTGACATTAAGTATTTGGTCCATACTTCCTCTGCTATGTGCGAGTTTTGACCCAGATGGTCAGGGTTCTGTATTCGTTTCACCATTTGCCAGAACCTGGAGCTGTTTTTCTGCTTCCCTTCATAGAGAAGTTTCCCCAAAGGTCGTCATTACTTCGCTTTTGGCTTTCCCATTTCAGCCGTTTGAGTTGCTTTTTTGCTTCCCTCACCGCTACTTGCAGGCTAGGGTTTCCCTGGTCCTTTCGCATCCACCTCAGAGTTTGATTGATCAAACGTTTTTGTGATTTCATATCCAGCCGCATCTGTCTCGTGCATGCAGTGCCCTTCACGAGGTGAGGGTTAATAGGCCTTGTTCTTCCCATTTGCTCGCCGATGTTGTTAATGAAGTCTTGCCAGACGTTCGCTAGTTTGGATGAGCCATGAACTTGATGGAAGAGGGTTTTCGCAGTGGTACTAATAAGGTCGATGTTATCGGGGTTGCACCGTATCCGCTTTAGGTTAGCGCTGACTTCTGTCTCTGGGCCAGTATGGCGTTCTTTTTCCTCTGCCGAGTTAGAACTTATCTCGACCACAAGGGGCAGGTGATCTCTGAAGTCAGTCGCATCTATTTTGAATGATGTTATCCAGCTGAACATGTCTATAGACATAAACATATAATCCAGATGCGAGGATTGTGTACTAGAGTGAAAGGTGGCTGCGGGTGGGTCGTCTTCCGCATAATGTCCGTTTAAGGCCCTTAGATTGTGGTTATCTAGCAGCAAAAGTAGTTTTTTTGAATATTTCATTAAATTATTTTTTTTTGTTCGGCCTTGTGGCGGCACGCCCCATGCTGTATCCAGTTCGTAGATGAGGTCAGTGCCTTGCTCTTTGCTGATGAGAAGCATGTTAAAGTCACCAGCCAGAATGATGGCGTCCGACACCCTAGAATCCCTTATTTTTTGTAGAACGTGCACCAGCTCTTCCACCGATTTTTGTTTCCGTTTAGAGTGGATGTATGTGTTTATAATAATAACTTCCTGATGCTGCTTTGTTAAGGGGAGTGAGAGCTTTGCCACCTGTATGACACTTGGTGGAGTTATGTGAAAGTCTAGAGCCCTGATTTCTCCTATTGTCATTATAGAGGCGAAAACCATCAGTCCTCCTGAACCGCGGCCAAAGATTGAGTTTTTATTTGCCGGCATACAGAGTGACGTGAAACCCTGGAGGTCAAAGGCTTTATCTTCCCAGGTTTCTTGTATTAGCAAGAGGTCAAATGAAGTTAAATAATGTATGAATTCCGAGTCGTTCCTTTTGAAACTAAGCCATTGATGTTTCATGACCCAATTCTTATGGCCCCGCGTCGCGCAGAAGGGTTGCAGGGCACTTGCCCATTCTGTCAGACGTCAGCAGTCGTTATGGCGATGGTGCGCTGGATACATCTCCAATAAGGGTCGGTGGATAGTGAAAGGTTCTTGTTTTGATTATAGTTGCGGCCCAATTGAGGGCTTTTAATGTTTCCGGAGCGTTGCCCCGGTGAGCAGCTCATGGCTCCCTTTAGTATTGAATTAGAGTTTTTTTGAGGCTGAGGTTGAGTAGAAGGTAAAAGGGGAGTCGGATAGCGAGGTTGCCTTTCCAGCTTCAAGGCGATTCCCCATTGCTGGAACATTGCCTCCTCTTCCAAAATTTTATTAGCTATCTCCAGCGAGATCCAAGTTGTTTTGGTGATATCAGGCTGGTGAAACATGGTGTTGGATTGAAACCCTACTTGCAAGAGGTCAGTCGAGCTGATATTTGCGAGGTTTGTTAAGGAGTGCAGAAGTCTTTATATATTCCCCCTGTTCAATATGTCTTCATTCCCTCTAGATGTGTATTCTGGAATGAATAAGATTGTGGTTGGAATGGGCTCTTGTTGGCCTGTGAAGATGGTTCAGGGAAATGACTTGGGGATGCTGCACCTGAGGTGTTTGGGCCCCCGCCTTGGTCATTGTCTAACTTCGTAATCCAGAGGGTACTGATTGTTTTTAATTTGGGCTCATGGCATGTCTCCGAGATCGTGACCGTGGGGGCAACATCCCGCCTGATTGATGCAGACTCTTCACCCAGTATAATTTTACTATTATCCGAAGTCTGGCCCGGCTGGATTCTTTTGAACTGTAAAAGTTTCTGTTTATTATACTTTTTTGGTGTCAGATTTTTTATGGAGTTGAGCGTTGATTTTGGACGCTGCGATGGGGACTCTGTTGGAGCGCTACCTCGGGCTTCGGGCAGAGGCGACCGGGGGGCACTGGGTTTCGGACTCCGGGCGTCGGTGTCTGAAACCGTAATGGAGAGTGGTGGTTCTTCTAGATTAAGTCTTACCCCTGTTAGCGTGCGGTTCCTACCTTTCCTTTTATTCTTTCTATGGGACTTTACGTTGGGTTGTGTGGGGAGTTCGACTGTGCTCGTGGTGGTAGTCGCTTGCTCTGTTTCCAGTAGCCCAAAAGCTGGAGCATGGGGTGACAAAGTAGTGGCTAGACTCTGGTCGCCTAGCACCTTGGTCGCTGGTCTTAAAGCAGTCGCCGAGGGGACCTGCGGGGGGATCGTGGGAATGTTGCTTCAAAGATTGTAGAGCTGATGATTTTAAGTCACTTATCAGGTCCCCTAACATTGATGGTAAAGATGATAATTTGTCTAGGAGGGGGTCATAAGGTGGGGGTTGGGTGATGGATTGTTTATCTACGAAAGCTGCGTCTTGGCCCCTCCTTTTGAGTCCATTTAATTTCGAGATTTTCCAGTCAATCCCTGAAATTGAATCTGCCATTGACTGTAAAACAGTGGGCTGTAAGTCCATTTTTTGGGACTGAAATTCCAGGGCGGTGGCCGACTGTTGTAAGGTGCATAGGATTGTAGACCATAGGGTGTCTGAGCCTGTTTTGCCTAGGTTGGTGCCCCCTTCTGATCTTAGGGTGGCGTTGGTCATCTGTTTCCCTTCAGTAGGTTTGGGATTGTAGGCGGCAATTAATTCCTTCCACTCTTGTGCTGCAATGGAAGACATATCATTGTCTATAGAATTATTTATCGATTGGGAGTCATTAAACTGCAGTGGGATACGGCGTTGAGATGCTGTTAACACCGTTGGACCAATATTTGGGGTTAGTTGTTCAATGGTTCTGCTCAGGTTCCTTTGGGATTTTTTTGCGGGAGTCAGGGGGAATCCTGGCGGTTGGGGTGAGGGATGCCCGCTTTCTTCCCTTGTTAGAGCAATTGGTGACTCCATACCTGCGCCTCGAGTTTCCATTGCAAGGATTGCAGGAATTGGGGAACTGCTGACTGGATGGAGGCCAGGCGAGTCTTCTCTTGCCCCCTCCCTGTGAATCATGACCTTTGTTTTCTTAGGCCTATCTTGGCTTCTCAAGGGAGATAGGCCGTGCTTACTCGGTTGCGTCATATTAAGAATGGCTGAGGTCTGCCCGCTTACTGGCTCAATTGTTTCCGCTTCATTTAGGGGACTCTGCTCCAACGTATCGTTTTTCCTGTCTACCCCGTTCCCCAAAAAGTTGAGGATGGAGTGAGCATGGCTGGCTGTGATATTAGGAGCAGCAGTGTCCCCTGGGTCCGTTGATGTTAGTTGTGTTGGAATTGGCGTTTGTGTAGCCACCCCACCGCTAGATGGAGAAAGGGCATTGGTGCGATTGGGTGAGCCTGCTTGGCTTTTTGTCATGTGGGTGCCAACAGAAGCACCTTTTAGAAGCGGGGTTTGGAGGCCACTGATGTCCCCTGTCTTAGAGAAGATGGCTGTCCCTGGGTCTTTTAGAAAGGAGAACTTTGTGTAGATCTTAGGCTGGTAGGAGCATATCCTTTTCTTAGGTGGCATTCCGTCAATTATTACCAGATTTTCCAGAGCTGTTGGTGTAATCTTCGGTACTGCTTGTGATAGCTTTTGTGCGGGCCCTTGTGAATGTTGGGGGACAGTAGTTGAGCCGAGTGGCAGGGGGTCAGTGGCTGCCTGATAGCTTTTGTGTGTGGAGTCAGTTGTGGGTAGCGGTTGGTTGGGTGACAGCATTTCCGTGACTGCTGGCATAGAGTCTTCTCCAATATTATTACGCACTTGAAGGTTAATAGCCTGGACGTGACCTGGGTTTGGTGAGGTTCTCAGCTCTAGGTTGCCCTGTTTCCTTTTCTTCGTTTTGGATTTGGCAGGTGATTTGGGCTTTAATTCGAGCCTGACTGTTCCTGATCTCATTGCTCTGCCTGTTTGTAGTCTCTTGGTTTTCCTTGCTAAGCCCTCGCAAAGATGCCGGTAATGGAAGCTGTTTGTCCTGAGCCTCCACACCCAATGCGCAATACCCATGCCACACCTGGCTACTGTAACAACCGCTGTTATGATGAAATCGGTATTTGTGGCGGTCTCAGGGGTCTCAGGGGGTCTCAGGGGTGAGTAACTTGTGCTGTTTGTGAGCTGGCTGGGCTGGCTGGGGATATGGAAACTAACTGCGTGTGGGGCGTGCAGATCATCCTGCGGAGGTTCTGCTCCTTCTGGTCTACTTGTCTGCTGCCCGCTCGCTTCACCTCCTAACCCAGAATAATTGCGGCGCTAGCGAGGTACCTGTGGTGAAGGCTCTTCAGTGGCAGCTCACGTCTGCAGATGGTCCCCGACGCCCAGCCAGGGTACAGGTGTTGTTCTCAGCTGGACTTGGTGCTCTCACCTGGATGCGGACTGGCCTTCTCTTACTCCTTTCCCCCGGCAGTAGCTACCCGGTGGTCAGTTCTGAGTTTTTTACCAGGTGTTATTGGGTGTTAATCCCCCTGCGCAGGTGTTGTTTTCACAGCGCTCGGCTCGACTGAGCTCAGCGTTCACTCCTGGCGCCGCCTGTACTTGTCAGCTCCACGACCCCAGCCAGTCCGCCTCGCGGGACCCGTAACGTGGTGCAGCCGAACAGCCGAACAGCCGAACCGTGGTGACCGTGATGTGATATGGCGAACCTCTCTTTGCTGCACCCACTGCTCCCACCGGGTTGGCCCAGCTGCTACCGGTGACAGAGGCGCCACGCCATGGCTCTCCTGCCCGTGGCTCTCCCACTCTGGCGGGGGCCGACACCCCCCGCGGGGTCACGGGCATCACGGAAGTCACGCGAGACACTGGGGGGCCTGGGGCTGCTTACGGGCCAGGTATGCCGGTCGGTCACCTTACTGCCTGACCGGCGCTAGACGTCCTCGAGTCCTCGCGTCCTCGTGGCTCGCCTCTCACTCGCCTCTCACTTGCTTCTCTCAGCTGTGGCTGCTTGTCTCGTGGATCCTCCCACACTCTCTCTCTGGGGGACAAGGTTGATGCAGGCTGCGTGGCACGACTGTAGGCCAAGGCTGGAGCGATCTGCACGACTGCTCGGGGATGCGCAGGGGTTGCAGTTTCACGGCGACTCAGCTCTGCAGAAATTCCCTGCAGCTTGCCCCCACACTGCGTCATCTCTCTGAAAAAGCGAACTGGAGAATCAGGCACTGGAGAATCTGGCAGGGACTGAGACTGGAGTCAGCTGTGATCAGCAGTAGCAACAGTGGGAGCGTGGCCATCCGCCCCAGGCTGCCCTTGCAGGCCAGCGATGATGAGAGGTCCACTGCGCACCAGCCAAAGGGCCAAGCTGTCAAGCGGGAGGGTGGTCTCCGCAGTTGTGGTCCCGCGGCTCCGCTGCCCCTTAGCTCCCGAGGCTCGTGAGGGGATCGCTCGAGTCTCGGCGCCTGTCTCTCTGACCCCCAGGCACAGCTTCCCACACCCGCGTCGTTGCACGCCACTCCCTCCTCTGCTACTGCTCCAGTCCCGACACGCCGAACGGGACCGGGCCGGACCTCGGTGGCGTCGGGGGGCGGGGTGGCCTGAGCTGGCCTTGTAAGCCAAATATCACCCCTCCACGTAAGTTCAGCTGGTGGGTGGCAGTGCCCAGCGGTGCAGTGGAGCCGCGGAGCCTTTCGCGGTGTCTTCCGCGTCCTTCTCCTGCTCTCGTGCTCTCGTCGGCAAACTGCAATCTGCGGACTGGACTGCACTCTCTGAAGGAGACTCGGACTCTTGATTGATTATGGGTATCTTTTCATAACCTTTTTCTTTCTTATGATTTTTGTCTTATTCATATTTTTTTCAATACTGTTTTCATTTGTATTCATAACAAATATTGTTTCTATTTATGTAATTTTGAGCTTAAACCACTGTTATTATTAAAATCTTTATTTGCCCCAGGTTTGGGTAATAAGGCTGCCCTGTTTGATGTAACCCCTACAAAGAAGGGGGCTACCTGCAGGGCATAAGTCAGGGGTACACGCGGGTGGACCGCGTCCACCCACTATTTTCACAGGGTAAACACCATCCACCTTGCCAAGAATTTGGGCCACACTAAATAATGTGCTGAACTCGTCCTGGTGTAATTTCCAAACATCGGGACTCTTTCAGCAGCGCCTGCACGTTGTCTGCATTCCATCTGCAACAAGCAACAACGTGCAGGAGGGGACAGGGCTTTCTTGTTTCAGACTCCTTCTAGGCCCATAACAAAGGCCGATTTTTAGGGGTCATCAGGCCTCCTTTTGTTCGAGTCTCTTGGCTGGGACCAGTATGAAGCCTCATATGTGATGGTAACGAAGCGTAGAAAAAACAAAGGCTCACACCTTGTTAGCACTTCACACAAACTTAAGAAATGCAGCTTTTTACTTTGTTCAGTCCCTGTTTAGGAGGTATTCATGCACTGTAAGAATGTCAGATGTGTTGGTCTTTCCCAGCATTTACACAAAGCAAATTACATTTATCTAGAGCTTACTTTCCCTGAGGAGGCGTTGAAATAATTTAAGTACCACTATTTTTTCTTGTATAGCCCTACTCATCCTAATGCAGGGTGTCAGAGCACTTTACATCAACACGTGCATATTATACGTACAATAAATTATATATGTTTCTAAATGAATGTACCTAAAACGGGGGGATTGCACGGTGTAGAACTCACATATCAGCTTTCATAGCTCACTGTGCTTTTATCCTGGTAAGGAGCTTAAACGTACCCATGAAAGACCTGCTAAACATATATGTGAGGGCTTTAGATCTGATGCCACTTCTTGTGTTGCCACTTCCTGTAAAGTCGTGGCTTGTGATGCCACTTTCTGTAAAGTCATGGCTTGTGATGCCACTGTCCATAATCTCAATTCCTGTGATGCCATATGTGATATCATGCGCCCTGATGTTGGGGGCTGTGATGTCACACGCGCCGTGATGTCACTTGCTTACTGCCTAATTAGGTTAGTCCCCCAACTTCTTTTTTTAGGACTTGTGCCCTGGCCACCTGAAAGCACACTGCACAATGGAACTTAAAGGTAAGTCCAAGGGGTCCCGCTCGAGGGACCAGTTGCAAGAGCTTCAGAACCACAGGACCACAGCTGGTTTATCAGTACTCAAGACAAGCGGGCTGGGTGCATAGTGGATAGGTCAGCTGGACGGCACTCATCAAGTCCTCGCCGTCAGGAGCAGGCAGCTTGGAGAATTGATTACGGGACAGTTGGGCCACTTACAAAGTGGTTCTTAGGGGTCTCAACATCCTTCAATGGGTGCTTGCTTTTTGGGCAGTTGGAGTCCGGAATAGGCTATTTGTCCCACTGCATGCTGAAGTGGGTCCAGTACCACGGGCTTTAGTGGGGCACGGCTCCTGTAGATTCTGGTGTCTCCAAACTTGGTGTAGAGACAGATTTGATCCTCCAAAGTTGGTGTACCACTGTTGGTTCATATACCATGACAGAGGCTCCAGGGAGCAACAAGTTGATAAACCGGACTTCACAGGTCTGGTGCCTGCCGTCTGCAAGGGAGTGCTACCTTCACTCCAAGGGAGATATTTTGTGATTTGTAAAAGGCTGGAGGAGTTCTGGGGTTCTTGGAGTCCTCACAGTTGTGGGATGAAACATCACACCATGACTGTTGAGTCCTTAAGGCAGCAGACAGGGGTTGGCATCAATTTGCTGCAGCAGGGCTACAGTCCTTGGCTCAGCAGATCTTCTTTGTCCTTTTCATCTATGTGTCCATCGAATCTCAGTTGCAAGGTCCAGGAATGCCACCTAAATACAAAAGGTAGGTGCGTTACAGGGAGAGGCAGGTAGGAGCCAATGGGCTATCTACCTTTAGGATTCCTACACCCTCTAAGTACCCCTTCCCATGGGAAGGGGCACTACCCTAGTCCTGATAGGTTATTTTCCTACCATCTCTGGATAGAGGATTTGAAAAACTGGCGTCCACATTGCCTGCCACACCTTAGGGTGGTGCTGGCTGAATGTGGGCACATCTCCTCGTCTAACTATTTTTCCTGCCTTTCCTCCTGCCAAATGTGGCTCAGGAAAGGAGAGTCGGAATCCTCCACTAGCTGAAGTTTCCTGGTTTGCATTTCAAAGGTGGAATTGCCTTTGAATTTTCCTGCCTCAAAAGGCCATCCTGTCCTGGGGGAGGTGTGAGGCACCTCCTCCCAGAGCAGGCTTCATTCCTGGCCTCTGAGAGCACTAGCCCTCTCCCCATGAGATCAGAAACATGTCTGGTGGTGGCCAGGTGGCTAAAACTAGTCAGAGTCCACATCAGTGCTGGGTAGGTTTTCAAGGGACCCTCTAAAACTGTGGTGCTCATAGTACGGCCTGCGGCCCACTGACTTTTCAGGTTATGTACCCATGCTCCCCCAGAGAGCGAAAGAGAGAGGTGAGAGAGGGAGAGAGGGAGAGAGATAGTGGAGAGAGAGGGAGAGTGGAGAGGTAGAGTAGAGAGAAAGGGAGAGAGAGAGAAAGAGGGAGAGAGAGGGAGTGGAGAGAGAGAGTGGAGAGAGAGGGAGAGTGGAGAGGAAGAGTGGAGAGAGAGGGAGATAGTGGAGAGGGAGAGAGGAGAGAGGGAGAGAGTGGAGAAGTAGAGTAGAGAGAGAGGGAGAGTGGGAGAGTGGAGAGAGAGGGAGAGAGAGTGGAGAGAGAGTGGAGGGACAGAGTGGAGAGAGAGGGGAGAGAGTAGAGAGAGAGACTGACTTACTGACTGAGAGAGACTGACTGACAGAGAGAGACTGACTAAGAGAGAGACTGATAGAGAAAGAGAGACACTGACTGAGAGAGAGACACTGACTGACTAAGAGAGAGACACTGACTGAATAGGAGAGAGACTGACAGAAAGATAGAGCCTGACTGACAGAAAGAGAGAGGCTGACTGACAGAAAGAATGAGACTAGGAGAGAGATACTGACTGCCTGAGAGAGAGAGAGAGAGAGAGAGAGAGGCTGACTGACTGAGAGAGAGAGACTTACAGAGAGACTGGCTGACAGAGAGGGGCTGGCTGACAGAGAGAGACTGCCTGACAGAGAGAGAGTGCCTGACAGAGAGACTGACTGGGAGAGAGAGAGAGGGAGAGAGAGAGAGAGAGAGAGAGAGAGAGAGAGAGAGAGAGAGAGAGAGAGAGAGAGAGAGAGAGAGAGAGAGAGAGAGAGACTGAGGTAGAGAGAAACTGACTGACTGACTGACTGACTGAGGTAGAGAGACTGACTGAGAGAGAGGGAGACTGAGAGAGAGAGAGAGACAGAGAGAGACTGACAGAGAGAGAGACTGACTGACATAGACTGACAGAGAGCGTGAGACTGATTGAGAGAGACTGACTGACAGAGAGAGAGATTGACAGAAAGAGAGACTGACTGGCAGAGAGAGAGTGACAGACTAAGAGAGAGACCACCAGAGAGAGAGTGACACTGACTGACTGAGAGCGAGAGAGAGAGAGAGATTGACTGACTGGGAGAGAGACTGACTACCAGAAAGAGAGAGACTGAGAGAGAGAGTCTGACTGACTGACTAAGGCAGAGAGAGACTGACTGACTGAGAGAGAGACTGACTGACTGACTATGATTGACAAAGAGAGAGAGAGACTGAGTGACAGAGAGAGACTGACTGGGAGAGAGAAACTTACAGAGAGAGACTAACAGAGAGAGAGAGAGACACAGAGAGAGAGAGAGAGAGAGAGAGAGAGAGACTGACTGACAGAAAGAGAGACTGACTGACTCACTGATAGAGAGAGAGACTGACTGATTGGGAGAGAGACTGACTGACAGAAAGAGAGAGACTAACTGAGAGACTGACTGGCTGAGAGAGAGACTGATTGAGACTGACTGAGAGAGAGAGACTGACTGACTGGGGGAGACACTGACTGACAGAGAGAGAGTCTGGCTGAATACGAGAGAGACTGACTGACTGACTGAGAAACTGACTGACTGAGAGAGAGAGACTGACTGATTGAGAGACTACAGACTGACTGAGACTGACTGACTGACTGAGACTGACTGACTGAGACTGACTGACTGAGACTGACTGATAGAGTGAGAAACTGACAGAGAGATAGAGACTGACTTACAGAGAGACTAACTGACAACGAGAGAGACTGACTGACTGACTGAGAGAGACTGACTGACTAAGAGAATGACTGACTGAGTGACTGACTGAGATACTAACTGACTAAGAAACTGACTGACTGAGGCTGACTGACTGAGACTGACTGACAGAGAGAGAGACTGACAGAGAGAGAGATTGACTGACAGAAAGAGAGAGAGAGAGAGAGAGAGAGAGAGAGAGAGAGAGAGAGAGAGAGAGAGAGAGAGAGAGAGAGAGAGAGAGAGAGAGAGAGAGAGAGAGAGATCCTGGGTGGAATTGGGGTCAAAGTGTGTATGAAGCAATGCAATGCCTCTTAAAATTGCTTTTCAGCCAGATTCATCATTGTCCTGTTTAAGGACTTGCAAAACGGATTCATGTAGGAATTGCAAAATAAATTGCGATTCCTACAGCTTCCTTATTTGCGATTAGCAATTTGCTGATCCCAAATTAGGTTGCGATTTCAAGGGTGCCAGGGGTGTCCATAAGACACCCTGTAGCACCCCTGAAATGAAAATATAGACTGATGTTGCGCACACACATGTCCAAAGGACATGTGTGTGTGTAACGTACAACTTAGAAAAATACACTAAAGTGCATTTTTCTAAGTTTTCGCTATTTACCACGAAGTCAGACTTCGCGGTAAATAGCGGCCAAAAATTACGAATTCGCACATTAAAAATGGTTAATGAATTGCATTTAAGGAATCTAAAATAGAGATTCCTTAAATGAAATCCTCGCAATTTTGTGATTTTGCTATTAGCGATTTTTGCATTTGGGATGATGAATCCCAAATGCAAATATTGCGCTCGCAAAGGGCCAGATTCTCAGAATCTGGCCCTTTGCGAGCGCAATTTTCAATGATGTATCTGGCTGTTTGTCTGCTAATAAAAATGTATTATCAAAATGTGCTTTTTGTAGTTGCATCTGTTTTTGAAATACAGCAGTGTCACACTATCTGTTTTGAAACGGGTTTGATGTTTTCTTACTTTAGCTCCGCCTCCCATTGACCCCACCCCTACCGGTACGGCCCTCGGCCAAAGACCACCCTGTAATTTTGGCTCCTGACAGAAAGTTTGCGAGTACCCATGCTGTAAAGGGTCTCCTGTGTGCATTTATTAATAAATCCAACACTTGCATCAGTGAGGATTTATTAAGACAAAAGGTTTGGTATCAAACATCTTAGGGTACAGTGTAGCCACCATGGAGCTAAGAAACTTGTGACAAGTATCCAGCCCATGTACTCTCTATGTCTTCCCTGTTTACTTACAATAGCTAAGAATGGACTTGATATTGTAGGGTTATATCTGCTCATGAATATATATGCACAAGAAAAAAGAGGGAGATCCCCTATATGCCAATATGGGACAGGGTAGGATAATGTTAAAACACAAGAAAGTCCCTAGTTGTCAGGGAGTGCCCTCTGTCACGGCCCCTTGTTCCCAAAGGACCTAGCGCGACTTCAACACTATTGTTGTGTCTCACCTGGCCCTGTCATTCGGCCAGACCCCAATTACAGTACGAATCAAAAAGAGTTAACTACTCGAGGTCACACAAACACACTTAAACTAAAACAAAACAGATATAATTCCTGTGGCATTCAAGAAAAGGATTTTCTAAATTTGTAAGTATTAAAAACAGTAATTTATTACAATTTCATCACATTACAGTACATCACAGCTTGCATAATCATACAAAAACATTACAATAAAAACCAAAGAGTCGACGCAGCGTTTCGGTGTCTTGACCAGTGTGTCACACCTTCTTCAGGACGGTTTTTAAAATCACTAAAAAGAGAATGCCACAGTTATACATTGTTTATGAACTTCTTCATAACAAGACCTCGAGCTATACCTATAAACATTGCACATTTGTTAAAAAAACACACCAAACAACATTCCTATACTTATTCATTGCAATTTTCCCATTAGTGCAATTCTAGATTTTCACATACAGGCGATATTTATCTTTTAGTTTATGTTATCCCCTTTCGGATTTTATACTGGTAGCCATAGTTCATATGTGTTCTTACTTATGTGGCTAATCTAAACATATCTCTCCTTTACATCTGGGTTGCTACATTTATGAGATATTTGTTGTCTTTTCTAGACTTGTTGCAGTGAACAAATATGTACATTTCTAATTTACATAGATCCTAAGGTTTATTAGTACATACCTTGGACATCAAGTGAGACGGGCTATAATATAACCTCTGAGTTTACCCTCTATTTCTTAATCCATTAGGGGTATGTTTTCCATATCGTAAAAGTTTTTCACCTACAAAAATAGAGATGGAATCATCTAACATGCTTCTCCCCCTCCTTTGGCCACAGATGGTTTACTTCTGTTTATAGGATTACATACTCTCATACCTTGATCCAGATGTAAGTATGCTGGAAAGGTTTGCTGCACCAGGGATGACCACCGTTCTGATAGGTTCTGTACACTTCTACTGCGAATAGACAGAAATACACACAAATTGCCAAATAGTAGGTGGGCTATGGTCTCCTAATAATGGTTAAAAAACGACAATTGTTATATTTTAAAGTTATCATACCTTTCGTTATGAAGCTTAAGGTCACCTCATGGGGTCTAGAGGAGTTTTGATTACTTCCTCCTATTTCCGATTTTAATTTTCGGTTCCGAATTTCTTATTCTCCTTCTTTTATGTTCAAGTTGTCTATTGAATGAGAAAAAACCGGGGATGTGGTTGTAATAGAAATTTACTGTTAGAATTTAATTTAATTTAATTTTCCCACATATTCCATTGTCGTGCCCTGTATCCCAATGGTGAATGTTCACTCCTTATATTTTTCGCTAAGCTAAAAACACCAAAGCTGTTTTATAACTCATAAGCTCTTTTTTTACCCACTGTGTTCTGCTGTTACGCGTTATTTTAACGTTTTACCCGCTTAGTTCCAATTTTTTTCCCCTCGCTGTTTCTGCATTGTAATACATTTCGAGTCATGGGTACGGGTGCTCGAGGACAGCTGGTTCGTGTTATATTCCCGCGTTTTCCCGGTTTATTTCTAATTTAATTCCCTCGTCTTTTGTACCCTTGTCGTTTTACGCATTTTTATTGCGGTTTAAGTCACGGGTAGGTAGATCACCGCTGTCAATGTTCCTTTTACAGCTAGTGGTAGAGAACCTTACCGCAGTGCCCTCCATGAGACACGGATAGGACGCTAACCGCCGATTACCTGCGTCTTCTAACTTACGGTTTAGCAGTTTAAGGTCTAAAAAGCCTCACACGCAGCCTCCCGGCTTACCTTACTCACAACCAGCGGCCTCCCTGTCATCTTACTCCCGGTGCAGCATCAGCGGTATCAATCGAGGATGTCTGCACTTTGTTTTTATGCACCCTATCCGGGTCAGGGGTGACGGAGGTCCCGATCACGTGGTCCGCACTCTACGTGTCGGCCATTTTGGGTTGGGGAAATCTGTGTATCTTTGTTAGTTCGGTAAAAATACCTTACATTAACCGTTTCCCTTATTTATATTTATATGTATGTTTCAATAGGTAAACATGATAGAAGAATTTTTTATTATTTACGACAGTTAGTTTGTATGACCATAAATACAACAGTTACTGAAGTCCAGAAAAAAATTTTCTTCAGTGTTATGTATTAGTATTATGCTTCTAGTATTGTCGGATCTGATGTTATTATCTATGAGTTAAGTCATCTTGGTGGTAAACATGGATTTTACGGGTATACTACTATATTATCATTTCCTGCCTTTTCTTCATGCTACTCTGGTATAATATCCTGCCTTTTCTTCCTAGGTTCTTTAAGGGCAGTCTTTATTATGTACAAGGGGTTTCTGTCCAGGGAGAGGAAATATATTATTCCGTTCCCCAGGACTGCCATACGGTATTATGACTTCGTTGTGGTTTTCATATGAATGTATTTTACTGGGGAAGTTATACTATTGATTTTACGCTATCCTTAGGCTGTTAACTGGGGGAGTTATACTATTCTTTTTACGCTATCCTTAGGCTGTCATTGTAAGAGTTCTCTATACTATTCATTTTACGCTATCCTTAGGCTGTTTACTGGGGGAGTTATACTATTCTTTTTACGCTATCCTTAGGCTGTCATTGTAAGAGTTGGTGATTAATTGGTTTAGCTGTTCTTACATCATCCAAAGTCGCCTAAATAATTCTCTCCCAATCTTCCTTACTGTTTAAGCCATTGCGTACTGAATTAAACTTGGACATGTAAAATTGTTCTCTTGTGTCAATGTCTCCTCCTCTCATATTCATTTTCACGGTTTCTAAAACACACCATTTAAGGTCTTGTTGGTTGTGTTTTGCTGTGATCCAATGCTCCACTAATGGTGCTGTGGTTTTCTGCGTTCTAATCGCTGATCTGTGCTCATTTAATCTTGTCCTTATCTCTCTAGATGTTTCCCCTATGTATATACAATTACAGGGGCATTTTATTAGGTAAATCAAATTTTTTGACCTGCAATTAAAGAATTCATGGGCTTTGTGTATCTTGTCCCCTATCTTAATTTCCGCACCTTTAAGGATGTCCTTGCAATTACTGCAGCCACTACATGGAAAGGTACCCTTCGGGAATGGGTTCCTGTCTATTGTAGATTGGGTTTGATGATTGGTTTCTCTATAAGTTTTTACGAGACTGTTTCTTATGGTTTTGTTGCGCCTATATGAAAACATAGGTTTAGGTAGAGTGGTGTCTGTTTGTTTTTCCACCAGGTGCCAGTTGCGATTTATTATGTTTTTAATTTTATTGTTAAGGCAACTATGGTTTGTGACAAAAGTAAGTGGGATTGTCTGTTCCTCTCTGTCCTTAGATTTAAAAAATTCATCTCGATTATAATATTTTGCCCTTTTGTAGGAGTGTCTGATTAGTTTTTTGGGGTACCCCCTCTCTAAAAAAATTTCGGTGAGAATTTTGGCGTGTTTATCAAAATCCGAGTTTTTTGTACATTTTCTCCTTAGCCTGAGGAACTGGCCATACGGTATATTATTTTTCTGGCATGGGGGATGGTAGCTATCAAAGTGCAGCATTGTATTTCTATCCGTGGGTTTAGTGAATAGTTCTACCATTAGTTTTCCAGTCTCACACTTTATTACTACATCAAGGAATTCGCATCTGGTGTCACTTATACAATGAGTGAACCTTAGATTATTGTCCCCTAGATTGAGCCAAAGAATAAATTCCATAAGGGTTTCTCTGGGGCCCGTCCAAATGAAAAAAACGTCATCTATATAACGTGTCCAATTGGTGATATTTTCGAAAAATGGTGCAGAGGGATTAAAGATATGTCTTTCCTCAAAATTGGATACGTAAAGACATGCCAGACTGGGGGCACAAGTAGCCCCCATACTGGTGCCCTTGATTTGTTTAAATAGGGATTTCTCGAATAGAAATATGTTGTTTTTTAAGATGATCGTGATGCACTCGATAATAAAGGTCGAGTGAGGGCTGAGATCAGCTTCATCTGTTTGTAGGAACTCCGACACTGTTCTTATTGTGTCGTCCTGCGGAATATTAGAGTATAGAGCCTCAATGTCTAATGAGACCAAAAATTGGTTTTCAGGGTTAAATTCTAGATTCTCTATTTTCTCAATCATTGAGGTTGTGTCTTTTACATAGGCTTGTTGCCTCTTCACTATCGGTTGTAGGAAGATATCCGTGTATTTACTAAGTGGTTCTGTTAAAGAATTGAGGCTGGAGACGATGGGTCTCATAGGGGGGTCTTTTATATTTTTATGCACCTTTGGTAGTCCATATAGTGCTGGTATAGTGGGACTGGTGTTATTCAAGAATCCGTACTCATCCTGGCAGATGATTCCGTCTTCCTTTGCCCATTGTAATAAGTTTGTGACTTTTTTGGTAACCGAAATCAGTTCCTCTCTGTTCGAAGGGCAGTAGTGCTCTCTATTATTTAGGAGTGAGTACATGCGGGCATTGTAGTCTGTTGTGTCCATAATCACGATGCTACCCCCTTTATCTGCTGGCTTTATTGTAATGGAGGTATCTTCTTCTAAGGTTTTTAAAGACTGTTTCTCTATTTTGGTGAAGTTATTATCTACCCAGATTTTTTTATCTAGGAGGTCTTCAATGCTTTTTTCTACGCATCTTTCAAAAGTTTCTATGTCTTTTTTGACCATATTGGAATGTGGAGTCCATTTGGATCTAGCTTTAAGGCCTGACTTATTTTCACATGTTATTCTTTCCTTACCTTCAAAGTAGGCATTTAGCCGTACTTTTCTAAAAAAGCTTTGAAGGTCCCTTTCCAGGCTATATCTATCAATAGGGCTAGCGATGGCATATCCTAAACCCTTCTCCAGGACCTTTTTATCAATGTCTGAGATGTTTTTAGAGGATAGGTTTATAATGGGGGCCTTCTTGTTGTTTTCATTTAATCCCAATTTTTCTGACTCCGCGTATTGTAGTGACGTGGTTGGTATAGGGGTTTGGGGTTGTATCCACCCCTCCCTCTGCTCTTCCCTCTCTGTGGACCAAATGTTTTCGGGCGTTGGTCTAAAAAAGGTAGGCTATCCCTGATATTACCAGTGGTTTCTTTTTCCTTATTGTTTGTCTCCTGGTGTGTTTCATTTTCTGAATCGGAGCTTGTATATGAAGTATCAAAGAAGCGTACCTTCTTTCTCTGAAAGTTACGACCTGGTTGTGACCACTGTCTTCTATTTTGATAATCCTCTTGTGCTTTTTCATAATAGTCTTTCTGAAGGTATGGATAGACCCTTTCTATGTTGTATTGGGCTACATCCTTTCTGAGCTTGTTGGATTTTTTATTAATCATGAAATCCCGATACCCCGATATATCAGCTTGTATTGCTTCTAATTTTCGTTTTGCATCATCAAGGGCATCGCATTCTCTTAATTTCCTTTCTAACTCCTCTATTTCTGCTCTTTCGATTATTAAGACCTCCTGTGCTGTTTCTATTATGAGAAGCATCCAGTCTCGGCTGCATCTATTCGCAATCAGGGTCCAATTGTCTATAAATTTTTTAACCTTAATGAAGACCCCTGGTTCGTTTGTTATTTGCAAACCTTTAGGGATGATACCCTTTTTACAATAGTCAATTAAAAATTTGGCATGTAGTTCTGTCCTTACAATTTTTTTCTTTAAATTCCACAGTTCTTTCCATTGATCTTCCTTACTGTTATCAATAATTACAGTTGGTGTACTTCTATTTGAGCCATGTATCATTTTATTAAATTGATCTTCCGTATACCCATGTGTCTTAATGCCTTCCATGGTTCAACAAAAGCTCCCCAGCTAACAAGCTGTATTAATGCACAAGAAAAAAGAGGGAGATCCCCTATATGCCAATATGGGACAGGGTAGGATAATGTTAAAACACAAGAAAGTCCCTAGTTGTCAGGGAGTGCCCTCTGTCACGTCCCCTTGTTCCCAAAGGACCTAGCGCGACTTCAACACTATTGTTGTGTCTCACCTGGCCCTGTCATTCGACCAGACCCCAATTACAGTACGAATCAAAAAGAGTTAACTACTCGAGGTCACACAAACACACTTAAACTAAAACAAAACAGATATAATTCCTGTGGCATTCAAGAAAAGGATTTTCTAAATTTGTAAGTATTAAAAACAGTAATTTATTAAAATTTCATCACATTACAGTACATCACAGCTTGCATAATCATACAAAAACATTACAATAAAAACCAAAGAGTCGACGCAGCGTTTCGGTGTCTTGACCAGTGTGTCACACCTTCTTCAGGACGGTTTTTAAAATCACTAAAAAGAGAATGCCACAGTTATACATTGTTTATGAACTTCTTCATAACAAGACCTCGAGCTATACCTATAAACATTGCACATTTGTTAAAAAAACACACCAAACAACATTCCTATACTTATTCATTGCAATTTTCCCATTAGTGCAATTCTAGATTTTCACATACAGGCGATATTTATCTTTTAGTTTATGTTATCCCCTTTCGGATTTTATACTGGTAGCCATAGTTCATATGTGTTCTTACTTATGTGGCTAATCTAAACATATCTCTCCTTTACATCTGGGTTGCTACATTTATGAGATATTTGTTGTCTTTTCTAGACTTGTTGCAGTGAACAAATATGTACATTTCTAATTTACATAGATCCTAAGGTTTATTAGTACATACCTTGGACATCAAGTGAGACGGGCTATAATATAACCTCTGAGTTTACCCTCTATTTCTTAATCCATTAGGGGTATGTTTTCCATATCGTAAAAGTTTTTCACCTACAAAAATAGAGATGGAATCATCTAACATGCTTCTCCCCCTCCTTTGGCCACAGATGGTTTACTTCTGTTTATAGGATTACATACTCTCATACCTTGATCCAGATGTAAGTATGCTGGAAAGGTTTGCTGCACCAGGGATGACCACCGTTCTGATAGGTTCTGTACACTTCTACTGCGAATAGACAGAAATACACACAAATTGCCAAATAGTAGGTGGGCTATGGTCTCCTAATAATGGTTAAAAAACGACAATTGTTATATTTTAAAGTTATCATACCTTTCGTTATGAAGCTTAAGGTCACCTCATGGGGTCTAGAGGAGTTTTGATTACTTCCTCCTGTTTCCGATTTTAATTTTCGGTTCGGAATTTCTTATTCTCCTTCTTTTATGTTCAAGTTGTCTATTGAATGAGAAAAAACCGGGGATGTGGTTGTAATAGAAATTTACTGTTAGAATTTAATTTAATTTAATTTTCCCACGTATTCCATTGTCGTGCCCTGTATCCCAAGAGTGAATGTTCACTCCTTATATTTTTCGCTAAGCTAAAAACACCAAAGCTGTTTTATAACTCATAAGCTCTTTTTTTACCCACTGTGTTCTGCTGTTACGCGTTATTTTAACGTTTTACCCGCTTAGTTCCAATTTTTTTCCCCTCGCTGTTTCTGCATTGTAATACATTTCGAGTCATGGGTACGGGTGCTCGAGGACAGCTGGTTCGTGTTATATTCCCGCGTTTTCCCGGTTTATTTCTAATTTAATTCCCTCGTCTTTTGTACCCTTGTCGTTTTACGCATTTTTATTGCGGTTTAAGTCACGGGTAGGTAGATCACCGCTGTCAATGTTCCTTTTACAGCTAGTGGTAGAGAACCTTACCGCAGTGCCCTCCATGAGACACGGATAGGACGCTAACCGCCGATTACCTGCGTCTTCTAACTTACGGTTTAGCAGTTTAAGGTCTAAAAAGCCTCACACGCAGCCTCCCGGCTTACCTTACTCACAACCAGCGGCCTCCCTGTCATCTTACTCCCGGTGCAGCATCAGCGGTATCAATCGAGGATGTCTGCACTTTGTTTTTATGCACCCTATCCGGGTCAGGGGTGACGGAGGTCCCGATCACGTGGTCCGCACTCTACGTGTCGGCCATTTTGGGTTGGGGAAATCTGTGTATCTTTGTTAGTTCGGTAAAAATACCTTACATTAACCGTTTCCCTTATTTATATTTATATGTATGTTTCAATAGGTAAACATGATAGAAGAATTTTTTATTATTTACGGCAGTTAGTTTGTATGACCATAAATACAACAGTTACTGAAGTCCAGAAAAAAATTTTCTTCAGTGTTATGTATTAGTATTATGCTTCTAGTATTGTCGGATCTGATGTTATTATCTATGAGTTAAGTCATCTTGGTGGTAAACATGGATTTTACGGGTATACTACTATATTATCATTTCCTGCCTTTTCTTCATGCTACTCTGGTATAATATCCTGCCTTTTCTTCCTAGGTTCTTTAAGGGCAGTCTTTATTATGTACAAGGGGTTTCTGTCCAGGGAGAGGAAATATATTATTCCGTTCCCCAGGACTGCCATACGGTATTATGACTTCGTTGTGGTTTTCATATGAATGTATTTTACTGGGGAAGTTATACTATTCATTTTACGCTATCCTTAGGCTGTTTACTGGGGGAGTTATACTATTCTTTTTACGCTATCCTTAGGCTGTCATTGTAAGAGTTCTCTATACTATTCATTTTACGCTATCCTTAGGCTGTTTACTGGGGGAGTTATACTATTCTTTTTACGCTATCCTTAGGCTGTCATTGTAAGAGTTGGTGATTAATTGGTTTAGCTGTTCTTACATCATCCAAAGTCGCCTAAATAATTCTCTCCCAATCTTCCTTACTGTTTAAGCCATTGCGTACTGAATTAAACTTGGACATGTAAAATTGTTCTCTTTTTTTACGTTTTGTGTCAATGTCTCCTCCTCTCATATTCATTTTCACGGTTTCTAAAACACACCATTTAAGGTCTTGTTGGTTGTGTTTTGCTGTGATCCAATGCTCCACTAATGGTGCTGTGGTTTTCTGCGTTCTAATCACTGATCTGTGCTCATTTAATCTTGTCCTTATCTCTCTAGATGTTTCCCCTATGTATATACAATTACAGGGGCATTTTATTAGGTAAATCAAATTTTTTGACCTGCAATTAAAGAATTCATGGGCTTTGTGTATCTTGTCCCCTATCTTAATTTCCGCACCTTTAAGGATGTCCTTGCAATTACTGCAGCCACTACATGGAAAGGTACCCTTCGGGAATGGGTTCCTGTCTATTGTAGATTGGGTTTGATGATTGGTTTCTCTATAAGTTTTTACGAGACTGTTTCTTATGGTTTTGTTGCGCTTATATGAAAACATAGGTTTAGGTAGAGTGGTGTCTGTTTGTTTTTCCACCAGGTGCCAGTTGCGATTTATTATGTTTTTAATTTTATTGTTAAGGCAACTATGGTTTGTGACAAAAGTAAGTGGGATTGTCTGTTCCTCTCTGTCCTTAGATTTAAAAAATTCATCTCGATTATAATATTTTGCCCTTTTGTAGGAGTGTCTGATTAGTTTTTTGGGGTACCCCCTCTCTAAAAAATTTTCGGTGAGAATTTTGGCGTGTTTATCAAAATCCGAGTTTTTTGTACAGTTTCTCCTTAGCCTGAGGAACTGGCCATACGGTATATTATTTTTCTGGCATGGGGGATGGTAGCTATCAAAGTGCAGCATTGTATTTCTATCCGTGGGTTTAGTGAATAGTTCTACCATTAGTTTTCCAGTCTCACACTTTATTACTACATCAAGGAATTCGCATCTGGTGTCACTTATACAATGAGTGAACCTTAGATTATTGTCCCCTAGATTGAGCCAAAGAATAAATTCCATAAGGGTTTCTCTGGGGCCCGTCCAAATGAAAAAAACGTCATCTATATAACGTGTCCAATTGGTGATATTTTCGAAAAATGGTGCAGAGGGATTAAAGATATGTCTTTCCTCAAAATTGGATACGTAAAGACATGCCAGACTGGGGGCACAAGTAGCCCCCATACTGGTGCCCTTGATTTGTTTAAATAGGGATTTCTCGAATAGAAATATGTTGTTTTTTAAGATGATCGTGATGCACTCGATAATAAAGGTCGAGTGAGGGCTGAGATCAGCTTCATCTGTTTGTAGGAACTCCGACACTGTTCTTATTGTGTCGTCCTGCGGAATATTAGAGTATAGAGCCTCAATGTCTAATGAGACCAAAAATTGGTTTTCAGGGTTAAATTCTAGATTCTCTATTTTCTCAATCATTGAGGTTGTGTCTTTTACATAGGCTTGTTGCCTCTTCACTATCGGTTGTAGGAAGATATCCGTGTATTTACTAAGTGGTTCTGTTAAAGAATTGAGGCTGGAGACGATGGGTCTCATAGGGGGGTCTTTTATATTTTTATGCACCTTTGGTAGTCCATATAGTGCTGGT
Source organism: Lissotriton vulgaris (assembly GCF_964263255.1). Lineage (NCBI taxonomy): Eukaryota > Metazoa > Chordata > Amphibia > Caudata > Salamandridae > Lissotriton > Lissotriton vulgaris. The sequence goes on along the minus strand of NC_141694.1, from coordinate 801,972,855 downwards.
ATAGTGGGACTGGTGTTATTCAAGAATCCGTACTCATCCTGGCAGATGATTCCGTCTTCCTTTGCCCATTGTAATAAGTTTGTGACTTTTTTGGTAACCGAAATCAGTTCCTCTCTGTTCGAAGGGCAGTAGTGCTCTCTATTATTTAGGAGTGAGTACATGCGGGCATTGTAGTCTGTTGTGTCCATAATCACGATGCTACCCCCTTTATCTGCTGGCTTTATTGGAATGGAGGTATCTTCTTCTAAGGTTTTTAAAGACTGTTTCTCTATTTTGGTGAAGTTATTATCTACCCAGATTTTTTTATCTAGGAGGTCTTCAATGCTTTTTTCTACGCATCTTTCAAAAGTTTCTATGTCTTTTTTGACCATATTGGAATGTGGAGTCCATTTGGATCTAGCTTTAAGGCCTGACTTATTTTCACATGTTATTCTTTCCTTACCTTCAAAGTAGGCATTTAGCCGTACTTTTCTAAAAAAGCTTTGAAGGTCCCTTTCCAGGCTTTATCTATCAATAGGGCTAGCGATGGCATATCCTAAACCCTTCTCCAGGACCTTTTTATCAATGTCTGAGATGTTTTTAGAGGATAGGTTTATAATGGGGGCCTTCTTGTTGTTTTCATTTAATCCCAATTTTTCTGACTCCGCGTATTGTAGTGACGTGGTTGGTATTGGGGTTTGGGGTTGTATCCACCCCTCCCTCTGCTCTTCCCTCTCTGTGGACCAAATGTTTTCGGGCGTTGGTCTAAAAAAGGTAGGCTATCCCTGATATTACCAGTGGTTTCTTTTTCCTTATTGTTTGTCTCCTGGTGTGTTTCATTTTCTGAATCGGAGCTTGTATATGAAGTATCAAAGAAGCGTACCTTCTTTCTCTGAAAGTTACGACCTGGTTGTGACCACTGTCTTCTATTTTGATAATCCTCTTGTGCTTTTTCATAATAGTCTTTCTGAAGGTATGGATAGACCCTTTCTATGTTGTATTGGGCTGCATCCTTTCTGAGCTTGTTGGATTTTTTATTAATCATGAAATCCCGATACCCCGATATATCAGCTTGTATTGCTTCTAATTTTCGTTTTGCATCATCAAGGGCATCGCATTCTCTTAATTTCCTTTCTAACTCCTCTATTTCTGCTCTTTCGATTATTAAGACCTCCTGTGCTGTTTCTATTATGAGAAGCATCCAGTCTCGGCTGCATCTATTCGCAATCAGGGTCCAATTGTCTATACATTTTTTAACCTTAATGAAGACCCCTGGTTCGTTTGTTATTTGCAAACCTTTAGGGATGATACCCTTTTTACAATAGTCAATTAAAAATTCGGCATGTAGTTCTGTCCTTACAATTTTTTTCTTTAAATTCCACAGTTCTTTCCATTGATCTTCCTTACTGTTATCAATAATTACAGTTGGTGTACTTCTATTTGAGCCATGTATCATTTTATTAAATTGATCTTCCGTATACCCATGTGTCTTAATGCCTTCCATGGTTCAACAAAAGCTCCCCAGCTAACAAGCTGTATTAATGCACAAGAAAAAAGAGGGAGATCCCCTATATGCCAATATGGGACAGGGTAGGATAATGTTAAAACACAAGAAAGTCCCTAGTTGTCAGGGAGTGCCCTCTGTCACGGCCCCTTGTTCCCAAAGGACCTAGCGCGACTTCAACACTATTGTTGTGTCTCACCTGGCCCTGTCATTCGACCAGACCCCAATTACAGTACGAATCAAAAAGAGTTAACTACTCGAGGTCACACAAACACACTTAAACTAAAACAAAACAGATATAATTCCTGTGGCATTCAAGAAAAGGATTTTCTAAATTTGTAAGTATTAAAAACAGTAATTTATTAAAATTTCATCACATTACAGTACATCACAGCTTGCATAATCATACAAAAACATTACAATAAAAACCAAAGAGTCGACGCAGCGTTTCGGTGTCTTGACCAGTGTGTCACACCTTCTTCAGGACGGTTTTTAAAATCACTAAAAAGAGAATGCCACAGTTATACATTGTTTATGAACTTCTTCATAACAAGACCTCGAGCTATACCTATAAACATTGCACATTTGTTAAAAAAACACACCAAAGAACATTCCTATACTTATTCATTGCAATTTTCCCATTAGTGCAATTCTAGATTTTCACATACAGGCGATATTTATCTTTTAGTTTATGTTATCCCCTTTCGGATTTTATACTGGTAGCCATAGTTCATATGTGTTCTTACATATGTGGCTAATCTAAACATATCTCTCCTTTACATCTGGGTTGCTACATTTATGAGATATTTGTTGTCTTTTCTAGACTTGTTGCAGTGAACAAATATGTACATTTCTAATTTACATAGATCCTAAGGTTTATTAGTACATACCTTGGACATCAAGTGAGACGGGCTATAATATAACCTCTGAGTTTACCCTCTATTTCTTAATCCATTAGGGGTATGTTTTCCATATCGTAAAAGTTTTTCACCTACAAAAATAGAGATGGAATCATCTAACATGCTTCTCCCCCTCCTTTGGCCACAGATGGTTTACTTCTGTTTATAGGATTACATACTCTCATACCTTGATCCAGATGTAAGTATGCTGGAAAGGTTTGCTGCACCAGGGATGACCACCGTTCTGATAGGTTCTGTACACTTCTACTGCGAATAGACAGAAATACACACAAATTGCCAAATAGTAGGTGGGCTATGGTCTCCTAATAATGGTTAAAAAACGACAATTGTTATATTTTAAAGTTATCATACCTTTCGTTATGAAGCTTAAGGTCACCTCATGGGGTCTAGAGGAGTTTTGATTACTTCCTCCTGTTTCCGATTTTAATTTTCGGTTCGGAATTTCTTATTCTCCTTCTTTTATGTTCAAGTTGTCTATTGAATGAGAAAAAACCGGGGATGTGGTTGTAATAGAAATTTACTGTTAGAATTTAATTTAATTTAATTTTCCCACGTATTCCATTGTCGTGCCCTGTATCCCAAGAGTGAATGTTCACTCCTTATATTTTTCGCTAAGCTAAAAACACCAAAGCTGTTTTATAACTCATAAGCTCTTTTTTTACCCACTGTGTTCTGCTGTTACGCGTTATTTTAACGTTTTACCCGCTTAGTTCCAATTTTTTTCCCCTCGCTGTTTCTGCATTGTAATACATTTCGAGTCATGGGTACGGGTGCTCGAGGACAGCTGGTTCGTGTTATATTCCCGCGTTTTCCCGGTTTATTTCTAATTTAATTCCCTCGTCTTTTGTACCCTTGTCGTTTTACGCATTTTTATTGCGGTTTAAGTCACGGGTAGGTAGATCACCGCTGTCAATGTTCCTTTTACAGCTAGTGGTAGAAAACCTTACCGCAGTGCCCTCCATGAGACACGGATAGGACGCTAACCGCCGATTACCTGCGTCTTCTAACTTACGGTTTAGCAGTTTAAGGTCTAAAAAGCCTCACACGCAGCCTCCCGGCTTACCTTACTCACAACCAGCGGCCTCCCTGTCATCTTACTCCCGGTGCAGCATCAGCGGTATCAATCGAGGATGTCTGCACTTTGTTTTATGCACCCTATCCGGGTCAGGGTGACGGAGGTCCCGATCACGTGGTCCGCACACTACGTGTCGGCCATTTTGGGTTGGGGAAATCTGTGTATCTTTGTTAGTTCGGTAAAAATACCTTACATTAACCGTTTCCCTTATTTATATTTATATGTATGTTTCAATAGGTAAACATGATAGAAGAATTTTTTATTATTTACGGCAGTTAGTTTGTATGACCATAAATACAACAGTTACTGAAGTCCAGAAAAAAATGTTCTTCAGTGTTATGTATTAGTATTATGCTTCTAGTATTGTCGGATCTGATGTTATTATCTATGAGTTAAGTCATCTTGGTGGTAAACATGGATTTTACGGGTATACTACTATATTATCATTTCCTGCCTTTTCTTCATGCTACTCTGGTATAATATCCTGCCTTTTCTTCCTAGGTTCTTTAAGGGCAGTCTTTATTATGTACAAGGGGTTTCTGTCCAGGGGGAGGAAATATATTATTCCGTTCCCCAGGACTGCCATACGGTACTATGACTTCGTTGTGGGTTTTCATATGAATGTATTTTACTGGGGAAGTTATACTATTCATTTTACGCTATCCTTAGGCTGTTTACTGGGGGAGTTATACTATTCTTTTTACGCTATCCTTAGGCTGTCATGTAAGAGTTCTCTATACTATTCATTTTACGCTATCCTTAGGCTGTTTACTGGGGGAGTTATACTATTCTTTTTACGCTATCCTTAGGCTGTCATTGTAAGAGTTGGTGATTAATTGGTTTAGCTGTTCTTACATCATCCAAAGTCGCCTAAATAATTCTCTCCCAATCTTCCTTACTGTTTAAGCCATTGCGTACTGAATTAAACTTGGACATGTAAAATTGTTCTCTTTTTTTACGTTTTGTGTCAATGTCTCCTCCTCTCATATTCATTTTCACGGTTTCTAAAACACACCATTTAAGGTCTTGTTGGTTGTGTTTTGCTGTGATCCAATGCTCCACTAATGGTGCTGTGGTTTTCTGCGTTCTAATCGCTGATCTGTGCTCATTTAATCTTGTCCTTATCTCTCTAGATGTTTCCCCTATGTATATACAATTACAGGGGCATTTTATTAGGTAAATCAAATTTTTTGACCTGCAATTAAAGAATTCATGGGCTTTGTGTATCTTGTCCCCTATCTTAATTTCCGCACCTTTAAGGATGTCCTTGCAATTACTGCAGCCACTACATGGAAAGGTACCCTTCGGGAATGGGTTCCTGTCTATTGTAGATTGGGTTTGATGATTGGTTTCTCTATAAGTTTTTACGAGACTGTTTCTTATGGTTTTGTTGCGCCTATATGAAAACATAGGTTTAGGTAGAGTGGTGTCTGTTTGTTTTTCCACCAGGTGCCAGTTGCGATTTATTATGTTTTTAATTTTATTGTTAAGGCAACTATGGTTTGTGACAAAAGTAAGTGGGATTGTCTGTTCCTCTCTGTCCTTAGATTTAAAAAATTCATCTCGATTATAATATTTTGCCCTTTTGTAGGAGTGTCTGATTAGTTTTTTGGGGTACCCCCTCTCTAAAAAATTTTCGGTGAGAATTTTGGCGTGTTTATCAAAATCCGAGTTTTTTGTACAGTTTCTCCTTAGCCTGAGGAACTGGCCATACGGTATATTATTTTTCTGGCATGGGGGATGGTAGCTATCAAAGTGCAGCATTGTATTTCTATCCGTGGGTTTAGTGAATAGTTCTACCATTAGTTTTCCAGTCTCACACTTTATTACTACATCAAGGAATTCGCATCTGGTGTCACTTATACAATGAGTGAACCTTAGATTATTGTCCCCTAGATTGAGCCAAAGAATAAATTCCATAAGGGTTTCTCTGGGGCCCGTCCAAATGAAAAAAACGTCATCTATATAACGTGTCCAATTGGTGATATTTTCGAAAAATGGTGCAGAGGGATTAAAGATATGTCTTTCCTCAAAATTGGATACGTAAAGACATGCCAGACTGGGGGCACAAGTAGCCCCCATACTGGTGCCCTTGATTTGTTTAAATAGGGATTTCTCGAATAGAAATATGTTGTTTTTTAAGATGATCGTGATGCACTCGATAATAAAGGTCGAGTGAGGGCTGAGATCAGCTTCATCTGTTTGTAGGAACTCCGACACTGTTCTTATTGTGTCGTCCTGCGGAATATTAGAGTATAGAGCCTCAATGTCTAATGAGACCAAAAATTGGTTTTCAGGGTTAAATTCTAGATTCTCTATTTTCTCAATCATTGAGGTTGTGTCTTTTACATAGGCTTGTTGCCTCTTCACTATCGGTTGTAGGAAGATATCCGTGTATTTACTAAGTGGTTCTGTTAAAGAATTGAGGCTGGAGACGATGGGTCTCATAGGGGGGTCTTTTATATTTTTATGCACCTTCGGTAGTCCATATAGTGCTGGTATAGTGGGACTGGTGTTATTCAAGAATCCGTACTCATCCTGGCAGATGATTCCGTCTTCCTTTGCCCATTGTAATAAGTTTGTGACTTTTTTGGTAACCGAAATCAGTTCCTCTCTGTTTGAAGGGCAGTAGTTCTCTCTATTATTTAGGAGTGAGTACATGCGGGCATTGTAGTCTGTTGTGTCCATAATCACGATGCTACCCCCTTTATCTGCTGGCTTTATTGTAATGGAGGTATCTTCTTCTAAGGTTTTTAAAGACTGTTTCTCTATTTTGGTGAAGTTATTATCTACCCAGATTTTTTTTATCTAGGAGGTCTTCAATGCTTTTTTCTACGCATCTTTCAAAAGTTTCTATGTCTTTTTTGACCATATTGGAATGTGGAGTCCATTTGGATCTAGCTTTAAGGCCTGACTTATTTTCACATGTTATTCTTTCCTTACCTTCAAAGTAGGCATTTAGCCGTACTTTTCTAAAAAAGCTTTGAAGGTCCCTTTCCAGGCTATATCTATCAATAGGGCTAGCGATGGCATATCCTAAACCCTTCTCCAGGACCTTTTTATCAATGTCTGAGATGTTTTTAGAGGATAGGTTTATAATGGGGGCCTTCTTGTTGTTTTCATTTAATCCCAATTTTTCTGACTCCGCGTATTGTAGTGACGTGGTTGGTATTGGGGTTTGGGGTTGTATCCACCCCTCCCTCTGCTCTTCCCTCTCTGTGGACCAAATGTTTTCGGGCGTTGGTCTAAAAAAGGTAGGCTATCCCTGATATTACCAGTGGTTTCTTTTTCCTTATTGTTTGTCTCCTGGTGTGTTTCATTTTCTGAATCGGAGCTTGTATATGAAGTATCAAAGAAGCGTACCTTCTTTCTCTGAAAGTTACGACCTGGTTGTGACCACTGTCTTCTATTTTGATAATCCTCTTGTGCTTTTTCATAATAGTCTTTCTGAAGGTATGGATAGACCCTTTCTATGTTGTATTGGGCTACATCCTTTCTGAGCTTGTTGGATTTTTTATTAATCATGAAATCCCGATACCCCGATATATCAGCTTGTATTGCTTCTAATTTTCGTTTTGCATCATCAAGGGCATCGCATTCTCTTAATTTCCTTTCTAACTCCTCTATTTCTGCTCTTTCGATTATTAAGACCTCCTGTGCTGTTTCTATTATGAGAAGCATCCAGTCTCGGCTGCATCTATTCGCAATCAGGGTCCAATTGTCTATACATTTTTTAACCTTAATGAAGACCCCTGGTTCGTTTGTTATTTGCAAACCTTTAGGGATGATACCCTTTTTACAATAGTCAATTAAAAATTCGGCATGTAGTTCTGTCCTTACAATTTTTTTCTTTAAATTCCACAGTTCTTTCCATTGATCTTCCTTACTGTTATCAATAATTACAGTTGGTGTACTTCTATTTGAGCCATGTATCATTTTATTAAATTGATCTTCCGTATACCCATGTGTCTTAATGCCTTCCATGGTTCAACAAAAGCTCCCCAGCTAACAAGCTGTATTAATGCACAAGAAAAAAGAGGGAGATCCCCTATATGCCAATATGGGACAGGGTAGGATAATGTTAAAACACAAGAAAGTCCCTAGTTGTCAGGGAGTGCCCTCTGTCACGGCCCCTTGTTCCCAAAGGACCTAGCGCGACTTCAACACTATTGTTGTGTCTCACCTGGCCCTGTCATTCGGCCAGACCCCAATTACAGTACGAATCAAAAAGAGTTAACTACTCGAGGTCACACAAACACACTTAAACTAAAACAAAACAGATATAATTCCTGTGGCATTCAAGAAAAGGATTTTCTAAATTTGTAAGTATTAAAAACAGTAATTTATTAAAATTTCATCACATTACAGTACATCACAGCTTGCATAATCATACAAAAACATTACAATAAAAACCAAAGAGTCGACGCAGCGTTTCGGTGTCTTGACCAGTGTGTCACACCTTCTTCAGGACGGTTTTTAAAATCACTAAAAAGAGAATGCCACAGTTATACATTGTTTATGAACTTCTTCATAACAAGACCTCGAGCTATACCTATAAACATTGCACATTTGTTAAAAAAACACACCAAACAACATTCCTATACTTATTCATTGCAATTTTCCCATTAGTGCAATTCTAGATTTTCACATACAGGCGATATTTATCTTTTAGTTTATGTTATCCCCTTTCGGATTTTATACTGGTAGCCATAGTTCATATGTGTTCTTACTTATGTGGCTAATCTAAACATATCTCTCCTTTACATCTGGGTTGCTACATTTATGAGATATTTGTTGTCTTTTCTAGACTTGTTGCAGTGAACAAATATGTACATTTCTAATTTACATAGATCCTAAGGTTTATTAGTACATACCTTGGACATCAAGTGAGACGGGCTATAATATAACCTCTGAGTTTACCCTCTATTTCTTAATCCATTAGGGGTATGTTTTCCATATCGTAAAAGTTTTTCACCTACAAAAATAGAGATGGAATCATCTAACATGCTTCTCCCCCTCCTTTGGCCACAGATGGTTTACTTCTGTTTATAGGATTACATACTCTCATACCTTGATCCAGATGTAAGTATGCTGGAAAGGTTTGCTGCACCAGGGATGACCACCGTTCTGATAGGTTCTGTACACTTCTACTGCGAATAGACAGAAATACACACAAATTGCCAAATAGTAGGTGGGCTATGGTCTCCTAATAATGGTTAAAAAACGACAATTGTTATATTTTAAAGTTATCATACCTTTCGTTATGAAGCTTAAGGTCACCTCATGGGGTCTAGAGGAGTTTTGATTACTTCCTCCTATTTCCGATTTTAATTTTCGGTTCCGAATTTCTTATTCTCCTTCTTTTATGTTCAAGTTGTCTATTGAATGAGAAAAAACCGGGGATGTGGTTGTAATAGAAATTTACTGTTAGAATTTAATTTAATTTAATTTTCCCACGTCCACACATGGGATATAGTGCACCCTACCTGAGGGCTGTAAGGCCTGCAGTAGGCATGACTTACCTATACCTTATGTGGTGCATAGGGGCATGGCCCACTTGGTTGGCCATCGGGCAGTCAGAACCCCGGACACAGCCACTGTTGCTGGTCATAGAGGTATTGCTATAAGCACCGATTGCCCACCACGAATAATTAAGAAATCTTCCAGCGGTCACCGGCTCTTTGAAGTCATACCCTCTCTTATATATTTGCTCAGAGGCTCCACCGGAGCCTAGGACCAGTCATCATTTCGATGGTTTTAGCTAGCAACCTAGCTCTGTTCATGGTATATTGACTATCACGCCATCTAGGCATTTTTACAATTATTCAGGCATGTCTATAAAACCGCCCTGATGATGATCCCGACATTCACAAAAGGGATCGAAACGTCATCGACCTTTGGAAATAGTTTCACACTGTAAATCATTGTGTTTTATTAGTGTGATGTCTATTTAGGATAGCTTTTTCTGTATTTTCATTGATTTTGAAGCTTCCTTCCTTGTTTGCCTGAACATTCCCAAGATATGTATGTTTTTGTTTCTGTTTTTCATGTATTGGATGCAGGATTGTATCACACTTTAATGTTGGTTGCTTTTGCGAATATTGAAAACATTTGACTAATTAAATTTTGTGTCCGGCTGGACAGCATGAAATATTGTGCTTATTACAGACTATATTCATTTAAATGTTCTATTCTATGTATTAAGGACCATTGTTATAAAGTAAGATTGACACCCAGGGTCCTTAAACTACCTTTTGGGTTCCCTTGTTTCCCACTAACCCACTTGGTTGTGTGCCACGTCAACTCTTCGGTTTTCTCTGGACCAAGACACACAGCCTGCAATGGCATTGAGCATGGCCTTGGTGAGGGGTCTCTGGGGGTGCACAATTTGTGCTGCAGCTCCAGTGGACCATCTTCAGTACCATTGCCTGAGGTACCAGAGATACCATTTACTAGGTACTTAAAGGGGATGCTGAGGTTGTGCCAATTGTGGTACAGTTTTAAGGAAAGAACACTGGTACTGGGAACCTGGTTAGCAGGGACCCAGTACACCTTAATCAAAGTTGCAGCAAAGACCAGGTAAAATGTGTATGTGGGAGTACTGCAACAAGAACCCAGTTTCTCACACAAGCCCCCTAACCCCCTAGCCCACAGGCGAAGAGACTAAGCCAAACCTGGGAGAGTCTTCCTACTCCGCCCGGTGAGGGAGAGTATAGAAACTGGTAGGATTGTTGCAGGGCCTACTCTGCCTTACATCCTCCTGTTGAGGTCAGTCCCTCTGGGGAGCTGGCCTACCTCAATAGTTTCAGGACCCAATTCAAAATGCCCTTTGTCTATCTCTTTAGTGTCCCCAACCAATCATTTTAGTTTGGGATCAGATGTGGCCCTTCTACTACTCCTAACTTAGCCAGGGCAACACCCAGCTTACCCAAAGACATCACCTGCCGCTTGAGCAACCCCACCATGACCAACAGGGTCACAGGGTCTGAAATACTATTTGACATGGGGTCATACCATCATGTTAAGGACAGTACAGACATACAGCCTAACATCCAACAGAGGCTACTGGCCGCTGTCAATGCCCAGAACCACACCTTTAGCTCTTCACTGATAGGTGAAGAAATTAACTTACAGGAATCTAGGGGTTCAGGTTGCCGGTCTGCTGCTTTGGAGGGGAGGTCTTCTACCTCCTGTGGTGAACACCTTTCTTCCACCGAAGGTTCTGTCAGCTGAGGAGCCACCAACTCAAGCTGAACAGCTGCCTGACTTGACAAGACGTCTTGTGGGGCAGGTTGGCCTGCACCTGTGTCAATTTTGGAGTTCTCCCCTACTGGTGTAAAATCTCCCTTGCTTACTGGAACTGTGGCCAACAGTTGCCTACCTTTCCTACACTTTCTCTTCTTCTTTTTCTTTTGGGGCTTACCTTCACTAGTTGCAGGCTGAGCCCCCCCAGATTCCTTGGATGAGGGCCAGTACCTCTGTTTGAGTCAAACCAACCTCTGGGTAGTATTTGCCAAAGAGACAGTCAAGTGGGAGGTCTTTATTGACTACCACCCTTCTCAAACTAAGGGATCCAGCTGTTTATAGGGTCACTACAGCCACAGGCCTATCTGTGACCTCCCCTGGGATGACCCTTTCTCTTCTCACCTGAAATATACTGATTGGAGAGTACCAGCCTGTCATGGCCAATAGTGTGACAGGCACATGTATCTCTTAGGGCAGTGCCTGGGATTCCATTCACCCAGTAGGTGGTGGAAGTGTTTACTCCCCTCATGAATCTTCAGCTCACATTTTGGGCTCATTTCCCAGTTAAAGGCTAGGGTGGCCTTCTCATCTGAGGAGTTACCCTCAAACGCGACACTAGCAACCCCTAAATATTTACTAGTGGGGTTGTTTTATGACAAAAAGGGTCCCTGGCTAGGTGTCCTGTCTTGTTTCAGTTAAGGTACCAAGTTTTCTTGAGGGCCTAGTACTTAATCTGGTACACACCTTAATTTTGTGAGGTGTTCCGGGGCCCACGTTTCATGCCAGGTTTTTGAAGGCCTACAGAGGTTTACTAACTTCTATCTGTTTCACAGTGATCCACCTTCTTTTCTGGGGGGTCTTTGAGGCTTCTTTCTTTTGGTCACCACCATCATGTCTAGTTTTGGACACTCTGGTCCTTACCGAATAATCAGCCTTCTTCCTTAACTCTTGGGGAGAGACTGGTCCCAGGATTACTAGGTTTTGATGCAAATTTTCCTACAGACAATTACTTAACAGGTGTTCTTTCATGATCAAATTGTAAAGCCCATTATAATCATGGACATTTTTACCTTGTAACCAACCACCAGTGTTTTCACTGGGAAGTCTACAACTTCAACCCGGGGCCGGGGGGTAAATTCCAGCATAGATACCCTATGTCTGGAAATATGGGACACTGAGATAGATAGTTACCCATGGTTAGAGGTTGTACCAACATCTGCTACAGAAGAAAACAACTCTATTGCATCAGGCTCGAGAAAAAAGAACTGCAGATAATTTTTGTTGGGCTCAGTACAAGGACATTCCGGAAGAATTCAGATTGTTTACTGACACACAAGTAAATGCAGGAGGGTCTGTACCCTTTCTCACTGTGAAGACGAAAGCAAATTCCCGCTGGTTACAAATAACCAGGTGGGAGCTGCTGAAAATGATGAACAGTACTCAGCTTAGTCTTAATGCAATCAAGGAAGAACTAAGAGCCATCTGCCTCAGGGTGATGCAACACCGATATGTTTTAAACTTGATGACTGCAATGGGGGAGGGGTGTGTGTCAAGATTGAGGCATCCTGCTGTACTTTCATCCCAGGCAATGACATGGCTAACGGGACACCCACTCTTCCCATCTAAACACTGCATCAATGGCAAACGGACATGCGTAAGGAGGGAGGTGCACCAAAGCAGGAATGGTATGACTGCTGGTTTGCCTGGCTTCCGCAGTGGTTTGTGGGACTGTGTGTATCATTGCTGCCAGTTGTCAGTCTTGTACTGTTTTTCTGTGGTTTCCTACAATTGGGTGTTTCCTGATGTAAAAACGCAGTCCTCAAAGTGAGTAGAATGCAAATAAATAGAGAAGTAGTAGTAAACAAAACTACAACATGGCTAGTCCCCGACAATATGACTATCATGAAGTGTGAAGTAAATGATGTAGTTGAAAATTTAACTAGAGGAGACAATGTTAATATTTATGTCAGTCTACGAAACAGTACATGTATATTCAAAAATGAGATCAAGTCCCTGTTGTTGACGTCTCCAGGGATGACCTCTCCATCAACCAAGAGTAAGAAATATGTGGTCAGGCGGGTCTTGTGACCTAGGCCTGAGGCTACTGATTGACAGATCACAGGTGGGGTGGCATGAAACTAGCTGAACAAACACACAAACTGGAAAAACACAGATTTGACCCACAGATAGGCAGCAGCACCACAGCGCTCCCAGAAGATTGGCCCCAATAAAGCACATATGGTCGGAGGGGTTCACACTTTCCCAAAGCACCATAAAGTTAGATGCCACATGAAGGTAGGAATACACAGCCAATCAGAGCACAGTACACACGCTCCCCTGGACACTTCATCCACTGGCCCTCATTGTGCTCATGCAAAGTCGAGACTCACCTGCATTTACCATCAGGTGGCCTGATTTACACCACATGACTCGGCCCGCATTCCTTTCTCTAGAATAAGATCTAAATTGTATTATGATGATACAAAGACTGTACATAATGGCACTCTGTTCCTGTTTTGCCAAAACTCCTCTTTTCTTTAGTTTTTTCAAGTTAAATTCATATTCAAGCAACAATGTGTACATGGCCAGGGAGCAAATAACAGATTAGGGCAAATGGTACTCATGTTGATGCATGTTTGTATTTGCAATTACAACACACACACAGACACAGTAAGTTAATGTTTCCATCATATCGTAAGAGGGAATCATGTTCTGTCCTTCCTGTGAGAAATGTGTGAGACACCTAGGGGCCCATTGCGAGTTGGCTAGTAAAAAAGGGCCAGATGTACGAAGCTTTTTTGGGTTTGCAAAAGGTCCAATTTGCAGCATTCACAAGCAATTTGTGTTTGCAGCAAAACACATAAGGTGATGGACGGAATGTTGCACATTGGCAAAATATTCACCCCCAGTCACAGATCTGGGTTTAATCCATCTTTATTTTGCTCATCACGCCACCCCAGTTCAGACATGGCCATATGCTAATCAGTCTTGACCCTGTGCCTCATGGGAACAGTCCAGCCCGAACTGCCAAGCCATGTCTTCCCTGGACCGGAATCAAGCATCCTAGGACCAGTTTCTGGCTATCAGCCGTCATCAGCCAGGATAGCTTCACTCCAGTGGCATAGTGAGCAGGGGACCCACATCTGGGCATACCCTTCCCACATAGAGCGAACAGCAAAACACACAAGGTGATGGACGGAATGTTGCACATTGGCAAAACATTCACCCCTAGCCACAGTTCTGGGTTTAACCATATGCTAATCAGTCTTGACCCTGTGCCTCATGGGAACAGTCCAGCCCGAACTGCCAAGCCATGTCTTCCCTGGACCGGAATCAAGCATCCTAGGACCAGTTTCTGGCTATCAGCCGTCATCAGCCAGGATAGCTTCACTCCAGTGGCATAGTGAGCAGGGGACCCACATCTGGGCATACCCTTCCCGCATAGAGCGAACAGCAAAACACACAAGGTGATGGACGGAATGTTGCACATTGGCAAAACATTCACCCCTAGCCACAGTTCTGGGTTTAATCCATCATTATTTTGCTCACCACACCACCCCAGTTCAGACATGGCCATATGCAAATCAGTCTTGACCCTGTGCCTCATGGGAACAGTCCAGCCCGAACTGCCAAGCCATGTCTTCTCTGGACCAGAATCAAGCATCCTAGGACCGGTTTCTGGCTATCAGCCATCATGAGCCAGGATAGCTTGACTCCAGTGGTGTAGTGAGAACGGGACTCACGTCTGGGCATACCCTTCCCACATAGGACGAACAGCAAAACACAAATATTTGTGTTTGCAACCACATATACCAAATTAGTATTTGGAAGGGGTTTGTTTCGGGCATCCATTCCAACACCGATTCGATATGGGATGTATTCATGTGTTATAACCGTATTTCAGTCATAAAAAAGTAATGCTTTACTGATTATTCAAATGTAGTGGTAAGTAATTCGCAAATTCATAGGCGTCTCAATGTGACTCCTTCTCCTTTTAGAATGTTGAAAAAAATACTTTTTGAGAGTAGACATTGGTACCAGGGACCAAATCCAATCTTGTAATGCATCAGAAGGAAGATTCTAAGGAAGAGTCAGCCTCTGAAGATTAAATTGTTCACCTGATCTCTTCTCTAGGTGGTCCTCAAGGTCGAAGGAGACATTTCCAGCTCTGGTGCTGATTAAACATCAAATGATCCCTAATACCCTACCTCAATGATACATGTGCAACGGTATGTGTGATATTCTGGAAAGACTACAGGAGACTTTCACCCTGCCCGAAGCTCAAAGCCAAATGCACTAAGGACCATGTATATGTATTGCGGGCACCTTCTGTGTCAGGGCGTTGCCCAGTGAAAACTCCATCGAAGCCCATTTATTTGTCACTCACACTGGGGACAACACCCTGATAAGGTACAAGGCTGACAAAAGCACTACCCTTAATCACATCTGCATTTGGAGTACAGGAGTGTAATATGCATGGTCTGCTGAATGAATGCTGAAAGTCTTCGAACTGATGGGAGGTCTAAGGTGGAAGAACAACAGAATACTCATAGATGGATTTGTGCAGCCCATGGCTCTTCTTTGATGGATTTCCTTGAAAATGAGAGACTAGGTTGAAAAAAGGACTGAAAGCTCTAGAGGAAATAGATATATTTGAGAAAGTGGAGGGACCCACTCGGATTGTCACCAATCATAAATGCAGGAAAACTCAAGCAGCCTGATATAGTGTGAATCTGCTGATACATGCAAATGCCAAATAAAGCAATAAAAAAGGAACTCCACCTTGCCCAAACAGTGGACGACATTGTCCCAGAAGTCAATAGGACCAAATTTTTTTTTTAAATTGATCTGCCAGCAGAATATCACTAATTGAATCTACACAAATACTCAATTTTTGTTGGCATTCATGTTAGGTATTCATGATATGAGCAACTCAGTTTCTGCATTTTTAGTGCAGCTGAGGTGCTTTTGCTATTTATAACTGCGGTATTATCCAGTCTCATTGGAGTGCTAAACTTGAGTGATGGCATCCTTGTACATACAGCAACGGTGGAAGAGTGACATATATGTATGCAAGACCTACTATACAGAATCAGAGACAGGCTTGACATCCTCCACAAACACAAAAGGTGATTTCCTCAGGTCAGATAGAATTTTTGGATATTACTTCACCTCTAATGGAGAAGAGTGTGACATTCAAATTATTTCACCTCCAGGACGTCTCTGAGGTTCGGAGTTTTCTGGGTATGCGGGCGGCTCATTTAGAACATGACGACCTACACCAAATCTTTAAGGTATCCACTTATGGCATGAAAACCCTCACCAAATCTCGCTAACGAACCAGACATTTTAATCCTGATTGAAATACGGCTAAATGAATCATCTACGCCCACCCTGGACATACTAGTACCCCCTAACTATGAAATCACTTGACTAGACAGAATTGATACATTGGGTGGTGGGATTGCCTGCATACACCAGAGCAATCAAACAGTGACCAATTCCAATGCCCCGGCACCACCCTCATGTGAATACCTTTGTGTAAAGATCTCTAGTAATAACAAACAAATATGTTCACTACACACATTTTACCACCCTCCAGGAGATAACCTCACATTCATAGAACACCTTATAGATACTCTTGCTACAAATGACGGCCAACAAATTATGCAAATATTCTTGGGTGACTGCAAATTACACTAGGAGGACCAAAATGCCCCAGGGTCAATAGTCTCAAAGCTTTCCTCTCAGACTTAAATCTTAACCAAATTTGTACCAGCGCGATACACGATAAAGGCTCAACCCTCGACCTAGTAATCTCCAAAACTAACTCCATTCAGCTCGACTCAATCCTCCCGTGTGGTTGGTCTGACCATCACATCATCACTTCCCATATCATGGAATCAGTCAAATGGCTTTCGACACAACCCCCAAGAACAAAGATCTGGAAGAGGAACCTTAAAAACGTTGATTCCCAATCTACTTGTAACCTCTAATCCTAACATCCTTCGTCCCCAGGAAGACCTAGCCGATATACATTGTCTGACCAACCACTATTTCCACTCCATGAACAACTTATTAGACGAAATAGCTCCCTTACAACTTAAAAGAACCACCACAAAAGACTCACAACCCTGGTATGACAATAGGCTAAATGAAAACAGGCGATCACTAAGAGCAATTGAACGTCAATGGAGATCTGCACCGTCCTCTGACCACCTCAAATTACTAAGAACTACTAGAAACTCCTACTTTAGAAAGATCAGAAGATCTAAAACTGACTTCTTCCGTACTCAATTAGACCAAGCCAAGAACTGCCCCAAAAAACTATTCGATCTAATCAAAGCCCAAACCAAGAGCATACTCACCCACCCCAAGGCTACCCCAGACACCTTACCAAATTGGGAGGAATTTGCTTAATATTTCATTATGAAGTCAGAACCATAAAAATCGACTTGCTTAATGACCTTTTAGCCCTTACTGACACGCAGAAGAACCCCTCAGGGCCCCAGACAGGTAACCCAGTCAAAGGTTCCACAAAATTCAAACTTAAAAATAATAGGACATATTATCAAGAAAGGTCGTTACATTATCGCCTCTTTTATCGGCAGGAAACTGTCGATAAAGCGGTGATAACGGGCTTGATAATATGCTCTATGCAATTCCAATCGATGCCCATGTTAGATGTCTTCACATCTGTGTCAGTGGTGTGCTCCAACAGATACGTCTGTAAGGGGTCCCAAATGTCCCTTGAGCAGGATGAAGGGGTTGGAGATCAGCGTAAGTATGTAGTTGCTCTTAGCAGTAGATGAGGTCCTGAAGCCAATCCTTACATTTTGGTTCCCTCCCCCTTCCCCACCTACAGGCATTACGTCTCTTAGTAAGAAGGAGTGCAAGGAAGGTGTATTTTCGCACTTTGGCAGCAATGGGTTCAGTGTATCCCAACAATGCAGTCAGGGGATCGTCGGGTATGTGTAATCCCATCATGTAGTCCAGCGCAGTTAGTATCTCCTACCAGAAGCGCTGGATGGACGGGCAGTCCCAGGCTATGTGTTTGAAATCTGCTCTCTCCCCTCCGCAGCCGTCGCATTTATCATTATCTCGAAGTCGCAGGTAGTGCAGCCACGCTGAAGTGTAGTAGAGGCGATGTACATATTTATAGTGTATGATTCTAAATCTACTGCTAGCGGATATCTCTCCCGTTTTCTTGCAGCAAAATGTCCACTGCTCCCCAGTAAGGGGGTGTCCTAATTCCTCCTCCCATCGATTCCGGGCCAGGGGGGTCATACTCTCTGTTGGATTGGATCGTGCGGTACAATAGTGAGAGCACATGTACAGGGGCAGTTTGTTGTAGGAGTACGTGCAACGGGAACATGATAAGGGGCTCTAGCGGGAAGTCAGGTGTGATAGCTTTCACCTTCTGGCGCAGCTTGATATAGTAAAATCGCTCTAAGGGAGTGGGATTGGTATCGCTAAAAAAGTTATCACTTGTACGAAATTTTCTGTCTGTGTTGAGTTGCCACCACGTTTGTATGGACAGTTTGCGGAGGAGCCAACGGCATCCGCCCTCCTGTGTAACCGGGATATCCTGACTCCCGGGGAGGGGTAGAAGCGGGAAGGACATTAGTGTGCTTTGTGTGGACTTAGCTAAATCATGCCAGGCGCTGGTGATGCATTGAACAGTAGTGGAAGCGAGGTGGCCCGGGACTATGGGGATGCTGAGATATGCAGTGCACGGGGTGGGGACAATATAGCCATTCCGCCATCTCCTGAAACTCTGTAAGCAGGGTGCGCAGATGCGTTTGCAGTGTAGGGGAGGGTGTGGACTGTATGGATAACTCAGTTTGTTTAATATCTAGCTCTAGCTTCTGGAGTGTGTTGCAAATGTCTTTTAAGACTCCCCCCGCTTTGGCTATGCAGACTCCACCCTGTGCGTGAGGCCATCCAATCTGGCATTCATGGAGTCCGTTTTAGATTCAATGGAGGTTAAACTCGACTGCATCACCTAGAGTATTTCCTTGAGATCGGCGGTGGAGGTAAGTTTTGGCTGCCGCCCGTCTGGTTTCCCCATGTCTGCCACGTGGGGGGGAGGTGATGGAGCAGTCTGCCTGCAGAGGAGGGCTGGCTGCATTGAGTGTGTGGGATTGGTGACGATAGGTAGCCAGAAAAGCTGTAACTGTAGGTCTCGCACCATGTGCGCAGAGGTCTCGAGTCTGTATCCCCAGTGTCAGGGAGCCGTAGCCTCTCCCACAGGGCCCATCCCCAATCCAGGTCGTCCGTTATCTGCGTTCCAGCAGCGGGGAGCTCCAGGTGTGTGGAGGAGCTGTATTGCGCAAGGTCGCGTAGATGTATCTCGGTGCCAGCAACGTAGCCCCCCCTCAGTGCAGGACTCTGAGGGGCCCGCAGGGCCACAGCCCCGTTGTCCTAGCCACCGGGTTCTGGAATCGTGGGGGAGTCCCCGGCGTGACAGGCGTGGCAGGCGCAACTAGCCTGTTTGTTCTGCCTAACGGTTTATCTGGTGCATATGAACCTCTTCTGGGGAGCTGTCAGTCACAGAGGTTCAGGATGTAGCGTCTCTGTTTGCAATCCCCCCAAATATTGTAGAAAGGGGCTCAGACCAGAGTATGCTGTATGTGTTGTGAATGGCAGGAGTGAGGCGAAGTCAGGGAGCAGGTCGCGGCCTCAGGGTGCTGTGATGCGTGTTCCTGCAGTTAAATGGTGGATCATGTCCCTCGCGGCCAAAAACAGGGGGGGTGCCAGACTCGCTCCCACCACAAACGCGGCGCTCCGGGCGGCCGGAGCGCCAACAAAGCCGTCTCCTACCTAAGTGTCCGCAGCTCCGCCCCCGGCGTGATCCCCTCTCTGGAGCCCCTGCAGCATCTCCCAGCCTCCTGGCCAGGGATCACACCGCAGGCAGTGGGAACCGCACCAACCCTCAGGCAGTCCCACAGACGTCGACAGGGAAAGGTGGCCTCGCCACTCTCTGCCTCTGTCCCAAGGTCGACCGGCAGCAGACACGAGTCCTCAGCTGTCTCCGTCACGCAGGCCGTCTCGATCTCAGTAGGCCGATCCGGCGGTCATTAGGCTCTGTTCCCCGCAGACGGCGAAGGCAATCCTAACAGCCCGCCTCGGAGCAGACGAGAAGCCAGCAGCGACAATCCTCGAGCAGCGGGGGAAGGCCGGAGGCAAGCCAAGCCACAGCAGCGATAAACCTGAGCTCAGCTAAGTCTTGGTCCCCCCGTGGGGGAGCTAAGCCGCCATCTTGCCTTCTCCACGGGGTGTTCAGCAAGTCTGGTTTTCTCCGGCCCCAGGTAAGAGCGATCGCAGCAAGGCAGCACAGCGAGTCCCTCAGGGTATCAGCAACAAGATGCAGTGTTTGTATTACATATTTCTCGAGAGATGAAGAGGATTATGGGCGGATGGAAGCCCGAGCCACAAGAGCCTCCCAGAAGTGCAGCAATCTTGCTTGGCGCCCTCTGGCGCCCTCTAGCGCCCCCCTCATCTTACTCGATCTTTCATTGGCATTTGACACCGTCAAACACGACAACCTGCTAGAGCTCCTAAAGCATAGAATGGGTATATCTGGATCTGTGCTTTCCTGGTTTACCTCTTTCCTCCATCATAGATCTCAAAGATCCGAGGTCAATCAATCCTTGTCTAACCCCGTCACAGTCACGTTAGGAGTACCGCAAGGCTCTTCCCTCTCACCCACACTTTTCAACCTCTTCATGGAGCCTCTCACCGAACTTCTCAGTCTTTCCAATGTTCGTTTTCACATGTATTCAGATGACACCTAACTCTACATCAAGATCCACTCACTTGAGGATATCATATCTCTCAATTCAACGCTACAAAAAACTCAAGCATGGTTGGCCGAAAACCATTTGAAACTAAACTCCCTCAAAATCGAATTCCTCTTAATCGCCGCCCCCCCCACCCCTCCCCCCAACAAATCGTTCAGCATCCTCGACTAGATGAAGCACCTAACAGCACTCAAAGGACAACCGCTCATTGTCTAATCAGCGAAATCACTGGGTGTGACACTGGACAGAAACCTAAAGATGCAGAAACATATCAGCGACTCCAAAAAAGGTGCAAATTTCCACATGAACACATTAAAAAGACTGAAACCCTTCCTGCCAGCAGAGTGGAATAAGGGGCTGTAGTCCTATGCGGCCTCCCCAGATAAATGACAGCCCCGCTAAGAGCCGCTATCAACTCATCCGCAAGACTCATCAGAGGTTCAAAAAGAAACACTCATATCTGCCCCGACCTTAGAGCCCTCAACTGGCTTCCGTTCGAAGCTAGAATTCATTTGAAAATTGCATGTATGACACACAAGGCCTTACATCACAACACTCCGAGCTATCTAGCTCAGAAACTGGTGCTCTCTGCTGGTAATAGAGCCCCTAGGAGCTCCAGGAAACTTCTACTGCAACCACAGCGATTTACCAAAAAGAAAACGTACAACCGGACCTTCTCTGGAATGGCTCCTAGGATTTGGAATGCTTTGCCTACAGAAACAAGACTGAACCCTTCTACTGCCTACTTCAAAAAAGAATGAAAGCAATTCTCATGGCTAAACTCACTTGAATTTTGTACTTAACATTGTAATATAATTATTAGTCTTTATTAATAATCTCCTTTTATCAGAATCACATATATTTCTATTTTTCTATGCATGTACCTGTGTCCAATATCTTCTTTGTAAAGCGCTCTGATACCCGCAAGGGACTTGTTCGCGCTATATAAAACCTTCAAATAAATCAAATAAATAAATAAAAATACTTATGACAGTGGAAGCCTGGGTGTGTTCTGAAGATCAAATCTGCTTTCCAAAAAAATAATGAAGCTTTGCTACTTGGTCTTACTCTAAGACCATCATGAGACTTTACGATGCCAACAAGCCAAAAAGCACTTGGCATCTGTGACCTATGCCAGTTAGCCCTTTCTGGAGAATGAACAAATGAACAAATTGACAAAATGGCTATTGCCATATTTTGGGGCTGTTGCCATTTTCATGTCTATCTGTATGCCAGTTATTTTGATTGTTCACTTAACACAAGCCATTGATTCCACTTTTAAGTAGCTCTGCATCCAAGCCACCACTTCAAATAGAGATATTGATCATCCAGCTGTAGGAATATTCACCTAAAATAGTCGTCAAACCTGGCCAAGGGAATCTGACAGATTTTCTCTGGCGGCACCCATAGGAGATCACACAGGTTTAATCAGACCAGGCCACTGCAAAAGAACAATACGTATAGCCAGTGATTTGTAACTCTTGACCAACACCATTGACAATAGAAGAAATCAGTGCCACTACTGAGACTGATGAATTCTTGAGCATGGCGCAACAGGTGGTGGTGACAGTGGGTTTGGAAAGTCCTATTGAATGCATTATTGTGGCAATCGAAGTTCTTGCTCAACATACTAGAGTAGTTAACTGAAATTTATGGGGGAATACTATGGTGAGTAAGTCATATTGTCATACCTCGCAAACTAACTTCATGTGCTTAGCTTGATGCACAACAGAAATGAAGGCATTTCAAAGACAAAATTGTGGGTACAACAAAAACTATGGTTTCCAGGCACTCAAAAGCAAGAAGAAAGGATGGTAACCTGTTGCCTTTCTTGTCAATCAATAGGGCCTCCTACCACTCCTGCTCCAATTATTTTTTAGGAGTTTGCAACTGTTTCATGGGTTAGCCACAGTGCTGATTTCATGAATCTGCCTTCTGGATGGCCCATGTTGGTGGTTGTTGACAGTAGTAAATATCTAGAATTAGAGGTAGTTAAGTCCACATTAGCTGATGAGTTGATATCTGAATTTGAATACATAATGGCCACTCATGGTCTTACTAAAAAGATCCAAATTGACAATGGGCCAGCATTCCAGGGGCAGGAGTTCACTAGTCACTTAATATTATACACCAGAATATAATGCCCAGATGGCTTAAGTTCAATGGAGAGGTTGAATGCTTCATGCGTACTCTAGGTAACAGAACATGCACACTAGAAATGAAGAATAACAACATGGGGTTGGCGATCAGGTTCCTAGGAGTATTGTAGGAACATACATCATTGTGCCACCAAAAGTGTCTCCATGGCAATGTTGTTCAAGGGAACTCTGAGGGATCCCCTTCTGCATCACTCCTCATAGTGCCAGATGCTGATCCTTCATCCACGAAAGGAGTAAGAAAGCAAATGCCTGAGTGAGCAAAAGCAGGAGGGCAGAAGACAAGATACTGGTGATATGAGATCATGTATTGCCTGAAGATCACAATCCAGACAGCACATTCAAACCGCTGTTTGAACCTCAGCTGTGGATTGTCCCAACTGTAACAGAGACCATAATAACTTCCCGTCAGGGTGATTCCATCATAACTTGACATGTTTCATTCTTCAAGAGAATCCTGCGTCCTGTGATAAAGTCTACTCTATTAGTTAATGAAAACGGGGGCCATCTGTTGACTGGTAGAGCTGACCATTGTTATCTGTGTTTCTGAGACTCAAGGTAGATGACAACAAGCATTTACAATTGGAGGGTGCTGAGGGGGAAAGAGGCCGCACGCGGGGATTCCGGGACTGATATCCAGGGGCGGGGGTTCCGGGTCACGCCTACCCAAGCATGCGCACTGAATAACACATAGACCGCCGCCACCTTAACTATGGGTACTGAGCACGCGCAGTCTGCATGACTGAAGTCTGCAGGGTTCCCAGAAAATGAGGCTCGGGCGCACAGCCATCCAGAACTGGAAAAGGAAACCCTTTTTGAGACACTGTGCAGAAGCACAGCTTCACTTCTGAAGCCATCTTTACCTTGGGTAAATGGCAACTATGACTTTATCTCGCTTATCTAATCCTGTGCATTTCTTGTAGAAGCCAAAGACATCATTCCAGGGCCGAAATAGACACTTTCACCTTTCCCTTATAGTTTTCGCTGTAAGCACCGTCCTTTTCGGATTGAGGGGCGTGTTTTTCTTTCTCCCCTCTTCTCCATTGGCTGGAGGAGAGGAGAGAAAGACACTAAAAAAACACGCCCCTCAATCGAAAATGACGGGGCTTACAGTGAAAAGAGATCGTCACAGAGACCTCTTCTCCAATGGCTGGCTGCTGTTTAGGAGGCCAGCCAATGGAAAAGACGGGCGGGCTTAAGCCTCGCTACTCTAAGACATAAGATCTCGCCAGCGAGACTGCGCATGCGCAGCCTACGCTAGCCGAGACCTAAAAAGGACACAAATACTAGTTAAGTCCAAGTCTGAGGCCATCTCAGTGGTATCGGACCTGTTTAGTTTGATACTGCCATTTTGGACAATAACTTGTATGTTGAGTATTACTGCAAGAGTTATCATGAGTGTGATATCTGTTCTTGTTCCATGTTTTGTGGGGAGAGTGTTGTGTCCAGAACAGTTTCATGATGGAGGCTGATCTTAACAGCGAAGGTATGATCTCCCCCATGTTTAGGCCAGCTTTGTTTAGCCTTTGTGATGTCAACCAATGGTATTAATAAAGAGCACTCCACCAGGTAAGTTCAGTACACAAGTGCTGAATACTTAGAATGGTATCCATGTGTCTTTAGTTCGTGTGAGTGATATGTCCAGATTGCACCCTCATCGCCCACAGTTAACACATTCCCACAATGCAGCTGAA
Organism: Lissotriton vulgaris; assembly: GCF_964263255.1. Classification (NCBI taxonomy): domain Eukaryota; kingdom Metazoa; phylum Chordata; class Amphibia; order Caudata; family Salamandridae; genus Lissotriton; species Lissotriton vulgaris. Next base: position 801,948,479 of record NC_141694.1, on the reverse strand, counting down.
TAGGACCAGGAAGGGAGTGTGTGTGAAAGAACAGGAAGTGAGGGACACAGGAAGAGTGTGTTTGAGAGAGCGAATGGAGCAGGGTGGGCTAGAATGTGAGTGGGGCAGAAACAGGCAGCGAGGGAGGTGACAGTTAGAGAATGTGTGATAGGGAAGGAGGTAGGGTATACGGAGCAGGGAATGAGGGACTGAAAAATCATAGCAAATTAATATAGTTTTTGTGAGAACCACAAGGAATTCAGAAAAACTTGCAACTTCACATCCACTTTAAAACAGACAACTATTCACCATTTTCACTAACTTCATATATTCACAGTATTAGGTAATGTATGGATTTCGCTTTTCACCCTTTAAGCTACAGTGGAAGGAAATGCTGATATAATACATCCATTAAACGCGAAAACACTTTGGAAGCTGCAAGAAATGGCTGCACTAATGGGGACTGGAATGGTATCTGACACAACTGTCTGTGTTTGTATGATCATGATTTTGTTGCTTAGCTTTATAAGGACTCCACTGAGAATGTTATGCTATTCACATATTTGGCAAAAGAAGATCTGCTTAAATGATATATGAGCGCTAGCAAAAATAAGCCTCTTTACATCTTTCATCTCCATTACTGAAAATGAATTCCTAGGGGCCTACACAATCAGCAAAATGAGCAGGAACAGGGACATTTGCAGAAACATTCTGTAACACAGAAATACTATTAGAATGCTGAGAGAGAGAGAGACAGTTGGACCATTTTGTTAAGGAGATGCAAAAGTATAATGCGTGTTATCATAAAGAGCATTAGCTGTTTTCACAGATTCTGTCTACTGACCTAGCGCGTAACTGTGTATGAAAGGCTGTCGAATGTTACACATCACACAGTGAATCAAAACACAGCCATTAAATAATTCTTCAGAAGTGTGAAACATGCTGGGTGAAAATGCTTATTAGAAACTGCAAGTACAATTCTTTTAATTCCAAGCTGCTTTTCAAAACCTCAGTTTTTTGAAGAATGTGAATTGGTCCAATTGTTTGTTTTAATCTTTGATGTCACAGAACAGATTTCTATGACCATACTTGCAGACAAGTTAACCCTTTCTGGTGGCTCTAAGCACACCCACAGCCATGCGACAATCAGACTGCTGATTAAGAATTGTAAACAAAAAAAAGAAGACAACTTGCCTTTACCATCTATGCACCCAGGATCTGGAACAACCTTTCTGTATTCGCCAGGGGTGCCTTTAAACTGTGCCAATTTAGGAAAGAGTTGAAGATGTACCTCTTGATCAGAAATTGAGAGCTAAGTAAAATCATAACAAACATGAAACCAGATTCCCACTCTGCTGATTTAATCCCACTAATTAGATTGGTCAACATCCATATCACCCTATACTGGACCCACCTAATCAAATCCTCTCTCACACTTGCTGAAATTCCTGATAGTTTGAAAATGGGTCAGTGTATCCCACAACTGAAAAAAACCTTACACTGATCCAGGAGACTTAACCAAATTCCAGCCAATTACTAATCTACCTTCTCTGGCAAAAATCGTGTAAAGTTGTGTTTCTTTCATAGAAGAGTCCAACTTACTTGACAGTTTTCAATCCAGCTTCAGACCTGGTTAAGCTCTGAAACATCCATGCTACATGCTACACCCTCCATCTCTACATGGACAGTGACCTCTGTCTCCTCTACAAAGGAGACTCATGCCTTCTAGGACTCCTTGATATTTGACATGGTAAAACACAACGTCCTGCTTTGCACGCCCAAAGAAAGAATGGTAATACGCAGTACTGTGTTAAACTGGTCCCACTTCTATCTAAATACCTGCTGTCAACTAACCACCCTGAATACCTCTTTATCTAATTTTGCACCGTTGATACATGGGGGTCACACTAGGATCCATACTCTCTTCCACCCTCTTCAACCTGTATTTTGAAACTCTGACCACTATTTCTCATCAATCCAATCCCTTTCAAGATCTTTACATCTTTACACTAACAATAAAAAACTTTACCTGAAAGGGCCTGTGTCAACGACATACCCCACCTGCACATCCAATCCTGGCTATTTCTCAACCACCTAAAGCTAAATATGCTAAAGACAAATTTCCTCCTCACAGCCCAACTCTGGTAAAAGACTAGCTAGCTTATCTCAATGTTCTGAACTATTACCCCAAATCATTGATTGCTGCAAATCAATCAGAATCACTATTGCAATCTCACATAAACTTCTCCACTAGAAATGCCCAATACCAGCTCAATCTCCTCAAAACCATCAAACTTTTCATTCCAAAACCAGACTTAAAAAACATAGTACAATCTCCAGGTTGGGCTAGGGAAAGCACCATTCAAAGGTATTCCCAAAACGCATCTGGCACCTTTGAAAGCCACTCTGAACTCAGGATTCGGATTGGTCTTGAGAGCTAGGCGTCTTCAACAGATCACGCAGAGCTGATGTCACTAAACTGGCTCCCACTAGGTGCATGAAACCTCTTTAAAGTGGCCTGTACCATACACAAAGCTCTGCATTGCGGAACATTGAAATATTTAGCACAAAACCTCGTCCTATTCAGGGCAGCCTACTCCTTGTAGGATTTCCTACTCCTTGTACCACCAAGATTTAAAAAACACACAGAACTTTCTCCTGGCCCTTTTTGGGAAATTAGTGTACTCAATCCCACCAGAGATTTGCACAGATTCTTCTCCTGAAGTTTTCAAGAAGAACTTAAAACAGTTACTAGTCTTCATATACCTAGTAAATTAACCCTTTATGTTTCCCGGGCAGTTGTTTATTTCCACATTCCAACCTCCTTTGGCTCACTGTAAAAACTATAGGCCTTATTTGTGAGACCCCTAATGGCTCTTTTGTGCCGCCGGAGCATCACTTTGTTGACGATCCAGTGGCGAAGTGTGCCACAGCATATTTACAAGGCCAACCAAAACCACTTAGTGTGGCTTTTCATGACCTTGTAAATATGTTTTCCTTTCGATCAGAACACTGCGTAAAAGGGGCGTTTCATGGGTGTTGCTGTGCATGTTCCCACGCAGCACCCACGGAATCTGAAGCATTCACAGATTTACATGGAATTGGAAACCTTGGAATGCGTCAGATTCTAACGCCACCGCAGGGGTAGCGTTAGAGAGGCACAACCAGGAGAAGTATCCTTATTTCTCCTTGTTTTTCCTCTTTCTATGTGTGCTGCCTTCTGCAGCACACATTGAAAGAGGAAAACACCTCTGGTGATTGTTTTTGTGCAGGATGGTGTCCCTTGCTTCACAAAACAATCACAGAATAAAACACTACATCGTAATGTATTAGCAGTCAACAAACCGGCTAACTCTGCTATCATTTATTGACTTTACACTTGTCTTTGACCCTGTGGAGTGCTCCACTGTCTTTTGCTAGGCTAGCACTATAGAAATGCCACACACATATAGGGATCTATGACGTTACAACGCAGGCTATTACAACGCCTGCTGTTACAACGCGGTTTTTACATCGCATACCATTACAACGCATAGTGCTTTTAGGCGCTGGATAGTGATTTATTTAATTTACTATTCCAACTCCAGTCCCCGTGGATAGTAGGGAAGGTGTTGGATAGTAAATTAAATATATTCCCTATCCTAGAGCGCCCCCCAGCGCAATGCGTTGTAATGGTTTGCGTTGTAATGGTTGCGTTGTAATGGTAGTGCGTTGTAATGCTTGCTTCGTAAGTGATGTTTACCCACATATAGACATCGATACATATGATCCCAAATACTTTTGAACCAACCTGAATGACACAAAGGGCGACAACCTGATGTAAACACATTACAGAAAGTAATAAGAAAAGAAGGAAAAGGTGAAGATCTCGATAAAAGACGTCTCACTCAAAGCAGAAAAGGGGATTCAAGAAATCTAAGAAACAGTTCAAAATTGAGATGTGGATAACACTTTGAACTGGTCTGGGTAGCAAAATAAGCACAGATGTAATGGGTGAGAGCAAAACAACAAAGACAGGGGGAGCAGAAAATCAAGGCGGATTCAGGGAAACACATTCGGCTCCTCCAGGGTAAAACCTGGCCGCCATGTGCTTCTGGTTTTGTATTGCAAAGCTGTCACATGTGAGCCAGGGTGGACCGGAGGCTCAGCTGCGCCGGGAGGGCCCCTGGGGAGGAAGCTGCCCGGCTGGCCCATCTAGGGATTTGCATAAATGAAATCACATCTTCTGCCCGGAGGAGGAGGACTCCGCTGCTCTTTGTCCTGTGTCGCAGAGACAACTGCGACTGACTGCTCCCTCACTCCCTCGCCAGGAGTGTCAGTGCTCACACGTTCCACACTTTCACTACACGGGCCTTCTTCCCCCTCGCGCACCACATTTGAACTCCTGCGTACAGTAGCTCTCCTCAGAACAGCAACCAGGCCGTTAAACCCCGGTGTTTTTACAATGCGCCCCTGCTGCAGCCCGGGTGTTAACAACTTCCATGCTGGGGGGCGGGGGAGGGCCTCCGAAGGGGCTCCATCCATCAGGCGCAGCATCTGCTAAGGGCTAGACGTCAAGGAACACATTTTTTGTGAAGGGGAGATATTTCCTTCTTATGTTAAATTCCGAAGAGGCGGGAGGACGCTGGGCTATGGGGGTTCTTTTTACCCCTCTGATACTCGCACATGTGTCTCAGAGTAACCCCCTTCTGGGCCTCTCTATCGCTCGAGTGAATATGAGCTCTTTCTTTTAGTCCTTGCCAGCTGAAGGCTCACTGTTCAGTCAAACCTAAAAAAAGCAAAATTGTGCTGTCATAAACACGGCAGGGCAGATTTACAAGGAACTGACGCATCTGCATAGTGCGTCAGACTCCTTGTGCCAGCGCCAAATGTCCTTGCGCTACCATGTATGCGCTGTATTTAGAATACAGTGCATCATCGATTTACAGATGCGTCAGAAATCCTGACGCGCATTTTGGCCCAAAAGTGACGCATTGCTGGAGCGGCTCATGAAAGTGACACAACTGCAGCAATGCGCCACAACAGATAGGTGAGTCCAATTCAAAAAGCCCTGCGTCATTCCTTACGCCTGGTCTGAGCAGACATAAGGGTTTTGACGCAGTGAAGGTGTAGAGTGACGCAGTGAAATGTTGTAAATTTCACGGTGTCAGTTCTACAAGACTTTTTGTGTGGGAACGGCCACCCTTCACACATTATACCTGACACAGGTATAGTGTGACGCAGGGCTTTACAACATGACGCATCTCCCTAGATGTGTCACGTTGTAAACTGGCCGCATTGTTTGCACCGCCGTTGCATCAAAAAAAGTGAAGCAATGGCGGCACAAGGGGCTTGTAAATCTGCCCTGACAAAGACCTGAACACATATTATAGGGCATATTTACAAGCCTCTTGTGCCGCCGGTGTGCCACATTTAATATGAGAAAAAATGATGCACCAGCTGCACAAGGGGCTTGTAAAAAAGCTGCAATGTATTTATTACCCAAATTGAGGGTCCTTGTGGCACGTGGCATAATTTTTAATTTATTTAATTGCATTACTGTATTTTGTAGCATGAACTTTTCTAGAGAGGGTGTGAAAGCTCAGTGAGATGCCTAAAAATATGCCAACCATGGCTACCGTGTGAAAGTGGAATGCAGCTGTAACTGTACTTTACTTGGTAGTTTCAAAACAAACAAAAAATTGTTCTGAAAAAAACAAGCGAACCATGTATACTGACTGTCGCAATTTTTATTTTAAATTATTTGAACACTTAGGGCCTCATTTACGATGCCCTAGCAGTACTTTTGTGCCACAGCACCATCACTTTTGTGACGCTCCGGTGGCACAAAAGTGCCCAAGCATATTTACAAGGCCACACAAATACTCTTTAAGTGGCTTTTCATGACCTTGTAAATATGTGCCCCTTTCACGCAGGACACTGAGTTAAAGGGGCGTTCCATGGGTGTTGCTGTGGGTGGCCTCTGAAGAATTCCCAGATTTAAGAGCAATTGTAAACTAGGGAATGCGTCAGATTCCTACGCCTCCCCAGGGAAGGCCCAGAAGTGGCGCAGCGAGGAGAAATACTTTTATTTTTCTTCTTTTTTTCCCTCTTTCTATGCTTGTTGCATTCTGAAATACGCACAGAAAGAGGTAAAATGCCACCAATTATTGTTTTTGTGCAGAAAGGTGTCTCTACCTGCATAAAAACAATCATCGGGTGAAACGCAGGCACCCTTGCAACATGGTGCAACGTTGCCTGTGCTGGTGCAAGGCAGCGGTTTGTACGTCCGCTCTGGGGAGAAGGACAGGAGTGTGCTGTATCTTGTAGATACGGTGCATTCCTGCCCTTTTCATTTGATGCATGGCAGCACAGCAGGAAGGCCTGCTGGGCTGCGGTGCGTCAAAAGTTTGTAAATTGTATATACAACCAATTTGGCACATATTTTACAAGGATTATAGGAGATAACAGTGCAGCTGTTGTATACACCTATGAGTGATGCATGTCAGCACTGTAAAGACACAAGGCCTTATTTACAATATTTTGATGCATGGCAGCGCAGCAAGCCTTCCTCCGCCTGTGCATCAAAAGAAAAGGTCAGGAATGCCCCATATCTACGAGATACAGCACATTCCTGTCCTTCTCCCCTGCACCAGCACACAAATAGCAGCCGTGCGCCAGCACAGACACCCTTCCATCATTTTGCAATGGTGACTGCGCTGAGGGGATGATTGTTTTTGTGCAGGAAGGGACACTTCCCTGCACAAAAGCAACCATTAAAGGCATTTCTCTCTTTCTACAGCACTCATAGAAAGAGAAAAATAACAAGGAGAAAAAAAGTATTCCTCCTCGTTGCGCCTCCTTACGCCTCCCCTGGGGAGGAGTAGGATTCTGACGCAGTCCCACGTTTACAAAATGTGGTAAATCTGCGAATGCGTCAGGTTCCATGGTTGTTGTGTAAGAACACCCCCAGCAAGACTGAAACGCTCCTTTTACGCAGAGTTATGCGTGAAAGGAGCACATATTAACAAACCATGTAAAGTCGCCCTTACAAACCATGAAAAGTCACGCAGGGGGACTTTATACGGCCTTGTAAATATGAGGAAGCCCATTGGGCTGCTGGTGCATCAAAAAAAGTGATGCACCGTCGGCGGCACAAAGGGCTTGTAAATAAACCCTTGAATATTTTCTAATATTTCAAATTAACTCTTAAAAACCGGAAGCAGTGAATTCATTTACAACGTCACATCCAGCGAGCCACACACTAGCACTCTATTGCAGCCTTCCTGCAGGAGAATTTCCCGCCACGAAGCTTCCCTTTTATTCACTGGGCAGAAAACGAGTATTGTTAAATGTTAAACGAATCCATCTCAGCAGTGCAGGGGGAGAGTTCAACGGCATTATAAAGCTAACCACCTGCTGCTGTTTGTTGACAGAACAGCACCGCCTTCTCCAGTTTTCATAAAGGTCCAGAAAGGCACACCCTGGGAGAGAAAACATGTTTTCATGTCAGACTTGTCGGCTTTATTTCTTAGAATTGCAGGTTAAAAGTGAATAATAATAAAAAGAATAATAATACCCAGACGGAATTTTAAGTGAGCGGGCGCAGAGGGATTCGGAATTGGGCTTGGTGTGGGTGTGGTTGTGATTTTTGCAAATAGCTGTCCCAGAAACGCCTGTGTTTCGCCGAGGTCAGCTTTAGGACCACTCCCGTGACCCCCCCTGCAATCTGCCGAAACTGTTTGAATAGTCCCATACAATTTGTTAATGGAGAGGGGAGCTGTCAGTCTGTATAAACGATTCACAGATCAGCCATGTTTATATCGCTGGAGTCGGTGCTGAGTGACCTGTTCATGGCAGGAGTGCATTACGTCATGAAATAGATTTCATTGTTAAACATTTGAGTTGGCTTGTGTTTCAGCTTGAGTGTGTGACCGCTGCCCTATCTTTATTTCACCTTGCAGTGCAGTAAATGCAGACATTGCATAATCATTGTGCTGTAAGGTGTGGCTTGGAGTTTAACTAACCCTGTCCCAGTCTGGGCCTTTGTTTTCTTAAAGTTTTTGGACCAAGGCACACAGTTAGTAGCAACACCGAATGTCACATCAGATGGACTGCTCCAACCCCAGCCACTAGTTGCTTTTTCTGCGTAGTGAGCCACTCACTTTATTCATTTCCCTACCTGGGCCCTTTTTGTAAAGTGACCGGGGTGTTGGGGGCTGTAGCAGGTGTGTGAGCCTGTTTCCGCACCCCTGGGACTGTGGGACACTAGTATTTCAGAAAGGGCCACCACTCATGTACTGCAATACACATATCACTCAATCAACCCTTAGGATGCCAGATTCTATGACTATCTGGGTGGTTGGGTCCAAGGCCCAGGCTATTCAATTGGTCAGCTGGGAAAGATGGTGTACAGTATTAAGAGGCCATGTGTAGGAGGCACGGGCCTCCCGATTTGATGTGTGCCTAGAACTTGTTAAACATCTGAGAGAGGCGCGTGTTGTCCCAAATAAAAGCTTTTATCATCAAGTCAATTTCAGAGAGTAAGCCTTTGGGGGCAAGATTGGGAGCATGCCAAATAGGTAATTAAAACGCGGGCAATTACTATTTTCACTGCTTGGACCCGGCCGCAGAGAAACAAGAGAAGCGCTGACCACTCCTTGCTACATCTTCCATTCCATGCAGACATCCGCCTATAGTTTCCTCGTGTCTTAGCAAGTAGGGGGGCCACATTGACCTCTATCACGTTGGACGGGGCTCTATTAAGAAGGACCCCAAGATATTTCATTCCCTTAGGCACCCAACAAAAAGTATAATCTTCTGTGTAGGCCCTGGTAATAGTCCTAGAAATTGCCATCACGTCACACTTACTCCAAATTACTTTGTACCCAGTGAACCGAGAGAAGGTGTCCAAGAGTATGATAAGGGTGGGGATAGCCCGCCAGTCGAGTCACAGTGATGAGCATGTTGTCCACGTGTGGGAGTGCAGTCACTGTGGTGTTACATTCTGTGAGGCCATATCTCTGAATTGAGATTCTGATCGCCAGGCCCAGGGGCTCTAGTACCAGCAGGAGTAGGACAGCCCTGTTGTGTACCACATCTGATAGGAAAGCTGCACAAGAAGAAGCTGCCACAGTTCAGCTGAGCCTTTGGTGTCTGATACAGCACCCCAACTTTCTTAATTAATTGGTCCCTAAAGCCAACTCTACTGAGGATGTTAAACAGATATGCCCATTTCACTTGGTGAAATGCCTTCTTCATATTAAGGGAAATGCAAGACTCTCATTGTCCGAGTGAGCAGAGGTCCATAGAAGGTGTGGAAGGGTACTTAGGTGGTGTCTGGAGGAGCGTCCCGGTACAACACCGACCTGTGAGGGGTGGATAAGGATGGATCAGCTTGTCTAGTCTAGTCACCAGGATTTTGGCCAATATTTTGACATGAACATTAATAAGGGATATGGGCTTGTAACTCCCACATTCTGGAGTGTCCTTTCTGTGTTTTGGTAGGAGGGTGATGATGCCCTTGCTGGAGATGGCACCTAGAGAATAAAGAGGTTTCCACCTACCTTGGAGGCTTCTTGGAACATCAGTGTTAACTGGGGTTTACATCTTTTGTAAAATTCCCCTGGGACCTCGACTTCACCCGGCAATTTGGGATAGGGCAATAGGGAGATTGGCGAAGGCTTCAACAATCTCCTTGAGCATCACTTCACTACCTTGGAATTCTCTGCCCTCTTTGGATAGAGAGGTCATGTGAGGACTACCAAGGAAATGGTCCTCCTCACTATTGGCAATCGAGGGAGCGGCTGAGTAAAGAGACTTGTAATACTGGTGAATGTCTTGGATATGTCCTCAGGGTGAGTGAGGAGCGCACCCCTTGAAGCCCCTTGGAGCTGGTCTTCCTTCTGTTGCAGTTGGAGAGCAATGAGTCTGCCTGTCTTTCCCCCTGCTCATAGTACCTCCACATAAGCTACACACTCAACATAATGGGGTCGAATCCGATTCGAGAAAAACCGCTCCGAATAGCCGTTCGGAGCGTTTTTCCCGTACGAATCGTACCCTGCAACATCCCCCATACGTACTACGAAGTACGATTCGTACCAGGAGCCGTACTCCGTACGAGTTGTTCAAGACACCGTACAACTCTAATCTCCATACGATTCTCCCTCTGAACCCGCTGTACGTGACATCTGTACGGTTTGCGCCTGGTTTTTACGACCCAGCAAGTACGATACGTGTCGGGTACGCACCGTACGACCCTTTTGCTACGGGAGCTGAAAACAGCCGTAAAAGCAGAGTTCGCGCCGAAACAGGTACGGAACGACCCCCCCGAGTGCGGTGCGTACTCCCCATGATCGCAGGGGTACTCACCGTACCCCTGCGATCATGGGGTGTACGAGCCGTACCCCATGTACGATCGGTGTACGAGCTGTACCCCATGTACGATCGGTGTATGAGCCGTACCCCCATTGTACGATCGGTGTACGAGCCGTACCCCAGGTACGATCGGTGTACGAGTCGTACCCCCATTGTACGATCGGTGTACGAGCCGTACCCCAGGTACGATCGGTGTACGAGCTGTACTCCATGTACGATGGGGGTACGGCTCGTACACCGATCGTACCTGGGGTATGGCTCGTACACCCCATGATCGCAGGGGTACTGTGCGTACCCCTGCGATCATGGGGTGTATGGACCGTACGGTGTACATGTGTTTGTGTGCTTTTCCGAACGACTCTCCCTTACCTGACGTGGACCGTACGAATCGCGTCCTCATACCCCGGTCCAGATCGTACTCGTCGGGTCGTACGGCATGTGTACGAGTCGTACGGTATGTGTACGAGTCGCACGGTTCACGGTTTCAGCCTTGCAATACGTACGGATCGCGACGATTCGGACGGATTCACGGAATACGGATCGTACTTTGCGATTTGGACGGACGGGTAAGATTCGGATGGAGAGAGCTCCGGATACAAATCGTACGGACGGTTTTTTTCCCGAATCGGAATCGACCCCATAGTGGTGGTTGAGAGTGAATTTGTCAGATTCTAGCAGTTGTCAGGTCCGCAGGGAAAGGTCCCTATTATAGGAGGCAGTGGATCTTTTCACAGTCTCATCGAGGCGGGTTCTGTATTATAGGACCATCCATCTCATAATACCAGCATCCCAAATGAGGAGGGCCAGCCATGTGACATTCCCTGCAGCCCAGAGCATTTGGAGGTAGGACACAGAGTGTACATTCTCAGCTTGGTAGACTCGGACATGGGAGTTGAGGAGCACCTTATCCTCGAGGGTTTTATAGCGAGCTGTATTCATTTCAATGGTAACCCTCGAGGTGAGGGCTGTCCTGCAACAGAACAAACAGGCCAAGTGCCTGCAACTGTGTAGGGCACCTCCGGTAAATTGGCTGACACGATGCAAGAAAGGGATCTTTGATCCAGGATCATTGGATGGGAGGCAGCAGCTGCCCCTCACCACCAAGGGACAAGGGAAAAGAAGCCTCAGGGCAGTTGAGGCTGACTGATGCTGTAAGGCTGGCGTGAGGAGTGAAGAAGTCCTCTAGCTGTAGCCAATGAGCCCCAGGCACCAGTTCCTCTCAATGGGGGACTCTATGCATTTCCTCAGGGTCCTGTGCAGCCACAGTGCATTATCATGTGAGGCCTGGAAATGGAGGTCGGCCGGCAGGCAGTAGGTAGAAAGCCAAAAGGGCTATAAATTAGAGTGTACCGCTACCACTTGAGTTACAGTCACAGTGCGCTGTCGTGTGAGGCCTAGTAAGGAAGGCCGGCCAGCAGGCAGGAAGAAGAGGCCAAGTGTCTTTCTAGTAGGATCTGCTGCCCGGTCCTGTGCAGTCTCAGTGCACTATTGCATAAGGCCTAGTAATGTGGGTAGGCAGGTAGGTAGGAGATAGAAGCCAGGAGGGGCAAGCTGTAAAATCAGCCGCGGCCTCTAGTGCAGTTGCAATGCACTATCTCATAAGGCCTTGTAATGAGGATTGGTCGTCAGGCAGGAGGAAGAGGTCGGGGGATATCTGTTGAGGGCCGTGTTACCTGCCCCACTGGGGGTCGTGAGTATGGCGCATGGTTGCTTTAAGGGGCCGAGGACGGGCCTATGGTGCTCACTCACGTCCCCAGGTGATGCAGTGCCAGAAGCAGTGGGGCATGGCCAGGAGGGGAGGTCTCTTCCATTTCCCTCTCACTGCACTCACAGGGCAAGAAACCACTTCCAGTGTAGTGGGAGGTGTGGGCTGTCCAACAGTCCTCTGGAGCACTGAGTCACCTCTGCTGGACTCCGCCAGGTCCCCAGGCTCATGTCACAAAGTTTCCATCTTGCTCCGCGGCTGGCTCCGCCCTTCCACATATCACTTCAGAGCATATGAATGTCATCATCCCAATGATGCACTGTGGCAACAAATGATGGATGGAATGCTGAATAAATCAAATATTCTCACCCAGTCAAGAGATGTGGGTTAAATCCATTGTTCTTTTGCTTACTACAACACCTCAGTTTGTACCCAGCCATTTGCAAATAAATCTTTATCCTGCTCCTCATGGGAACAGTCCAGCCCGAACTGCCAAGCCGAGTCCTTCCTGGACTGGAAACAAGCATCTTGGTACCGGTTGAAGTGGTTGGGGAAAGTCGGTGGCAGAAAATATATTTTTATTTAGGTTTCACCTTCAATTATACCTCCAAGAGATGAACCAAGGTGGAAGTGGAGTTGCAGGTGGTGGGGATTATCACACCTTACTCTTGCATATATCTGAGTTAGAGTACATGGAACTGGAACATTCATTTGCATTGATGTTTACAGTTCCGGAGATTTTATTATGTGCCAATATCTGTAATGATTCTTTGTACTTTTTTAAATCAGGGATATGAAGGATCCTCCTTTAATGGATTTGTTCATCTACTTCCCCCCACAAGACTCTAAATGTCTGATACAGCTGCAATTCTTCATCAAGATGATAGACTTAAATTCTGTATCTCTGGTGCAATGACAGGAATCCAAATTGCTGTGCAATTTCTGAACCATATATGTTGAGCCCCGTATACTTAACATCTCTTGGAAGGGCAATCTGTAGAGATGTGGAGAGGGCACTTAGAGCCTGATTACGAGTCTGGCGGTCTTGCGACCGCTCAGCATATTATGAGTTTGTCCAACGGCAGCATTTCATGTGGGAGTCCTGCCATGAAAAGGCTGTTGCTGGATGAACAAATGGGATCCTACAGGGCCCCCATGTGCCCCTCTACATGGTGATACATTCATGGGGGCACAACATGTGCCCCCCTGTCTGTATCCTTAAAGTTCAAACACGGCATGGACGACACCGTGATGGAACTTTTTTGCCCTTCCTATAGCTGGGCCTGTTTTCCAGGCACCACCATGGGAAAGGCAAAGGACTGCTCGCCGTATTACGAATTGAACTTGTATTACATAAGTTCAATTCGTAATACGGCTGGTGGTCTTTGCACAGGTTTGGCGCCTCAATGTTGTGCCGATGCGCTAAACTCATAATCAGGCCCTTAGTCACAAATGAGTGGTTCTTTAATATATGGAAAAAGGGAATTATAGATCTTTGCTTTGTTTAATTACCATTATTAGTTATTTTTAAAATTTCTGCTACTATGTTTAGATGGAGGGTGATGAACTTAAATCTACAGATCAACAATGTTCCAGTCCTGGTCAAACCAAAACTATCTCTGCCATGGCCAACTAGCCTGTTCTATAATTGGACCAGAGGGGATTGTGTGGTGATTCACAAGTTCACAGCCTAACCTCATGATAGTAGGCCTCCCCTTCACACCTCCTCACCCCTCCCAATTTTGCAAAGCCTTTTTTTTAGTTCTATGAGGTATATCGCACTAAGGGGCATCTATAAGAAAGTGCAGCAGTGAGGCACCGCAAGCCCTTTTGCTGCCCCACGCTGCAGCACTTTCAGAGCACAGGAATGCGACATATCTACAATGATATGTTGTATTCCTGTGCTCTCCCCAGCGCTGGCGCAGAAACAGCTGCCATGTGCCGGCGCAGGCATCCTTGCACCATTGTGCAAAAATGCCTGCGCCATGGGGAGATTGTTTTTGTGAAGGAAGGGGCCCTTTCCTACACAAAAGCAATCACTGCCGGCATTTTCCTCTTTCAATGCGTGCTGTAGAACGCAGCACGCATTGAAAGAGGAAAAAACGAGGAGAAATGACAACATTTTTCCTAGTTTTGCTTGGCTACGTCACCCCTATGGTGGCGCAGCAAACTGACGCATTTCCAGGTTCACGATTTCTCGTAAATCTGGAAATGCATCAGTGGACATGGGTGTTGCGTGGGAACACCCACAGCAACACCCATGTCCCGCCCCTAAAACGCAAAGTGCTGCATGAACAGGGGCAATATTTACAAGCACAGGTTAAGTCACGCAGGGTGACTTTAACTGTGCTTGTAAATATCTCTTAGCGGTGCGTCACGCAACGTGATGCACCGGCGGCGCATGGGGATTGTAAATCTGCCCCTTAATCTTTCAGAACTATGTTTCCACAAAAGGTATCTATGCCAAATCTCAGTTTTTTCCCCAACACCCTGGGTATTCTAACGGTATGTAAAAACTAACCATTGATATAAAAAGATAATGAAACTGAAGAGAAAAAACAGCAAATTGCAACAGCGTTTTCATATGTAATTTTTTGTCACAATGGTCAAATTACAAAACCAATATACTGTTACGTCCTACTATTATGGACATATTTAGGGTTTATAGGTTATCCAAAAACGTGCGATACCCGGAGCTAACAATGGAGCTGCACCATTGGGTATCGGCCATGTGACAATTTCTATGGAAAAATATAACAAATGAATAATTGATATGAGGGAAGCCTATGTATTTCTCAAATGTGCACAAAAGTCTTAGTTTAGGGGCAGTGGTTATTTGTAGACTTCTGAATTTGTAGTTCATCATACTATTGTGATTGAGAGGCCATTTTGCAAAATACCTTCTTTATTGAACACTGGCTTAGATTTTGAAGCCACAACTGCAGTGTAATCCAATTAGTAATGAGAAATGTTTCACTATTCCACACATCTCTCAACAAAAACGGACCCCACTTCTGTGGGTGAACCTAGCAGCCACAACAGGAAAAAGCTCAAAACGCAAGGTTGACAGATCAAAAACGAACCCTCTTTTGCAATGTGGGTAGCAGTGGATTTTAGGCCTGGCTTAGTCACTATGAAGGGAAACCTACCAAACTCAGATATTTCTGAAAGCTAGACACCACAAGGAATCCAGGGTGGTGAGACATGCGTGGATCTCACAGGTTTTTTTTTACACTGAAGCCCTTAAAAACTTAAAACTTAGGTTAAAAAAATATATTTTCTTTACATTTCAGTGAAGAAAAATTCGAGGATCTGAGGGGAACCACATATTCACTACCACACAGTGTTCCCACATGTCTCCCAATAAAAATAGTACCCAACTTGCTTAGGTTGGGCCAGCATTCATGACAGACAAAGAAGCCAAAACACGACATGGGCAAATCAAATCTTTCCACTCTAAACTGACCCTTTCTGTGCAATGTGGGTGGGTGTGGAATTTGTGCACTAGCTCAGCGGGCACCCAGGAAATCCTACCAAACACAGAGATTTCTAAAAACTAGACAACCAGGTTGGTCTGACTTGCATCAGTAGCACAATGTTTTTTGTACCAGAAGCCCTTTAAAACCTCAAACGTAGGCTAAATGCACACATTTCCCTCACATTCATGTGAGGGAATATTCCAAATTGGAATGGCCTCAAAACACAACGTAGAAAGACGACATTTCCTGTCAAAAGAACAACCTAATTTGGCATTGGGGTTACCTGGCGTATTTGGACACGGCCTCAATGGTCAAACAGGGAAACCTACCAAATCCAAACATTTCCAGAAAGTAGATACCTGGGGAAGTCCAGGGTCATGTGCCCTTTCGTGGATCCCACAACATTTTCTTACCCACATGGTCCTGCAGACCTTAAACTTTTCCTAAAATCACACATTTTCCTTGCATTCCTCAGATGGAAACGTCTAGAATCTACAGGGATCCATAAAGTTCCTATCACCTAGCATTCCCTCACTTGTCCCAATGAATATGCTACCCCACTTGTATGTCTGGGCCGAGTGCCCACACTAGGAATTAATCAAACCAGGGGCAATAGGAGTCCTTCGCCATACCCTTTGTTATGATTTAGTCAAATTATCACTGGACTCTAGTGGGCTTTCTGCCCCACTGGGGTGCAGATTCGGGGAAAACCTCTGCTCTGAATCAGCCCATTTGGGCGGAGGGCAGAAAGACTTTAATGACTTCTTTTGAGACAGGTGTCTGGTGGTTCACCCCTCCACCTCTTCTTCATTTTCCCTGGAATCAAGTGGGCTTTCTGTTTTTATATGTTTACAGCACTGTATAGAAATAATCACTTGTATCTTTCTATTTGTAACAGACAGTGTTTTTATTTTTGTGTAAATCCTGGGGAGAGATATGTGCCAGAATACCTGGTGGTAAGGAGTTCCAGTGAAGAGTGAGAAAGATGTGAAAGGACTAAAATTTCTTTAACACATGGTAGCTTGGCTATGACCAAGAGACTATGGTTGGTAGATCTTAAGCTTTGCCTCTGGGCTTGTAGTGAGTTAGGATATCACATTGGTACTTGGGAGTCATGTTATTCACTGATTTGAATACAAGTGTCAGCAGCTTGCATATGCCCCTGTTTGGCAGAGAGCCAGACAGTTTGATGATGCAGTGTTGAAGTTTACTAATACATCAGAAGATTGTACAACGTTTTAGAGGGAAACATTCAAACCATCTGGAGTGGGATGACATCATATTGAGGGAGACTCACTAATACACGATTACATGATTCCAATTTGCTGAGTACCTGCAAATTGATGAATGTCCTGCCTGCACAGAATGAAATTTGTGAGCAGGTTTTGTGTTTGTCCTATTATAGAAGTTGTACTGCAGTGTCTGTATTGGTTGAGAAGGATTCAATTTTCATGCATGACCTGAAATTAACCCACACATTTCTGGATGAGGAGGCAAACCTGCTGATGTAAAGGGAAAGAAGATTGCTGTAGTTAGAGAGTAAGAGAGACAAGTGTTGATGTAAAGAGAAGGTACTGGAATTAAATTGTAGTAGTATAGACTGAGTGACTGTAAAGCCGTCCAGTGTTACACAAGGCAGTTGGAAACATGTGACTGAATGTAGAGTGAAACAATAGGGAAAAATCAAAAGTGTGTAAAGGTGGTGTGAGGGCCTAAAAGGCAATGCAGCATGAGAAAGAGAGAGGGTAAATGACAGAGCCATGAGGAACTCACACTGGGCGTGAGGTCGGTGTTGAAGTCTTGGAACCATAGGTGACTGTGACTGTGAATGAGTGGTTTGAATGGAATGAGTCGAGCAATTTTTCTGGTAGCTTAGTGATGGCTAATGATTTGAGAAGGGGTGATACGGTAGAACAGCATACAGTGTTGCAAGCAGCCAATAGGTCTACAAGTATAGGAATGGAAGTCAAGGGGCTGTGATAAACAGAAGTGCGAAAATTGGACAGAGGAAAAAGTGTAGTTTCCATTGAGTCAAGGATACAGAAACCTGACTGAAGAGGGATAAGTAGATTGTTGGATGGCGGACAGAATGTGAGATGGTTAAAGACCAATTGTTCCAGTAATTCATAGAAAAAGTTGTGTGGGGACACTAGGCAACACTTGGAGAGAGTAGAATGATATCCTGTGTTTGTTATGGTGAGGTATAACCATTGCCAATTTTAAGCATGTTAAATAGGTGCCAGATATGAGGAGGTACCTTAAAAGAGGTTAGACAAGGTAGAACTCTGGATGTGATGAGAGCAAGAGGTTTGAAGGTCTGAGGGTTTAAAATGTCAGGTGATTACTGGAATGTACTGATAGCTTTGATTACTGGATGGGTTTAGTCAAAGATAGAAACGTTCTTACTCCACCACACTCACTCATCAAAGACCCTTCAGTATGTTCAAACCATTGTAGGTGTAGTGTGGAGGAGAATGTTCGTATGAAAGGGATAATGGGTGTAGCACTTCCACCAAAAACTGAAGGAAGTTCTGTTAGCGCCCAACTCAAAATCCTTTCCTAAGCCCATGATTCTCTTCCTGAAGATGGCTAGCAATGTACCGCTTGATGCTGTCTTCAGCATCGCTCTTTTGTCTACCTGTCGGTTTGAGAAATTCAGAATCCATATTTGTTTTGCAGATATATGAATCAGTTGCTTCTGTGTAATATTATGCACCAAATTATTTAGCCATAAAATACACCATAGGGTGTATTATTTTCCACATGCACACACAAACCCTTCCCATTGAGCTATATCATGGCAGTAGCTTACAAAGCTATTATCGTGTCTCTGAAGCCTTTTGGAGTTCTAGGGACAAAGGAGAAATAGATTCACTGATTGCTCTGTGCAGGTGATTTAAACAGAAACACATCACAAGGCGTAGCACTTAGGCTCCCAGACCAGTCAGAGGTGACTGAGCATCAAATGTGACAATGGGTGTTGTTTAACACTAGTGTCCTGGGGTCACAATAGTGTTGCACTTCATTCAACTAAAAGAACAAGTACCACCTTTCAGTGCTGGATGAGAAGTTCAAGGCTTCCTTGAGGAAGTGGTGTGCAGTTAGATACTCAGAAACAGTTCACACATTAATATCACTACAGTTCAGTCTGGCACCAGATAAAACAAGCATTTTCAATGCAATAGGTCTTGGAATTGCGAGATTTTAAGGTATTGGCATTGTAAATGATAATCCCTTTTATTTATGTGTTTTTTCATGCAACACATATATAAAAGGCATTATTTTTTCTAATGCTAATAGCTCAAACTCTCGCAAATATGAGACCACTTTAATGGTGGCGGCGCCCCATTCTTTAGACGCTGCTCGCTGTATTCAGGTTACAGTGAACAGAATCTAAAGAAAGGCGCAGGACCAACATTAAAGTGAAAGCGCTTATGGGACGCTTTTACACAAAGAGTAAACATAAAGAAAGAAAGCTTTTATAGCGTGGCTGCTTAAGTGAAAGTGGTTGTGCTGTAAATTAAATAAATAAATAAGTGTGACTGCTAAAATGAAAGCGGCCCACATCGTAAATTAAATAAGCGCAGCCGCTATAGTTAAAGCGGACAGCTTTGGCAATTAAATAATTAAATAATTAAATAAGCGCAGTCGCTATAGCTAAAGTGGACCACACTGGAAATTAAAAAATACATGACTAAGAACAATATAAAAGGTGGCGGTGTGCTGCGACGTCGTGGGTGGAATAAGGAAGATCATTAAAAAAAGGGTGCTCACTGACTAGATAAAGCAGTTCGTGTAAAAGTACAAGTAAAACGTCCAGTCGTTATGGGAGGTTACAAATGCAGACAAGGCAGTACCAAGGAGGGTACTAAGCCTAATCACAAAAGAAAATCAGTGCTTTCAAAACAACAGTAACAGGAGCCAATTGAAAAGTTGGCAGGTAAATGGTTGGAGCTTCTAATCTATGCCATTCTTCAATACAGCATGCCTCGCAGCACAGCGCATGAGCTGCCCAAGCTCGAAATAAAAATAGGGTGCAATGTGAAAGCAGGTAAACTTAGCACCCTGTGGTTCAGAGCCCGCACCCGAAATGTAATTCTAGCCTCTAAGCGCTAATCCCTAGAAATTACAGTAAATTTGGCCCATGTAATGGAGAAACAATACTGCCTGAAGACGTTGCTGTCCACTTCAAGCCAAAACAGAAGCAGTACTTCAAGAAAATCGGAATCACTTCAGGGATACACTATGAAGGCTGAAAATAAAATTTGTAGGATTTTAGTTAGAGCAATTTGGCTTGAATGAGGATTTGGCATGAGCTATGAGCTTAGGAATGCACCTGCTATGAAATTAATACACCAGCTATGAAACCCAACCCTGTGGAATCCAGCATCTAAAGTGCACAGTGCCCACCCTCTCATTAACAAACAAAATGCCGTGCTGGTGCGTTCAGTGATTAGTAGCAGGTTGTCCCATTACCAGCACACAGGACATTCCCGGTCACAGCAGCCACTGGGCAATTGGACAGCGACGGTTGCTGGCAAGGGCCTCAATGTTGATAGTCAAGGTTGAGGGACTGGGATCTCATAACGCACAGGTCATTTGCAAGATTTTCAGTGGCAGGGAGAATCAACAGTTTGGGAGAACCCACTATGACACTAATGATGCCAAGACAAAGTTGGTGACATTGGACTTAGGGTACTGAATGCTCCAGAACTGATTGGTAAGAATGAAGTTTGCATTGATATTGGCATCAGGGAAGGGAAGCAACATCTTACTACCACAATAGTTCCCCATGCCAGGGGAAGATATTGAGATTTCTTCAAGACTTCGGGGGAAATGTCCAGAAGTTGTTGAACACTGTATGAATCAGGAGGCCCAGAACTTATTCTCCTTGAATGCCAGACATGTCTCATACGGTGATCTGCAGCTTTCAAATCGCTAGGGATTCCTTTAGTCCTGGCTGTTCTTATCTTCTGCGCAATCACCTCATGTTTGGGTCATGCTGTACCGCAGTCTAATTGAATATTGACCTCAGGCAGGAAGCTATAACCTAAAGAAATGCACGTCTGAGCAGAAGAAGATGTATCCTTACGGCTAGAGTGGTCAGCCTCGAAGCTGGGGAACCAGGTTCCAGTCTCGGCAACGCCACTCAACATCCTGTGATTCTGGGCAAATCACTTCATCTCCCAGTGCCTAACAAAAATGAATGATTCCTCTTGTAACAAAACTGGTGCTCATGTAAAGCGCTCTCATACCTGATGTCTCGGGTCTAGTTTGTGCTATATAAACTCTAAAAAAAAAAAAGTGGAGTGGCTGGTGTTAGACCTGTCAGCCCTAGGGTGGTCTTTCCCTACTTTTTTCGCCCTTGCCTCATTTTTCCCACCTTCTTTTTGTTGGCCCTTAGGTCTTCGGGCACCTTTTCATGGCTAATCCATGTTAGGGTGCAGGTACTCTCTACTCCAAACATGGCTGCCACTGGCCCCTGCTACTGTAGCGTGGTCTTTTAGTGTAGCACCCTAGTTGCCAGGAGCTGGCTGGGACTCCATACATTGTTGCAATACCAGCCTGCCATCCCCTGTCCACAGGTAGAGTGGGGAAGCTCCTGGAACCTTCCAGAAGAAAGGCGGAGCCTATTTTTGCCGCCTTAGAGAGTGGCCACCTGACCTGGGCATATATAAGTAAGGGAGGGAACTTTTTCTTGTCAGTTGGGGCATTACTGACCTGGGGAACCCACGCAGGAGATTTAGGCGGGAGGGCCTAGTCAGGAAATTATGCCACTGGGAGTGACAGGAATTTAGGTGCTGCCTCTTAAGTTGAGTGAGGTATCCTAGACAAGCCCCCTGATCTGGCCCAGCGGTAGGGAACCATCAGCAGTGACCTGAGGAAACTCATCCAGCCTCCAACTCAGACCCCCCCCCCCATCTTCAAGAAACCAACCCCTAAGGGCGCAGAACCATCCAAGCGCCAAAGAAGACTACTTGCCTTTGACCAGAGACTGCTGGGGGATCAACCAGGTACAGGTGCTGTCTCTCCTCTGTGCCCCCCAGCGCTGTCCTGAATGAACTACCTGCATTCCTGACTGAAACTCCTGGAAAGCGCTGTTCTCTGACCCCCCCCTGCCAAGCGCTGGATCATAGACTACCTGCACTGCCTAGCGCTCCTACCCTGGGCCCTGCTCAGCTGCTGGGAGTGCCCCACATCGTGCGAACCCAGCGCTGTGTCTTGCTTCCCTCAGTAGCGCTGTAATCTGCCCTGGTCAGAGATCCTGCTGGCGCTGGCCCGAGAACTGTCTCTAGCGCCGCTCTGCTGTGCCTCTTAAGGAGCGCTGTGAGACCCCCAGGCGCGATCATCGCCAGGCGCCCTGATCCCCGGCGAACGCTTACCTGTAGCCCCTAGTGAAGCACCGGAATTGCCCCCGGGCGGCACTCGGTGTCAGGAGAGGGCCGCTGCTGTGTGCGCGAGGGCCGCGGCCGACCCGAGACTCCGCCACCCTTGCGCCCGCCTCTGGAGCTCTAAGGAGGCCGCCGCCGCGAACATCGACCCGGCTGGGTCATCACTGGAGGCCCCTGTCCCCGGGCCTAGTCAAATCCTGTCAGCGGAATCCAGTTAGGCCGCGGTGGGCCTGAAGCCAGCTCCCGCCCCACGTGACAGGGGAGCTCCTCCGCCCCGCCCCTCCGAGCGCCGCCCTCGAGGCGGGCTTTGTGATTGGTTGTTACAGCCCCGGCCCCTGCCCTGATTGGTCCCCGGGCCGTAGCTGTGTCTGGAGCCCCAAAGAAAGCTCGGACTCGTCGCGGAGGGGGCCGTGAAGCAGGAGAGCCCCCTCCGATTTGCCCCTCAAGTGAATCCACTTGTTCCCGGTGCCGGTGCCCCGCATCTGCTCCCTGCACCGCGCCGGGCCGAGTGAGGCCCCCATAGGGCAGAAGCCCCGTCCGCCTGCCTTGAATCTACGCAAGGGCCCCGGAGGGCCGAAAACACCAGGTAACCCCCGGGGAGGAGGGCGGAAGGCCGGGAAAGGCCCCGAGTTCGCCCCTCCCCCGGGGAGATTGACGCTGGGCCCCGTTGGCCCGAGAGACTGGGTGACTGCATTCTGTTCATCAACTGTGGTTTTGGCATTAACCATCAGGGGTGCCTGGGGCCAAATAACTGTGCCTGCCTGGAGAGCAGGCTGATACAGAATTAACTGTGTCAGGCCAAATTGATGATAAGATCGTCTACCCCATTGACTATTGGTGCATGGTGACAGCCTCATGCTGTGTTAATTGATCAAGCCTAATTACCTTTAAACCTGCTGGTGGAGTGGTAATATTTCCCTGTACTGAATTTCTTGCAGGGGCTGGCTTCTACGAATCCTGATGGGATTGATATGATACGTATTGAGTTACTCCACTACTATTTTGATGACATGATTTCTGGTATTGAACTGTTGGTTTTTAAAAGAGGAAATGTTCCTAACTGCTTCTTGAAATGTTAGCCCAGGGTTTATGAAAGTAACCCCTTAGCCTGCCGAAGAGTATAGTGCGACAGGCTGTGTTATTGGATGTTTTGCTCACCTGATCGAAAGGCCTAATGAAATGCTTTAATGAAGTGCTTTAATGAAATGCCAATGAAATGTAGCTACCTAACACCCTCCAGTGGGACAGAGTGCGCTGCAATTAATTGGACACCTATTGAGCCTGCCAGCTTACCCAATTCCCCCCCCCCACTGTCTAGCCTGCAGAGTGTGTAGGAACCTGTGTTGACCCAGCATTGTTGCCCACGTCCTAGTATCTTTCTTCCAGGTTCTTTGGGTCCCCACCTGACAAAATGGAATTCCAGCTGGCTGACCTAGATGAGTATTCGGTAACGCAGTTAAAGGAGTTTTGTCAGGGGATGGGGGTGCCGATTGGGCGGAGAGCTGTAAAAGAAGGACTCCGCACCGCCTTGAGGGCATGGGTAAGGGCCCACCCAGAGAAGGAAGAGGAGGGGGAACAAGAGGGACAGGTCACACCAAGGGAGGCGGGCACTCCAGAACCCCCAGGCCTGCTCAGCATTGATATGACTGACAATGTGTTGCCAGGAAGACGTTCCGGGGCAGGGAGTAGTGTATCTAGGGGGAGTGCATCGTCGCAGGAGTATGAGGACAGGAAGGAGGAGAGGCGATTGAAGTGGGAGCTGGCCAAGCTAGAGCACGAGAGGGAGAGAGAAAGGGAAGATAAGAAGACTAGCTATGGAGGAAAGGAAGTTGGCGCACGAGCTTCAGCTCAAGGAAATGGAGCTGAGAGCATTACAGTTGGGTGCGCCAGTTAGTCCTAATGGTGGCAGCGTACCAGGGGCTAAGCAGGAGCCCAGATTCTGGCTACCTAAGGAGGTGATAGCAAGCTACACGAAGGGGGATGACATTGCGAGGTGGTTGGAGGCGTATGAAGTGGCCTTGACTGCCCATGGGGTGCCAGAGAAACATTGGGGAGGTGGCTTGTACCCTTATATACCCCCCGACGTCAGGGACACCCTTCTGTACTTGGAGAAGGCAGAGCAGTTTAGGTATCCCCCCAAGAAGGAGGCGCTGATTAAAAAGTTTGGCCTCAACCCCGAAAGGTATCGCCAGAGGTTTCGTGGCAGCCATAAGCTGTCCACACAGAATTGGGTGGATTTTTTTTTAACTATGCCCGTAAGGCTCTGGATGGTTGGGTGCATGGCAGCGAGGTGCGTGATTATGAGGGCCTGTACAACCTTTTTTTGAGAGAGCACCTCCTGGATAAGTGTTTTCCGGAGCTGCGCCAACATCTTGTGGACTGTAAGCTTACTGATCCCTGTGAGCTTGGGGAGGAGGTGGAGAAGTGTGGCTCAATGATTAGAGTGGCAGACCCTGGTGCAGAGGTCTAGCCCGGGACCAGGGTTCAATTCCCCGCCTCGGCGGGTCTTGGGCTCAAAATTCCACGGACCTGATAATTCTCGCCTCGGTGCCTATTCCAATCATGGAGTCCCACTCTGCAACTCTGGGCAATAGCTTGCTTAATCTCCACAACGGCCCCCACAACGCTAAGGATGCTGGCCTCCACCTTGGGGGTGTCCAGGAGTGGACGCCTCACAGGGAAAGCCAGGATGGGTTCCACAGCGGTATTCGTACAAGCGCCTTGAGACCCTTGCGGGTGAGTAGTGCGCTATACAAGTATCAATTTTTACAATTTACAATTTTATATCTGGGTCAGCACCCGGGTGTCACACAAGGGCCCCGGGGGAGATGGCCCGAAAGGCGGACAGGCCGCCCCCCAGAAGAGAGAGGGGGGAGATAAAAAGAAGGAGTTCTCACGAGCCCCACAAACTAAACAGTTTGAGAGAGGAGTAGGTACCCCACCTCAGTCCCGTCCCCCAAAACCCACTTACCCTGACAAGAGTCAGCAGCCAAAAGTGGTCCGGTGCTATGAATGCAGAGAGGTTGGACACTACAAGGGAGATGCCCAGTGTCGCAAACGACCCCCTGCCCCCACTGGTGGCAAGAGTAGCGCTTGGGGTGGAGCTGCCCCTAGATAGGGAAGGGGAGTGGACAGGCCTGACCCTGGTTTCACTTGGGGATAGAGAGATGGTCCCAGTGACGCCCTTACCATTGAATACTGCTAAGTACCAGCAGAGGGTGAAGGTCAATGCGGAGGAGGTGGACGCTCTGAGGGACACAGGAGCCAGCATGACCACCGTAGTGAGGCGGCTGGTGTCCCCTGAGCAGGTAGTACCTGATGTGTTCCATCCGGCCGTGTTGGCTGACGGCAGTATGAGCTACTATCCCGTGGCTCAAGTTCCCTTTGAGTGGGGAGGAGTTCGAGGACCGTTGAGGGTTGCGATCAGCCCTGCCTTGTCTGTGGACTGTCTGCTAGGCAATGACCTGGATCATACCACTTGGAAGGAAGTGGAGTTTAAGGCCCACACTGAGATGCTGGGGTTACCAGGTGGACTTGCGTGGTCACGCGGTCCATGGCTGCCCGGCAAGGAGCTCAACCTGGGTTGGAGCCTGAGACAATGGCCCAACCCAATGCCGGTCCAGAGAAGAATGGAGTGGAGGACGCGCCCCGTGTGATGGATGGGGAGCCCGCGGAGGTACCCCCGGAGTCCGTGGAGGTGGATGTCTTTCCCGTGGGGGACTTACCGACCCTTGCCGAGTGGCATGTGGAAGGAGGGCCTACCCGGGAGGAATTCTGTCGGGCGCAGAAGGAGTGCCCCACGCTTGCAGGCATGCGGCGACAGGCCGAAGCCCATGCGGCTCATCAGGAGGCCGGCAGTTTTCACGTGTATTTGGAGGATGGCCTCCTGTACAGTGAGCCTAAGGTCCAGCCCGAACTGCCAAGCCATGTTTTCCCTGGACCGGAAACAAGGTCCCGAGGACCGGTTTCTGGCATTCCAGCCGAATTCAGAACGGCTTGCTTGAATCCAGTGGCTGGACTGTTCCCATGAGGCACAGGGTCAGACTGATTTGCATATAGCCATGTCTGAACTGGGGTGGCAGAGTGGGCTAAAGAACGGTGATGGATTAAACCCAGATCTTTTGACTGGGTGTGAGTGTTTGATTGGTTCAGATGCTCCGTCCATTACCACCCCCTTTTGTACCGCTTTTGGCCGCCATAAGTGTGGCAGGGTATGCTCAGACGTGAGTCCCTTGCTCACTTTGCCACTGGATTCAAGCAAGCCGGCTGAAGACAGCTGGAATGCCAGAAACCGGTCCTCGGAAGCTTGTTTCCGGTCCAGGGAAGGCATGGCTTGGCAGTTCGGGCTGGACTGTTCCCATGAGGCACAGGGTCAGACTAATTTGCATATAGCCATGTCTGAACTGGGGTGGCAGAGTGGGCTAAAGAACTGTGATGGATTAAACCCAGATCTTTTGACTGGGTGTGAGTGTTTGATTGGTTCAGATGCTCCGTCCATTACCACCCCCTTTTGTACCGCCAGGTATTGGCGCAGCACGCCTCGTTCTCCCTCACGCCTGGAATTACACATCTGTGTACCCATGATGTGGAAACAGGGGACAGTCCGCCAGTAAAAACCAAGTCTTACCGGCTGTCCGATAAAGTGAAGAACAGCATCCAGGGTGAGGTGACCAAAATGCTGGAGCTGGGGGTGATAGAACCTTCCAGCAGCCCGTGGGCCAGTCCGGGGTTGTTAGTACCAAAAGCCGCTCCACCGGGCACCACACCGGAACTTCGGTTCTGTGTGGACTATCGGGGATTGAACTCTGTCACCAAGACAGATGCTCACCCGATCCCACGGGCAGACGAGCTGATTGACCGGCTGGGAGCAGCCAAGTACCTCAGCACCATCGACTTGACATCAGGATACTGGCAGATTGCCATGGCTGATGGAGCGAAGGAGAAGACAGCGTTCTCCACCCCCGAGGGCTACTTCCAATTCCGAGTGATGCCCCTCGGGCTCAAAAATGCTCCGGCCACCTTCCAGCGGTTGGTGAACCAGGTGCTATCTGGCCTGGAGTCCTTCTCAGCGGCATACCTGGATGACATAGCTGTCTTCAGTAGCACCTGGGAAGACCATCTGCAGCATCTCCAGGAGGTGCTGCGGGCTTTGCAACGTGCTGGCCTCACCATCAAGGCTAGCAAATGCCAGATTGGACAGGGATCTGTTGTGTACCTGGGACACCTGGTGGGCGGGGTAAGGTGCAACCTCTCCAGGCCAAAATTGAGACCATCATGGCCTGGGAGTCCCCCAAGACGCAGACTGAGGTCTGAGCTTTTCTCGGCCTCACTGGCTACTACCGCAGGTTCGTCAAGGGATACGGCACCATCGTGGCCCCCTTGACCGAGTTGATGTCCAAAAAGCAGCCACGCAAATTGATCTGGACGGCTGCTTGCCAGGAGGCATTTGAAACACTGAAGCGCGCGATGTGCACCGCTCCGGTGCTGGCCACTCCGGACTTCCAAAAAGAATTTGTCGTGCAGACAGATGCCTCAGAGCATGGCGTAGGCGCCGTGCTATCGCAACTCAACAATGACGGCCAAGACCAACCTGTGGCCTTCATCTCCATAAGACTCCTCCCTCGGGAAAGGCGATGGAGTACCATCGAGCGAGAAGCCTTCGCTGTGGTCTGGGCCTTGAAGAAGCTGAGACCATACCTTTTTGTCTCTCACTTCCTAATTCAAACCAACCACCGTCCCCTTCGCTGGCTCATGCAGACGAGAGCCGAAAATCCCAAGTTGCTAAGGTGGTCCATTTCCCTATAGGGGATGGACTTCAGGGTGGAACATCGGCCCGGAGTTGACCACGCCAATGCTGACGGTCTTTCCTGGTTTTTCCGCCTTAGTGACGAGAACTCCCTAGAGGTTGGGTAGCTCTCCCCTCTTTCGGCTGGGGGGGACGGATGCTAGACCTGTCAGCCCTAGGGTGGTCTTTCCCTACTTTTCTCGCTCTTGCCTCATTTTTCCCATCTTCTTTTTGTTGGCCCTTAGGTCTTCGGGCACCTTTTCATGGCTAATCCATGTTAGGGTGTAGGTACTCTCTACTCCAAACATGGCTGCCACTGGCCCCTGCTACTGTAGCGTGGTCTTTTAGTGTAGCACCCTAGTTGCCAGGAGCTGGCTGGGACCCCATACATTGTTGCAATACCAGCCTGCCATCCCCTGTCCACAGGTAGAGTGGGGAAGCTCCTGGAACCTTCCAGAAGAAAGGCGGAGCCTATTTTTGCCACCTTAGAGAGTGGTCACCTGACCTGGGCATATATAAGTAAGGGAGGGAACTTTTTCTAGTCAGTTGGGGCATCACTGACCTGGGGAACCCACGCAGGAGATTTAGGCGGGAGGGCCTAGTCAGGAAATTATGCCACTGGGAGTGACAGGATTTAGGTGCTGCCTCTTAAGTTGAGTGAGGTATCCTAGACAAGCCCCCTGATCTGGCCCAGCGGTAGGGAACCCCAGGGTCCCTCAGCAGTGACCTGAGGAAACTCATACAGCCTCCAACTCAGACCCCCCCATCTTCAAGAAACCAACCCCTAAGGGTTGGTTTCTTGAAGATGGGGGGGTCTGAGTTGAAGGGTTGAAGGGCAGAACCATCCAAGCGCCAAAGAAGACTACTTGCCTTTGACCAGAGACTGCTGGGGGATCAACCAGGTACTGGTGCTGTCTCCCCTCTGTGCCTCCCAGCGCTGTTCTGAATGAACTACCTGCATTCCTGACTGAAACTCCTGGAAAGCGCTGTTCTCTGACCCCCCCCTGCCAAGCGCTGGATCATAGACTGCCTGCACTGCCTAGCGCTCCAACCCTGGGCCCTGCTAAGCTGCTGGAAGTGCCCCACATCGTGCGAACCCAGCGCTGTGTCCTGCTTCCCTCAGTAGCGCTGTAATCTGCCCTGGTCAGAGATCCTGCTGGCGCTGGCCTTAGAACTGTCTCTAGCGCCGCTCTGCTGTGCCTCTTAAGGAGCGCTGTGAGACCCCCAGGTCGCGATCACCGCCAGGCGCCCTGATCCCCGGCGAGCGCTTACCTGTAGCGCCTAGTGAAGCGCCGGAATTGCCCCCGGGCGGCCCTCGGTGTCAGGAGAGGGCTACCGCTGTGTGCGCGAGGGCCGCGGCCGACCCGAGACTCCACCACCCTTGTGCCGGCCTACAGAGCTCTGAGGAGGCCGCCGCGGCAAACATCGACCCGGCTGGGTCCTCACTGGAGGCCCCTGTCCCCGGGCCTAGTCAAATCCTGTCAGCGGAATCCAGTCAGGCCGCGGTAGGCCTGAAGCCAGCTCCCGCCCCACGTGACAGGGGAGCTCCTCCGCCCCGCCCCTCCGAGTGCCACGCAGCCATTGGTCCTGGCTGGCGTGCCCTCGAGGCGGGCTTCGTGATTGGTTGTTACATCCCCGGCCCCTGCCCTGATTGGTCCCCGGGCCGTAGCTGTGTCTGGAGCCCCAAAGAAAGCTCGGACTCGTCGCGGAGGGGGCCGTGAAGCCGGAGAGCCCCCTCCGATTTGCCCCTCAAGTGAATCCACTCGTTCCTGGCGCCGGTGCCCCGCATCTGCTCTCTGCACCGCGCCGGGCCGAGTGAGGCCCCCGTAGGGCGGAAGCCCCGTCCGCCTGCCTTGAATCTACGCAAGGACCCCGGAGGAAACACCAGGTAACCCCCGGGGAGGAGGGCGGAAGGCCGGGAAAGGCCCAGAGTTCGCCCCTCCCCCGGGGAGATTGACGCTGGGCCCCGTTGGCCCGAGAGACCGGGTGGCTGCATTCTGTTCATCAACTGTGGTTTTATCATTAAGCAGCAGGGGTGCCTGGGGCCAAATAACTGTGCCTGCCTGGAGAGCAGGCTGATACCGAATTAACTGTGTCAGGCCAAATTGATGATAAGATCGTCCACCCCATTGACTATTGGTGCATGGTGACAGCCTCATGCTGTGTTACTTGATCAAGCCTAATTACCTTTAAACCTGCTGGTGGAGTGGTAATATTTTCCTGTACTGAATTTCTTGCAGGGGCGGGCTTCTACGAATCCTGATGGGATTGATATGATACGTATTGAGTTACTCCACTACTATTTTGATGTCATGATTTCTGGTATTTAACTGTTGGTATTTACAAGAGGAAATGTTCCTAACTGCTTCTTGAAATGTTAGCCCAGGGTTTATGAAAGTAACCCCCTAGCCTGCCGAAGAGTATAGTGCGACAGGCTGTGTTATTGGATGTTTTGCTCACCCGATCGAAAGGCCTAATGAAATGCTTTAATGAAGTACTTTAATGAAATGCCAATGAAATATTAATGCATTGATTGCCTTGATCTGAAATCTATATAAAAGACCTTGATTTTCATCACAAGTACTGGTGTGGTCTCCATTCTTGCGCACACTTCTTGTCTCAATGGATGAGTGTGTTATGTAGCTCCTTTACACGTAAGCCCCTGGTTGCCTACCTGCTCGAGCCAAGCTACCTCCTAGGGAACTGGCGGTCCCAGTTCTTACAGCTGTTTTTTTTGCAGTGGTTACATAAAAAGGTGCTCGTGGTCTACTTTTGTCACACACTGAGGCAGATGTTTTTGGGACGTTGGACAGGTGATTGTGTTCCTAGAGGTATGCAGATCTGATATGGTCTTACTCGAAGTCAACCACCATTTTGTGAAATACTCAGAGGAGGAGTCCAATTGACTCAACTATTTAATCAACGAGACATACAAGCAAAATAAACAATCTTCCCCATCCTCAATTGTAGGTAGACTCCATACTGGCCCAGACCAAAGACTCCAGCGGGCAAACTTTTAGGTGGTTGGAGCTGGTGAGTCTTTCCTCCATTGAATGCACTTAGATCCTTCGCCCCTCACTATAGTTAATGCTGCCCCCAATGTCAGTCTATCATGAGCTGAGATGGAAGGACCCTAGGCCCATTGTGTGGTCCCGCTACCAGAGTCCTAGCACTTTTTAAATTTGAAGTACCTTCAGTGGTACTGCAAGATCATCAGACTTACCAAACAGGGCAGTCCGGAAATATACGAGAGCAAGGAGGCACGGCTTTCCAAATCATGCAGAGGACTGGAAAAAGTTCTCAGTTGTTTGAGATTGTTATGAACACATCTAATTACCTTGAGCTGTCTGTACAGGAACCGAACCTATCATCTTTGTCCACACTATATGCTAGTGTTCGAATTTCTTTCGAGAATCCTTATCAGCATGCAACAACAGTAGCAATCACCGGAATATTAACCACTGTACTTGTTTTTGTCACAGTGTAACTTTTCGAGTTTTACAAATCCTTAAACTTAAACACATAACTTGTAATCAATAACATGAGAGCAAAATGCATTGAGGTTTTACAATTTACCAGAATTGACTTGGATGAACGAACTAGTGCTTATTGTTTCCATAAAATGACAATATTGCCAAATTTTAAAAAAGGTCAAAATTATGAAGAATTTAATAGACAATTCTTCACCTCATGAAAATGCTAAACTGAGAAAAAAGGATTTGCATAGTTGTTACTTATTTCAGATATTGGGAAATAGACACAGGCCTTTGGACAGGATAAAGTTTGATCAAATGTTTTTTGGCAAGTTTTACCTGGGGCCAGGCTGCTACACTTAGACACACGCTAAGCAACCAATGGCAATTAGGCGCTCTATAAGTGGTACTAACATAACATACTATGCTGTTGCTCTGTTGACCAGTGGTAAAAACCACTAGGGGAAACATTGGCAGGTCATTTGAAAAGTAATAAATAGAAAATAGAAGTTGAAAAAGAACTGGTAACAATAGGAACTTACTAAATTGGTAGTTGATGGCGTGGCGCACAGCTAGTGTTTATTTGGGATTTTCATGTAGTTTTTATAGGTTAGTTTGAGTTTTGGGTGCTCCAGCAAGTGACGTAACCGTCCATGTACGTCGCAGTTAGTTACTGGTTGAGTGCGTTACAGGGTGTAAACGCATCCTTGAGATTGGGCACACACATCAGGTTCGTCATATAAAGACAGACTCCATTATTAGTTATGATAATCAATTTGTTTAATCAAAGATTTATCATGTTCTTTAGTTATGGCAGTTCATAGGTAAATGTTTTCCAAAATTTTGATTCGACCACAAAAACATCCTTAAAGGTGATCTCAAAACGTGCTCCGATGCATTTCGGGCAGAGATTGCCCTTTCTCATGGAGCTCTGTGAACACAATGAGACGCATTTACAATTCAAAACGAAACTCAAATGAAATTGCATTCCAATCGTTTAACATTTACCTCAGTGTGCAAAAGCATGCATGAGGGACGTGTGTGGGTTCGGGAGGGGTTTAAGTACCTTATAGACCAGGGCGGGTAACTAAGACATGGAGGGGGAAAGTAAAACGTCAAAGGATTGGGAAAAACACTTACGTGTCTGGGTAATAGGAGGTGATGTGTCTGTGGGGACAGAAAAGCAGGTTAGATGCGGTGAGACCCGGAGTTGACAGGCAACACGGGTCTATGTCGGAGCTCCGACTTACTTGGTTTGGTGAGAAGGTTCGGTTCAAGAGTCCGCGGCGGCGGAGTTGCGCGTAGCTCGCGGAGTGTTTAGCGGAGTGAACGGAAGGGTAGTTATTTATTTATTTATTTATTTATTTGTGGTTTTGTATAGCGCTAGAATCACTCCATCAGGCGTATCTCTGCGCTTTTGACCGGTAACTCCACGAATTTATTGATATACTGTGAGATGTTTAAATTTGATTTTTGAATAAAATGGTTTTTAGTTGCTTACGAAATGTTAGATGTTCACTACATTGTCGTAAGGTCAGAGGCAGTTTGTTCCACATCTTTGGTCCTAGAGTGGATAGAGCTCTACCTCCATGCCTGGCCTTTTTAACATGGGGGACCACAAGTAGAAGGTTGGTACTTGATCTGAGGGACCGCGCTGGGACATAAGAAACAAATCTCCGTTCGAGATAAGTAGGTCCCTGTCCGTTCAGACACTTGTGGATTAAGCAACAAATTTTAAATTTGGCCCTTTGTCTGAATGGGAGCCAATGCAGTTGCTCAAGAAGGGGTTTGGAGGGAGTTCTCGGAGGGGCATTCAGAACAAGGCGAGCTGCCGTGTTCTGAATGACCTGCAGTTTGTCTAGCACTCCTTCATTGGCTGAGATTAACAGACCGTTGCAGTAGTCTATCCGACTCAGTACAAGTGCTTGCACCAAGGTTTTCCTCACTGAGTTAGGTAGAAGCGGGAAGACTTTGCGAAGCAGGCCGATGGTGTGGAAGCATATCCCTGCTATGTAACTGGAATGCTGTTTAAGAGACAGATCTTGGTCCAGTCGAATGCCCAAGTTCTTCACAATCTTCTTGGGTTCAGGGACAGCCCCCAGCTCAGCAGGCCACCAATCCGGAGTCCAGAGTATCTTAGCTTCTCCAAACAGCATGATCTCTGTCTTGCTGACATTGCATTGGAGGTAGTTGAAACGGGTTATGAGTCGGTTCGTGAAGGGCCGGTCATGTGATTAGGTCGTGGAGAACGATGAAGGACTGGGGTATCACAGAGAATGTGGCAGCCATGTTGAGAGGGAGTGTGTAGGCAAGGTGGGCAGTGCGGGGAAATGTAAATAAAGTGCAATAATTTTCCTCGAGCTAAATATACAAAAGATGCGGTGAAACATATGTACCATATGGTACTACAGAAAACAACTACATTCAATTCGGTCATTAAGACCGTATGGCTTCATCGCCTTAAGTCTGTAGATCCAAGCTGTCTCTCGTTGTAAGAGTATTTTGTTGTTGTCTTTTCCTTCTTGTTTGCGGATAGTTTCTAGCACCATAAATTTTAACTGAGCCACGTTGTGGTTGAATTCATTGAAATCATTGCAATGCTTGATTTTTGGTTATTTGGTGCGAATGTTTGATTTGTGCTCGTTTAGGTGAACTTTTATTTTTCTGGTAGTTTTGCCCACGTATATCATACCACATGGGCATTTGAGTAGATAGATCAAGTTAGTTGAATCACAGGTTGCATCCACGTGTAGTTTAATTTGGAATCCTCTCATGGGGTGGTTTATGCTGTTTCCCTTGATGATGTTATTGCAACTATTGCAATTGAGGCACGGCCGTGTGCCGGTGTAGGAGAGTTGTTCCATTGGTTTTTTAGACAAGATTTCTTTCAAGTTTTCAGACCTTGTGTAAGCAAAGATCGGGGGACTTTGAACTAGGTTGCCAAAGTCGGGTCACCGCATCTAACCTGCTTTTTTACCCGTTTCTGTCCCCACAGACACATCACCTCCTATGACCCAGACACGTAAGTGTTTTTCCCAATCCTTTGACGTTTTACTTTCCCCCTCCATGTCTTAGTTACCCGCCCTGGTCTATAAGGTACTTAAACCCCTACCAAACCCACACACGTCCCTCATGCACGCTTTTGCACACTGAGGTAAATGTTAAACGATTGGAATGCAATTTCATTTGAGTTTCGTTTTGAATTGTAAATGCGTCTCATTGTGTTCACAGAGCTCCTTGAGAAAGGGCAATCTCTGCCCGAAATGCATCGTAGCACGTTTTGAGATCACCTTTAAGGATGTTTTTGTGGTCGAATCAAAATTTTGGAAAACATTTACCTATGAACTGCCATAACTAAAGAACATGATAAATCTTTGATTTAACAAATTGATTATCATAACTAATAATGGAGTCTGTCTTTATATGACGAACCTGATGTGTGTGCCCAATCTCAAGGATGCGTTTACACCCTGTAACGCACTCAACCAACAATAGGAACTTACTCATTAAAGTTAGGAGAAGTAAACATAGTTTGCTATTGTGCAACACCCCCTGCAAGATTGCTGACATTGTTAAGCAGAAGGATAAAAATGCTCCTGCATGGTAAGCAATGTTTCTTAGCAACCTATGGTAGGCGGTGGCTACCATAGGTTACTATGGTAGCCACAAACAATATGAAATCCAGTGCAAATATTTTGCCATCATTTTAGTAAAATACAGAAATAAGCTGTATTCATTTTGTCTACATTTTGCTACAATTTAGTATTTTAGTTAGATAATACACATTGAGTAAAAGAGAAAGTTTACTCCTCGTTGCTAAATCTATTTCTTTTTTCCCTTGGACATAAAGGGGAAATTGAAGAGTTAAGAAATGAATAAGAGATTGAATGTAATACAATTATTAATTGTCTAAAATATGGTGTTAGATTCCACAAGAACAAGGACAAAAAGACTGCACTAATTTAATCTTGAGCGTGAGCTCAAAGAATAGGAAGGATAGATAGGTTTGCCACTGTGTAACTATCTTGCATTTCTTGCCTTTCTCCTCAACCATATTTATATTCCAGGTTTGTCTGTGGACATTGGTAGGGCATAGTGCTGCATCTGAAGCAATATAATTTATGATGGAGCAAGACAGGAACAACCTATAAGGCAAGATAGCACACACAGAAACTGTAACAAAGTGGGTTATTATTAGAGCAGTATGTTCATCCTACTCAAGTAATAAGTCCAAAAAGATGGAAAGGGTCAAACACACAGTTTCAATAATTTAAACCTGGCTCAAACTCAAGACATAGCTATTCCACAGAGCAGACAGGTTTACCTTAGAACAATATGCAAAATGGTTAGCAACAGTAAACCAGTCAAAAAATCAAAACACAAATCAAAAACATCCCACAGCCGAATTCTAAGAAGAATGAAGATAAATGTTTTAAGTCAAATGACACGAAAGCGACACAAGTCAAACAAGGGTATTCAAGATATGAATTTGTTAATTTTTAGGGTATAAAGCAGCAAATAATATAAAGTGTCAACCAGAAATCCCTGTGGTTGTCTGGGACCTAGTTCTAATTGCTGCTAGGCCGTGAAGGAGCACAGGTCAGATACATCGAGCTGATCTTCCTTGTCAAAGTTTTATCTTCTAACTTAGGGGCATATTTACAAGACCCTATCGGCACTACACCATCACTTTTAGCGACATTGTGATGGGTATAGGAGCTTTGCCTTATTTACAAGGCAGTGTTAAGCCACTTAACGTGGCTTAACGCTGCCTTGTACATAAGACTCCCTTTCACGGTACACTTAGCGTGAAAGGGGCTGGCAATGGGTGTTGTGGTGGGTGTTACACCGCAACATTCAGTGATTTTGACGCTGCCCCTACATACAAGAGCAGCGTAAACAGGAGGCAGCGCCAAAATTAAGACCAGGGAAAACCTGGTCTTAAACAGGCGAAACAAGGGGAAATGCTTTATTTCTCCTCATTTTTGCTGTTTCCATGTGTGCTGCCTTGGGCAGCACACATAGAAACAGCAAATGCCACTGATTGTTTCTGTGCAGGAAGGTCCCCCTTCCTGCACATGAACAATCATTTTTCAAAAAAGCCATTTTCCAACTTCTGTGTGTGTTGCATTAAGCAGCACACCCAGAAGGTACAAAACGGCATTTAAAGATTGTTTATGTGCAGGAATGGGGACCTTCCTACACAATACCAATTTTCCCCTCAACACAGGCACCCTTGCACTGTGGTGTAAGGGTGCCAGAGTCGGAGCTAGTGACAGGTAAAGATGCCTACAAGGGACTTTGTTTTAGAAAAAGTTATGTAGTTATTTATATTGGATCTACTCTAAGGGTGAGTCTAATTAGAACAGACACACAATTGTCAATTGACAAAGTCAATAAATGAATATATCAAGCACAACACACGGGGATATCTTTGAAAGTACAAAAATAATTAAATATATGTAAATCAAGTTAAAAAGGAGTACACATGAAAAATGACAAGTAGACTAGAGGAAGGATGGAGAACTCTGAGCCAAGGAAAGGCCCTGAGGGAGATGGCAGCCACTCCCGAAGAACTGGGACAGACTCAAGTATCAGCACTCAATATTGTGAACAATGTGGATTGGAAGAAGCCTAGAGGCATCGGAGAACCAGATGAGGCGAGAGGAGGGAACCAGATAAAATCTCCAGCCCCATCCACGAGGCTGAAGGTCCATGTCGTGTGAAATTGAGGCCTTTATTCCAACGGTTCTAAAGAGACTGCTGTGTATCCTCTAGACTGCAACTTTTAGTTGCCTGAAGGTGCAAACCAAACCTCAGGCAGCAGTGTGTGCTTCAGTAATGTTGGTACTGATTTATGTTCGGGGTCCCTTTTATGTTTCCTATGTAGGGGGGAGGAAATCAGTGACGTAACTGATAAGCACCAAAGCCTGTGATCAAGAGTGAGGGGGAAGATTAGGTGTCTACCCACGATGCCGTAGAGAATAAAAGGCTGGTGCACACGAGGGAGTGGCCAATGGCAGTCCCTGTACTGTGAGCAGCACCGAATTACCTATGTGTCGAGCATCATGATTTACGGGCCATGGTCAGCCCCGTTGTGCCCTAATTCGGGGCTGTAATCAGCTAGCCCCTGCATCACCACAGGGCTGTCGATGAGGTGCAACTTTTGTTCAGTTCCCTAGCCAGTGGATGGGATGACTGCTGTCTTTTCCTTGGCCAATTGGCTAAAGGTTCTCCAAGGGCAAACCTTCCCATGTTTACAGCACATCCTTTTCGATTCGCTGAAAACTATCGCGCAGTGCACCATTGTCAGTAAAATCCAAGGTAGCAAAATCTTTATGTCCCTGGATGGAGCTTGTGGTGCTGAGCAGTATCCTTCCATCCAGTCACTCTAAACTGGCTCTTGGGCCAGCTACTCCCTCCACGGAAACTGAATCCAAGAGGCTAACATGTGTTTTGGGATCAAAAGCTATCGTTCTTCCCTTATCAATAAACTATAAAAGTACAGGTCTCTCCCCTGCACCTTTTATTTTCAGGAAGTTTCTGGACACCCATAAACTGCCCTGCTTGGGTTAAGCAGGGATACATTCCTCCGCTCTGCTATTCTGCCAGGACTGGGAGTTTGCCTCTGTTGTGAGCGCAGTATTTCACACCTCATCACTAAAGCACTGACAGTCCAGCTTCAGGTACAGGGCCGGACTGAGAACCAAAACCGGCCCTGGCAAAGTGCTCGGCCGGCACCCTGGGAGTGCGACCGAGCTCTTTGTCGGGCCGGTTTTCGGACGATTTTGTTACAGGGCCGCTTTTGCAGCTATGCTATACTGCAAAAACGGCAATGTAACAAAAACGGCCCCCAGGGCCCAAAACCGGCTCCCACACTTGCGGCGCACCGGGGGATTGCCCGTGCCCGCAACGGCCAGTCCGGGCCTGTTCAGGCAAGCTAATGACAATTAGCCTGCAGGTGGCGCCAGGCCCGGAAATTAAAACTCTTAAATAGTTACTTCCCCTGCATATGTATCAAAAGTCCAGCTTAAACATTAAACTGGATTTTAAATCAATATTAAAAACAGCGGTTAGACTGTCTCTGTAGCGTATTGCAAACCAAATATACAGAATTACCATAGTAACTATCCTTTAGATTTTTCTTCATAGAACCAGCTGAAGGCCTAACACTGAAATAGAGTTTTGGGGCAAGTCACTGTATAAAAATGCAAACCTTAATTTCTTACATATTCCATCTTTAAATCCCAGGGACCCTGCATGGTTTACTTAGGGGTGACATAGTTTGCATTTAAAAGTATGGTTTTCCTACCTGTCAAGTGGTTTATTTTTACAGGTCTATCTGCAGGTTAAAAACTAAGCTACAGAAGGCAGGCTACATATGTAGGAGGCCTGAGGCCATGTTTTTCTTGTCACCCTAGTGAATGTCACAATAGGTATTGTAGTCCACAGATGATAGCTAACTTTCTATGCCTTTGGGGTATTTTCTAACATCATACTACGGCCTATAGGAAAGTCAGATATGCCTAATGGTGGTTAGTGAATCTTACCATGTTTTAAGGGTCACAGTACATGCACTTTGGCCTGGAAAACAGGACCTCCGTGAACAGACTTAAAAACCAGTAGCATTAGTCCACAAAAATAAATTTGACCATGCAAAAAAGTAAACCTGTTGAAAAAGATTAGAAACAGATAGTACTTTACAACATAAGACAGAAGGAACATTTCATGAGACAAAAAACCTCACATGGTCAATAAGGAAAAAGTGATTTCCAAATTCTCCATTAATCATAGATTATGTGAAGCCAGAACCCAACAAAATAATCATTTCCCTCTACCCCATCACACAATCATTCATTTGCACTGGGCAGACCTGTTGTGGTTTTCAGAGCACAATTTTATTTTTATATTGAGGGTGTTTTAATACAAGTTGAGCATATAAACCTATTAATATTTAAAGTGGTTAAAATGAAACAAAAGAAAACTTAGATCAAAAAATGTATTAGATGCCTCTGTCAATAAAATCATCCTTTCATTTAAATGGTTGTGGAACAAAACTTTTGATTTTTGAAGAACAAGTTCATGCTACTCCTACTGAATAGGTGATATCAAGCATATAACATGTACATTATCCTTCCCTTCATATTCATGTTTTTGTTAACCACATTATCAATTTGAATTGATTTCATATATGTTTCCTATGTCCTTTAACACAATGTATATTAGTCTACAGGTATGTGAATTCAGGACTCTGCTACTCATGCGGGGGCACACCTAAATAGCACAGTACTGCAAGATTCGGGCGAAGGATTTAGAAACTGGTGCCCATGAGTAGATCCTGTTGAGAGAGAGAAGGCTCAATGAAGAAATTCACATCAAGACTAGATTCAGGTATTAGGTATTGGTTAGCTTGTAATAAGATGACT
This sequence comes from Lissotriton vulgaris, assembly GCF_964263255.1. NCBI lineage: Eukaryota > Metazoa > Chordata > Amphibia > Caudata > Salamandridae > Lissotriton > Lissotriton vulgaris. Next base: position 801,908,884 of record NC_141694.1, on the reverse strand, counting down.
CCTACCTATACTTTCCGCATCTTTGATAATGGACAATCAAAAGCAAGGGCTGGTTGGTTGTTTGTATTTAGCAATAGTGATGGAACCCTGAGCCCCTGTAACGAGATTGTGGAGTTGACAACTATTTTCTAAGAATTCAGACATAAACCCAGTACTCGGTGGAGCTTTTACACCCCCCCCCCCTATTACTGCTAATGCCTACATACACACACTCTCACACACATCTGACACAGCAGAATTCAGTAGTTTAACAAAATGTTTATGGCACAGTTTCATTAATTCAGAGAGTTTCCTATGGTGTGAAATGCCACAGTTCCATAGATCTCTGCAGTGATCAGTTTCCTTTATGAGATTGTTTGTTACTCCGAAGGCACATTCCCTGATAGGCCACCTCTATTGCATGCTTTTTATTTCGCACATTAAAGTGGCCAATGAAAAATATTAACCAGACAAAGACTGGTAATTCCTTTGCTTTTTGTCTCCTCTAGAAGAAATCAAGCTAACCCTTATGGCTAGATTTAAATCCAGTGGAAAAAATGATCTATATTGTAAAACGTATGAAAAAAGCATGTTTAATGAACTACCCTGAACGGCAGTGAAAGCACAACAACTAGCCTAGACACATTCATTGTCATCCATCGTTAAAAGAAGTATTTGAATAGTATATTGACCAAAACGTTTGTCACATTGTCCACTGCATAAGGACAACACCAGAATTAAAGTTGTTACTGCAGTATTTGCATTACTGCTCAAAATCACCCATCACTCACAAAACCATTGTCAAAAATGAGATTATCACTGAACAATTTTTTTTTTCGTTTGGTAAAAGCCATATCCGGTTTTCACAGGGTGAATTGTTGGTCATGTGTTTGCAATAAGGGCCACATTTATATCATTTTGGCGCAGGGTAGCGCAGCAAGGCAGCTGGCTGCTCTACGCTGCGCCAAAGTGCAAGAGCATGAATGCACCTTATTTAAGCAATCCAGTGCATTCCTGTCCTTTCTGCCTGCGCTGACACCATTTTGACAGACTAGAACCAATGCAGACACCCTTGCACCACAGTGCAGGGTGACTCCATTGCAGACAGCATTGTTTTTGGGCAGGAAGGAGCACTTTCCTGCTCAATAACAGTCCTACAAGGCGTTTTCCTCTTTCTATGTGTGCTGCAAAACGCAGCACACACGGAAAGAGGAAAAAAACTAGGAGAAATGAACATATTTCTCCTTGTTACGCCTGACCTCGGGAGGCACACAGATTTGATGCTTTCCCAGGTTTATATCACTTTGTAAATCTGGGGCAACTTCGAATTCCAGGGGTGTTGCACGGGGAAAATACACCGCAGTGCCCATGGAACGCCTCCCGGGCACAGAGTAAGGCGACGCAGTGATTTGCACTGCATCACCGTACTCATGATTTACGAGGACCCTCAAAGCCACCATGGGTGGCTTTGTGTGGCTTCATATGTCTTCATGAGAGCCCTGCACCATATATGCACCACTTTACATGTTTGAAAAGTGATGCAGGGCTCTCATAAAAAAGTCCCTAAATCTCCAGGCTCTCCCGTTTTGGGGGCATATTTACAAGTCCATTGTGCCTCTGGAGCATCACTTTTTGTGACAATCCGGAGACGCAAATCACAAGTCATATCTAGGAGGCTACACAAAGCCACTATGCGTGGTTTCGAATGGCCTCATAGATATGTAGTAAGGCAAGACAGCACAAATCTCTACATTGCCTTAATCTGCGCTCTGGAAGCATTTCATGGGGGTTGCAGTGGGTTTTTCCATGGATAACCCATGGATTTTGACACTTCCCCAAATTTACGAGAGCATATAAACCTGTGGAAACGCCAAAACCTTACACCTCTCGAGGTGAGGCGTAACGAGGAGAAATAACTTTATTTCTCCTCGTTTTTTCCTCTTTCTTTGTGTGCGGCATTCTGAATTTTTGACTGTCGGTATCTTTACTGCACGATTGTACATTTTAGAACTTGGTCGTAGATTTGATTTTAGTGCTGACAGTGTTTTGTTAGATGTTAAATGCATGGGAATGGGTCGCCTGGCATTCCCTAGAGCAGTACGTGTAGCAGGTTTGGGAGGTAAGAGGGCATTTCCTTGCTAGGACTGCTCTGCACTTTTGAATTTGCACCTTCTAAGGTACAGGGAGTTGCTAGTGGTCTGGAAATGTTCTGCCTATGGAAATGTTGCTATCGAAATGAGAGAGCAGGTGTAAGGCAGCTCTTAAGAGGCTTGCCTTGTTGTAACTCGGGTGTCCCAAGGGATAAAACATACGCTTCCCATTATATTTGCTTTCCTCACTCTTTAAAATGGCACTTGCTCGAATGTTTGTGCCTTTTACCTTACTCCTCTTTCACTCTTCTGTATGCTTCGACCTCACTCCATCTCTTATCACCTTTTGTGGCAACAATCAGTGTATTCCTTCAGCAATCTAATTTTCCTTTAACTACTTATTTTTCAGTCCCTGGGTGCCATATCTACTTCTCATGCATGAGTTCTGAAAATTCATGTTTTGCACCTTGCTTTGCCTTTAACACTTATCCTGACCGGTCTAGGTTCCTTTTCAACGAGTCTTTGTCAGATGTGGCCCAAACGGACATTGTTAGCTTGCACTTAACATGAGCACACAATACAGGTCAATATGTGCAATCAATAATACATGTTTACCATTCCTATGTCTGTGCTAGTTTCATTGCTCCCAAGTGACCCCTTTCAGTGTCAACAATTGAGCTAATTTTGATTTTTGTTAGTCAACATACAGAATGGAAGGTGGTGTCACAGGACATGGAGACACATTCCAGCAATGGGCAAAATATGAATTTGCGTATAAATACAATTATATAACGGTTCAGGGTATTAGTTTGTTAAATTAATGCATGAAAACTGTCATAATCTGCAACTCTACTCACACAAAAAATCTGCATATGTTCAAGAATGGCTATCTAGGTGAAAATGATGTCATACCCCGTCGTTTCAAAATGTGTTTTCTCCTGGTTTATGTCAGAGTAAAAGTTTTAGGAACTTGATGTAGTATTTTCAAGAAACAGTTCTCTTGTGTCTTGTAGACAAAATGGCTGCCTCTTTTCAATGGCATAATCATAGCCAGCGAGTTTGTCATAATGGTGCCTGTATTTCTGTATTTGTCAAAAAATGAGTGGGCGTCATGAAACCCCGCTGAGGAATCAATGCACCCATGTTTACTGTGGTGAGTCAAACGAGACTTGTGCTGTTTTCTGACCACGGTCAGCTCCTTCTACACAATCGCCATTCAGAGCATGTTCTGGGCCTGTTTGTGTGGTGACTTCTTAACAGCCTTGTTCTTTGTTCTCTTCCCATTCAGTGAAGGTCTAGTTCATGAGTGTAAATTAATTAAGTTGTAGTCCACCACAATTAGGGCTTCCACAGTGGCATAATTGCTCTCCGAGAAAGTTCAAGTCTGGAGCCAAAGGCAATTACCAGAGCCATTGCTGGGAAATAGTCCCATCAGCTGCATTTAAGAAAGAGATAAATAAATGGCAGTTTTAACTTTTTCTTTGTTAGATTGTTTTCTAATACATGCTATACAATTTACTCTTAAAATATATAAGGATTTTCTAATATTGGAATGCCAAATACTTTTAAATTCATTATTTAAATAAACATTTGTTAAAAATACATTATGCCATGACTTTATGCCAAGACGTTTTTACTTGAAGACCTCCATATGCACCTGGTTATACTTTCTTCGAGCCACAACACCAAAGTCTTTGTAGTACCACGTTTCTCATTCTTCACTGTTCTGTAACGTTCCACACAGTTTCTTGTGAATTAAGTATATCATTACTGAGATGCAGAGCAGATCCTTAACAGAAGAGTGGTTGCTTGCTCAAGTGAAGGATAAGAGTGTGCTATAATAAAATCGTTCAGCTATGATGTATATAATAATTTAAAATTGTCAGGCTGAGTCACAGTGGTAAGTTACACTTTTGAGTAATTTACTACCTTTTGGCTATTCACAAAATATAAATTTACTCTACATGTCTAGCTCACATATCTCCACCCAATTGAAGAGCCTGTTGGCTATACACATTAAAGTAATTTACACTTCTGAGTAAGTTTACAACGTTGTGTCTCTTCACAAACTCCGAGTGTAAATTCACTCCAAATGTTTAACTCACATGTCTCTACCAAAATGAAGGGCCTGGTGGCTATACGCTTTTAAGTAATTTACACTTTTGAGAAAGTTTACAACTTTTTGTCTCTTCACAAACTCCGAGTGTAAATTCACTCCAAATGTTTAACTCACATGTCTCTACCAAAATGAAGGGCCTGGTGGCTATACGCTTTTAAGTAATTTACACTTTTGAGAAAGTTTACAACATTTTGTCTCTTCACAAAATCCGAGTGTAATTTACACTCAGATTTTGTGAATAGCCGAAAAAAAACATAAAGTTACAAAAACAGTCGAATAATCTATTACATACTCCATTAGGCTTCCTTGTACTTTTGCACTTATAAACCACAACCTCTTTCCTCATCTCGGACTGTAATTTGTTCCACTCCAACTTTAACAACAGCACAGCTATCCTTATCCACTCAGAAAAGAGTTCCTATATGGAGCAGGCCACTTCTACTCTAATCATGTTAAAGATATTCAAGTGTATCAGCTAATGTCACAACGTTCATAAAAGTTGAGCAATGAGGGGAATATTGCCAATAACTATATGTAATCATAGCATTACCCCCTTCTCGGTCCTGCAATTTCTATGTAAATCTGACAGGGTTCTGAAATGTATTTTCTTCTGAATGGTGACATGCACAATTTTTACTGCTCTCCATAGATGCTCTGTGAATGCAACTATTGCTAGAGGTACAGTATCCATCTCCATCCAGCAAGATGACATTGGCTTCCTTTGACCTTCGTCCATGTTCTGACTGTTTTTCTAGGGTTACATCCTACCCAGAGTCTTGGTGTCTGTTTGCCTCAATTTGCAGGGAAGCAGGTTCTGATGCCCTACCTCCTCCCAGAATTTCCAGACCCAAACATCACTGTAGTGCTTCTCATATGTCTAATATATTCTAGAAGACAGTGGACCCTAATAAACAATCATGCCATACAATGATATCCAAATGGTATTTTAATCAAACTATTTAAAAAAATGAAAGAAGCAATAAGACAGAGATTCAATGGGTACTTGTGCAGCAATGTGATTGGTGCTCTCTTATAAGTGATACACACATGATATAAAACGTGATCAGTAGGTGTATCAATAGAAAAGAATCACACGGCCTGTTCATGTAATACCCTGTCCATATGGTTGACGACGTTTCGATTCCTTCGAGAATCTCTGGATCACCATCTAGATTCGAGAGGATAGAGGAGCCCGAGGAAGAACTGAAACAATACATTTAAAGGAAAGAGATTAAAAGTAGAGATATTTAAAGAGAAAAAAGAGAGGATGACAGAAAACAAGGCATATTTACATGATGGTATGAGGTTTCTTACTCCCTTGTTTGTGTGCGCAAATCAAACTAAAAGAGGGAAAGATGAAAAGACAGAACATTAAAATGAATCAGGTTATACACATAGTGGGGTCAAGTGATGAAGGAAAGTACCCGGTAATTAGGCTCACCTGGGAGGAGGACTCAACGGACCAGAGCAGAGGGTGACAGGAAGTAATGGTTGGAGGTCTCTTACTCCCTTGAAGACATGTGCAAAACACACTAACGAAGGATAAGCTGAAAAACACAATAAATAAGAAGGATTACATGATAAGGTCAAGAGAGGAGACTGCCTGGGGAATTGGGTCACCTTAGAGGGGGTACCCCAAGGCCCAGAGGAAAGGGTGCCAGGCAGCATAACCAAGGGAGTGGCGTTCTACAACACAATATATTCATAATCAACACCAGTGTGATAAAACGTTCTGTTATTTAGATATCGGTATCCTACTTCAACTACACAACTCACTTCAGGTAGGAGAGGTATGTAATCATCTTTAGGTGCAAGACATTTAGCTTCACAATTTAACATAGCAGGGTGTGCATTACAGTGGTCTCTGTATTGTCTTACCTGATAATTCATCCTCAAAGACTCTGAAACATAATTAACATGTAATCTTGTATTGAGTGACAGATATGATTCTGCATCAGGTAGCACGGAATATACAGGGCCCTTTGAGTGTCCTGGACTCTAATAAAAGCAAGGCTCTACCTCATGGTTTGAAAATATAGAATCAACCTGCATCATCTCCCACAAGCTTGATTGCACCGTCTCCAATGATTCTGTTTTAAACGTAAACTGAATTCTTATCTCTAGTTTCTTCTACTGTCATACCACCAAGTTCCAAAATGACCCATATATTGCCATGCAAGATGATGATAGTTGATCATGTCTGTTGAAAAACCTCATCATTTTAGAAGGCCACTCTTCTGCCATGGGAAACTCAAGATTTTCTCTGATGCGAGACAAATAACCTTGGAACGCTGTCTTTATACATATAATCAGACCCTCCAGCATTTCGCGATTTGCAAAATAATTGAGAAATCAGCAGAAGAGCGCGAGGGCCGCGATATTGAACATTTTGGCCGCGAAAAATGAACTCCGGCAGGCAGCAAAAAGGATGGTGACATCTTATTGCCTGTACGCACACACGTCACCCCGTGGCACTGTACAGCCGTAATAGCCTGTTAACTCCTGTTGCACGCCTTTACTGCATTAAGGGATTTATGTCCATGCGCTTTGGAAGGTGAGGTGAGTCTCCGAGAATTTCGAGAAAGCCAGGCAGTGTTTGAATTTCAGCTTGAGAAAGTGCTCTTTCATCTTTCTCGGGCATTTTCTTCTGTACCTACGGCAGCCTCAGGAAGGAAGGGTGGGGGCGGGGCGGGAGGTGGGGCGGGGGATTGGGGAGGATTGTTGGTCAGTGGTCTGTGGAGCCCTATGTCCTCCCACATCCTCCTTGCAATATTATATAGCGCGAACTCGACAACATGGCATGAGCACAATTTACATTACAGAAGAACACATTCATTAGTGGTAGGCACGGGGAGACAAAGCGATTTGCCTGGAATCACAGGATGTTGAGCTGATGCTGAGATTCGAACGTAGCTCCCAGCTCTAAAGTTCGCAATTCTAGAACTTGTGGCGGGAGGTGTGTCTAAAAGTGTATGTCGGTGCTGGCCATCAATGAGAGAGACCTGTGCATTTTTCAAATGGGTGGTGAAAAAATATGAGTATGTTGCTGGAGATGTGGGCCAGATTGCCACCAATGTACTTACCGGGGGAGGGTAAACACCCATTATTCCGCAACTTTCTTTCCGTATATCATCACTCCGCATACTTTCATTACGAAAGTACCATGACTCCGCAATGCCATTATAACGCATGGCATTACATTTTATATGCTTTTACCATGCATACATTTACAACGAAATTCGTTGTAAATGCATGAATGGTAAAAGCATGTTTTTTTAATGTTTGGATAAGGTAAGTATGGGTATAGGGGTATATGTTTTGGGGTACTGAGGTATATGTTTTGGGGTGTTCGGGTATTTTAAGGGTTCATATATAGTTTTGGGTTATGGGTTACAGGGGTAGTTTTAGGGTTTAGGGATAGGTATGGGTTTTGGGGTACAGGGGTATTTTTAGGGTTCAGGGCTAGGTTTGGGTTTGGGGTATAGGGGTATTTTTAGGGTTCAGGGGTAGGTTTGGGTTTTGGGATACAGGGGTATTTTAAGGGTTCAGGGCTAGGTTTGGGCTTTGGGGTACAGGGGTATTTTAGGGTTCAGGGGTAGGTTTGGGTTTTGGGATACAGGGTTATTTTTAGGGTTCAGGGCTAGGTTTGGGTTTTGGGGTACAGGGGTATTTTTAGGGTTCAGGGGAATGTTTGGGTTTTGGGGTACAGGGGTATTTTAAGGGTTCAGGGCTAGGTTTGGGGTTTGGAGTACAGGGGTATTTTTAGGGTTCAGGGCTAGGTTTGGGTTTTGAGGTACAGGGGTATTTATAGGGTTCAGGGCTAGGTTTGGGTTTTGGGGTACAGGGGTATTTTTAGGGTTTAGGGAGCGCGGGGCAAGCACACCCAGAGCTGGAATGTACAGAACCTGGGAAGAAAAAACAATGAAATATTGGGCACAACGCTCGTTTTTTTTTCCGTAATCCTGCGCCCCGCCCACGCCCCCAGCACACGCCCACAGCACACGATATGAGACATGGTATAAAGGGCGGCACGGTTCTTTTACCTTTTAAATGTATATGGTGGGCGTCTGCATAGCCTATGTCCTTCTGCCGCAACTGCCCTTTCCAACGCTGTATTGGGTGTTGTGATTGTGCTGTGGTTCCTGAGATTACCCGCCTCAAAGGTTTAGGCTCTCTCTTTATTATATTAGTATAGATTTGACTGTTGGAATAATTTAATTAAACATTAGTTCCTATGGCTATTATTGTATTTCCCTGCCTCAATTGCTTTCAATGATGGCAGTGATTCGCAGTACAAATGAGTAACCACATGTGGAGCTTGACTTACTCAAAGGCCAAATTTAAATCCTGACACCTTGAAGGCAGTAATAACTGCAGAATTGTAGTTTGTGAATCACAATGGTCTTATTGATTTGTGGGTGTATGTTTCTACCTCCCTAAACCCCTCCTGAATTTTCCTTAAACCCCTAGAATTTAGTAGTAGTCATTCACAATTTTCCAGCCACTCCCCTTTGTAACTCCCACATTTACTACTAAAATATATACTCTTGTGTACAGCAATCTTTCCCACCATGGCAGTGACCTCTGAATGGAACATTTTTTTTTTAAAGTTTTATTGTTTTATTGCAAGGAAATACAGCAATACATAATAGACAAAATAACACAATGTGTTCTAAAAATATATAACAGATTTTGACAAATAAAGGAAGAAAGAAAAGAAAAAAAAGAGAAAAGAAAAAAAGAAAAAAAGAATGAATCAAACAGTAAAATAAGTTAAATTAGATCCACTCAGCAATTGGTGCCCATATGTTTCCCCCCATGGCTCTTTTTTTAACCCCCTTTAACTTATATATAGCAGATTCAATGTTGTACATAAATATTAATTTTTCCCGCCACATAAAAAACGTGGGGGGATCCGGGCTAATCCATTCCTTAGTGATACAAGATCTGGCTGCAGCCATACAGAGAAAAAGAAAGTAGGAAATTGGTCTTGGCCTAATAACAGTATGGTCTATACCAAGTAATAACAATTCGGGAGTTGTCTTAATCTCACATTTCAAAATAATGGATAAAAAAGTTTCAATATGTTGGTACAGCATTGAAAGTTTAGGACAAAAAAAAAACATGTGTAATTCATCAGCTGCATATAGCCCACACCGACTTGCATGGAGTGTAATAAAGATTTGGATACACATAAAATGTTGGGATTTCATCATCCCGGTAATAAGACAATCTGCAGCCATTTTAATCGACAATAAAGTATCAACATCGGGTATACCTAAACTGTTAGCCCATTTCAACTGACATTGACCTAAGTCATCCCCATATTCCTGCATTAAACTTAAATAAATAATTCCTATACGGGGTTTTTTTTGCAAGAGCTCTAACAATGGCGTTTTAACTGGAGGAATTAAAGGATGGTTCTGCAGGAAGCTACGGAGTTGAAGAAATTTAAAAAAATCATTTCTTCCCACAGAAAAATTATTCATTAGATCCTGAAATGAAACAATTTGGTCATTATAAAATAAATCACCCAGATATCTTATTCCTTTCTGCTGCCATCTATACATGGTTAAATCATAGAACATTTCTGGTAATAGATCCTTTGATGTAAGGGGAGTGTAAAAATTTAATTTCCTTAGTTTTATATGTTTTCAGACTTTTTGCCAGACTCCAAAAGCTGACTTCAGTATCTTATATTTAGTTTTCTTGTAATAACTGGGCTCTATCATCCTCAAAAACCTGCCCTTAACTTTCTCACCCATGATCATTTGATAAATTGATGGAGTCTGGCAATCAAGCAGTTCCACTCTATCTCCCATAATTAGGGGGCTAATGTATTGCAAAGCGGCAGAAAAATAATAAAAAAGAAAATAAGGAACATTCCATCCGCCACATTCATTGCTAAGTATCATTTTCTTAGCAGCTTTCCTATGGCGTTTATAGCCCCATAGAAATCGAAAAATAGTTCTCTCTAAATTTCTAAAGCAAAGTAGTTGAAAATCTAATGGTATTGTGCGAAACAGATATAATACTTTTGGTAGAATCAGCATTTTTAAAATGTTAAGTCTGCCAAAAAGAGATAAGTGTAGGTGATCCAGGCGCTGCAGTGAAGTATTAATTTGAGTTACTATAGGGTTTAAGTTACATTCTGGTATCTTCTCTATGGGTAATGAAATTTTGATTCCTAAGTATGTGACTTCTGGAGTAATAGAAATGTTTACAGGTGGATTTTCTCCTGAGCAAAGAATTTGTGTTTTTTCCAAATTGAGTTTGTAGCCAGAAAAAAAACCAAACTGTTTAGCTATCTCATCAATAGTAGGTAAAGCTGTTTGAACGTCCGTAGTAGTAATCTCTATATCATCGGCGTAGGCTAAAACTCGATAATTAATATTAGCTAAGTATATGGGTTTAATATTTGGTTAAAAAAAAAACGATTAATTAGAGGATCAATATAAAAAGCAAAAAGTAACGGAGAACAGGGGCATCCCTGTCGGGTGCCCCTAATAATTAATAAAGGTGAGGATAATTGCCCATTAATACGGATATACGCTCTAGGGGAAATATACAAAGTTTTTAAAGCTTTTATAATGCCTTGGCCTAGTCCCTTCCTGGACAGGATTTCCCAAAGGTAGCCCCAAGCAACCCGGTCAAAAGCTTTCTCAGCATCTAGAAATACGAGTCCAATATTAAACCGAGTTGCTTGAGACCAATCCAAGAAAGAAATCACACGCCGAATGTGATTGGCAGTGTCTCTAGCAGGAATAAAGCCATGTTGGTAAATGGAAACTAAAGGGGAAATAATATTAGACAGTCGTAACGCTAACATTTTAGAAAAGATTTTACTATCGGTATTTATGAGTGATATAGGACGGAAAGATGAGGGTAATAACGGAGGCTTGTCTTTTTTGAGAAACACCGTGATTATGGAGTCATGCCATGATTGAGGGGCGTTACCTTGCTGAGCATTCAAACATAGATCCAATAATTCTAATTTTAGAACATTCCCAAAGTATTTGTAAAATTCTAAAGGAATGGCATCGGGACCTGCAGCTTTTCCTGAAGCTAGCGACATTAAAGAGAGTTCAATTTCCTCCCACGTGAATGGTGAGTCTAGTTTCTCCTTCTCTTCATTAGATAGGGTAGTATTCAAAACTGAATCAACAAACCGAGTAATCTGATCTGAGCAATCAGGGCGATCATCGTCAGCATACAACTTGGAATAGAAATCACTAAATACTTTAAGAATGTCTTCTAATTTGCTAACAGTCGTCCCTGTCTGATTATTTATTTTATTAATACTAGCAAATGTCGCTTTTTGTCTCGCCCTCTTTGCCAGAAGTTTACCCGAATTTTCTCCAACTTCGTAAACCTCTGTCCTGAAGGCAGAGACTTGTTGAGCAAACTTTGTGGCAAATCGTTGATGTATCTTGACTTTCAGAGTTGTTAACTTCTTTATAACACTTTCAGTAGATAATCCTTGGTTACACGCTTGCATAAGTTGAACCTCTAGGGATCTAAGATTTTTAATTTCAGAATTTTCTTGCAGTCTAGCTTCCTTTTGTTTACTTATTGAGTAGCTCAATGTTTCACCCCGGACCCCACATTTAAAAGCATCCCAGACTATTTCAGGGGAAGCAGTACCTTTATTGTTAGAAAAAAATTCTGGGATCCAAGTGTTCATATGATCAATGTAAGATAAATCATACAATAGTTTACGATCAAAAGACCATGATCGAGGGGTATTAGAAGTATTCAATTCAAACTTAAACATTAAAGGATTATGATCTGAGATAATTTTTGGAAGAACCCCATATTCCACTTGAGCTAGGTCGTTATATAGACCCTTAAATACAAAGAAGTAATCTAATCTAAAAAATCTTTGATGCGGAGCAGAAAAAAAAGTATATCCAAACATCCCTGCCCTTTTCTCATGCCCTACATCAGATAGTCTATATTCTTGGATGATCCCTTTGAGTGCTGCAAATACCTTCTTCTTCCTACCCTTATATGGAGTACTGCTATGAATGTCGAATGTTTCTTCCAAATGTAAATTAAAATCTCCACATAATATAATATTGGATGACCATTGAGCTAATTCTACACTTAGATGATTAAGAGCGGTGGGATCATCCATTATAGATGCATATACTGAGCATATAGTAATAATCAGTCCTCCATATTTAAGTTCAGCAATCACCCATCGTCCAGATGAGTCTTCTTTAACTTTTTTATTTCCCCCATTCCATGTCTCTTAAGAATTGCAACCCCTCTTATTGTAGAACTCTGACGAGAGCACCCTACCACTTCCAGTCCGAGATCTCTTAGCCTCCCTCTGTTAGACCAGAACCTCTGAATGGAACATACAGGAAGCGGAGACAGAGTTCTCCAGCCATTGGTTTGTGAATAGAATTTTGAAGTATGGAGTATACAATATGCAGTTTGTGAATAGGCACAAGTTTCTCTCACCCATGTGTCATAAACATAAAGCGTATTTTGTCTGATACAACAAGAGATCCTGCCTCCTGTCTGGAAGTCTGATCTCTTAAAAAGACAGACAAATAAAAATGAAAGCTCTTGTATACAGTCAGCTCCTTTCAGGTATGTTCCGGGGTACAAAGAGTGCAAAAAAGTGTGAAGATTGTGTTGTTAAAGTTTGGAACAAACGAAATGGATGCTATATGTGCTTTTGACTCATATTTGCAAATATATGTTCTGACATTATTTTATTTTAATTTTGTATTATTGCTTTGAATGATGCTAATATTGTATACACATGTCCAGCACACCATGGCAATAAGGTAGGCCTGTTATCACAATTGTTTTTCCTGGAGAGAGACACCAAAAGCAGGGTTTTTTCTTCCCACATGCTGAGAGTCTTTTCCCAATCCATGCGTGTAAGTCCTAGATTTTCCATCAGGGACCACTATGGTTGACATAGGTTACAAGAAATATCAGACAATTAATGATGCAATTTACGCTTCTGTGGAGTTCAAGCAACAATGAACTGGAACAAGCTGATGACAACTCTGCTCTATTGTATGCCCTCAAAATAAGGCATGGGGAGTGAGCAGTGACTGTGCATGACATCTGCCATTTTTTGGGCAGATTTCCAATTACCATGCACCTTTTAGTAAGGCCCTCCAGTTTCCTTAAAATAGCTGGCAAAATTGCTCTGAGATTTAATCATCACCGCAGAAAACTACTTAAAACCGCAGATTACAAGTTTTAATCTGAGAAAAGCATACTCAATCTTCCATTCTTACCAAGTTTGTAAATTGTGTACAAATAAATCTGATCCTATATCCTTGATTGCTGTTGCTCTTGGTTAGTGCCGCAAGATGAAAAGCAGAATACCACAGCAGACCAAGCAAAAAATGGCTTAGCAGAGTTTCCACAACCTTCTGATCTAGATGGCTTGATGCTCTCTGGCCATCCTTACTGGACTAAATCCTAGGAAATCTACTGACCCATGTTTTCCAAAACAGCTAGCACACGCTAACTAATATCAGCCTCTGACATACTGCCTGCTTAGGTTTGGTAAAACCTACAGTTCTACTGGATTGAGTGCCATTCTGCAATCACAGTTAACTTTACCACACAGCGAGCCACTGTTAGCATGAATCATACAGCTTTGCTATGGGCAAAATGGCCCTTACTGCAAAATTCTGGAGGAAAAGGAGAAGCAGAAAATGTCCCTAAAGCTCTTGATGGTGACTAGAACTCCAAATTGGCAGACCATTATATTCCCCATTGGATGGGATCCTTGTAATAGTTTACTAAAGAGATTTACAAGCTTGAAAGACGTTCTTTTGTTTGCACTTCATGGCGTGGCAGCTGGCACATTAAATATCACTTGTCAATTTGGACTTTGGGAACCATATTCAGCAGCGTCCCAGACTCTAACTGGTAGACAGACATTCTTAAAATTGCAAATGGCAGTCCCTGGAAATGATTACCTGTGACAATCCAGAGTTTCTAAAATATTACAAGTCACAATGCTGAGAAAATGTGCACTTTGGAGCTTTCACCCTGGAATACATAATCAGGACCATCTCAGACCAAACCATGGAAACCATAAATAATAGCCATGCATGACAAAATGTGGAATTGCCATATTGCGCCTGCAGAAACCATAACCACCAACATCCCTGACCACGTAAACCAAAAGTGATGGTGGCCTAGAGAAAAGCATGATCTTCGAAGCTCAGTCCCTGGAAACCATAGCAAGCTTCTACGTGGAATAGAGTATCCATAAGCCAGGAAATAGAGCTATTCTGTAAAAACTACACAAGTCACAGTAGTGATCACTACTCCTCTGGGCATTGTTGAGATACAATATGTTTATCTTGGGTTTACCCCCTTTCACTAACCCATGTCTCAAGCATATCATTAGGCAACCAGTATGATCTTAGTAGCAATCAGTCTGTTACAATGTAACAATGTTTGTAGCAAGATGGAGGTTGAAAGCTTCCCACAAATGACAGTCCTATAGCCCACTTCTTTCTGTTCTTCAATGGTTTCAGGTTAGCTGGAGGGAACATACATAGTTTTCTGCCGGAAAAGTCCTTGGAGGGGTTACCTGAACCCCTTAAAGAGAAGAGAGGCTACTAAAATCCAAGTCTCCTCTCTGAAGATGGCAAAACCATGCCAGGGCAAGTCACAAGTATTTGTAATATGTTAAAACCCTTGTGCATCATAATGCTGGAACCAGCTTGATTGGCCGGACCTTCAAATTTGTAAGGATACATAGGACACCACTGGGCAGCAGGCTTCTGCCTAATTGCCTGGCTTTGAACACAAGAAACTAGCTGCCCCACAGATCACTGTTATTTTCCTGGACCTGCATGACTCTT
Source organism: Lissotriton vulgaris (assembly GCF_964263255.1). Taxonomy (NCBI): domain Eukaryota; kingdom Metazoa; phylum Chordata; class Amphibia; order Caudata; family Salamandridae; genus Lissotriton; species Lissotriton vulgaris. Next base: position 801,893,840 of record NC_141694.1, on the reverse strand, counting down.
TGCTATTGGAGTACATACAGAGTCTTGAGCCGGCATGCAACCCACTTTTCCTGGCTAGGCTAATCCTGTGACCTTCTTGAAGCTCAACTTGCTTGCCTCACTGCTGAGCTTTCCAGACATTAAAGCACACAGCAAACCGAAAACATATTGTGAGCCAAAACAATGCCTGAGCCTCCTGTACCCTTCATAACAAGAGTGGGGTTGACTGCCAACTATTTGACCTCAATGACTGGGTGTACATGAACCACCAGTGAGCCCCTCGATACCTTACCACGGATTAGAGGTGGGTGGCCTAAGGATGAGACAATGGCATTTGAAGATGAGAGAATGGTGATGGTCTCGCAAGTGCATCCTTCTGTCAAATGCTATTATTTTTGTTAATTTCACTACTCCAGTGTGACCTGCCATTTGTGGTGGGTCCAGCTTCCAGTTGGTTAGACAGCTAGCTGGATCGAGAAAACTTTGTCGTCAACTGTGATCATCACGTGAGCCCAAGATGTTACTCCCTGTGTCCAATGACATCCGAGGTACCAGCACCTACACTGTACCCTCTCTGTACATTCATATACTCCGAGACACTGTTCTCTTGCCATGTTGATACTCTTGACACTGTTGATATCGTTGAATTTACTTTCTGTAACAGTTCACATAAAATTACACTTTTTAAGTAACAGAAAGGATACAAATCAGCCTTCTTTAATGTAGAATTTACCTCCCTCCATTTTGGGCAACAGTGTCCCTAATCTTAAAGCTTCCAATCGGTTGTTTGTGAACCTTTTCATAAAAGGTATGCTCAGAGCTTCTTAAACAATACAGCTATGCAAACATTAGAAAGGATCTTGAAAATGTTGATGTTCTTTGCCAGAAAGCATGCTTTCAGTACTGTGTAGTGTTTACATCTGCTCTTACTTTTGAATGATAAACCCATTTGAAGTTGCCATTCCCATTGTAAGATTACCAGTGGATTCCACCATTAATGTATTGTCATTGCCTTTGGCACTATATTTTGTGTTTTCTAATAATCTGACTTGAATTTCCTGTAAAAATATTTAAAATATGCACAATAATATTACAAGTGTTGTAAACACACAACTTTGGCTCCATATTCACATTTCAATGTTACATTGATAACTGTCGTGCACTGTATTTAGATACACATCACACACCGTACCTTTAGATAAATCATGGAATGCTCGCTCACATATAGAGTCAAGGACACTTAAATGACCCCCACGTTCAGTTGTGGACTGAGCACCTCGCATGCTGATGGACAAAAATCCTGAACTCTCACTCATTAAGCGATCTCAGTGTCCCATGTAATTACCAATTCCAGGAAACCCAGCATGACAGTGACCTAGCCAGCATCTTGCCCCCAGCAACATCAGCATTTGACTGCACTAGGGACAAACACTCAAATTTCACTCTTTTGGCCCCTAGCAAAGTAATACAAAAAGTACACATTCAGTGTGCAACACAATTAGATACCAAGGGCTAGATGTAGGTAAATTGGATTTACAGATTCTTAAATACCAAATTTTACCGATTCGGTATTTCAGAATCGGTAAATCCTATGTAGATAAAAAATCGGTAAAAAATACCGAATCGGTAAGATTCGGTATTTACCGAATCAGTATTTACCGATTCAGTATTTGCCATTTATTCCTATGGGCCTGGAGGCCCATAGGAATGAATGTCAATTACCGAATCGGTAATTACGGATTCGGTAAAATTGTGAAAAAGTCAAGGGTGGCAGGGTGTCACTTTGACACCCTGTTGTACCCCTGATTAGTGTTGGTGTGCATATGTGGCATACATACATGCCCTAAGGGCATGTATGTCTGTCACAAGGCACAGGTGTAAATGCACATTTATGCATTTACATAGGAATTCCTTATTTAACACCAACTAATAGTTGGTGGTAAATAACAAATTCTTAAAACCCTGTAGCACTGTTTACAGTGCTTTCTACATTTCATTTACCGATTTGGTAAATTCCGAATCGGTAAATGTTGATTCGGTAATCAACATTTACCGATTCGGAATTTACTGAATCGGTAAATAAGCCTCCTACATAGAGAAAGGCTTTTACCGGTCGGTAACGGCCGATTTCGGCCGTTACCGACCGGTAAAAGCCTACCTACATCTGGCCCCAAGATCCTAGCTCAAGGAACCAAGATCTCGAAATTTTTATTTCCAAAACCAATACTTTACAGCATTTTTGCTTATGCAATGCCTGTTCATTTATACCTTGCATATGTACCCTGATGATGAAAGCATTATTTACTGATGGGTAGTCAGCCAGTGAGCATTACCTAACCAGCACCATTCTCAGTGCCAAAACTAAACCCCCGGGGGTTTTAGCTACACTTGGTGGACAGGCAAAAACTAGGGGTGTACAAAATGTGTGTAATATTTGGGGGGTAATTAGCAACAATAGTATGACTTTTAAAACGCATAGGCCTGAAGGTCCAGCTCCCACATGTCTGATATCCACCGGTTCCCGTTGAATCAGCTCAAACTGAGCAACCAGATGTCAACATTTTTCCAGAAGAGCAATTCCAAAGGGGCCATAACAGACTGAGAGAGGGAGAAAGTTCCAGAGTTTAAGCTCTAGATAGCTCAAGGACCCACCGCAAATGTGCGCTCTGCTAACTTTCGGGAACGCTGGCCAGCATGGTAGCAGATAATCTGAGCTTCCTAAGTGGAGCATAAGATTTGATAAGTGAATGCAAGTACCGTGAGCCCTTATTCGCAAAGATCTTGTGGCAATAGAACAAGGCTTTGAAAGAGAGTCTCTGCTTCAGTTTAAGACACTGCAGCTTGGAGAGTGTAGCCACCATGGTGGTGCGTTTGGGGAGATTCAGCAGAAGACGTGCTGCCGCATTCTGCACTTGTTGGAGTCTCTTCCAATGGGTCTGTGATACACCTACATACAATACATTACAGTAGTCCAGCTGAGACATGATTAAAGCCTGGGTCACTGCTTTTGTTTTGAAGATTCTGGCAGGTAGTGCAAGATGTTATTGAGGGTCTCTAGAATCCCAAAAAATTTCCCTGCAGAGCCGTGATTTGGTTGTCAAGGAACAGCTTCTCATCAAACCAAATACCCAGGTTTTTAAACCCAGGTTTGGGGCAAGGTGCGGGACCAAGAGTTTCAGGCCACCAGGCAGTCGACCAGATGTTAGGTTGAGTACCCAGGATCAAAACCTCGGTCTTCCTTGCATTCAACTTGGGCAGTTTCGAGCCATCCATAAGGCAACCTCCGCAAGACACGAACTTAGCGAAGAAGCCGCTTGGATGGAGTTCTTAGAGAGGGTAATGATGAGGTTAGTGGTATCAGCGTATGTGATGATTGTTAATCCATGGCATTCGATGTCCTCAGCCAGGGGACACGTGTATATATCAAAAAGAGTTAGACTTAGGGAAGGAGCTCTGCAGTTCTCCCTGCTGCAAAGGGAGCACGTTGGAATGATAGGTTTTTGAAGCATCTGGAAGGTGCGCTCCTGCGGAAAGGATTTTCGCAAATTACATTTAATTACACATAATTGTGGAAAAATACAAAAACTAGCATTTGGCACTCTATTTTAGCGAGAAATTCACCCTTGTGTCTTCTTAGGTAGGATGCATTTAGGGGGAAAGATGGTGCAAAAAAACACCACAAACAACAGCCATTCATGTTCTGTCGTTCATGTTGTTCCTCTGCATTCGTTGTAAATTTTTACTTAGAATGGCACATAAAACCCGATGTGGCATTATAACATAATTTTACGAATGTAATTTAACACTAGTAATGTTAAATTACCGTAATGATGCTAATTATGATTGTGTACACTCATTTTGCATCTGCCTTGCAAAACTGGAATTCAACTTTTGGCAACTCACCAGTCACAATAAACAAACTATAAATGAAATGCACTTTGATGCATGGAATAGATTAACATGCATAGTCATAGGGACTTATGTATCTATCTAAAATATAAAATGAACACACATCATAGGCAGAAATCTGTATGTTCCAGCCTTTTACTATTTTTTTGTAACTCTTGCCCTCAAACCTTGGCAACTGTTTATTAAGCAGCATTCACTACATCCCATATTTTAGATGACATCAGGTCAGCAAACAGGTCTGGCAGGAAAAGGATGAGACATGCACAAATGCCATTGTTTTTGCTAAGTATGAAATTACATCAGAGGTCGGAGGGTGCTTATTTGTAACATAAACACTTGTGGACAAATGGTATCGACTGGTTCCCCGAGAAAATCTCAGTATTGTTTTTATAACACAAGAAGCTCAGTACAAGCACACCTGTTCATTCACACAAAAGTTGTGTTTCCATGAGAATTCATCCATAAAACCTGCTCTATACTTTTAGCCCTAAATTGTAACAAATTATTTTTATGTATTGTACAGCTCTTGCTTTGATCTACAAACTGCAGCCCAATTGTTTTGTTTTCTGTCAACTTTATCTTTGTTATTCAAGAGAACATGATCTAATGGACTTTTTTTATTATTCAATATCAACTATGTAATAGTATGTTTCCTTGAAACAAAAAAGAGCACGGATTTTTGATTTATACCTTATTAGTCTGATGGAAAAAATCTATTCCCTAGGGGATGCGGTAATTTACTCTGTTTACAAATGGGCGGGGAAGGTGGGAGATGGAGAGGGCCCTCAGGAAGTGAGAGTATTAGGCAGTAATGAAATCCTTTCCACAGATGGGGCACGGCTTCCCCAGACTGTTGTGTTGCTGATTTTCAACTTTGACCTCCATGGACCAGCCTTTATGGAGTCTGCCAGGTCTCACGTTTGTAGAGGGGCACTGTGGGTCAACTGCAGTTCAGTAGGAAATGAGTGTATGCTAACGGATTACTCTACCCAGGAGGATCCCTTGCAGCCATTTTACCTCAACACTGTTCAGCTTCCTTCTGCTCAAAGCTCAGAAAATGATTGCAAGTCATTGGCACGAAAATATTGATTCAATTTCAAACTGAACAACAGTTACCTCAGTAGGAAACACAGGCAGAATATATTGTAAACTAGCTATTTAAGGTTATTCGGATTACAGTTTACATTATATTAAAAAAAAACATGAAACCACTACTTTAATGTTACATGCTTAGGTTACAAAGTATACTTTAAAATAGCAACTATGCAACTCACATGGGGCATATTTATTCTAAATAATTATCGTGCTTGAAGTATAGCTTTAATATTTTGAATTGTTTGAACTGTTGTGCTGAAATCAGATACAGTCATAGGGACATACTTGTAATTTCTCAATATGCACATGTACCATGAACGAATGGTAATAGCAAGGTACTTGATGTGTAGACAGAGCACCAGGAGAGACTTTATAAACCTCTGCTACACTAAACACACCTGGCGAGACCCTTGATCACTGGGTAAATGGGTGTTTAAATTGTCAACATTTTTACTCAGAGGATTGTTTTTGAAGTTTCTGTCATCCAAATGCATTAATTTCACACAACTCTTACTCCACAGGCATGTTCTAATTGTACACCTGTTAATAGGTTCATTCCTTTCTGTAGTAATTATTATATAATAAAACACTCCTCAAAAGTGCAATGGCTCTATTTGTGGGACCCCAGGACTTTCCGGACTGATTTTCCAAATTTAGCATCTACAAAACAAGAAAATTGCGGCAAAAAAGCAAAATTTATAGTATTTTTGCGACAGGCACAAAACGTGACTGTCAGAAAAATACCACAATACATATAATGGGGTGACCCTGTAACCCTCAGAACCTGGGTGGGTAATAAACAAAGTAATAATGGTTCCGTCGGACAGAAATACACACTGTTTTAGTATTTCAATGTTTCCTTCCTTTAAGTCTCGTACCTAACAAGGATATCAAGACAAGAGTGCCAATACATTCACAAACAAAACACACTGACCATAAGGAAAAAATGAAAGCAAATTTTACTCAAATACTTTCACATGTGAAAACAGAATACTTCAACCACTGTCATCCCATGACAGCACGAACGGAAAGTGAAGGAGGCGACCCGCGCGAGGTAGAAATACAAAGGAGCAAGTTTACAACTATCTGTATCATTACAGAGGTGAACATCTAGCTGGCCTGATTAAGACGGACCGACAATACGATTCAGGAAGAGACCAGGACTCCATGCGGAGCTAGGTCTGCAAGAGGCTATCCCATATATATATACAGTCCTGATGAAGACCCGCACCTGATGCGTGAAAACACTGCATCGCCCCCCAGGGTCGAAACGTCGACGCAATCCTCTCTTTTGGCGTGAACAAACTATTCAAAATCCTGTAGGATCCAAGATTTAATTGATGTGTCTACATGATGATTGTACATGTATAGTTGTTTAACCCAAATGTATATGAAGTAACACATTTTACTTGCTGTTTTTAGTATTACTTTAGCACAAAGTTTTCGTGCCTTATATATTTTAAAATGTTTGTTAGGGACAGTGATTGAAGTATTCTGTTTTCACATGTGAAAGTATTTGAGTAAAATTTGCTTTCATTTTTTCCTTATGGTCAGTGTGTTTTGTTTGTGAATGTATTGGCACACTTGTCTTGATATCCTTGTTAGGTACGAGACTTAAAGGAAGGAAACATTGAAATACTAAAACTGTGTGTATTTCTGTCCGACGGAACCATTATTACTTTGTTTATTGTCAGAAAAATACTGCAGCCCAGCCAGCAGCCATCAGGACTGCACAGTGTGCATGAGCTGGGGAAGAGGTGTCCGATGCCACAGAGAGTGCAGAATAAAATTTAAATCTGCGAACTCTCTGGCACCATCTAAGCACATCACTTTCCTGGCGTGACTTATATGCTGCTGTAGGGAGCTGTTAATGTGCGCCCTAGAACCTTCCTCCCATCTTATTGTAAATTGGAAGGAGGGTGAAGAGAGCTACAGTAACTATCCCCTACACCAGCATGTATTTGAGGGTGCTCATTGATGTGGAGCGGGGTTTAGGGAGAGGGAGTAGAAAGGTGACAGAGGTGCGGTAATACAGCCATTGAAGGGGAAGTGGCAGGGAAGTATTTGTGACAGTGGTGGGGGCTGAAAAGCAAGGAGGAGCACTGTTGGGGTAGGTGGGTGGGGAAAGGCAGGAATATGCCTGTCAGGCGGGGGTAAGAGACAATTAAAAAAGGTGGACGAATCAAGAGAAAGACTCACATACCTGTGGTCTATTGTTGGTAGTATTGGTGATGAAGGCCGATATTGGTGGTGGTGTTCTAATGGAGGTGGTAGGTTATCAGTGGTGGTATTGCTTGAGGTATTGTTGTTGGTGGTGGTATTGTGGAGGTGTTGGTAGTATTGTTGGTGGTATTGGTGGTGTGGTATTGATGGTTGTGGTGGTATGGCTGCTGGTGTTGATATTACCGGTAGTTGTATTGATAGGAGTGTTAGGGAAAAAAGTATATGTGGAGAAATAGCTTGGCCAAGTCTGAGACCCTTGAATTTGTCCAGGCACCTTTGGAACACCATTTCTGCTAAGCTTGTGGCCTTTTGGTACCAAACCCAGGCACCGAGAGATGAACTGGGACTGTGTCTGATGACGGTGGCATATAAGCCCAACTCACACCCCCGTGCCTCTAATCATTGTCTGTATAGGCACTGCCCACTTCTTTGCTGTCGAAGGTCCAACACCTAGTGACCCGGCAGCAAGGATACAGTCCACCTCATATCACAGTGGAACTGATCCAAAGCTTGACCCTGGCTTGAAGCAAATCGCCTCTCATCTTGTCCCAGATGGTGTCCCTGCTCCAGCACCTATCCTTAAATGGTTTATGGAGTCACAGTATTCAGCTGTGAAGAGGAGTGCGGCACATTGCATAGCCACTTGGTTCTGCCAATTGGGGAGGCTGTGAGACTTGAGTGACTCCTCTCAGAGTAAGCTTGCAGAGAGAGATTTCTCTTGGAACTGAGATCGGAGTAAGGAAGATCTGTCCGCTCCCTGTGGATTTTTCACTAGCGGATCCCCTTCCTTTAGTTGGATATTACTCAGGGTGATATGAAGGCAGATTAGACGGCCATATGATTTTCCAGGCAGTAACCACACCGGGCTTTCTAAAGAGTACCATCATTGACCCTTCTTGCATGCTAGCATGCATGGTGCTGCCTAGACTGGTGTAACACTGACCTATTCCACATCATTTTTTGACCCGTACTCCCGATCTGTTCCTATGCAATGCATATTTCCAACCGCACTCTACTACCTTATTATTGACTTTATAACATTAGTGGTTGATAATATTGTGGGAGAAATATCATCATATCAAGGATATTGTTGGGCTAAATATTAGGAATGGTGGGTGAAACTTTAATTACACCGCTGCAATCTGAGTAATTTTGGTAATTTTACAACTCTTGTGAGACAAAATTTCCATGAAATACGTGATTGCACCTGCTTGTGTAATTTAGAGTAATTTAGTGCAAACATGCCTACCTCAAGAGCAAAAGAACACAGTGCAAGAGGCTGCTGCTTGTTTTCTGTTACATTTAGTGCTAATTCCTTTATGCAAAATGTATGCCCTCCTTGCGTAAATCTCCATAGTTTCACATAATTTTTCAGTAATTTCATGTAGTTATGCTATAGCAAATTATCCAAGTTACTCCCCCCGTACAAAATATCCAAGGTAAGTATATTGGTTTTTTTTATTTGTAGAAAATATTGATATAAATAATATGTATTACCTCAATGTAATTGAATATATATAAATTGTTTTTGCTTGAGTATATTTATTCTCTTATTTGTTTTGTTTTTTAAGGGTTTATAATTGTTCACTGTAATTTTATTTGTATATTTTGTTTAATGTTATTGAAGTATCTGGTGTTTTGTTATGAAAATAGTTTTTTGTGTTTTGTTGGATTTTGTTAGAGTGGAAAGAGTTTTAAATTGATATTTTGGTATTTCTTTTTAGATCTCAGTTGGTTAATTTATTATTTAGGAAAACTAAATAACTATTGAATATAGTAATGATTTTTATTTGTACTGTTTTTAATGTTTTAATCCACTTTTTGGCATTTGTTTCTTATTAACTTAATACCCCAGTCTAGCCCTTATCTCCCCTTACCCCATCCTCCTCTCGTTTCCACTTGTTTTAAATTTGTCTATGTGATGACTCATGGCCTGTGCAATTTTAACCACATTTTTAAAAATGTTTTTCTGAATCCTAGTGCTTGTGGCATTTGGGAAATTAACTATTTCTGCATAATTCCTGTAAGATCTATTTTTTCTGTTGGTTGGCATTCTTTTCGTTTTCTATCCAATAAAGAATTGTTGCTAAAAAAGAAAATATGGCAGTAAATTCCACTATGTTCCTTCCCAAAAAAATATATAAACATTGATATGTTATTGCTCTTACCTGAAAGGAGACAGGACTGCGCCCTGGAGTCCCTGTCGATGAGACGCCTCTGGCACAGAGTGTGCCTTAGTCCTGTGTACCATGTATTTCTTTGTGAATATTAAGCAGTAATATCTCTGTGTCCTTTGAGGTCTGAAATCTGAAAGTCATTGCGAAGGTGATTTGATTCTGGGTGAGAGGAACGTTAATGGGTGACTGTTCTCTCAAGTTCCTTTGATACACAGGATAAGCGTGAAATATGATGGTAGTCTGAAAAATTATCCAAGACCCTCCCAAACAGAATTTGCGCATGTCCCAGTCTCAAATCGTTTTTCCCTGCTTGCTAATCTGGATGAACAATACTGACTGAACCGTATCCCTACTAGAGATAAGGGGTCAGCATTGAAACTTAAAAGTCAAGCAGGCGTGGACCAGTTCAACCTCATCAATAGTTGGTTAACATTTTTTTTAAAATATGGCATTGTCATGTTTCAGGAAACCTGGTCTACTGAAGACATTATTTTGGATGGAAACCAAAGTTTAGGCATCCCCACTAAGCTTTCTACCCTTGGCTGAGCCTGGAGTGGAGGAGTGATAGTTTGCCCGCTTTGGTTCGAAACTTGGCGGTGTTCAAGGTAAAACCAATTGCATTTACCCATACGGGAATTCAAGTTCTTTGGGTCGAATTTCCCAATACCTTTCATTTTTACCTTATTAACTTTTATAATTCAATCAATGTGCAGAACATGGAGTGATACATTGAACCCCTTTTTCGTGTTTTGCAGATTATAATAATTTGAATGTCATTTTGGGGTAGGGGAGGATTTTAACACCAAAAATTGCAACCAATATTACCTATTAAAGCACCTTTTTAATTTGAGACAGGGTGTCTCACATCTTTGGAGCTGAAAGAAGGAGTACCAAGCTAAATAGATATCTGCTAGAACTAGGCCTCTTGAATTTGATGGAAATATGGGGAGATAGCTACCTTGGTTACTTGGAGAGAAGGCACGATAATAACAGCCTGATTCATCAAGAATAATTGCGCTCGCAAAGGGCCAGATTCTGAGAATCTGGCCCTTTGCAAGTGCAATTTTTGCTTTTGGGATTCATCATCCTAAAAGCAAAAGTCTCTATTTAAGAAATCGCATATTTGCGAGAAATTGGATTTAAGGAATCTCTAATAGAGATTCCTTAAATCCAATTCATCAACCAATTAGAAAATGCGAAATCGCAATATTTGGTCGCAATTTACCACCAAGTCTGACTTGGTGGTAAATTGCGAAAAAAGAGTAAAAAGCACTTTAGTGCATTTTTTTCTTTTGTATGTTACACACACACATGTCCTTTGGACATGTGTGTGCGCAACACCTGTTCAAATGTGCATTTAAGGGGTGCTACAGGGTGTCCTTTGGACACCCTTGGCACCCTTCAAATCGCTATCTTATTTGCGATTAGCAAATTGCTAATCGCAAATAAGGAATACTCCCCATTCATTCCTATGGGCCTTTTGGCCCATAGGAATGAATGGGGAGTTTTTCCTTATTTGCGATTAGCAATTTGCTAATCGCAAATAAGGAATTTGTAGGATTCGCATTTTATTTTGCGATTCCTACATGAATACCGTTTTGCAAGTCTCTAATAGCGATTCCTTATGATTCTCTATTAGAGACTCGCAAAACGGTACCTTGATGAATCAGGCTGTAAATGATTTCTTTGTTACAAAGCTCATGAATGAGTTGGCATATTCTGGGTGAACTATCAATAATGACATCAGCGATTACAAGGCAAATCAGATCCCATTCTTCCTGCCAACAGGCATAGAATTGCCCGCTGAAAAAGGGAATAAAGGTTTAGAGAGTATTGACAAAGGGTTAAGACTAAGATGGAGAGGTGTTCACTTCCCGACCCTGTTTGTTTCTGTCATTAGCACTAATTTTGATTTAATTAATGATTGCTTGCTGTTTCTCAATTGTTCTCCTTATCTTCTCATGGTGGCTGCCCTTAAGCTTAATTTTATTAAGACAGGTCTTCTAGGCCCGTCTCTGGCAAGAAAAGCCCATCACCAAGTTGATTTAATAAAGACTGCAGAATATCTAATAAGAGGATACACTGTGCCTTGAATTGCGTCCCTAGAAACCAAGCAAGCTTTGTCAGTGCTAGAACTAGTTATACGCTAGCCACTAGGGAATGGTAAGCAGAAAGCAAAGAAGAAACTTGGCAAAACTTGATTAGGGCTTGCAAAGATCGAGATCATAGTTCTTTTGGAAAATTGTGAATGCCAAAAAAAGTAGGTGCGATGATTCTAAAGGGCATGACACCAACAATAGCCATCCATTTCTCACTTGAGGAGGTTGCGGATGCCATCAGTGCTAACTCATCCTTAATGGTACCAGGACCTGATGGTGTCCCTAATTTAAACAACGCTGTGAATACGAGTATTCCGATGCTCATGGCAGCCACAATTGTTCCTATATACAAGAAAGACAACAAACAAGATCCAAAGTGTTATAGGCTAATCTTCTTATTTGATTGAAAGATTAAGGTAGTTGGACATATTCTTCTTCACATAATTGAAGTCTGAGCCAATAACAGCAAGGTGATTAATAAGGTGCAGTTTGGATTCAGAGAAGGATTGGGAGCCCAAAAGCAATGTTGGAATTTACGCCTAATCATTGAAAAGTACACTGCTGATAAAAGAGGACCCATATGTCTTTTTTATGGACATTATCAGCGCTTTTGACTCGGTTAACTGATCACAGCAATGGTATTTTCTGATACAGATGTGTCTATTCTAACCTCTTGTGAACTTTTACCGTGCCCTACATAGTGGGGTGTCAGTCTCTGTAAGATATGGTTCAGAAGGGGGTGTGGGGGGGAACATACCTGTTAGCTTAGCTAGTGGGGTTCTTCAAGGCTGTGTCCTCGCCCCCATTTAATATTTTTTGGGGATATTAATGGGTTGAGTGAATTTCTGATCACCATTGGGAGGGATCAGTCAAAGTTGGGATTTCTGAGTATTCCAGCACTGATTTTTTAATTACTTGTACCCCAAATGGCTTAAGAAACCTAATTGATAGTTTTGTCATGTTTAAGGGCAACCTCAACACCAATATTTCCAAACTCATCATATGGTGCGTGGTAAAAAACAACATAAGGTTCGACCAATCACTATCAGAGGAAAGAATAACTTGAGACCCAATACCTTATCATGTTTGGAGGTGACAATTGATGTGCGGTGTTCCAGGCTGTCCAGCATTTCGCATAGGTGTTTCCTATTTAACCAGTCTGGGGGGGGGGGGAAGGGGGGGGCAGTCTTTGAGTTAGCTGGAAAGGTGGGAAACAAACCTGTACTACTTATGTTAGAAATCTATAAATGCAAGTGCACCCCATTTTCGACCTATGGGGCCACCATTTGGGGTTATCAAAATTGTGCAAAAAATGCAGTAGGATGAGATTTTGTAGGAGACTGCTAAGACTCCCACAGTCTAATCCACATATTTGCACACATGAAGACCTGATATTCCATATATAGAGGATTTCATCAAACTTGCTCCGATTCTCCTCTGGATCTCCATGTGGGTAAATAAGCAGGCCCATTTTAATCTCATGGTTATTACTGATTACTTGGCTTGTGAGCGGGCCATAAAATCAAATGACTAGCCTATATTAAGAGCATTACATAATCCCTGGGAAGACTCAAATTGTTTACCTTCTCACACTTGATTGTCAAGGGAGACACAGAAAGGGCCTAAAAAATATTCATGTCTCTTTGCAGGGCAAACCGAGAAGAGGATGAACTGGTGTGGAACCCAACTTAGATTTTGTGAAAGACGCCTGGGGAAGATCTCTGTTAGCCAGATTTCAGTTAGCTACCATTAAGAGCCATTTGGGTTTTCCTCTTGATCAATATGACTCAGCATCCATTTTAATGTGTGTGGGCGTGGGAGTAGGGACGACCGTGACACCAGGTAGTGAGGTCAAAGATGGTTTTATTTTAGGTCTCAGGGGTTTGGACATAAACGTCTTTCGGTTCCGCAGGGTCAATCTCTCTCGGGCAAAAGCACTTGGGTCCGTGGCGATGGTCTTCTCCCGTCTTTTGGTGGGGCTTGGTGGGTCATCACTCTGGATACCGCCGGCTCCGTGACATGCAAGAGACCAACAAAGAGGGAGGCCGTTAGATCAAGTCCTCTAGGGGTGGTGCACCAAGAGGGACCGGGTAATGTGAGGGCAAACCCAGTGAAACGTGCTCAATCTTTGTACAGTGCTCGGTGAACAAGGGGGGGTGGATGTGAGGTACCGGGGAGGGAAAGGGTAATGGAAGGGAAGGGAAACTACAGAGGGAATTGACGAACCGGGATTTTTACACTATTTACACTCGAGCACTCCGGCTCCCCACCCAGGCTGCCCAACGCCGCTGTACCTGTGACAGCCACACTCCTCCCTCGGGAGTGTGGCACGTCAGTTCACGGGGTCGTTGGCCTCCTGGCTTTCCTCCGTTCTCAGTCCCTCCGTCTTCTCCGCGATGTTCCTTCGGGATGCCTCTTTCTTCGTCTCCTCCGCTTCCTCTGCTCTGCTCCGTGCCGCTTGCTTCCGCCTTCCACTCCTCCGGGGTGATCACACACCCTGCGTAAATCGCTTCCCGACTTTTGACCAGTCTTGTCTCGCTGACGTCCTTCAGGGGCGGTTCCTCCTCCTCAGATGCGAACGCCCAGTTAAAGGAGCCACTATTTTCTTCCTCGTCGTCAGGGCCGATCAGACCGTCCTTCCACTGTTCAGTCTGTAAATAAGGAGGCGATGCATGGTCAGCAGGGCAAGGACTCCACCATTCACGAGGGGTACGCATCCCTACCTCGTTACACGTGTCACTGTGATGAGGCTTCCAACCAGATCCTGATGCATGTTATCTTCTTTTGTAAATATTATGTGTCTTTTAAGCAAAATATTTTATTGCTAATTTTATAATCACATGCTTTTTATCATCACAAACCCGCACTTCACTTCTTTCATAAGATACCTAGCCCCTTGGTGTGCTCTGCTATTGGGAGTTTCTTAAAAAATTCAATTCTTAGCTTAGCTCAATTAAGTTTTAAAACTCTGTCATGTGTTTCTTCTTAACTTTTTAAAAATAATGTAATGCATTGTGTTTTGGTTGTGCTTTTATGATCGCTGCGAAACAATTGAATAAAGCTTACTGAAATGAAAGGAAGTTAATTAAGTTCAGAAACAGTAGTGTATTATTGGATGGGTAGAGTTTAAGGCGAAGTTATTTATAATATGATCTGACCCAGACTAGGAGACCAGAAGGAGGTTTTCAAAAATTCTGGAAGATAGTTTGATGCAATGTCCTTGTGACTTGTGACTTAACCCCTTCGATGCTGGTGACGGAACCATTCCGTCATCAGTCACGGTTGAGCTGTGCTGATGACGGAATGGTTCCGTCACGACCACACCCTATTCATAAAAGAGCAGCACAGCAGGAAAATTCCTGTAGCAGCGATGTGGTTAATTGAGACACCGGTGATTTGATAAATGCAAAGATGTGCATTTCCTCAATGGTGTGTGACTGTGCATGTTGGCTGGAAGGATCTTTTGCCAGATACTTAGAAATGGGCAGACAAGTCTAGACAGTAGCTGTAATGGCATACTTCAATAGTAGTGACATTGACACATGCACAGCAAGAGTTCCATGGCCCTTGTGAAAGTTAGGAATTTACCCCCAAAAATACAATGATTGAATACTACATAAGAACAATTACCTCTCTCACATCTTGCCTCACCCTTCTTCTTTCCCTCGCCCATTTTACATGCCTCTTTTTTCAATCTAGGGCTGTGCTTCCAGTCCTATCAAGAAGCTGGGAGAATTGTGGGGCTAAGAGTAACCCATTTTAATAAGATATGATAAATCAATCAATCAATCAATCATAGCATTTGTAGAGCGCGCCACATACCTGTGAGGGACTCAAGGTGCTGGGGGGGCTGCTACTGTTCGAAGAGCCAGGTCTTGTGAAGTCTTCTGAAGGTCAGAAGGTCTTTAGTCTGCCGTAGGCAGAGGGGGAGGGTTTTCTATGTCTTGGCGGCAAGGTGGGAGAATGATCTGCCGCCGGCGATCACTCTTCGGATGCGGGTAAGGGTGGCGAGGGTGCGGTCTGCGGAATGGAGCTGGTGGGTGAGGGTGTAGAGGCTCAGTCGGCTGTTGAGGTACGCTGGTCCGGTGTTGTGGAGTGCTTTGTAAGCATGAGTTTGGAGCTTGAAGGTTATCCTCTTGTTGACAGGGAGCCAGTGCAAGTCTCTCAGGTGGGGTGTGATGTGGCTGCGGCGAGGAATGTCGATGATCAGGCGTGCGGAGGAGTTCTGGATGCGTCAGAGCCGTTTCAGGAGTTTGGCCGGGGCTCCTGCGTAGAGGGCGTTCCCGTAGTCCACTCTACTGCTGACGAGGCCTGGGTGATCGTCCTTCTCGTTTTGGTGGGGATCCACTTGAAGATCCTGCTGAGCATGCAGAGGGTGTTGAAGCAGGAGGAGGAGACGGCGTTGACCTTCTTCATCATGGAGAGGGTAGAGTTGAGGATGACCCCTAGGTTGCGTGCTTGGTCGGTGGGTGTTGGGGGTGTTCCTAGTGCAGTCGGCCACCAGGAGTTGTTCCAGGCCGAGGGTGTGGATCTGAGGATGAGGACCTCCATCTTGTCCGAGTTCAGCTTCAGTCGGCTGTTCCTCATCCAATCGGCGACGGCCTTCATTCCTTCGTGGAGGTTGTTTTTGGTGGTTTGGGTGTCCTTGGTGAGGGAGAGGATCAGCTGGATGTCATTGGCGTAGGACATGATGAGTGAGGTCTTGCCGTCGTGCGACGTGGTCGATCGGTGCCATGTAGATGTTGAACAACGTTGGGCTGAGGGATGAGCCTTGGGGTACGCCGCAGATGATCTCGGTGGCTTCGGGGCAGAAGGGGGGGAGGCAGATGCTCTGTGTTCTGCCGGAGAGGAAGGAGGTGGTCCAGTTCAGGACCTTCTCTTGGATTCCGGCGTCGTAGAGGCGTGTTTGTAGTGTGCTGTGGCAGACCGCGTCGAAGGCAGCTGACAGGTCCGGGAGGATGAGGGCCGCGTTTTCTCCGTTGTCTAGCAGGGTCCTGCTGTCATCGGTGGCGGCAACAAGGGCAGTTGCGGTGCTGTGCTTGCTGCGGAATCCAGACTGGGACGGGTGCAGGATGCTGTTCTCCTCGAGTAAGCTGGTCAGTTGTTTGTTGATGGCCTTCTCAATGACCTTCACCGGGAATGGGAGTATGGAGATTGGTCGGAGGTTCTTGAGGTCCTTGGGGTCCGCCTTGGGTTTCTTGAGTAGGGCGCTGATCTCTGCGTGCTTCCAGCTCTCCGGGAAGGTCGCTGTCTTGAAGGAGATGTTGATGGCTTTCCGGAGATGGGTGCGATGGTGCTGCTGGCTTTGTTGAAGATGTGGTATGGGCAGGAATCTGACGGAGATCTGGAGTAGATGGTGTTCATGATCTTGATCGTGTCGTTGATGTTGGTCCAGGAGAGCAGACGGTTGGTGCGGGTGGTGGTCGTGGGAGCGGGGGTCTTAGTGGTTTCCGGGGTGGATGCAGCGCTGAAGCTGTTGTGGATGTCTGCGATCTTGCGATGGAAGAAGGTGGCCAGCGAGTCGCACAGGTCTTCTGAGGGTTGGATGATGTTGGTGTTGGAGCTGGGGTTGGAGAGTTCGTTCACGATGTTGAAGAGCTCTTTGTTGTTGTGTGCGTTGTTGTCTAGTCGGTCTTTGAAGGAGGTCCTTTTGGCGGATCTGATGAGGTAGTGGTGTCTGCGGGTGGCGTTCTTGTGGGTTGTGTAGCTTTCTGGTGTTCGTTCAAGGGTCCAGTTTTTTTCTAGTTTTCGGCAGGTTTGCTTATAGGCCTGGAGGTCTTCAGTGAACCAGCTGGCTTTCTTGCTGGTGTGGGTGTTGGAGGGCTTCTTGAGTGGGGCGAGGGAGTTGGAGCAGTTGGTGATCCACTGTCTGAGGTTGTGAGCGGCAGCGTCGGTGTCGGTCGGGTCTGCAGGTGGGCTCCGGCGAGGGTGGTGGAAAGCTGGTCTTTGGTGACTTTGCTCCAGCAGTGGCGGGGCATCCGTTGGGTGCGGTGGTGCGTGGTGGGTTTCCGGAAGGTGAAGTGGATGCAGCGGTGATCGGTCCAGTGGAGCTTGGTGGTGTGGTTGAAGGTGACGTGGAAGCTTGCCGAGAAGATGGGGTCGAGCGTGTGGCCGACGGAGTGTGTGGGTGTAGTGACGAGTTGTCTGAGTCCGAGGTTGGCGAGGTTGTCGATCAGGGTGGCGGAGTTGGTGTTGTTGTTTTTCTCGAGGTGGTAGTTCAGGTCCCCGAGGAGGATGTAGCCCATGGAGGCGAGGGAGTGTGTGCTGACGAGGTCGGTGATGGAGTCGCTGAACTTTGCTCGGGGTCCGGGGGCCTGTAGACGAGAGTTCCCCTGAGGGTGGTCTTGGGATCAGTGTGAATCTGGAAGTGCAAGTGTTCAGCAGTGCTGAGGGTGTCACTGGTGTTGGTTGAGACTTTGAGAGTGTTCCTGTGGACGATGGCGATTCCTCCTCCTACTCCATTGGTGTGGTCCTTGCGGGTGATCTTATAGCCTTCCGGGATGGCTATAGCGATGTTGTTTGCCGAGGAGGCGTTCAGACAAGTCCTCATCAGGAAGGAGAAGTCTTGGGTGTTGGAGTCGAGTAGGTCCCAGAGTTCAACTGCGTGTTTGTGTGCAGAGCGGGTGTTGAGGAGGATGCATCTGAGGTAGTTGGGTCCTTTGGTAGGTGGGTTGGTTGGCCGGATGCTGGTGAAGCTGCAGTTCTGGCAGGAGAAGGGTCCTTGGGTGTGCTTCGGAGTGGCCAGGCAGCAGGTGCGTGACCGTCCGGCGTTGAGTGCGTGGGGTGTGCTGAAGTCGTAGCGGTGTTGGGTGTTGTGGCAGCCATGGGGGCCAGGGGTTATGGCGCTGGGTGCGGTCCAGTCGCGGACGGGCGCAGACGGGCTTGCCTTATGCGTGCCTTTAGCGCGCCAGCGGCGCTTCCGCTACGCAGCCTTCATATAAGGGGAGTAGGGAGGGAGGAGCAGCTGGGAGGCGGGAGCAGGCGGCGAATGGGTGCTGAGGGGGCAGGGCAGCAGGGGAGTCAGCGGCTGGAAAAAGCGGCAGGAGCGGACGCAGCGGGGTAACGGAGCAAAAGAAAAACAAGTTGAACAATAGTGTAACAGGAGAGAGAAAGGCAAAAACAACAGTGGCACAAGATTAGCACAAGATAAGCAGCAGTAACCAGTGTGGGAAGCGGCCTACCCAGATGGGTCAAGGGTCGCTCTCCCTACTGCTGCACGGCCTCCATATAAGGGGAGTAGGGAGGGGGGAGCAGCTGGGAGGCGGGAGCAGGGCGGCAAATGGGCGCTGAGGGGGCGGGCCGCAGGGGAGTCAGCTGCGGGAAAAAGCGGCAGGAGCGGACACAGCGGTGTAACGGAGAAAAAGAAAAACAAGTCAAACAATAGTGTAACAGGGGGGAGAAAGGCAAAAACAACAGTGGCACAAAGACTAGCACAAGATAAGCAGCAGTAAGCAGTGCCGGGAGCAACCTACCCAGCATATAAAATCAATATACAGTATACATGGTTAAATAGCGATACAGTTAGAAATCAACATCCACTCTTTCATGCTAACCATCAAAGATAATAGTTTTCCTGAGTTGAATCGCACCCCTTATATAAAGTGCAATACTAAGGCATGGAGAAGGAGATGAGAGTCAATGAGTGTAAAAGAGTAAGTGTGTGTGTGTGTTTGCAAGAGTGATAATCAGTGAGTGTGTGAGTACATTTGTGTGTGTGACAGTGAGCAGGAGAGAGTATGAGTGGGAATGAGCAGTGCAACCAAGTTAGAGTGAAGGGGCAAGAGAATGAGTCAGAGGGAGTCAGTATGAGTGAATGAGAGTAGGAGTGTCATTAAGAGTATGTTTGTTAGTGTGTTTTATGCTTGTAAGCCAGTGGCCATGTTATACTCAAAATAATTCTTGGCTTATAGGGGCACTCAAGTTTGCATGCTGTTTCTGGCATTTAGGATGTAAATCTAGTCATAATGGCAAATTGCAGGCACTGACATGTCTAGGTAATTATTTTCATACAGGGAAGAAAATGCTGGTGCTGGCATGCTGGAGGTACCCTTGGCCTCAGAGAGGGCACCTTTTGTATTTTGGGGGTGGGGGATAAGGTTGGTGGCAACAAACTATGATAAGATACTTGGGCCTAGATGTATCAAGCCGTTTGCGAATCGCAAACGGTCTAGTTGCATGTTTTGGCACGCATCAAAAATTCGCAAATTAAGGAATCGCAAAAATTTGCGATTCCTTATTTTGCCATAGCATTTAAGGCATCACAATTTTGCGATTCCTTAAATGCTATGTATGTAGCATTTTTCAATTGCAAATTTTGGTTAAGAAATCGCAAATTAGCACCAACTTGTAGTTGATGTTAATTTGTGAATTCTTTTAAAAATGCACAATTTGGCATTTTTGATGGTGGCATGTGATGCACACACATGCCCATAGGGCATGTATGTGCGCCATATGCACACACATGTACATTTCAGGGGTGCAGCAGGGTGTCCTTGAGACACCCCTGCACCCCTGAAATTATTCTCAATTTGCGATTAGCAAATTGAGATCAATTTCACAATCATTCCTATGGGCCTCCTGGCCCATAGGAATGAATGGGAAATTATTCCTTAATTGCGAATTCGCAAATTGCGAATTCGCAAATAAGGAAGATTAAGAAATTGCTAAAAAATTGCGATTTTTTACATACATCCCATTTTGCGATTTCTAAAATTCCTTAAAAATCGCTATTTAGAAATCGCAAAATGGAATCTTGATACATCTGCCCCTAGGTCATTTTTGAATTATGGTTCACCAATGGCATATAGGCAGTATCAAAGGCAAAATTCTGGTAAAGTCATACTGTGTGTAATTCTTCTCATAAGGAGGTATCATGACAAAATGCTACCATTGACATACTGGAGGTAATTCTTAACATATATATTGTAGCACGTATTACGCCACACCACTTCCAAAGATCAACAGAGGACAATGCTCTGTGCCTTGATTTTATTAGACGGCTTACCTACATTTCAACACCATCTACAAGATGCTTCTAGACAGCTGTTGTCATGCTATTGGCTTCTAGTGCTTTCTATTTATTGTGATTTATTTTAAAGTTCTGCAGAAAATATGCTGTAGCATAGGGTCTAATACACAGAAGATTGACATTGGATTATATGCTGTATAAAAACTGAAGATCTCTTGGAGTGGTTTTATCAACTGAAGGAATCCAACTAGCAGCTATGCTTATAGAAAGATGAAAATGCCTTTGTGGAGGTTGTGCAGGATTAAGGATGGGAACTCTTTTCAAGCATCTTGCAAACAGATTCAAACGAATTGTGGAGAATAGAGTCCGGCATGGTGAGAGCTAGCCAGAGGTCTGCTTGGAGAAATGGCTTATTATCGATCTCCTGAATTTCAGTTTGGCTCCACGTGTCGAGGCAGAGGTAGAGAGCTCCACAGACCCTTCTGGCACTGCCAAAGTGCCAAATAGGCCAGTCCAACCTAATCCCAAATCATGTTTTGCAATCTGAAAATGTTAGTAGTGAGTGTCAGGCAGTAAGTGCAGAAGGTCCACTTCAGGTTTCAGTGTGACTGCTTCTACATACCAAAGCAGCATGTGGAAGTCATATGTTTTCTCATGCAGGCACAAGTAGGAGCAGTACCCTGTTGTCATATCATTATCAATGGGGCTCTTGGAAGACAATGGATAACTAAATAGCCAGAGCTCACCACGTTGGCTAAGAAAGTGAGTTTAATTCTGGGATCCACAACTCATGTATTTCTCAAGTGGTGGAGTAAGGAGTTTGAAAACGAGACTGGGAAACATTCTGTCCTCTGCATGGTACCTTCATTTATGGCAGCCCTGTCCCATGTTAGGAATGTCATAAGGGAAAGTGAACTGAGGCAAGTGCAGATCTTAGAATTTCCCTCTGTCTATGTGATGCTGCACTGAACCCTCAGCTGCCTACCCCAGCCAAGCTTCAAGTACACGTTTAATACCTAACATTAATTGTGGCATGGTAGAGCACATTATGGCATACACAAATTCTCTTTAAGAATTATAGCAAACCATTTTTTTCTAATTTGTGCCTTCATGGCAGTGGCTTACAATCAGGGTTTAATTGCTACATATAATTGGCGAGTTACTGGTATGTTAGGCTGAGGAGAACCTCCGAACGAGTTGAAACAAGCGCACATCGGCACGCCCCATGTTGTCAGACTCTCTAAATTACGTAGTAAGAGAATCATATTTTGGGAACCATTGGTACATTAAAAAAGCCATCTTTCACTACTTATCGAGTTACTTTCAAGTCACCAGGTTACTATTTTTAGACTAGTGTGTTATGTGATCATGTAGCCTGGTCATTATCCCTCTCCTGTCCCTATGGCGCGAGGTAGCCTAAAACATGCCAGCAGATGGGATGATAGCAGAAGTGCCAAATCTTTTTAGAGATGGTGCAATCCTGGTATATCCCTCTTACGCAACTTGTGCACAAACCTTGGCTTCTATGCTGTGTTGCATAATTTCTAAGAAAATCTGGTCCAAAGTGCTTTACTGTGCAACTGCAAACCTCAACATTGTGCCCCCCCAAACAGGAGACAGAACCTGGAGCAACACTATATTGTACTGTTGACAAATGGCCATTTTTTTTCTGTGGGTGTGCTTGTTACGTTATATCGCGCAGCATACATCCCAGGCAGTAGCGACTCGTAGTGGGAGTGTTGCGGGGCGGGGAAGGGTCAGGGTGGGTGGTAGTAAACTCCGGCATACCGCCGACCGGAGGTAAGTACATAAATCAATGAATAAAATAAAATACATTACTTGCGCTGCCACACCATTTGCGTTGCAGCATGCGCACTGTCATTCATTTTATTTATTTATTTATGTACTTACCTCCGGTTGGCCGGAATTTACTACCCCCCCACCCTGCCCAGCCCCCGCCCCACTGCCCGCAAGGCTCCCACTACGATCCGCTCCAGATCCCTGGTTACCATAACAGTTATAACACGGTACCAGCATTAATGGCTAATAAAGGCACAGATTTACTAGGTGCATTGGACCATAGAATTATCACATTATAAAGCACATTTATAGCATTACAATTTAACACATTATAAATATGTGCATATACATATACAATAATGATAAAAGCGATAAAATGGAGAATTTAGCCTTACAATAATCTGTCCAATTTGCTTTTCGCTTATGTTAACTGCTCGTGACTGATCTTCAGCTGCTGCGAATTTGTTGGAAAAAGTGTTGAAAGTCAAAGTTCCAAAAGTGCTAAACAAAGTATCACAACAACATAATCGACCACACTGCAACAAGCTTGCTTTGTTTGAAATAAGTCTGAAAACAGAGTGATATAAATGTTTTAGTGTCCTCTTTTCTCTTGCTTTACAAATAATGAGCGTCTGCTGAAAGCTGTTTGTCTGGTTTCTGCTGATGTATCTGTTAATCTGACATTACATTCAACAAAGGGTCAAGTGAGGTAGAGAAAGGGCATTTGTGTTCTGCGAGAAACTCATTAAAAATAAAAAAGCTAAATAATAGTAAAGGTAAACATAATAAAAGACTTGTAGCAGCATGTTAATCCTGTAAATGTGAACTTGTCTGGTCGCAGGGAAAGTAATGATTAAATGTCAGCAATAAAACATTTTTGTAGGGAGATAAGGCATTTTGTCAAAAGGTGCAGTAATGAACCATTAAGGTAGCTGGTTTATTCTGCATAGACTCATAACTGCTGCACATAGCAAATGCAATGTTCATGACCTCACCCTTAACGTGATAATAACAGAGATGACTTCACATATGATATAAACAATCTAATTTGTGGCATGACATTACCTTACTGCTCATATATGGGTGCCTGGACAAGGCACACAATATGTTCACAAATGTGTATGTGTTGAAATTTAAAGATGTAGGCCATGATTCACAAAGGTACACTGAGACAAAAGTCTACCTTTACGACTTTCGGTATTCACAAAGGCATTTATTTCTCGTAAATGCCTTTGAGAATACCGAAAGTCCCAAAGTTCAACTTTTGCCAGTTAAATCTATAATATCTAAATAGGATTTGTCCAGCTTCAATTTCTAACTGAGACTTGAAATTGCTTTTTTTTTAAAGTGTCCTATTTGTCTAGTCGACCATAATTTCAGATGTTCAATCCTGCAGTCAAATTTTTCTAAACCCCACATGAGATTGTCTTAAATACTGCAAATAATTATTTCTTTAATAAATCTCTATGGGTGCCATCTGCTGCATGTAAAAGATAGTAAGCCTAACCATTACGATAGCAAAAAAGCTAGTTAGTTCAAGTTCAAGTTGCAACGCCTGAACTGGAATTGCATGGCTTACTGTAGTTAATTTAAGCAGAATCTTCCCTTCATATAGATTTACAGATATCCGTTTCCTAAATGGGATGTGCTCAAGCGCACATTTGAGTACGGGAGGAATTTTAACTCTGTAAATTTCTGATAAATTATTAAAATGCCTCTTTCCGGAAGCTGTAAAAAAAGTCTTTCAAACACCAGCCTGTGCAAACGCCTTATTCCTTATTTGTGAGTGATGTGGTTTACTATCCAGGTTCTGGGAGAACACTCTACCAAGATATGTATTGGTTTTTACCATTTCTAGGGAGTTTCTGCCTAGCTTCTAGGAAAAGGGGTGACAGTATATTGTCCCCTTGAAAGCCAATACTTTAGTTTTAGATATATTTATAATTAAGGAATTCCTCTTTGCATAAGTATTTAGGGTTCCCAAATTTAGTTGAAGCCCTGTTGGGGTTAGATCGAATAGAACCACTTCATCCTCACACATTAAAATGTGCAAATCAAAAGACGGGGTACTTGTTGGAAAGTTGCAGATATTTGCCAACTGTGCAGGTAAATTGTGTTAAAAAAAAAAAAAGAGGAGCCAGCAGGCAATTCTGTTTCAAACCTTTCTTTGTTTGAATTTTGGGGGTTAGGCCTACATTTTCACCCAATAGACCTCTGCACTATGTAGAAGTACGAAGAGCTATTATCAGTCTTAGGAGGTATATAGGAATATCTAGTGCAAGTAATTTCCTCCATAATAATGGTTTGTCCACTTTATTAAATGCCGTTGTAAAGTCTATAAAAGCCGTAAATAAAATGTGCAACTTTCCAACAGCAAACAATGGATTTAACCCAGATCTGTGACTGGGGGTAAATGTTTGATTCGTTCAGCATTCCGTCCATTTGTTCTTTTTCGTTTGTTTCCCTAAGTGGCAAGGGTATGCCCAGATATGGGTCCCGTGCTTGCTATTCCACTGGATTCAAGCTAGCCTGAGGGGTGACAC
The DNA here is from genome assembly GCF_964263255.1 of Lissotriton vulgaris. Classification (NCBI taxonomy): domain Eukaryota; kingdom Metazoa; phylum Chordata; class Amphibia; order Caudata; family Salamandridae; genus Lissotriton; species Lissotriton vulgaris. Next base: position 801,869,047 of record NC_141694.1, on the reverse strand, counting down.
CCGGAAATCAGTCTCAGGATACTTGTTCATGGTCCAGGGAGGACCTGGCAGTTCGTACTGGATTGTTCCCATGGAGATGCAGGGTCCAGACTGATTTGCTTATATGGAATGGCAAGCAAAAAAACTGATGGATTTAACCCAGATCTGGGGGTGAATGTTTGAATTGTTCAGCATTCCTTCCATCATCTGTTCTTTTTGCATTTGTTGCCCTAAACGGAAAGGGTATGCCCAGATGTGGGACCCATGCTTGCTGTGCCACCGGAATCAAGCTAGCCTGCCTGATGAGGGCTGATACCCCGAAAGAAGTCCCGGGATATATGCTTCGGGTCCAGGGAGGGCCTGGCTTGGCAATTCAGGCTGGACTGTTCCCATAGGGAGCAAGGCCAAGTCTAATTTGCATATGGCTGAGTTCATCTTGAATGGCATGGCGAGCAAAAAACATGATTAATTTAACCCAGATCAGTAATTGGGGGTGAATGTTTGATCTGTTCAGCATTCCATCCATCATGTCTTCTTTTTGCATTTGTTGCCCTAAGTGGGAAGGGTAGGCCCAGACGTTGCTATGCCACCAGATTCAAGCTGGCCTGGACTGTTCCCATGAGGAGCAGGGTCAAGACTGATTTGCATATGGCTTGGTCCAAACTGGAATAGCATGGCAAGCAAAAATCAATGGATTGAACCCAGATCTGTCACTGGGTGAATGTTTGATTTGTTCAGCATTCCATCCATCATTTATTCTTTTTTGATATTTGCAAATTGTGTAGGTAAATCCTGTGAAAGTAGAGAAAAGAAGAGGAGCCAGCAGGCAAACCTGTTTGAATCCATTCTTTGTTTGAATTTTAGGGGTTAGGCCTATATTCTCACCCAATAGACGTCTGCACCATGTAGAAGAAGGCAGAGCTATTATCAGTCTTAAGAGGTTTGAAGGAATGTCAAGCGCAAGAAATTTCCTCTATAATGTTGGTCTGTCCACTATATTAAATGCTGCTTTAAAGTCTATAGATGTTGTAAATAAAAATTGCAACTTTCCAAAAACATACTTATCAATTATAGTTTGGACAATGGTGATATTATATTCAACTGAATGTTTAGGTCTAAAAATAGCCTGTTCATGTGGTATTATTCTTTTCCAAAAACCCAGTCTTAAAGCTGTTTCAGGATATTTTAAACATAGATCTTTCTGGAGGCATCAAGAAGAGCGATCTAGCAAATATTACTTGAAGAGATCAGGAACCTCTCTAATGCAATGGTATTATGATACTTCCTTTCCAAGAGTGAAGAATGAGACCTGTCTGATAAGAATGCTCGAAGAGTGAAGTTATCTCTCTGGATCCTTTTTTTAAACTTTTACAGGAATTTCATCCGGCCTATTGCTGAAGAAGCGTTTCCTCTCTTTATTTCAGCTTCTTTATGATTGATTATTGGAAAAAATTATTTCCACTCAGGAGTTTGCTGTATTCTGTTTGAGTTTTAAGGTACCTTTGTCAGTTTCCCTGTACAGATTTGAAATGTATTTAGGATACCAAAAATAAGTGAATCGTACTGTGTGTCTAAGAAATTTTGGGCACATTTTTTAAACATCCGTATATTTTTAGGCAAATTAGAAAATAAAACCTTTAAAACTGTCAAGATAACTATATTTCAAATGCTACTATCTGAATAACTACTCAATGGATATACACCAAACAAAGAAAATGCACTTATGTGAGTAATATTCTATTTTCATTCTGATTTTAGTGTATTTTCATTCAGCAGATTTTGCTAAAGTTTCCTATGAGAACTGAAATGGAAAGAAGTCTTCCTTTATCTTTTGCCTTTTGGATGGATCGGCTCAAAACATAACATCTTGAAAAAAATCCAAGCTGACTTTTTTGAGAACTTTAAGCAGATTGGTCAAATTCTTCTGAGAGGGTAGATGACTCTGTAAAATATACACACACACTCAGGAAGCAAAAGGAACTGATTGGAATTAGAATGTTTAGGTTTTGTTTACTTTTCCTGACTAGAGCGAGCAATCGTCAGAGCCAGTGGAATTATGAATTTCTGTGGCGGTATCCTCTTGATTATGGACTAACTGCATTTGTTACATAATTTTCTGCAGTGCTTAGTTGCATTAACAGAGGCAAAACAACTTTTTTTTATAAACGTGTATCTCGAAAACTACTGAATGGATTTACATCAAATCAATAAAAAAAAATGAGTAAATTCAAATTTTAAGCCGAGCTTACTTTTTTCACAAACTGGAGGATAAATCCTCTACATAAAATGCACATATAAGTCATGAATTAAGCACTGTTTGCTATGGTTTTTCCTGATACATTACTCGCGCTTCCATGCGTCTGGGTCCCCCGTTCACTTTGTTGGTGCCTCCTTCTTCCTGTGGAATTGTTTATTCTTCTGTGCGGAACACACTTTTAAACTCATAAATCCATGAAACTAGAATAATCGTATTGCACATACAATAAGGGGGAGAAGAAAAAGACAGACGGAAAGAGAGTAAGAGCAAGGAAAAAAAGAGAGAATGAGATTGAAAGGAGAGAGAGAGAAAGACAGAAAAGAGAGTAAGACAGACAGCGAGCGAGAAACACAGAAAGAAAGAGAGAGAGTGTGAAAGAGAGAGAAACAGTGTGAGAGAGGCCTCAGCTGGAGAGAGAGAGTTAATGAGCATGCAGGATGAGGGAGGTTGAGAGACAAAGAAAGGAGGTACAGGCACTGAAAAGGAGAATGAGAGAGACAGGAGAGTGAGAGTGAGAGAGAGGCAGAAAGAGAGAGAGAAAGAGAGAGAGAGAGACAGAGAGAGAGAGAGAGAGAGAGAGAGAGAGAGAGAGAGAGAGAGAGAGAGAGAGAGAGAGAGAGATGGCATGTAAGGGAATGTGAGAGATTTGTGACATGCATTGCCCATGCAGATTTTACCTTTGTCTGTCTGCATGGCCATGACATATTCCACAGTCATCCAGGGTAAAACTCTAACATGGAAGGCCAACTCATGTCACAAGGTGTACCTATAATGCATTTAAATCCACCTGCCACTTTATGACCTTCTTGCTGTACGTCCATTGAAGAACATATAGGGCTACCCAACAAGTTGAACCTTGATTGGAGAGACAAGGTCCACCAATATACTTAACATATCACCCAACCCCTCAGTGACTCATCTTAACTAAAAAACAAAATGGATACCCACCCATCCTGTAACTGTGATTGTTGAATATATATATTTTGCACGTTAGCAAATTGCAACTTTTTTGTTTAATGCAACTACAAACAGCAGTGATTTCAATGGTGATGCAATGAGTGATGTCATTAATGATACCACTTTTCATCCCATCAATGATGTCACAGGTGACATTTTTGATGCATGTCGGGGTGTCTCAAATTATCGTTTGTTCGCAGAACCATAGCTGGAAAATGTTGATTTTTTTTGCATTTGAGCCAGAACCATAACTCTATTTTTAACTGTATTGTTTTTAAATGAATGTTTAGGGAATTCTTTTATGTAACTCTGCCTTTAACAGTTATGTTATCCTTCAGCATCATTGCGTGTCCACACCACTTTTTGTGCTGAACTGGTCGCCAGCAGGCAACCGCCACTCCTGAGGCTGCTTGGCAGTGCGTTACCTGTGGTAGGTTGTCCTCAAGGCCTGGCCAAAGACAAGGCTCTATGGGCTGTCCTTGTGCTTAACCTGCTGCAAGCATCCAAACCCCAATGAGCATGGTGTTCAACTGTGCATGCTCTCCGGCTGTGCACAGCAGGGGTACCTGTAGGGACTTTGGCTGTTCGCAGAGGGGGTTGTTTACAGAGCCTCGCATGTGGCCAGGTCCCCTGCCCAACCTGCCCCAGGCAACCAACCCCCACTGTGCAGGGCCTTCTGCTGCATATCTGGAGGTTGGGTGCAGGGCTTCGCCTGTGGCCAGCCTCGACACTCAACCCAGGATGGATGGCCAACTCCTTCTGCTAACAGCCTTTAAACCTATAAATCAGGGGTAAGCCACATTTGATTTTTTCCCTTTTCTTCAACAATAGTTGTGGCAAATGCCAGTCTTCTCCTCACCAAGCCACTGTTCTGCCCCCACCAGATGTAGAACTTGCACTTCATGCAACAGAGTGCAAACACTCTTAGGTGTGGATTAGTTTAATTCTGCTTTTTTGCCTCTTTTGAGTCACGTTCCTCACTCTCAACAATGGTAATAAATATAAATAGCATTTTATACTCTGTACATCAATTTATATAATTTGAGATGTCATCTGTGATATTATCAATGATGTAATTTAACATATGTGTGATATAATATGTGCGGTCAGGAGCAGTGGATGTCAGGGGCACAATTTATTAATATATAGTTCAGTAAACAATAACTGGTTATGGTCCATTTTTTGTTGTTTTTAAATGTTGGATTTTATCTTACTTCAGCACGTAACTATAACGCCACTTTAACCTTTGTTTTTCTCATTGAACTTCTAGAGTTTTTTAAATGTTTGCTAAGATCTTATTACTAAACCAAAATATAATTTCACTTAAACCTGTGTTTTTTTAATGAATTTCAGGTTTTTGTAATATATTCGGCCAAATACACTACTGCACCAAGCATTTCGTGTAATGGAGTGTTGGCTGTAGGGCCTGACCTTCAGACTCCATACAGATATGTGCCCATCCGTCCGTTGCACATGCCATTTGCCAGTGGTTGGTTGGCTACAGAACTTGGCCTCCAGCCAGGCCAGTACCTTACCCACCTATGGGCAGTCAACCACCTGCTATACATGATCCTCGACCATGGACAGCAGGGGTTGGCCACGCAGAATGGCCTTTGACCATTCTTGGCCCAACCCTTCATGGGTGGCACCTGCCGACAGATGGAAATCGCCCCACAGACACCTAACTTGCATTTTAACATTTCATTTTTTTGAGTACCTCGATTCTCCCGCAGTACTCGGCACTCAAGCTTCACCCTATTGATGCAGCGTTACCATGCAAGCTTCCTCGTGGAAGCTTGCACGTTGCCCCGGTCCCATGGGTTGAAGCTTGAGTGGCATGTTCTGTGAGAGGTACTACGATACCTCATTGGAAGTACTGTGTTGGCAGGGTTAACATTTTCTTCTCGGTTTCTGCCAGCCAATTTGACCATTTGATACCATTTTATCAGCACCGCTCAACCAAAATAGCCAATGGACGAAAACACTGGCTCAGACAATTAGAGCTATATTTTTTTAATTTTCAGTACTGTAGGACTCCTGTGGGACCAACCATCCAGATATACTTAACTATTTTACCCTTTTAAGTCCAACCGGAGCACCTCAGCTGAACAGATCTGCACCAAATCACAAAAAGCACACTTTCTGATAAATGTTCAACTTTTTTCTAAATCTGAGTAGTTCCATTCAGCAATTCTGTATCAGAGAGCAAAGTTTCCTATAGGAATTAACATGGGAAATCAATGTTTTGGGACCCACCTTTTTCTGGGCATCCTCTTGACAGATCAGTGTACAACTTTTCTAGAAGGTGCTGATTATGAGTGAAGCAAAAAAAAGGCTCTTCCAATGGAAACTCTGACCTATCTCTGTCACTTCTGTGTTAACAAAATAAATATATACATATATATCTATATATTTATATGTATTATATATATATCTTTTTCATCAAGGAAGCTTGCACGGTTCCGTTGCGGTAAACAGTCATAATATCTATTCCAAAATATAGAATGGACATAATATCGAAGTAAAAATATAGAATGGACATAATATCGAATGGACACAATATAGTGGTTAAAAATATCGAATTTAAGGTAAGTAATATCGATTTTCAAAATATAGAAGTCAAAATATCGAAATATACAATATAGGCATTAAATATATCGATTTTTTAATAATATCAATTTTTTAAAAGTGTTTTGTATGTTAGTATATGTGTGAAAAGTGTACATTAATTTTTGTAATGTATGTTTAATGTATTTTAAGTAATGAATTTTATGTTATTTAATTTTTGCGTAATTTAATTCTGTAGCGGGTTGTGGGTTTATAGGGGAATAGGGTGGGAAGTAATTTAATTGTAATTATTTAAATATTTTTATTTATTTATTGGTATTCATTTTGAATTTATTGTTATTTTGTAATTGGTAATTAATTTTTATTAATTGCCAATTAATTTGTAATAATTGATTAACTGTTAATTATGTTAATTTTCTAAATTTATTTTCTGTAGCGGGTTGTGGGTTTATAGGGGAATAGGGTGGGAAGTAATTTAATTGTAATAAAGTAAATATTTTTTTCATGTATTTGTATTGATTTTAAATTTATTGCTAATTAATTTTTAATTGGCAATTATTTTTTATTAATTGGTAATTATTTTGTATTAATTAAATATTTGATAATTATGATAATTGTATTAATGTATTTTCTGTAGTGGGATGTGGGTTTATAGGGGAATAGGGTGGGAAGTAATGTAATTGTAATTAATTACATATTAAAAATACTTTTTGTGTATTGATAATTAATTTACTGTTAATTTTTAATTGGTATTAATTTTTATTATTAATTAGTTTTTGTTATTTAAAATTAATTCGTTGTTGAATAATTATGAATAGGTTATTAATTTTTAATAACTAATATGTAGTTGTATTTCTAATTAATTATTACATAATATTAAATTGGTTATTAATTTCAATTAATGTTTTATTGGTATTGATATTTAATTTATTTTTAATAATATATTAAATCATTACTTTCCCTACTGTTAAACTCACTGGAGTGGGAATAGTAATGTTCACCCTCCCGCTATCCAACGCTTTCCCTACTGTTGCCCTCTCTGGAGTGGGAATAGTATTTTTTACCCCTACGCTATCCAACGCTTTTCCTACTGTTGCACTCTCTGGAGTGGGAATAGTAATTTTTACCCCTACGCTATCCAAAGCTTTCCCTACTGTTGCACTATCTGGAGTGGGAATAGTAATTTTCACACTCCCGCTATCCAACGCTTTCCCTACTGTTGCACTCACTGGAGTGGGAATAGTATTTTTTACCCCTACGCTATCCAACGCTTTCCCTACTGTTGCACTCTCTGGCGTGGGAATAGTAATTTTTACCCCTACGCTATCCAATGCTTTCCCTACTGTTGTACTCTCTGGAGTGGGAATAGTAATTTTTACCCTTATGCTATCCAACGCTTTCCCTACTGTTGCACTCTCTGGAGTGGGAATAGTATTTTTTACCCCTACGCTATCCAACGCTTTCCCTACTGTTGCACTCACTGGAGTGGGAAAAGTGTTTTTTACCCTCCCGCTATCCAACGCTTTCCCTACTGTTGCACTCTCTGGAGTGGGAATAGTAATTTTTACCCTTACGCTATCCAACGCTTTCCCTACTGTTGCACTCACTGGAGTGGGAATAGTATTTTTTACCCCTACGCCATCCAACGCTTTCCCTACTGTTGCACTCACTGGAGTGGTAATATTAAATGTTACCCTCCTGCTATCCTACGGTAAAATATTGTACATTTTTAAAATATAACTTAAATTAATTATATCTTAATTTTAAGGTTATTTGAGTATTTTTAAGTATGTTTTAGTTAATTATATTTATTATTTCATTAATTTTAAATTACTTTTAAGACATTTAAAAAAATTCGATATTTTGACTGACTATATTTTTTACAGACTATATTTTGGATTCGATATTTTTGTACTTACCTGTTTGTAGATAGGAATTCGATATTTTGGCATTCTATATTTTGGTGACTATATTTTGGTAAGTCTATATTTTGTCATTCTATATTATGTCAGTGATCCTACAGTTGCACCATGGGGGTGATCACACAACCAACAACAGCAGCAAAAAATTGTTACATTAAGAGGTTCATCGAAAACATTATTAAAGCCTTTCATAGTAATCGGTCTCTAGCATTTAGGGGGTTTACTACGTTATTCATTTGCTTATAATTTTCTCTTTTTACATAGAGCAACAAATAAACACAGAAAAATAAAAATACATACTTTCACTTGGTTAAAGCATGAGCAATCTGAAACATGTATTTTCCTAAAATGGACTTACTTTCTGTGGTAACACTGTTCCCCTGAAGAATATAACAGAATCCAGAGTACTACCTCAAACATATAATTAGCACATTAGCAAGAACTCTACGCCTAGATCTGCATAAAACTGTTTATCGTCCCACAAATGTACACATTCGCCTCTCAGAATACAGCAAAATACAGTTTTAAATACTTATAAAGTAGTTCATGTTTTCATTTATGCAGCGCCTTAGTCAAAAGCAAAAAATGGCCTTCTGGCCTATGTTAGCCACATAGGGTAGCAGCGACATTATTAATCTTAATGAAAACTAGACTCCCATAGCAAGAAGTATCACGTGTTTGGCTGTTTCCTGTAAATGATAGGTTCACAGGTCCCACTTAAAAAACAGGGAAGTGGATTACAAGAGGGAGGGCAGCCTGTCAGATTGTTTACAATAGAGCCAGTGACCTCTGGGTCAAGAATTCAAGGTGATTATTGTGCCTGACAAGTTTCTAGACTTGGGAGTTCAAGTATGCTACCCTTATCGCGCCCGACTGTCATGGCTGTCTGGTTTAGGTCTCGAGGAAAGAACCCAGAGCAGACGCTGACATGTCGTGCCTCCCCGCTGAGAGCAGCCCTTAGCATAAGTAACTGTGAACACGCTTTAAGCACGCGTTGAGACTCATTTCCACAGACCCTCACTCTCACACAGCCTCTCTCTTCATCGCTTACATTCTTCCATTGCATTGCCAAATAGATTAATCCCCTTAAACACACAGCAAGGGCATTTAAACAATCTCTTTTCAGACATAAAGCATATCTACATCAAAATGTATTTATTCAAAATGTTTATTGTTGATGAGTTTTGTTCTCCTAATTTCTGTTCCTTGTTTGTATTATCTATTAATTGCAAATTGCAGAACACTATAATGAGGATGTCTCTTTGAGGTGGATTATGTCAGATTCTGCCATAAAAGGCAATTATTATACAAAACTCTTAACACATAAAAAGAATACAAGATGTACTCGTTGTTCAGCCTCCAGTACTGTGTTTGCACAATGTGTGCTATTTATTGAGTGAATATAATCATAGAGTTTACCATTCAATTGCTATGTAAATAAAAACAAACCTTATTTCTGCCCAATTGCATTTTAAGGCTGCACTATTCCTCTCCACAAACTTCATGTGTAGCATTACCACTAGGTTGCCTTTTAGGCACTGGTGTAATGAAACTTGAGCCCCCCCTCCTCACCTTGCAAAACGCAAGGATTGGACCTCATTCCCTGGCCCACCACCTTGCACGTTTGCTGATGGGGCCCCCTGGAGCTCGGGGGCCCCCCTGCACTGTGGGGCTATGTTACGGCACTGCTTTTAGGTCTCGCCTAAGACAGCTAATGCGCTGTCTGTTGCAGGACTTATTGTTAACTTACAGTGGGGTTAGACCCCACCCGTTGCTTACCATTAGTTAGCTTCATTGTGACGCTTATTTGTTTGATTCTTATTCATTAGCTGTGTAGGCTTTCCTTCCTCTTCTTATTTATTATTTATTTATTTATAAAGTTTATAGAGCGCGAACAAGATCCCAAAGGATATCAGAACGCTTTACAAAGGAAGGAAGGACATAACTCCAATATCGACAACAAGTAAGAATACACAACAGGAATAATCGCATAACTTCCAGAGCAATAATCGCATAATTCCCTAGACAAATGAATCAAGGAGAGTAGTACAATGAACGGGTATGTAGCAGGCTACGAAAGGGGGTACACTTGTGTTTGTCCCGCCACGTAGAATGTATGCAATATCATGTCCTTCAACTGCTCACTTTTTCATGCACTACAGTTTTCTTTTAATTTGAGCACTCTGTGAGTGTGCATGAGTTTTCCATTTATCTCCTTCATGGGCTTCTCTCTCCCCTCTGAATTTTGTTTCTCTCACCCGTGTGCATCTCTTGCACCTCCCCGCTTTGACTCCTTTCCCACATGCAGTCTCCTTATTTGCTACACTATGTTGTCTTTTGCCCGTTTGATCCTCCATCTATGTCCCCATGTTGCTTTCTTCCACCCACACTCCTGTTTTGCTTCTGGCACCACCCATACCCCTGTGTTGCTTCCACCCCTCATCTCACATATTGGTTCCACCCTAACCCATGCCCCTTTGAAGCTTCTAGCCCTATGTTGCTTCCACCTCCCTTGCTGCTTCCCCCACTCACTTTAAAAACCCATTCTCACCCATTCCCCCTTGTTGCTTCTGCTCCTCATCTCCCGGTGTGCTTCTGCACCCACTTATTGCTACCCCTGCCTTTAAAAAAAAATGCTTTCACACATTTTCTTCTTTGTACTTACCAATCAAACTCATGCAGCACAGTTGCAACTGAATACTTATAGAGGAACAGAAAAAGCTCACACTTACTAAATGTGCAGGTAGTGTGTGACACCTTCTGTATCATAACAGAACTTGCGGGTAGATTACCATGCAGCACCCATGACTCATTTGTGTTCTGCCACAGTGTAATACACAACTGACAGGGCACAGGGTGAATTTGGTGATTTTTTTACTTGGTAAGAGAATCGAAGACTTAATGAATACAGTGGCAAGCAAGGTGTGTGTATTGTGACCTAATGGTTTTACTTCTCATGCTCTCAACTTGACAGTGTATACCTTACATCCCTGGCTATTCACACCGTACTTAATGCAGAGGACAAGCAGTGAAAGGAAATACAACAGGGTACACAGGACAACACGCTCAGTCATTGAGCAGGCCTTTGGGATCCTGAAGTCCCGCTTTTGCTGCTTCGACAAGACCAGTGGGGCACTACTGTACAGACCGGATACATGCTGAGAATTACCGCCACTTGTGCAATACTGCACAATATTGCAATTAGGGGGGGTCTGACCCACATCCCCATAGAGATAGATTCAGACTCTGATGACGAGTTACCGCCACAACATGTGCAGCAGGAGGGCACATAGATCAACACAACTACGTCTGAGGTAAGAGAAATTAGAATATCAAATAATGAAACATCACACATGATGGTAAAGCTTGGTGCATATGAGCAAGCAGGCGAGCGAGGAAGAGAGAGGTGGAGCCGGACTACCAGCGGATCTTCCAGGGATGCGGCTACGGCTGCGGGAGCGGCTGCGGGAGCTGTGGTCTGACAAGGAGCAGGGGGAGAGCGGCGTGCAGACTAGAAATCAGCAGCGGCTCTCCGCGGCTTCCGCGGCTTCCCGCCCCCCGCGTTCTCCCACGACCTTCGGCTCTCTGCGGTTCTTGGCTGCAGGATGAAGGCGGACGGAGCACAGCCAGAGCACAGCCAGGAACGGAGCTGCGGGACCCGGAGATGCAGGACTACAGTGGGCCAGACCTCAACAAGCACCGTGAGTACCCGCAAGGCCGCTAGGAGAGGCACATGACTCTCTAACGGTGGTTTACCGGTGGTGGTCGCGGCGCTGCTCATCTTGAACCCACCTTGTCAGCGCTGCGAGTTGTTTGTCCCCAGTAACTCTGAATTTCGAATTTGTGTCGACTCTCGGGCTGCCTCAAAGTTCACAACGTTGTAACGTCCTTAGAGCCTGCTCCAAGGATTTAAAAGGCCACTAAAGGACTCAAAGGACTCAAAGGGGGCTCTAAAAAAGACCATAAAAAGTGCAACAACAAAAAAGTGCCTAATGAGCACCCGAGGAGCACTGTGGATGTGCCTCGCCCCCCTCACGGTGTCACTGAACTACAGAACTACATAGCCTCCCAAGACTCCCTCCTAAGATATTTTGGGAGCAGCAGAGAGCACCAAAGCCCACCGCGTGGGGGCCAGCACTTGCGATCTTCTATTTACTTGGGCCCACTGTCCACTGTTTTCCCTACGCCACTCGTAGGTCTCTCCAGGGTTGCTCCACCCTACCCACTAGCCCAGGCCTCTCTGGCTGTTTGGTTGCTTTAGTGGCTGGAAAGGAGAGGACGCAGAGGCAATTAGGGAGTGGGGAGCAGGCAGCCAGTGCCAAGCGGCTAATCCCTGAATACTGAAAACTGCATATTGAACACTGAATACTGAGCTTTCAGTACTCTCTGCACTGATTGCACTTATTGCACCCATTATATCCTCACTGCCCACTGCCCCCCACATTTCAAAACACCACAAGTACAGCAAACAGCATACCTAACCTGCCAAACCAGATCAAATAGCAAATCGAATTCCCACACACGCCTGTCCAGGCACCGGAACGTCTGGTGAGCAAAAGGTCCTGCCAAAAGACTGCAAGAGCTGTAGGTCTGACAACTGAATCACGCCTTTAGCTACTAGGCGGTCTTCAGGCGACTCCAGGTGACTCAAGGTGAGGCCATGAGGTCGGGCAGATCTAGAGAGACCCTGGCGTCAAAACCAAAGGCGAAAAAAGGGAAGAAATCAAACCCCAGTGCACACAACATCATAGAGTCAAACCTCATTACAACTGAGCATGAATCGGTCGAGGCTCAGGGTATGGCAGCAGTAAAACTGCAAGCAACAAGCTCAAGCATAAGCTCCAAAAATTGTTACCAATCAAAAATTTATACAAAATTCAATGTCTTACAGGATGTGGGCTCAGCTATCTTTTCAAGCAATAAATCTTTGCAAGGCCTGCAAACCCCACTGCTACCATCGCCACCATTGCCACCAGCACCGCCATCACCAACGCTAGTACCCATCACAAGCCCTTTATTTCTAGACAAACCTATGGTAAAACAGCACCAAGGAGAGATTTTGAATCACAAAAACAATGCCACTTCCCTGAGGACCCCGACCAAAGGAGAGAAGCCCCATGAATCGGTTGGTGACCCGCCATCACCTCCACAACAATTTGCAGGCAGACTGGAAACCGGCAACCTGAGTAGCAGCCAGAGGACTCCACTGGCAGAACACAAAGTGAACAAAATAGTCACCTCATCATCACAACTAGATGACAAACTAGGCGACGGGTCCACTGAAAGGGTCAAAGCCAAGCAGGAGCCCGGGGTCGGACCAAGAACAAAAACAGCGGAACAAATCAGGGAAACAAACTTCAGTCTTATGATGAGCACGCTAACCAGGAGCCACAGCACGCTGATCAAGACAACAGATCCAACAACAAAAAGCCCTTTACCAGTCGCTGATCTGTACGGCTATGCCCAAGGCAGTGCACCTACCAACCTGCAAGGACTGGGGGCAGGTTCTCAGGACCCAAGCCAGGGCAATGGTGTCCTATATTAACACACTTGAATGGGAAGACATGCTTGCTACCTACAACCCAGATCGGAAGGTGCACCCCCATCAAAACTCCCCACAGGAGTCCTCCAGGGTCACAAACCAGGCTGCTCACAATACCAACAATAGCAACAAGCATTTGCAATGCAATAGGTCTCGCATTAGGAAAGTTTGAGCTATTGGTCTTGTAAATGACAATTTTTTTGTTTATGTGTTGTTTTTGAAAATAGCTAAATTAATAGCTTTGTCATTTACAATGCCAATAGTTATACCTTTTGCAAATGTGACACCTATAGCATTTGTAATGCAACATGTTTTGTATTTACGTGACTTAGATGTATTGATATTACAAATAACAATGGCTTTTGATTTTTTTAAATAATGAATACTTAAATAAAAGTGATTGCAATTTATAATGGCAATAGCTTAAACTTTTGTAAATAACTTTTGTGAAGATTATGTTCAGTATATTTTATTGTGACGAAAATCCAAGACCAGAACTGAAATATAAGCACCACCACAGCACCACTCAGCACCACCACAGCACCACCACAGCATCACTCAGCACCACCACATCACCACTCAGCATCACCACAGCACCACTCACCGCAACCACAGCATCACTCAGCACAACCACAGCATCACTCAGCACAACCACAGCATCACTCTTCGCAACCACAGCATCACTCAGCACCACCACAGCATCACTGGTTCAAATATGCTCTCTCAATGTTTCAAGCTTTATTACAAATGTCACAAAAAGATGTTAATATTTCACTTCTGTTCTTGGATTTTCGTCACAATAAAATATACTGAACATACAGCCTGATTCATCAAGGTGAAATCGGCTCGCAAAGGGCCAGATTCTGAGAATCTGGCCCTTTGCGAGCTCTATTTTTGCATTTGGGATTCATCATCCCAAATGCAAAAATCGGTAATAGCGATGTCGCAATTTTGCGAGGAATTACATTTAAGGGATCTCTATTTGAGATTCCTTAAATGCAATTCATCATCCATTTAAAAATTGCGAATTCGCAATTTCGGCCCGCTATTTACCGCGAGGTCAAACCTCGTGGTAAATAGAGAAAACTTAGAAAAATGCTTTTAAAAGCATTTTTCTAAGTTGCATGTTGCACACACACATGTCCTTTGGACATGTGTGTGCGCAACACCTGTTTCAATTTGCATTTAAGGGGTGCTACAGGGTGTCCTTTGGACACCCCTGGCACCCTTTAAATCGCTATCTTATTTGCGATTAGCTAATTGCTAATCGCAAATAAGGAATACTCCCCATTCATTCCTATGGGCCAAAAGGCCCATAGGAATGAATGGGGCGTTATTCCTTATTTGCGATTAGCAATTTGCTAATCGCAAATAAGGATTGTGTAGGAATCGCAAATCTTTTTGCGATTCCTACATGAATCCCGTTTTGCGAGTCTGGAATAGCGATTCCTTACGAATCGCTATTTCAGACTCGCAAAACATCCCAATGATGAATCAGGCTGCATATCTTCACAAAAGTTATTTACTAAAGTTTAAGCTATTGCCATTATAAATTACAATCACTTTTATTTAAGTATTCATTTTTAAAAAAAATTAAAAGCCATTGTTATTTGTAATATCAATACATCTAAGTCACGTAAATACAAAACATGTTGCATTACAAATGCTATAGGGGAAGCAGAAGGCAAGAAAACGAGGGCAATCACAGAAGCAGAAGGCAAGACAAGTCAGCTGACAACAAACAACACAACAAGTGAAGAAGCACAATCGTAACACAAAGTGAAATTTCTCGTAATTCGGTCGAAATCTGGGCGCTCTGTGGTTGTGGTGGGGGAGGGGGAGGGGCAGTTGTGAGAGGCGCCATGACGAAAGATAGGAATAAAAAAGCAAAGCTGATGGCAGCGCAAACGAAAGTTAATTGCTGTAAGAGGGGGAGCAGGAAGTGAGGCAGGACGCGCGCTGGCTTTCAAGTCGATGCCTGATGCCATGTAATTTAGAAAGTCCTAAAAAGAATGCCCAATGTATGTTGTTGACGCACCAGATTTTTAGGTATGTTGTTATAGCTTATTGCATGCAAGTTGGAGCCTCACTCAAAGTATTGTTGTGTGTGAGTTTTTGTGTGTGTGTGGTATGTCAGTCTGCTGTGCGTGTGTTTACACGGTGTGTGGTCTGTGTTTTCATGTGCCTATGTGTGTGTGTGTGAGAGGGAGCCGGATTATGTGCATGTGTGTTGATGTGTTCGTGTGAGTGTGTGTCCTTGTGTGTGTGGTGTGTGACTGCATGTGTTGTGTAGTGTTTGTTGTGTATGTCTGTGTGTGCATGTGACTGTGTGTGTCTACGTGTGTGCAGGGTGTATGTTTTGGTGTGTGTGTGAGAGAGAGAGAAGATATGTTTGTACCTGGTGTGTGTGTGTTGGTGTGTTTGGTTGAGTGTGTGTGCTTGGGTGTTTTGGTATGTGTATGTGTTTGTGACTGACTGCAGGGTATGTGTTGTGTAGTGTGTGTTGTGTATGTCTGTTTGGGGTGTGTATGTGCATGTTTGTGTGTATGTGCTTTTGCATAAATGTCACATCATGCACACAACTTTCACCAAGTCCCTTGTAGGTGGTTCATTCCGGTGTCATGGATCTTAACCTGTCACTTCGTACTGTGTGACCACTCTTGCTTCAGAAGCTACCCGTACACATACATTGAAATGAGAAGCCACCCGTACACATACATTGAAATGCACAATACAAATATCGGGGCTTTGCATACATTTTTGGAGCAGTAGTCAACAAATGCCGAACACTGATATGAGGGTGGCGAGGAAGGAGTAAAGCTTCAGTGTGCGGAGTGTATTTTTGACAATCGCTTGCACAGAACCACTAAAGTGAATGGAGGAATGCAAACTTTATTGATTGACTGGGGACGCTCTAATATGTGGAATTGTTAAGAGCAGTGGTATTACACCTTAACGATTGTTCGTCCGACAAAAAACAACATCAAGTAACCATTGTCTTTCTGCTGGTGACTTCTTTCAAAAATCCATTTCACAGCACTGCCCCGCGAATTAATTACCGCGCAAGAGATGGGATAAATTAGTACGGCCCGTGTTTTTGAAGAATCCACTGCTCAAAACGGAAAGGAACTCACGTTTCTGTAAAATAAACCTCAATGGCTTGGGGCTGTGATGGGAGCGTGAAGCCGGAATTATGTGGCCCTGCATACAAACCACACCGTAAATAAGTATGCCGACATCACACAGATGGGTGATTTCAAGCGTTCATTTCTAAACAAGCTTTGGCATTGCCGGAGTGAATCCACAGATGCAACAGAACAAACAAAAAAAAAAGCACCGAAAGAAGCTTTTACCTAAAGCAGGGGCGGGGAGCGGATCCCTTTGAAGCACGGCCTCGCGGCCGTGAAAGATGTGAATGAAAACAAGTGATCTTCACAATTTGGTTATGGATGAGTTAAGGACTACAGCGTTAAGATGCATCTAAGAAGTGAACGAGGGAGAGAACTGTACATGTGGGGAGGAGAAATGCGAGACATGGCCTGGCGGCCGTGAAAGTGAAGGTACCGCCGGCCGGCCGGCCGTGGGACGTGAATAATTAGGGGAGGAGAAATGCTGCTGGTGGCAATGATGCGAGGCAGGGGGATGGAAACGTGTGCACGGACACATGCACTTGTCGAAATCCGCCGTCTGGTTTAGCTTTCCTGCTCCAACCCTATAATTCTCCCCTATCCATTCCTTTCCGAATGGGATAGGCGAGACCTAAAAACGAGAAAGAACCCAGGAAAGAACAAAACTCAGGTACCTGGAATTCTCTCTTAAATACAATTCAACTAGCTGTCGAAGCCTTGCAATATCAATCAGAAAAGATGGAGTTACAACTAACACTTCTGAACACATTGGCAGTTTTTACAGCCAGCATCAATGACAAGATGGGCAACCTGAACAGTCTGGTAACGAGAGCACAAACAAACACCTATCTAAGTTGCAACTGGAACCAGGTAGTCGACAAACTAGCTACTCTGCCCTCAATACTAACTGGTCTTGTAAGTGATATAAAAAACTCAAACGCAGGAAACGCATCAAAAGATCTGGGCACCAATCAAAATCGAAGAGGGATCATTTAGTAGGGAAAAACCCGGCAAAAGGCCAAAGGACAACCTTGATGACCACAACGAGGAGATAGCACCGTTTGGAAAAGGGAATCCGCAAAAAACGTAACTCTAAACAACGTCGCCAACAAAAAAGGAAAGGGCGTAATGAAAAACCACAAACAAACACAACAAAATACTTTTCCATCTTCGCAGGCACTCAGGAAAAACATACAACTAATGCAAGCAACGAAGGGGCAGCACATTGGGTAAACCTGGTATCAAATACTTCCAACCAACAGCAAAAACCAAACAGAAGAACGACGGATCATGATGAAATAAAGGTTCAAGGTTCGCCAATAAGAGATAAAATCAGACAAAACGAAGAACAAAACATAGAAACCCTGAAGATTAAACCATCTCCAAAAACTGGCAGTGAAAAGATCAGCCAGGAGCAAGACAACCAAGAACTAATGAGAGAACCAAGACTACCAACCAACGAACCTGCTCCTCCAGGGCAAGCACGCGGTCAGTCGCGCAACCCAGAGGCATCAAGACAACCTGAAACTAAGCAAACAACTATTTCAAACCCCCACGCAGGGGACAGAAAAAGAACCAAAGGCCGAATTACAAGCCCAAATCATGAAGAACCAACAAGGGACCCAGGAACTAAGAGTGCTCATACTACGATCAGACCAACGGGGAACTCACTGGTAAAACGGCCACATGATAAGGGGGCAGATCCAACACAAATTCTTCTAAAACAAACAATAACAAGTCCAAATATAAAGATCTCCTTAGCAGCTGGAGCAAGTAAACACCTGGAAATCCAGGAAGAAAAACTATGTAATGGACCAACGGCTATAACACACTGATCACTAGTGAAACAACAAAGACAAGGAAACAGCTGACAGTCGACAGAGGTCTTGGTCTTTTACCCGTCAAAAGGGCAGCAGGACCTGCTAAACCGCGGTAACATCCTCAGACTAATTAAATCTATCCCAAAACTGGGGGGAATAAGTTCAAAGGACTTAGTCTCTGTAGAAATTTTACCTGCAGCTAACCCACAAAGCTCGGAGGCAACTAAGACAACTTGGACTTCAAGCAACATTGCAGACTTGATTTTAGCTGAACAGGAGCTTCTCAAAAATTGTGGAATTAGGTTGGTCCCCTTTCAAAAACCAGCCTACCCTCTATCATTCCTGAGCAGGAGGAGAACAGTGCCAAAGATACATCAGGTTCACACTTTCAGTGTACTCAGAGACGCACGGGGAAGCTCACCAAAAAGGAGCACAAGCAGCCCTTGGCATCGACCGGAATTATGCTCAACGGCAGTAGCATAATCATACCAAGCTCCAACAAGGGAAACACTGTCCCACACTATCATCATACGCCCTGAGGAGGACTGACTCTACTTAAAAGACAGAGATGGTAGCGGGGGAAGGACACCAACCCTAGGCATCTGCTCTTGGAATATCGATGGTTTAACCACAAAAATGGACGACCCAGATTTCCAGCACTACATCTCCCTCTTTGACATAATAACGCTTCAATAAACTAACCTCAAGGCCCCACAGCACATCAAGGGCTACACATGTTTCGCCACACCAGCCGCAAGGACTAGCAGATTCGGCCATCACTCAGGAGGACTGGCCACCTATGTCTCCACTACAACAATAGCTTTAGCAACCCTTATAGACTCATTTTCAAACACAACATTAACAGTCAAAATATGGCTTGTCCTTGCGAATAAAGAAGAGGAGGTATGCATAATTAACTCATACGTCCATCCAAAAAATAAAGCGAAAGACTAATCCAAAACTACCAATCAACTGGCAGAGTACGCTACCCAGATGGAAAATACACTCTTCCTTCTGACAGGGGACCTAATCCAAGATCTATTTGGCAAGTCAGAAGGAGAGGAAGAACTGGTTCTAAACATAATTTATAATATACCATCGCAAAGCGACCCAAAAGATAGGAAAAAACACCGCTTTCATTGCGATCTAGAACATCAAAACCTTCGGGCATTGAATGGACGATTTTTGACAGACTCTCCTCCAGTAAAATCCTTTTACTCGACCACAACGAGCTCCATTCTGGACTACACTTTTGCAAGTGTTGCACTATTTCCATATATCTCAGGGTTTAGAATGGGAGATAAGGGCGATAGCGACCACCGCCCCCAGGAAAGCCATATAATATCAAATACGCAAGCCTTAATCAGGCCAGATACAGCTATGGGGCCGATCCACTCTTTGAATCAAAAGTGGATCAAATGTACGCCAGTCCCTCAAGCTGAAGCGGCCTCCAACTCTTCGATACCCAAAAATCAACTGCAGCCGGGCATATCACTTACTGGAATCACTTCACGGCTACACTGCTAAAAAAAACTTGCAGTTACTGTCATCCCAAAAGACAATCCTCGCAAATAGTGCAGCAAGAACAATCTAAAGAAGGAACAGAGAGCACAACTAAAGAAACTAAAAAGATCAATAAACTTAACGCTACGGAAGCTGAGAATAGCCCCTAACAACATCAGCCTACGAGCAGAGTTGAAACACCAAAGGGCAGTGCTCAAGCAAACAAAATGGAACATCAAGAGAGATGGTGAAAATGAGGTCTGGGCTAAAATCCTTTACGATATAAATACCAACAACAGCGCCCGCTTCTGGCAAACAGTGAATGGGATCATGCGCCTGCAATATAAAGAAATAGGATCTTACATCACTGAAGAGATTTGGCTCAAATACCTCCCCAGTCACTTCAATGACCCCACGGAGCATCCAGGAGCGCAAATAAGGACCAACAAGATTATAGAGAGAAATTGTGAAACGCGTACACTAGAGACACTGGGACAGGCCTCTTTAAGCATAAATATCAACTTCCCAGAGAACTTGAGGAACCAGCAGACAGCCTTAATTAAAAAGCAGATAGCCAAAGGCAGGAATGAAGGTGCCCCGGGACCAAATGGCATCCCACCTGCCCTCTACAAAGCACAGAACAAAGAGTGGGCGGACATCATGCAACTTTTATTCGTGGAAATCAGGCTAATAAACAGAATTCCAGAATCCTGGAGGGGTCGACGATTGTTCCTACTTATAAAAAAAGTGACAAGGCTGACCCAAACAACTACCGCTTAGTAGCCCTTCTTGACAACAAGGCGAAATACTTTGCCTGCTCTATACTAGAGGAGATTGCACTTTGGGCTGAGTCTAACCTGATTATACCGCTGAATAAGACTGTCTTTCGGAAAAAGACTGGAACAGCAACAAACATCCTTGCCATTTCACTAATTATCGATGCAGCAAAATCCACTAAGCTCCCGCTACACTTATGTTACATCGATTTCAGCGTGGCATTCGATAACATCGAGAGCGGTAGATTATGGGGGAAACTAGCGCAATGGGGACTACCGCAGTCGACCCTAAACATGCTGATGCTTCTCCATATGGCCACCTGAATGCAGGTGAAACTAGGAAGCGGCTCTTACCTGTCCTCAAAAGTAAGCACCACCAAAGGACTTAAACAAGGGTGTGTGCTTGCGCCAATTCTGTTTAACCTGTTTATGGCGGATCAACTGAGAGTGCTCGACGCTTGCAACTCCCACTCACCGAGGATAGGAGAGAAAACTCTGAGCAATCTTCTGTATGCAGATGACGTAGTGCTACTTAGCCACACCTACATTGGTCTTCAACATCTTCTGACTGAAATGAACAAATACGCCATGGAAACAACCTAAAAATAAATCTCAGTAAGACTCGCACAATGTCAATTAACACCAACAAAAAACAACAGAAGAGCTGGTCTCTTGGCGGCTTAAAAATTGAGCCAGCTTGTGTGTACAAATATCTGGGAGTCATCTTCAACAAAGAAGGCGCTTTTAGCAGAAAATAAGAAGGAGAGGTTCATTGATCGCCTTGGCGATGAAAAACCTGGCAACTCAATTGATGGGTCCGACTCTGACCCCTTTCTTGAAAGTAATCTAGGCGAAGTTGCTTCCCTCGATTACCTATGGCAGCAAGGCTATGCGGGGAAGAGACTCCAAAGATCTGGATAGCACACAGGTCAAAGCTTACAGAACAATGTTCTCGCTCCTGCCTTACACATCCCCGGCTCAAATAAGACTGGAGTTCGGCCTGCAAAAGCAAGACCTAGCAAGGAACGGGGCATACATCATTTGCTTGCATAAAATTAGAAGCGCCACTACATATACATTAAACACTCTGCTATGGCAGGATATACAAAGCAGGGATGCTTCTGAGGCAAGAACTTACCTTCAAGCAGCATTGGAAGCCACTAAACTCTCAGTGCTCTGGGACACACAACTTGGGCATAGTACTTTCAAAAAACTAGTCTGGAAAAATGTTAAATCACTCTCCTTACTGGAGGATAAGGCAATATTCTCAAAAAGATCGCATGCATGGATGACCCTAAATTCTTATAAATCGCTAACACCAAAAATATACTTCAACCAGGGTTACCCGAAAACCACAAAAATGAACCTCTTATAATACAGACTTGGGATTTTGCCAAGTACAGAGCACCTACCGCCATGGCTCAGGAAAGACGGAAATGAAGCCTGCATGCTATTCATTTCAAAGAATGGTGACATTCTTCATGTAATCTGCTCATGTGCAGAACTGCAACAAGCACGCCAACTGCTTCTTAAAGATCAACTCAAGCAAAAAGGGATCAGCACTAGAAGGCAAGCGGTGTTCGCATGCCTGAATACGTTAAACACTAAACTAAACTGTAGATTTGTGAAGTTTCTATCAACGGCCGAGCAAAGAATGGCAAGTCTGCCAAAACTGGGGGACACAGCACAGACTCAGGTCAATCAGCAGACTGGGACAGGAACAGACTAATTTGCATTTAGCCAGGTTCTGAGCTGGGATGGTGCAGTGAGCTAAAAAACGGTGATGGATCAAGCCCTGATCTCTTGACTGGGTAAGAGTATTCTGCATCATTCAGAAACTCTGTCGATCACCTTTTCCAAAATTGATTTTGTCCACACTAAGTGTGGGAGGGTATACTCAGACGTGAGTCCCTTGCTCATTGCACCATCAGGATTCAAGCAAGCCGGGCCGACGACGGCTGAAATGCCAGAAACCGGTCCCCGGAAGCTTGTTTCCTTCCCAGTATAAGAATTGGCTTGGTAGTTTGGTTTGCCCTGTTCCCATCATGCACTGGGACAGGAACAGACTAATTTGCATTTAGCCAGGTTCTGAGCTGGGATGGTGCAGTGAGCTAAAAAACGGTGATGGATCAAGCCCTGATCTCTTGACTGGGTAAGAGTATTCTGCATCATTCAGAAACTCTGTCCATCACCTTTTCCAAAATTGATTTTGTCCACACTAAGTGTGGGAGGGTATACTCAGACGTGAGTCCCTTGCTCATTGCACCATCAGGATTCAAGGAAGCCGGGCCGACGACGGCTGAAATGCCAGAAACTGGTCCCCGGAAGCTTGTTTCCTTCCCAGTATAAGAATTGGCTTGGTAGTTTGGTTTGCCCTGTTCCCATCATGCACTGGGACAGGAACAGACTAATTTGCATTTAGCCAGGTTCTGAGCTGGGATGGTGCAGTGAGCTAAAAAACGGTGATGGATCAAGCCCTGATCTCTTGACTGGGTAAGAGTATTCTGCATCATTCAGAAACTCTGTCCATCACCTTTTCCAAAATTGATTTTGTCCTCACTAAGTGTGGGAGGGTATACTCAGACGTGAGTCCCTTGCTCATTGCACCATCAGGATTCAAGCAAGCCGGGCCGACGACGGCTGAAATGCCAGAAACCGGTCCCCGGAAGCTTGTTTCCTTCCCAGTATAAGAATTGGCTTGGTAGTTTGGTTTGCCCTGTTCCCATTATGCACTGGGGCAGGAACAGACTAATTTGCATTTAGCCAGGTTCTGAGCTGGGATGGTGCAGTGAGCTAAAAAACGGTGATGGATCAAGCCCTGATCTCTTGACTGGGTAAGAGTATTCTGCATCATTCAGAAACTCTGTCCATCACCTTTTCCAAAATTGATTTTGTCCACACTAAGTGTGGCAGGGTATACTCAGACGTGAGTCCCTTGCTCATTGCACCATCAGGATTCAAGCAAGCCGGGCGGACGACGGCTGAAATGCCAGAAACCGGTCCCCGGAAGCTTGTTTCCTTCCCAGTATAAGAATTGGCTTGGTAGTTTGGTTTGCCCTGTTCCCATCATGCACTGGGACAGGAACAGACTAATTTGCATTTAGCCAGGTTCTGAGCTGGGATGGTGCAGTGAGCTAAATAACGGTGATGGATCAAGCCCTGATCTCTTGACTGGGTAAGAGTATTCTGCATCATTCAGAAACTCTGTCCATCACCTTTTCCAAAATTGATTTTGTCCACACTAAGTGTGGGAGGGTATACTCAGACGTGAGTCCCTTGCTCATTGCACCATCAGGATTCAAGCAAGCCGGGCCGACGACGGCTGAAATGCCAGAAACCGGTCCCCGGAAGCTTGTTTCCTTCCCAGTATAAGAATTGGCTTGGTAGTTTGGTTTGCCCTGTTCCCATCATGCACTGGGACAGGAACAGACTAATTTGCATTTAGCCAGGTTCTGAGCTGGGATGGTGCAGTGAGCTAAAAAACGGTGATGGATCAAGCCCTGATCTCTTGACTGGGTAAGAGTATTCTGCATCATTCAGAAACTCTGTCCACCACCTTTTCCAAAATTGACATTCTTCATGTAATCTGCTCATGTGCAGAACTGCAACAAGCACGCCAACTGCTTCTTAAAGATCAACTCAAGCAAAAAGGGATCAGCACTAGAAGGCAAGCGGTGTTCGCATGCCTGAATACGTTAAACACTAAACTAAACTGTAGATTTGTGAAGTTTCTATCAACGGCCGAGCAAAGAATGGCAAGTCTGCCAAAACTGGGGGACACAGCTACAGACTCAGGTCAATCAGCAGACGGACAATAGTACCTAAGGGCACATTCAGTGCACATGTCCGTCCAGCACCAGAGGGTCATTCTTGAGAAAAGCAAAACACTAGTGGCTAATTTAGCACATGGCTGAACAGGACGGGAACAATCTAATACAAGGATCCGTACTGCTTAACACTCAGTGTAAAAAATGTGTTCTGATCAGTCTTATGAGTTACTTCTGTGCAAACTGCGATGAATTCCCAATTTTACGATCTTTTTTTTAAATTAGAAATGCAAAATAAAACAACGTAACAGTCGTTGGGTGAAAATACAGTTTCTTCAGTACCAGAGTGACAACGTCTCGACATAGGATGTAATACAATGACGTTCCATAATTAGGATCCAGGGGATTCTGGCCCTTCTGCTTCAAGTCTTATTTCAGGTGGTTCACATATCCCCCCCTATAGTCATTCCATGCTCCCCAGATCTTCCCCCACTTGCCCGGGCAACCCCTGGCGACATATACATTTTTTTCCCTTAGCCTGCAGCAGTCTAAATCCTCAGCCCACTTCGTAATACCGGGCGCTCGAGATTAAGTGTGAGCGGGAAATCCGTTACGCTCGCGGATTTTGCGGATTTTTGGGAAATCCGCAATCCGCGAATTTTGCGGATTTCCCACAAAATCCGCAAAAAAAAAATCCGCGAACGTAACGGGTTCAAAAGTTGAACCCCCACTCATGCAACTATTTGACAATGGCGCCAGCAAGCTGCCAGCGCCGTTGTAAAATAGTTACAAAGTTAGCTTGCACAGGAACCACTAGATAAAACGAAGCAGGTGCTGCTTTATTTTATCTAAGTGCTTCCTGTGCAAGCTAACTTTGTAACTATTTTACAACAGCGCTGGCAGCTTGCTGGCGCCATTGTAAAATAGTTGCATGGCTGGGCACAGGTCTGCAGCTCACTCAAGGGACCCCTGCGCCCTTCGGGGCGATTGCATAGTAACACACACATGGTCGCTCGAACTAGTTGATGCTCAAATTCAGTGACTCATTCATTAGCCCAAAAACAATCGTGAGCGTCGTCGAGGCTGGACAGGTGTGCCTTCTTCCCAAATCTACCGTGGAAAATCAGCTGTGATGCTGGATAGGCTTTGCATCCTTGACTTTCACGAGCGCAATACCCGTGCTGTTCCTGTGACCAGGAGCTTCTTTCTCTTCATCTGCTAAACTGATCTTTCTCTGACCTTTTATTCACACAATAGGCACATACCCTACTGGGCACATTGTGTTCGCACGGGTTTCTGCAAGTTTGCACGCGTTTTGTACAATTTCGCAATTTGCAAAATTGTACAAAACCCTCGCGAACTTGCAGAAACCCGTGCGAACATAAAAAAAAAAATCCGCAAATTCGCGGGAATTCGCGGATTTTGCGGATTGCGAGTTCGCAAATCCGCAAAATTCGCGAACGCGAGATTCGCAAAATTCGCCCATACTTACTCGAGATGCCCCCCACAATTGCGCTATATTTCTTTTGGCCACCATGCACGCCAGTGTCACCCACTGTTTCTGATAAGTATTAAGATCTGTGGGTTCCCACACATTCAATAGGCATCTTCGGGCCTCCAGTCTCACCTCTTTCCCCTGCACCACCGCTATCGCTTCATGAACTTTCAACCAGTAATCTTGTATTTCTTCACAATGCCACAGGACATGGACAAAGGTCAAAACTTCGCCACATCCTCTCCTACAGTCAGCACTCTCTCCCCGCCCCATCCGCACCAATCGAGGTCCAGTAATATATATCCTATGGAGGATCTTTAACTGCACAAATCATAATCTCATCTGGATAGCCACAACCTTAGGGGAGGAAACTGCTTCTGTCCAGTCTTCATCATCCAGTTCCATACCATCTTCCCCCCACTGATCTCTAAGTCTCCTTAATGGGTCTTCCATATGATTAACCAGCTTTCTATATATTAGGGAAATAGTTTTCACGGGGAGGTGTCCGTCCAAAACTCGATCTTCTAGTGGCGAAGCCTCCGGGGGCATCTCACCCCCCGGGACACGGGCAAGGAGAGCATGTCTGATTTGCCGATAATGGAAATGTTCGTTATCATGCAGCTTATACTTTACTTTCAGAGCGTCAAAAGTGGGCATCCCATTTTTGCCCCAGACATCTTTTATCTGGAAAATACCAATTAGATCCCACTTATCGAAGCCCTTCGATTTCCACAGGCTCCCCAATTGTTCAGTATTAAACAGAGGTGTTGCTAGCCTTAATTTCCCCTCCCAGCCCAATGCTTTATTGGCAGTGTAGCGGGAATTCCGTTCTCCTACAGAACTGTGCATAGAGACCTGGAACCTCGGTGAATTAGGATGGCCCAAAACTCACCTCAGTACCCAAAATCCCCTTACCGAGCTAGCTACAGTGTCTCATTGGTCATAACAAACTCCCAATGTTTAGACAGACCAGAACATGAACTTAGAATACCTCAGGAATCGTGGAACACATGAACACTCTTTCGTTATATAATCATTACAAACCAGAACGTGGAGTAAAAGAGGACACGTGCATGTTTGAAATATTTATTAACTAATGCAAGGTTCTCAAATGCAGTATCTTGTATAATACTAGCAAACATATTATAAGCAACAAAGTTATCAGCATAGTTATTAGTCCATAAAAGGCGAATGGAGACAGAATACTAAGATGCTGGAATGAATAGAAATTAACAATGTCTAATTCACAACCTCCCTATTTAGCATAGTATTTTATATCTAAGAAGGTCTCATTTGGGTTTTAGCAGGGCGGGCCCATACCTCAAAATCTCAGTGGCAGGACGATCACATCACCTTCCACCAGCTCTCTGCATGCAAAGCATATTAAGTGTTTTTTTGTGCGTTGAGCACAACAATATAAAACTAGCCTAGAGCCAGATTTTGGCAGTAGCATGTGTGTTATGTCTATAGGGGTGCGAAGATCAGACCTTGCAACAACACTGGGTTAAGTTATCTGTGTAGCCTTCAGTACTCGCTGTACAGACAGAGTGTAGAACAAAACTGATATCAAAGCAATAACATATTATTTCTCTAATAAATCACGAAGCTCTTCTAGGTTGAAAGCTAAAACAACAATTATGTGTTGTGTGCAAAAGTGAAGCAAGAATGAAAACGGCATGCAAACATTTAATAAACTCATGCTAACTTAACACAGTATGTAGAAAAGAAGTAGCTATATGACAGCAGTATGCCACACCTTAACAGCGTGCGCTGTGGGTCTCGTTAATGGGAATCTCCCAATTTTAGCATATAATGCCCTGCTTATGTCTCCTCCCGGTGCTTGCTCACGATCCATGGCATAGCCAGGATCTCCTGGGAGACCGTATATTATTTGATTGATGGCAGCCAATTGGGAGGCCCAGTAGCATTTCCTAAGATCTGGTAGTCCAATACCTCCATTATACCATGGTAGGGTCAACTTTAAAAATGCTATTCTAGGCTGTCCGTCCCAGAGGAGATTTCTCTGCCCCGCCTCTATTTCTTTAAAATAGGATATCGGAACTGGATCCATCACATTCTGAAGGGCATATAAGAACTGTGGAAGTGACATCATATTAAACAGCACTGCTCTCCCTAGTAGTGATAGCGGGAGAGCCTTCCAGCGCTCCACATCTTTTTTAAACCGGTTCAGAGGAGAACCCGGATTGTGTGTAAATCTAAGCTTCGAGTCAAACGTTATATAAATTCCTAAGTACGTAAAACCCACCCGCTCAATCTGCAAGGGGCATGAATGCGGAATCATTGGTGGCTCTACGGCTAAGACAAATAATACGGATATTGACCCGTTAATCGCGAACCCGGAGTACCTACCAAAAATTGCCAATATATCGAAAAAAGGAAATCAGAGAGGCCCTGGGCCTAGCAAGATACAGCAGAATGTGTTCAGCATATAGCGAAATTTTGTCTTCCCACTCCGGCATCCAACGCAGCCCTCGTATCCTCAGGTCCCATCGGACCCACGCCGCCAGGGGTTCTAGTGCCAGTGCAAATAAAAGCGGAGACAAAGGACAACCCTGTCTTGTGCCCCTCTCAAGGGGGAAATCCACTGATTTACAATTATTAACCACTACTCTGGCCAAGGGATTGGCATTAGGGGTTGGCGGCCAGCTACGCTCCGTGCACGGAGTGTGCGTAGTGCCGTCTCCTCCGCATTTTGCATAGCGGGCGTAGCCAGGCGGCACTACGCACGCTCCGCAGACGGTGCGTAGCCGGCCGCCACCCGCCTCCCTCCCGCCCTCACTAAATACTTCAATAAACGGCTAAAAAGCTTTTCAAAACACTTACCTTGTCCGCCGCGTCCCCGGGGCTCCCTCTCGCCGTCCCTGGATTCGCGCCGCCATTTCAAATACTAATGCGCATGCGCGGGCGCCCGCGCATGCGCATTTCTCATGAGAAATGCGCATGCGCGGGTGCCCGCGCATGCGCATCAGTATTCGAAATGACGGCGCGAATCCAGGGACGGCGAGAGGGAGCCCCGGGGACGCAGCGGACAAGGTAAGTGTTTTTAAAAGCTTTTTAGCCGTTTATTGCAGTATTTAGGGAGGGCGGGAGGGAGGCGGGCGGCGCGTAGTGGGGCTACGCGGAGTGCGCGGGTGGGTGTAGTTTTGTGCCCACTTCGCGTAGCTCCGCGTAGCCCCACTCCGCACACTACGCCCAGGGCTTTGGCATACAACAATCTGACCCAACCAATAAATTCCTCCCCAAAACCCATTTTCCTCAATACAGCAAATAAATAAGACCACTCAACTCTATCAAATGCCATTGTGGCGTCGAGAGACACTAGGACAGCCGGTTCCAGCAGGGTCGAGGAGCGACCGAGGACACTGTGTAATCTGCGCAGATTTAAGGCAGTGTTTCAACACGGCATAAACCCTGATTGATCAGGATGTATCAGGGTGGTGATAACTTTAACCAGTCTCATGGCCAGCAATTTGGCCAGTATTTTAGGTTCAGCATTGAGCAGTGAGATAGGCCTGTGGGAGGAGCACTGCGTCCTGGGCTTCCCTGACTTGTGAATTACTACAATGTTAGCCACGCGCTGGTCGTACGGCAGTTGGCCCTCCTCCCGGCTCTCACGAAACAAGGCGCGAAGAAATGGTGCGAGCCTCTGGGCGTGCAATTTATATAATTCAATAGGTATCCAGTTGGGGCCAGTAGCTTTCCCAGACTTCGTCCCACGTATAGCCTGCGCTATTTCGTCATCTGCGAAGGGGGAGTCTAAATATTTCCTATCATCTTCTGACAGCATCGGCATACCAATGTCTTTGATCATCTCACTATTTTCTTCCTCGGAGTATGTAATGATCGAGGTATATACCCCCCTGTAATATTTTGAGACCTCCTCCGCCACCTCTTGTGGTTCTGTGATCATATTAGAGTCACTCCCTTCCAGTTCTGGCACCAGCCTAGTGCCCACTCCCCTCGCTCTAGCCATGCAATCAGCTTCTCTGCTTTATCTCCATGCTCATACACCGGGCTCTGTGTGATATTATTCTGATCGATTGCTCTCTCTGGCGAGACTCCTATACTCGTCTTGTCGCAACTTTAGAAGAGGGAGACCCTCCTGACTTGGGGACTCAGCCACTCTTTTCTCCAGTGTCACCACCTCGCCTTCCACTCTAACTATATCTTATTGACGTTTCCTTTTCTTCCTTGCTACCAGGGAAAGGACCTCACCTCTAATCACCGTTTTGTATGCTTCCCAAAGTGTTCCCGCTGAAGTGACACTACCCTCATTTTCACGAAAATAATGATCCGAAGCTCGGATAATCTCCTTCTTAGTGCTCGGGTCTTTTAAATGTCATGCATTAATGGGAACAACTTTACCGGCCACAGAGCGCCCACTACCCAGTCACACCCATAGGGAAGAATGGTCTGATATGCCTCTACCCAGGTATCTGGCCTCTCTGACTGTTACAGCTTCAGCTGCTGGTATTAAGACATAATACAATCGCGACATACTATTATGCGCTGCAGACACATGAGTAAAGTGCGTCTGTGTGGGGTGTCGAACTCTCCAACTATCCACCAACCCCAGGGTTTCTGGAAAATCTGGAATCCTTCTTTGGGACTGTCTGAGTATTCGCTTTGGGTGTCTATCTAACTCCCCATATAATACTGCGTTAAGGTCTCCCCCCAGAATCAAAGAACCCAAGGGCAGCGTGTGAAAAACCACACTCAAATCATGATAAGTGTCGGACTGGAGACCAGGTGGTACGTAGACTGAAAGGTATGTCACCGTTCTACCCTCCAGCTGTCCTGAAACACTCACATATCTGCCTCTCTGGTCCACCCATGTAGATCGGATTGCAAAGAGAAAGGAGTTCTTAATCAGTATGCCAACAACCCTCGAACCAGTCGTGAACCCAGCATGCGCCACTAACTTATATCTGCCTCTATGTAGGGCCATACATCGATTACCGATCAGGTGAGTCTCCTTGAGCAAAACAACATCTGGGGCATGTCTTCTTATTAACTGATTCACCATCCCCCTCTTGATTCTATCTCCCAGGCCATTAACATTCCAGCTTAGCGCCTTTATCCCCGATCCTTGCCCACTCCAAGACATTTACCCCTCTCCTTTCACTGTATGCTGCGATTGTGTCACCCGACGTAGCAATCAAAGAAATTAACAAACATCATGCCCCCCTGCCTCCCATCCCTCCCCTCCACCCCTGCATAAGGCCAATGCCCTACCCCAACTCGCAGTGTGCCTGTCGCCCCACCCTAATCTAATTAACTAAAGGTAGTAACGAGGAGGAACCATTGCTCAGCCCCTCCCCCTCCAAAAAATTCCTCCTCCTCCTCCTGAATTAGGATCAATGTCAGTGTCCCTCCAGTGCGACCACTCAAGCAAGTACCTAAGCCATCTCAGCTGACCATGATTTCAGTTCAACAGTCCACGTAGTTGGTGTCATTCTCGCTCCTGTCCTTCTTCCGTCGCTTCCTGATGTCGCTCCTCAGAACGTTCAGGCACTCTACTGTCAAACCAGTCCGATGCTATCTCCGGGTTGTCGAAGAACCAGGCCTTCCCCTCCAACTCCACTCTGAGTTTCGCCGGAAACAGCATAGAGTATCTCAGGCCCTTGTCTCTGAGTTTCCTTTTTATGGGGAGAAAGCTTTGTCTCAGTTTCTGCACCGCCTGGGTGAAGTCTGGAAAGAAAGAGAGCGTGGCGTTTTCATACCGCAATGGATCAGCTGAGTGTGCCGCTTGTAATATTGCGTCTCTATCGCTGAAGTTCAATACCCTTGCAATCATCGGGCGAGGAGGCGCTCCCGGTTTCGGTCTACCACCTTGCACTCTATGCGCCCCCTCGATCGTAAAAAAGTTACTGAGACCTCCCAGTTTTAGATGATTAAGGACAATGTCTTCCACAAATAGATCGGGTGTTTGACCTTCCGATTTTTCCGGTACGCCAAGTATGCGTGTATTATTGCGCCGATTCCGTCCTTCGTAGTCATCCAGCTTCCTTCGGGTATCCTCCCGTGCATCCTGCAGGGCACGCACCTCTCTCTGTAATTCCGCCATATCATCCACCAAGCTGGAAGTCTTTATGTCAAGTGACTTGACTTTCTCGCTTGTTTTTGCATAGTCTGCTCGCAACAGATTGACCTCCAGCTTTACAGTGTCCAGTATATTGTCCAATGCGTCCATTTTTTCCACCATCGCGGTCGGGACCTTATTTATAGCATTCATGACATCAGCCTCTACCGGGTGTTGGGGTCTTTCTCTTTTCCGACGGATAACCTTTGGGCTGTGTGTATCGATCGAGTTTATTTGTTTGTACATTCTTCAGTCCTCTCCCTGATCTGGAAGGGGCCTTCTCGGCGTCTGACTTCGACGCCATCTGGACAGTCGAGTCCGTAGTGACCGCTCCCTTTCTTCCGGATCAGCTAGGATCAGGCGTTCGATGCTCCCCTCAGGCCCCGTATAATAGCTGCGTTCGTCTTCTCCAGGCCTCACCACTTCACACCTCAAGGGCACATGTCACACCTCCTGCAA
Organism: Lissotriton vulgaris; assembly: GCF_964263255.1. Classification (NCBI taxonomy): domain Eukaryota; kingdom Metazoa; phylum Chordata; class Amphibia; order Caudata; family Salamandridae; genus Lissotriton; species Lissotriton vulgaris. Next base: position 801,836,771 of record NC_141694.1, on the reverse strand, counting down.
CTCATTTAGCCAATTCGATGAAAGCGCGACTAGCCTTCTTCGTATTCCACGATCTCCTGGAGCTTCAAATGTAGAGTGTCAATTATGGGGTCGGACCGGAACTTCCGGTTTCCTAATCCGATGTTGTTCAATTAGCGGTCGGGTCCACCGTTCACTGTGTTCCCCGGTTCAGACGGTGGATAGGCTCAAAACTGCAGACGGTGGTTTGGCGGTCTAGAATGGTCGGTTCGCTCCCAAATTTTGCCTGGAGGCACCACTTCTATTCCCCTGCCAATTTCCGGACTCAGGTCCCAGGATATATTCGAACGAGGGATGGGGTCTCCGGAGCTTAGTCTTCACGCTGCCATCTTGGTCACGCGTGTGGCTCCTCCCCTTTACGATCTATTTTAATGGTTTTAAATAATGATGTCTTAAGAATTTTGTAATATGCATTGCAATGGTTTTAATTAACTATGCATAATAAACTAAACTTTGGTGCATAACAGAGACACCACCTTCAAATCAGGTAGCAACAACATTGCAACACTCAGGGAAAAACTGTATCCTTGTGAATGTAACATTGTTAGAAAATTGCCAACAAAATTAACTAATGCCAAACAAAATAAAGGCAACTCATTCCTCTGAGTGTAAAGTCTTTCAATTCTTTCAGCCTCAGGGGTTGGGTGTTTTATCAGCAACATTGGACTATGGGACTGATGACATGTCAGTCGCAGAAGTGTGTCTGCGTGAATCTCTGGTACTGCACGCCTCCTGAACAGATGTGGCACTGAGGCTAGAGCTCTCTTCGCTATCAGGTGGGGGCAGGGTGTTGGTGACACAGAGGTTGTGAGTCTGGATGTTCTCTAGGCCTGTGGTCACTTGCATGAGCCCACGTTCATTGTCCTGACAGCAGTGCCCCATGTCAGTCTGAATGTTCCCAGTCCACCTTGCTAGCATTGTTGTGGCTACTGCCAGGCAGTTGATGGACTGGGTGAAGGAGTCAAGCCTTGTCAGGCACTGCCTGTGCCTCTGTTTCTGCACACGGTGCTCCCTCTCTATTGCCATTAGCCACTGATCCTGCCCTTTCTCCAAGTTCTGCAGAGACTTAGGCACACTTTGCAGCTGCCTACTAATAGTCGGTATCTGTTTTGTCTCTAGGCGCTGTACATCAATGATGTACCTCTCCAACCCACCCTACACAGGAGCACTATCCGACATGTTGTCTCACACGTTGTCGGCACAGACTTCTGATATTTGCCCATTGTGCTGTCTGTGTGTCCTAGATTCCGATGTTCTGAGGTCCCTTCTTTGTGATTGACCCTCCTCACTGTCCACAAACTCAGGCAGCGGTTAGATAGTTGCTCTCCTGTCAGTTTGAGTTGAGGGAGATGGGTGGCAGAATTGATGGTGCTGTGTACTGAATGACCATATCAGTTTCAGTAGGCGCACCAGCTTCAATGGTTCCTTGCATGTTCGGGGTATGATCTATGTTAATGCATGTAAGTAGTTAGGGTAAATAAATGGTTGAAGTTTGCCTACAATATTTCTGTAACTCTGTTTCATGTGTTTGTGTCATGTTAATGTTGTAGAGATAAGTTTGGTGGAGTTGTCAGCACACAGTTCAGCAAGCAAATGATGTGTACTACATGTCCCATGATTCATTGCCAGTGCGGGGCAAGCATCTCAATGGAGTTAAGCATGCTGTGATGTGTGATATATGAATTTACTAACATTCTGTTTTGTTAGGTAAGTAAAGGGAAGATGACTTACCCTATGGTGCCTGATGGATTAGAGGTGTTGATATCAGCCACTCCCATCACACTCTCCAGTGTCCCCTCTATCAGTGTCTGCAGGGAAGTTGCAGGGGGGGTGTTTTGAGGGTCCTCCACTGGTTCCACATCCCTCTGCCATCCTACTGGCCACCTTCTCTTGCCTACAGGACCTCAGGTCATACCACCTTTTTTAGCATCTCAGGAATGGTTCTCTGGGTGACTCCTAGGGAGTTTACCTTCTCCAAGATGTTTGTCCAGATCTGGATCTTTTGCTCTCTGGCACAGAGAAGGAGGCCTTTCCAAACAGTTGGTTCATATGGGCCACACATTCCTCTGACAGGAAACCTTACTTTCCGTTTCCTAGACCCTGAGTCCTTGCTCCCTTCCTTTGTGGCCATGGTCTTCTCCTGGGATGGTGTTATTCAGTGGCAGTAGTGATGTGGGAGCACTCCTTACTTCCAGCGTAAGCCTTTGGGTTGTGGCCACACCCTATATTAGTAACCTTCCTACTTTGACATCATAATTCTGCATCCCGAAAGCTCTGTTTCCTAATTTGCAATTTCCTAACAACTAATGCGAATCCATAGGAATCGCATTTAGGAAATCGCAGGTTACATGCATTCTCTTTTGCGATTTCCAAATACTGATTTCTACCGATTTGCTATTTGGAAATCACATAATTGGAATTCTGTGCATATAGGCCAAATGCAGTAACCCATTCGCATTTCTTAATGGAGAGAATCATTATTTCAGACCCATATGAGTCTTGGTAAGATTAACTCATTCCTCACAAGTCACAGCCAAAAGTAAGAATTGGATCAATTAAATTGCTCATGTGCCCAGTGATGTTCTTCAAGAATTTTCCATCTCTTGTCTTCTTTTTAACTACTTTGCAGGACAGCAGCTACGATTTGCAAACACTGGCATTTGCCATAGCTATCATATTACTCAACCAGGTCGCAAGTGTTCTCACATCTCCGCAGAACGTGACTATAGGCATCCCTTCCTCCCAGATATAGGCATTATACATGTATGTGGTGCATTTATACTTATTTTAATTTCATGTCCTGGACAGTTATGTTTAATTTCACTTTTTTGTCCTTTATATCTATGCTTGGTGTGTGTGCTTAGTGTAATTGTTTCCGTGTCACAAGTTTTTTGTTTAACTAGAAGTGTCCACCCCTATGAACGTTTAAAAATCATCACGGGTTTCACACAGAGGTGATGTTTATTAAGGAGTAGCCACAGTGTACCTGAAACTATCCATACAACAGTATTTGTATAGAATTTGAAATATAGCCAGAGACTGATGGCTGACTAACTTTCACATTACGTAATTTCAGATCGTCCAGGCATAACACCAAAACAGTGCTGTATGTATATTTACTTTCCTTAACATTCAGATGGTTTGCAGCTAAATTGGTTTAACAGGACTGGCATCAGGGTAGGGCTTAAAACATGTAGACCGTTAGAAACTCAGGAAGATAATTCCATTAAGTCTCTCTCCTTTTTACCCGTCTTTTAACCATACCAACTAGCGGTGAAAAGAAAAATATTTTTCCTACTAGGCAGGTATTTTTAAATTTCCACAATCCCCCACCACTCCTATTCTTTACATCCAATATTCACCTACTATATAACACCTATAAGTCTCCCACGTAACCTGTAGGTCGCAGCAGGCCCCTTTCCGCAGCGGAACAGGAAGGACCCAATGATGAAGCATGCCACCAATGGGAAACCCTGGCAGGTGAGGCTTATCTAAAGAAAACATTCTGTTTTCTAATCAAATATGGAGGTCTATTCCATGATTGATGGATGGACTCTCTTTGTTTGTTGACAATTTTGATAGGAGGATGAGTGCCTCTGTTTCTTTCCTCTACTTCCCCCCTTTGTTCTGAAATTTTATTTTTAAAATCTAACTACACACCTTGACATATCTTTTTGAGATGCACCAGGAAACCTTCCAACAGTACATTGAAGATATCCAAATCCACTTTCACTTGGGAAATGGGCCAGATAATCCATCCAACATACCCTTGTGCCTGGACCATGCATTCCACTTCCACTGTGCATGAATAGTGTCAAATTAGAGATAATAATGATCAAAGAAGCTAAGCCAGATGCACTAACATTTGTTTGACCTGCAAACCTTGGAACATCCCCATCAACCTTATCAAAAGTGAAAACTCTGGGAGTTCTCTTTAATTCTGAATTCAATCCCCCCCACCCCCCATTAAACACCCTGCAAAAAATATGAATATGCAGTTCTGCCTTCTCAGAAAATTATTCTCCTTCCTTCACATCGAACAGAAAACCAAGCTCACCAAATCCCTTGTCTTGGCAGCCCAAAACTAACGCCACATCATCTATTCTGGTTTAATCCATAATCATATTCCCAGCATCCAACATCCAAAGTGTTCAGAACTAAGCATCCAGAATGTTCCCAATCTCATAAAGTGGGACCAAATCAAATTTGCTCATACAACTCTCCACTGTCTCCCGGATATAAGAATTAAATTCACGTTCTAGTGTAATACCTCCAAAGTGTAATGGGGCAAAGGTTCTTTATACGTGTAGAATCTTACTCCTCCCTTTATTCCCATTGGAGACCTATATTCAAAGTTTGTCTATTGGTTCAATCTCCTATCCTTAAAGGGGATGAAACATAGAGGCAGATCTCATGGTTTGCATGTACAGAGACTCTGGGGTACCCTTTATTTTTCCTAAAGAGCTGCGCCTAACTACATGAAGTTATATAAACCTCTTGAAAACTGACCTTTTCAGACTTCCCTTCAACAGAGATTTGTTTAGGAACATGGGATCTGCTCTGGAATATCAGACACAGTTAATAATACACCTGACTACATGCTAACATCCCCTTCAAACAAGCACTTTGTTCACCGTACCTGCTAGTGTTCTGCAGTAACTAAGAGGCAAAAACTAACACTATACAATATGCAAATTAATCCATTAAATAAATAAATATGTATAGCTGGAGACTGAGCGGGTCATTTAAGATATTCCAAGCAACCCTGACTCCCCCTTTAGCAGACTGCCATCCATATTTTGAAATTCCCTGCTGCTCTGGAGCGACATCTCTCACACAAGCGCTTCTCCTACACTGTGGGAGCTGTTTCATCTAACATTTACTGCCCTATGGGTCTCCATATCATGATGGCCTGCACAGCATTCTTTAGCTTTCTCAGAAACAACCCTCAAACCTAAGGGCATGTTTCTGAGACACAAATAGTCAATGATACTAGAGTTCAGGGAGATTTCTCCCTGCATGTGATTGATTCTTTTTCCTGTCAGAAAACCTCCGTACTTTGCATGACGATGCCAGGATGGAAATATCCGCATCAGAAGGCACACTTTTATAGGGTGCGTATTACAATACATCGTCCCATAGGTATAACTGTGACTTTAGCAGGGCTTGCTCCCTAAATTACGGGGGGACTTCCTCTTCAACAAGCATAAAAGGGCTCTAAAGGCCCTAATCTAGAGAAAGATGGTAACAGGCACGCCTACATAAAAGACCAGGTTTGCACCCACTTCTTCTGCTTCACTGCATTATGAGGGTCATGGATTGCAGACATGTTATTGGGAGCTGTGGGATTTTATGAAAATATGCACCAATGTTCTAAACATAATCTCAGTTATCACACATGGTATTTGGAAATATACTCTCTGCCATAGGCATGGTGAAATTTCTATCACCAATTTATTAGGGATGCGATTGCATTGCACCACTAGATTCTTTATAATTTGGCTGCCAATGACGCAGTGGTATGTTCCACAACGTTCTCATAGGTAGAGGAACACATTGTTGGTGGCTGCACTAACTTGGGGTTTGATGTGTAGGGCAGAGTCAAACAAATCTCCAAGGTGTTGTGTCTTCTTTCTTGCCATTGGTAGGCTATAGAGTTTTTTTATTGGAAAGGTAACAGTGAAGGACCCACTGGGCCAGGATCGGCGTCTATGTTTTACGACCTCTAAGATAGAGGTAACTGAACTTTATTTAGTGCTGGGAATCTTTCAGGCAATTTGAGTGTCTGTGAGGGTCCCCGTCACTTGGTTGTTGTCTGCATACATATTAATGCCAATGGGATGAGCTAGCAAAATGATGGTTAATGGACTGTGTGTATGGCGAAAAGGATCAACGAGTTGACTGATCCATGTAGGACCTGCAGTTAATGCTATTAATATCTGAAAGGTAGCAAAATATTTTGACATGACAGGTGTGACTGCGCAAGAAAGGTTTGAACCAGACTAATTCTGTTCTATTGACTTTAGCATGCGGATTCTTATACCTTTGCAAGTGATGGAAGGTTGTAAATGAAGCAAAACTTTGGTTGTTTTCCTGGGGAAAAGTTTGAAGTTTTCAGGAGTGCAGAGATGATAACTTGCTTAGATTTGTGAGGGATAGCAAGGCATTAACATAATTATTGTGGTGATGAAAGCAGGAAGGCTTAAATTTATATGTTTTGCATTGCAGAGAGCTGTTTTTGAAGGAACAGGGCATCTTGATGACATGTCATTCTTGGACATGGTTGGAGTGGGCTTAGTACAACTAGAGTTATCTGCTAGCATTGAGTTTGACATGATAGGTGTGTATTGCTTATTAGAGCTCCGGGTAAAGAAATGCAAGGGTCCACTCTCCAGGCTAATCTTTGGCCCTGTTAAATAGGGCTCTGCCAAATGGTATTGGATGGTGCTTGATAGAGCGTAGTCGCAATGTAGTCATACACTG